>NC_044323.1:298804799-299447175 GCF_007399415.2 Gopherus evgoodei | reverse complement strand
CCCAACCCCTAACCCTAACCCTAACCCTAACCCTAACCCTAACCCTAACCCTAACCCTAACCCTAACCCTAACCCTAACCCTAACCCTAACCCTAACCCTAACCCTAACCCTAACCCTAACCCTAACCCTAACCCTAACCCTAACCCTAACCCTAACCCTAACCCTAACCCTAACCCTAACCCTAACCCTAACCCTAACCCTAACCCTAACCCTAACCCTAACCCTAACCCTAACCCTAACCCTAACCCTAACCCTAACCCTAACCCTAACCCTAACCCTAACCCTAACCCTAACCCTAACCCTAACCCTAACCCTAACCCTAACCCTAACCCTAACCCTAACCCTAACCCTAACCCTAACCCTAACCCTAACCCTAACCCTAACCCTAACCCTAACCCTAACCCTAACCCTAACCCTAACCCTAACCCTAACCCTAACCCTAACCCTAACCCTAACCCTAACCCTAACCCTAACCCTAACCCTAACCCTAACCCTAACCCTAACCCTAACCCTAACCCTAACCCTAACCCTAACCCTAACCCTAACCCTAACCCTAACCCTAACCCTAACCCTAACCCTAACCCTAACCCTAACCCTAACCCTAACCCTAACCCTAACCCTAACCCTAACCCTAACCCTAACCCTAACCCTAACCCTAACCCTAACCCTAACCCTAACCCTAACCCTAACCCTAACCCTAACCCTAACCCTAACCCTAACCCTAACCCTAACCCTAACCCTAACCCTAACCCTAACCCTAACCCTAACCCTAACCCTAACCCTAACCCTAACCCTAACCCTAACCCTAACCCTAACCCTAACCCTAACCCTAACCCTAACCCTAACCCTAACCCTAACCCTAACCCTAACCCTAACCCTAACCCTAACCCTAACCCTAACCCTAACCCTAACCCTAACCCTAACCCTAACCCTAACCCTAACCCTAACCCTAACCCTAACCCTAACCCTAACCCTAACCCTAACCCTAACCCTAACCCTAACCCTAACCCTAACCCTAACCCTAACCCTAACCCTAACCCTAACCCTAACCCTAACCCTAACCCTAACCCTAACCCTAACCCTAACCCTAACCCGCTATCCCTACCCCTAACCTTAAAACCCTAACCCTGAAAATCTAACCCTAACCGTAACCCTAACCCAACCCCTAACTCCAACCCCCTAACCCTAACCCCAACCCCTAACCCTTGCCCTAACCCTAGCCCCCAACCCTAACCCTAACCCTCACCCCAACCCCTATCAGTAACCCCAACCCTAAACCCTAAGCCTAACTCCTAACCCTCACCCCTAAACCCTAAACGTAGCCCACCCTTACCCTCACCTTCACCCTATCCCAAACCCCTACCACTCATCCTCCCCCTCCCGCTAACCCTAAACCCATCCCAACTACAGACCGTGGGCCACATCCAGCCCACCCAACCATCCTTACCGGCTCCTTAGCTCCTGGAAGGGGAGGCTAGCTCCTGTGCCCTCCCCTGCTGTCCTGCCTCCCCCCACCCCCGCTCCTGCCCCCACCCCCACCAGCCTCAGTCCACTGTGCCACCAGCACTCTGGCCTACCACTCCTGCTGGGCAGCATGGTGGCGTGGCTGGCTCCAGCATGGTAAGTTGGCAGGGAGCAGGGTTTCCACAGGGCAGTCAGGGGACAGGAGGCAGGGGTGATTGGATGGGAAGGAGGTTCTGGGGGAGCAGTCAGGGGATTGGGAATGGGGGTGGGGGTTGGATAGGCATGGGAGTCCCAGGGGGCCTGTCAGGAGGTGGGGATGTGGATAGGGGTCGGGGTTGTCAGGGGACAAGGAACTGGGGGTGTTGGATGGGTCAGGGATTCTGAAAGGGGCAATCAGGGGGTGGGATGTGGGATGGGGTGGATAGGGGGCAGGGCCAGGCTGTTTGGGGAGGCACAGACTTCTCTACCTGGCCCTCCATACAGTTTTGTAACCCTGATGTGGCCCTCAGGCCAAAAAGTTTGCCCACTCCTGCTTTAGCTGGTCTTATCTGTTCCCATTATACTAACAAACCCATCTGGCTAGGTAGAAGCAAAATGCACAGTGTCTTTGTTCTTACATATAGAATATCAGGGTTAGAAGGGACCTCAGGAGGTCATCTAGTCCAACCATCTGCTCAAAGCAGGACAAATCCCCAAATGGATTTTTACCCAAGTTCTCTAAATGGCCCCCTCAAGGATTGAACTCACAACCCTAGGTTTAGCAGACCAGTGCTCAAACCACTGTGCTATCCCTCCCCCTGGGCATTGTGATGTTATTGATATAAACTGAGACCATATAAAACATGATTTGCAACCAAGATCCTGTAGTGACACCAAATCTTATGTAAAGGGGGTCATATAAGGTGTCTAAGACCAGGTTATGGGTTGCTGGTTATGAGTATGCTGTCTATATGTATGTATCATTTTGTAGTTGAAGTTATAAATATTGGCTCTGTCTGTATTTCAAATTTGTGCTGTGTTTCTGGAAACATCCCAGATAAGTTAGTGTTAGCTCTGCCTAGCCTGTCTGATGGCCCATTAAGGACCATCAGCTATACAATCGACCCACTGAGAGGAGGCAGATATGCCTTGTAACTCAGCAGGTTGTGCAGGAACTTGCCCATGTGACTCCAGACTCCATTTTGCTGTAATTTTCCACAGTAAGAACAGAGAGGTTCTTACACCTGGAAAAGCCTATATAAGGCTAATGCCTCATCTCCATTTTGTCTTCAGTCCTGCTTCTTACTTCTGGAGGGACTTTGCTACAAACAGGAAGCTCTGAACAAAAGGACTGTTGACCCATCCCAGCTGTGGATGTACTCCAGAGACTTGATTTGAACCTGCAGTTTACTCCATCACTGCTACAAGCCTGAACTAAGAACTTTGTCATTGCTGTATGTAACTGATTCCATTTAACCAATTCTAGCTCTCATCTCTACCTTTTTCCCTTTCTGAATAAACCTTTAGATTTTAGATTCTAAAAGATTGGCAACTGCGTTATTTGTGGGCAAGATCTGATGTGTTTATTGACCTGGGTCTGGGGCTTGATTCTTTGGAATTGAGAGAACCTTTTTTTTTTATTGAGGTGTTGGTTTTCATAACCATTCATGCCCAGGATGAGTGGGACTGGTGGTGATACTGGGAGACTGAAGCGCCTAAGGAAATTGCATGTGTGACTTGTGGTTAGTCAGTGGGGTGAAACCAAACTCCTCTTTGTCTAGCTGGTTTGGTTTGCCTTAGAGGTGGAAAAACCCCAGCCTTGGGCTGTCACTGCCCTGTTTGAAGCATTTGGTCCTGAATTGGCACTCTCAGTTGGGTCCCGCCAGAACCACATTGTCACAGGCACATGAATAATATAAGTTAGGATATATGTGTATCAAAAATTAAATGGGCAAATGAGACCCAAAATTGTATCTCAGGCTAATATACAAGCCTGAATCCTACATTGTCACTAGCACTCCTAGCAGTGCACTGCTCTCTGCATCAATGCAAGTGCTGCTAGTGAGGATGTGCACCACCAACGCAAAGAGCGTAGCATGGACAGCAAAATTGACTTAATTATTGTGGAAGCTGTATCTCATTGTAACTTAGGTCGACTTAATTTTGTAGTGTAGACATGGCCTGAGTCTATATCCAGGTGCCCAGCACAGGATAAGGGAGACTTTTTAGGAAGGATAGAGAGAGGATGGAGGGAAGAGGCTCTACGCATCCAACTGCAGCATAGGAGGTTCAGAGAGGTGTAAAATAGATCATTCATCTCAATTAAACATTCTCAGCTGAATGAGAACACCACATGCAGATGAATATATCCTGAAACAATAGCTGTGAGATACATGAATGGCTCCATTCATATCAGTGCATGTTCCCCTCCTTCCTCCCCAGTGCTGAAGACCCTGTGATACACATCAAACATGTCCATTTTGAATGCCTGACTCCCCACAGTCCCAGCAATGTGTTCTTGGTGCATGATCTCAGCATACCTGTTCTCAGCTTAGAGAAGCAGGGTTTCCCCAGAGAAACAGGTGTAACGATGCTGGTTCTGGTGGGACCCAACTGAGAGTGCAAATTCAGGACAAATTGCTTAAAGCAGGGCAGTTACAGCCCAGGGCTGGGGTTTTTCCACCTCTAAGACAAACCAAACCAGCCAGACTAAGAGGACTTTGGTCTCACCCTACTGGCTAACCACAAGTCACACAAGCAATTCCCTTAGACACTCCAGTTTCCCAGTATCACCACCAGTCCCACTCATTATGGGGACAATTGGTTGTGAAAACCAATACTCCAGTAAAAGAAAAAAGGTTCTCCTGATCCCAAAGGACCAAGCCCCAGATCCAGGTCAATACACAAATCAGATCTTACCCACAAATCACGCTGTTGCCAATCCTTTAGAATCTAAAATCTAAAGGTTTATTCATAAAAGGAAAAAGAGACAGATGAGAGCTAGAATTGGTTGAATGGAATCAATTACGTACAGTAATGGCAAAGTCTTAGTTCAGGCTTGTAGCAGTAATAGAATAAACTGCAGGTTCAAATCAAGTCTCTGGAATACATCCCCAGATGGGATGGGTCAGTCCTTTGTGTAGAGCTTCAGTTTGTAGCAAAGTCCCTCCAGAGGTAAGAAGCAGGATTGAAGACAAGATGGAGATGAAGCATCAGCCTTTTATAGTCTTTTCCAGGTGTAAGAACATCTTTGTCCTTACTGTGGAAAATTACAGCAAAATGGAGTCTGGAGTCACATGAGCAAGTTCCTGTACACTTTGCTGAGTTACAAGGTGTATCTGCCTTCTCTCAATGGGTCAGTTGTACAGCTGATGGTCCTTAGTGGGCCATCAAGGAGGCTAGGCAGAGCTAACACCAAGTTGTCTGGGATCTTTCCCAGAAACATAGCATAAGTTTGAAATACAGACAGTATAGAGCCAATATTCATAACTTCAACTACAAAACTGATACACACATATAGACAGCATCATTACAACCAGCAAACCATAACCTTGTCTTAGACACCTCATTAGACTCCCCTTTATACAAGATTTGGTGCCACTACAGGACTTTTGTTGCAACCATGTTCTATATGGTCCCAGTTCAAATCAGTAACGTGACAGCAGGGTTTCCCCAGATCTGGCTTACATGGGTGGGGGCAGGGAGAGGGGCTCAGACACCCTCAGGGGGCAGGGACTCCCAGATCCTAGAACATATAGGAGGGTAGAGAGGAGGCTCAAACTCTGCCCCCTTCCAGAGGTAGGACTTCCTCAAATGCTGGCTCACAAAGTGTGGGGCAGGGAAAGCGGCTCTGACTCCCCTAGCAAGACAAGGCCCCCACCCTCCAGATCCCAGCTGCCATGACACAGGGCATGGAGAGAAGCTCATAAACCCCTAGAGGAACTTCCCTCCTCCCCCCCGGCTAACAAGGGAGACCCTTGTGCTAGCTCTGCTCCAGAGCTGTGGTTTGATGCCCAGTTCTGGGTAAAAATATGTTGGTAGAATATCAACTTTAAGGAAAGCTGTTTTTTCAGGGGGCTGTAGCTAGGGAACTTCTTGATCACATGACCCCAAATTTAGATAACTAACCATACTGTGCACTTCTATGTTGCAAGTTTCAAAGTAATTCAAGTAACTATGAAGACTGTAGATCACTTAGAAACTGGTTTTATCTTATCTATACCAGACCTAGCAGTCTGCCATCATATATTTTTTTCAATTAAGAGGAAGGATAGGTGGGGCAGCTAACAAATTTCAGACAAAGACATTTTAATGCTTAGATCATAAAGCAGTTTCCCGGTAGATAGCCTAGATATAAGGTCCTAAACCTGACGTATGCATCAGTGATTTAGTTGGGAATTGGTCCTGCTTTGAGCAGAGGGTTGGACTAGATGACCTCCTGAGGTCCCTTCCAACCAAGATATTCTATGATCAGTCACAAGCTCTGTCGCCCTTACTTTGCCCCATCTCAGGCCTGTACAATACAATCAGGGTAGTACCCCTTATTTGTTTTCACAGGCAATTCAGTTCATTTTTCACTACCCTACAAATGTGTACTGTGCTTCAGATTTTACTACTGAAAACACATGGCTACACTGTATAAATGGTTGGGGGAAATGGGAGGTCTTTCTCTGCTGGGAAGGAGACCACTATGGTTTTTAGCACCCAGGAATAAAATAGAAGTTTGTTTTGTTTTTGGCAACTTAAGCTTTTAATCAACAGAGGTTTTCCTCCCACTTTTTGGGCAAGGATCAGAGATGAGTTTACATTTCAAGGACAGGGATTTGAACACCTCATTTCCCACTGAACCAAAACTCAAAGGCAACTACCTGTCCCACTGCACTTCTTAATTATTACTATGATGTCCATCCAAAAAAGAGAAGCTCATTAGATGGATATTCCTGCTAAAGGCTAACAGGACCCCCCCAGTATTTCCCCTGTATTGTAACAAAGGCCTTTGTTTAACTCTTACCATCCTCCTGCATTACGATGAAATAATGTCATCTTTATAAACAGATACATAAAAATATAACATTTTACCATTATCCACCACACTGCAATTAATACCCATGTTGGACCCTTATATCTCGATGCCTTTCAGTCACTTATATAAGCACTTAACATTAGAGCCTAATGATAATATTTTAAATCTCAACATTGCTAATGCCCCATTGAGATGAATGGCTTATATAGATAGATGTCATTGCACACAAGTCAAGTTTTGAGGGTTTAATTTGCAATCATGAGAATTAGACTGGGGATGTGAGGATGGGTGGAAGAGTTAAAAGATTCTCAGCTATCTAGAGCATTATTGTTCAGCATATTCCATCACAAACACAATTATGTGGTAATTTATGCACCTACACAATTGCACTATACACTGAGCCCTGCCCATTCATCATCTTGAACACACAGAACTTGCCCTGTGATGTCATGATATTCTGTCACCTTGGATACACACAACTTTCAAGACAGTGAAATCACACCAGTGTGTTCTAGGGGCTGGCTATCAGAAGTTACTATCCTACTAATTCCTGGGAGTTCAGTGACAGAGAAACTACCTGAAGGTTTATTAAGAGCTCAGGAGTGGGAGAGAAGGTAGGACAATTGAGGTCAGAGATTTTAAGACATATGCGTCAGACCTTTGGGGGCTCCCTTGGAGCTCTGGATCCTGGGGCCTTACTTTCTTCACATGCCTGGAAGCATTCTAGTTCTCAGTGACTCCCTTCCTTTCCACACACAGGGAATCTGAGCCTTACAGTCTTTCATCTATCCTCACACACTCACACAGTTCTGCCAAAGTCCCTCAGTCCTTGCCTACAGGCCCCCTGCTGTTCCAGCCCTGGATTCCCTATCACGCTGCTCAGTCTGTGCCCCTCTGTTATTCCAGTCAGACTCTCCTCAAGTCACTTCCCTCCTGATATTTCTCAGTACCGCTGTTCTAGTCCTGACCAAACACTCCCTGCCCCTCCACCCCAAATTCATCCTGAATAAGAGACCAAATATGAAAAATTCCACGCCAACATTTCACTCAAATAAAAATAGGAGGTTTATGACTAGAAGGATTAGCCAACCTCAAAATATGTGTTTGTAGTTCACCTACAATATATAACCTCCCATGCTATTGCATTTTGCTAGTACCCCTGGCATCCCAACATTGAACATGGCATCCAAAAAAAAGAAGCCAGAACAAAAAGCTAATGATTTTGGAAAAATTAAGCAAGGAACAAACAGAAAAGAAGGTGATATATCCAAGACAAAGAGCAACACAGAACCATTTGTCAAAGAAAGGGAGCAGTATCTGCAGAAGGAATACAAGATCCTGACTGAGCATATGAACACATACTTGAAGCGAGTAGATCACTTCCTGTGGGAGAATGAGTTCCTAGATAAGGAGGCCCAGAAGATTCTGGAGGACAGCAAAGCCTACATGACCTATATAAGCAAACACACTCAGAAATGCCAAAATGCTATCATTACACTAAACGACCAGAACCACTTTGATCTGGCACAGGTCCGAAAGCAGAAGGAAGAGTTGATCTCACAGTACACAGCTAAAGCGAAGGAGGTGAGGAACCAATTGATGGAGATGGAGACTAAGTATTCTCTTATGAACAAGGAGGTTGAAGACTTGCAGCCCTTCAAGGACCTGCAGTTGGAACAGCTGAGCAGAATCAAGGAGCTGGAGAAGGAACTGCTGGTCACAAAAATCCAGCACTCAGAGCAAATGCACAAGGTCAAGAGCAGATTTCTGCAAGCAAAAGCTGAATATGAGCTGGACTCTCATCAGAAGGTTCAGTCTCTGGCCAAGAGAGCTGAAGAGGAAGCTGTACGCAGTCTGATCCAGCACACCAAGCAGGTGAAAGCAGAGAATTGGCAACTGCGCCATGAACTGCTCAGCCTCATCCGACGCTCACACATCCTCAAAACCTTCAAGCTTCAACTGAGGGAGCAGCAGCAGCAACTCCTTCGGGAGCATGATTATAGCCAAGACCTCACACGCATGCGTCATTGGTTAAAGAAGCATGGGGCACAGGGCTCAAACAAGGAAGTCAACGGCTTTGGCAGCTCCCTCAAAAGCATCATATCAGCCAAGATCAGACACATCCCTACTTCCCACACTAGTGCCAAATCATAAAGTGAAGGTTAAATTTAACTTTCATAGTTAAGTGACATTTGAAAGTGCAATTCTTTTTCTCCACAAAATAAGTAAATAAAATTTCCCTCTCTAGAGACTGACTATGATGATCCATAACTTGATGCTTTCGCACCAGCAGATAATATTCTTGGATTAAAAAAGACAGGGGAGGGAATGGAGAGAAGAACAATAAAAAAATAAATAAAAAAGGCAAGAAGTTCTTGAGTGCAGATACTTGTTTCTGAGGGTATAATTGATCTCATGATCTGTTAATATTATGGGCCAGGTCCTCAGCCCCACTCTAATTCCTCTGCATTGCTTTAGGAGTATAAAGAGGTTGTGAAGATGGACTCTCTGGCCAGATGAGGAATCCTTAAATAGAATAGAGAAGACATATCTGAAAGGATATTTTGTGGCTACTGCTGGGACATGTAGGAACTTCATGCTGTGTTTGTACACACTGGAGACTTGGACTGTTGAAAGTTTGCTAACCCTATGTACGCCAGTTTTCCAGACCCAAGTCACTGAGGTAGAAATCCAGACAGAAACCTTAAATTATGTAATCCCAAAACCAGTGTTCAAAAGAGGGAACACAAATAAACAAACAAATGAGCAGCATGTAGGTGCACTTAGAGCAGACAAATCCCTTTCACATCACACAATGTAAGCAAAATCAGGCTATTCAGCCTTTGGCCATAAGCTACAAATACCAACCTCCACTGGCAACTGTTACAGGAAGTGTTAGAAGTATGCACAGAGCAACAAAAGCATTTGGAAAGAGGGTGGTCATCTTATTTGACCACATATATTCCAGAACAGCCTTTGGAGTTGATGTTGCTGAAATGTATATTGAAAGGGCTTTCAGTTCATCACGTAAATCACTCGCATCAATATTGCACGTCATCATGTGTCACTATCTCTAGCGCCCTGCATTGCTGATGTAGATTTTCTTCAGGTATAGTGAGGAGTTCTGGAATATCATATAACATCCCAAATATACTGCTGTGTTCTTTGAGCTGCATGAAATGTTCAACTGACTGTATTGCACAATCTAGCACCTGGTTAAAGAATTCAACTTTGAATTGTTGTTTGGGGTCTCTTATGGGATTATCCTGTGCCTTGTAATCAAAATGTCTTCTTTGGTGACTCTTGCATTCTTGAATGGGCGGGAAAATAGCTTCAGTGTGAAATTCCTCTTACAACTTCTGTGCACTCTTCAGAATGTTTTGAAATCCCTCATCTGACCAGTAAGACTGTAGGTATGACTTTACTTTGTCCAGTTGTTCCATTGCTCCAAATATATCAAGGTCAACACTTTGGAGCAGTGGTCCCCAACATGGTGCCCGTGGGCACCATGATGCCCTCTGGGGCATTTATGTGTGCCCGCCTAGTCCCCAGCAGGGGAGAGAAGCCGCGACCCTGAGCCTGCCAGGGACAGAGAACTCAGGCTGCAGATGCAGTGTTCTCTGTTCCCAGCAGGTGTGGGGCCTACCTAGTGCCCCGCAGGGGAGAGAAGCTGCGTCCCCATGTCTGCCAGGGACAGAGAGCTGCAGGCTGCAGGCTGAGGGCGCTGGTGTTCTCGGTCCCCAGCAGGCACGGGATCCACCTAGTGCCTAGCAGAGGAGAGAATTCGGGTCCCCGCGCCTGCTGGGGACAGAGTACTCCGAGGCTGTGGGAGCCAGTGTTCTCTGTCCTCGCGGCTTCTCTCTGGCTTCTCTCTGGATTCATATATTATGTAATATTAAATTTTTTTTTGTATTATTTAATGTACAAATACAAAATAAGCCTTGAAAAATTGTTGGCGCCCGCCACACTCTTCTGAAAACATGAATGTGCTACTGGTCACAAAAAAGTTGGGGACCACTGTGCTAGGCCATGCTGCTGTATTGTGATGGGCTGGACTGCTCATAAGAGCAGCCATACTGGGCCAGACCAAAGGTCCATCTAGCCCAGTATCCTGTCTTCCAGCAGTGACCAATGCCATGTGCCCCAGAGGCAATGAACAGAACAGGTAATCATCAAGTGATCCATTCTCTGTTACCTGTTCCTAGTTTAGGGGTTACAAACAGCTCCTGGCTCTCCGGCACAATGGATGCCCCGCTCGCCTTTCTCCTTTGGCTCTGCCTCATCCAAGACCTCCTGCTCAGGGTTGCCTGCAGTGGCCCTGGACTCTGACTCCTTGGAAATATCCACACTGCTCTTGGAAGTTGTGGTGGGGTCGCCGCTGAGAATCACGTGCAGCTTCTTGTTGGGATGGTGCCAAATTGGTGTGACCATACCCAATGAATGCTGCAAGCATAACTTGACATGACTTAAATATGGCTGAATGGCTGCAGAGGATCCTGGGAGCAGGTTCCCTTTAAGCAGATGCAAATTGGATAAAAACCTGGAAAAGTCTGTGTACATGATCAATATTGAACCTATTGGCTGACCAATATGAGCCAAAGCAAAAGTAAATATCACATGGTATAAAGTTCCAGCATGAAGCAGAGGTCAACTTGGTAATCATAGAATATCAGGGTTGGAAGAGACCTCAGGAGGTATCTAGTCCAATCCCCTGCTCAAAGCAGCACCAACACCAACTAAATCGGTTCATTGAGGGGCAAATCCCAACGAGCCTTTATAGATCCCAGGGGCCAGCCGTGCCCAGGGGCTGCTCCTCAGACCAGGTTCCCCCCTCCCTGCCCCCAAACTCCCCTGGAGGGTGCACAGCCCCCCCTCCTCCATCCCTCCTCACCCCACCCCGGTGACCCCCGCCCCGAGTCCACTCACTGGCTTTGCTGGGCTTGGGCCACTGTAGCAGGGAGGAGCTGCCTTCCACAGGCACTGGAAAGCCAGAGCATCCCACTTGTGGCAGCAGCGAGCCCCAGTCATGGAGGAGCTGGTGCGGTGCAGGGGGACAGCAGCCCTGCAAAGGCAGCAGCACTGCTAGCAGGGAGCGGGCCATGTCCCTCCTGTCCCTCCTGCCCAGGCTGCAGCCCACTGCCCCCCACAGGCTGCAGTAGATGTATGCGGGTGCCAGCCCCCATGCGCCCCCTGGCTCCCCCATCGCCTAGGGTTACCATATTTCAACAATCAAAAAGAAGGGAGAGCCCTGCCCTAACCCCACCCCCATCCACTCCCTCCCACTTCCCACCCCTGCTGCCCCCATCAGAACCCCCAATCCTCCTTGCTCCTTGTCCCCTGACTGCCCCCTCCTGGCATCCCTGCCCCTAACTGCCCCCAGAACACCATCCCTACCTAAGCCTCCCTGCTCCTTGTCCCCTGACTGCCCCTTCCTGAGATCCCCCCACCCTAACTACCCCCTAGGATCCTACCCCTTACCTGTCCCCTGACTGCACCAATCCTTATCCACAACCCCCAGACAGACCCCGGGACTCCCACACCCCATCCAACCACTCCCAGCCCTCTGACAGGACCCCCAGAACTCCCGACCCATCCAATCCTCCCGCTGCTCCCTGACTGCCCCCTGGGACTCCTCTTAACATGCCCATGCCAGTGGAGTGCTGAGGTAGCAGGAGGAGGGGAGCTGTGGGAGAGGCAGCAGAACCTGAGTTCTGTTCCAGGCATCAGCACGCCAAGCGCATGCTTGGGGCAGCAAGCCACTGGGGGCGCTCTGCCGGTCGCCGTGAGGGCGGCAGGCAGGCTGCCTTCGGCGGCGTGCCTGCGGAGGATCCGCCGAAGCTGCGGGACCAGCGGACCCTCTGCAGGCAAGCCACCGAAGGCAGCCTGCCGTGCTTGGGGCGGCAAAATGCCTAGAGCTGACCCTGGGTGAGAGGGGAGCTGGGAGGTGCACCTGCTCATGCTGCCGCCCGGTGCCCCCCGGGGGGGGGCTCCTGCAGCAGATGCATGTGGGTGGCAGTCTCTTTGCACCCCCCGGCTCCCCCCTCGCCGCACTCGAGCTCTGCAGCTCCCGGGAGTGTGAGCTGCCACCCCTGCCCCTTCCGCAGCAGGCTCAGAGCCCCGCCCCTCGGCGGCTCACACTCCTGGGAGCCACAGAACCCGAGCGCAGTGAGTGAACGGAACCCCAAGCCGGAAGGACGCTGAGTGGGGCCAGCGGCCAGGACCCCGGCCGGTGTAACGACAGAAACAGATCCTGCTCCAGATCCCCCACTTTGGCTGCACTGAGCATGCGCACATGAATTGAGCATGCCCAGTAACCTTTGCTGTCGCCGCTGCCCTCTCTCTGCCCTCACTTCTTTGCTGCCTCCTCTTTGGGGGGGTTTAAAAGTACCAAGGGGGGCAAAGAGCAGCGTGGGGGCTGCCAGGATCTGAGCAGGGGGCAAAAATTTATTGGCCGGGGGGATCAAACTGCTTTAGGTAGCGGCAGGAGAGGAGCTGAAGGGGGAAAATCGGGGGTGGGGGGTGGTAGCCGGGGTTAAGCCGGGGGAGGGAGACGCTGCCAGACCCTGTGTGGGGACAAACCCCCCGTTTAGGGAGGGAAAAGGGGGGAACAGCGACCCCTGGGGATGAGCCATCCGCTGTGCTCGCAAATCTGGGGGTGTCGGGGTTGTGGGGGGGGGGCAGACGCTGTTTTCGTTCTGCTCTCAGGACGCTGCATGTCAGCCCCGGAGCAGGGGGCGGGTTCCTGGGGCTGGGTCTTAAAGGCGCAGACCTCCCAATTCCTATATTGTCAAAGCTTGACACCGCAGCTCCTCTCTGACTCACACAAGTGTTGCAGGACTGTTATTGCTCCAGCCAGGACGCTGAATGCAGTGAAATATTGTACAGACGCCCCCTCCCTCCCTCAAACTCTGCCTCTCACATTTTGACTTTTTAAAAGTGTCTTCTGTCAGTTTCTATGTCTATATGAAATCACTGCAGCTTCTTTCTCTTATACAATGTGCTTAGTTGCTAACTCCCTCCCAGAGCCCACATGTCTGCACCCCCTGCTATACCCCAGGTCAGAGCCTGCACCCCCCACTCAAACACCCAGCCCAGTACAAGGGCACTGCTTACAACCCGGGAGCTGCCAGACGGGCACTGTCCAGCCCAGCCCTGTGCTGCCACCCTGCTTCTTCCCCTTTGGTGTGGGCCCATGCTACACCATGCTACCCCCCTGCCCAGCACCCCTCTGGCTTCCTATGCCCAGTGCCACACCACCCAGAGACCCCCACAAACCCCCATGCCCATGCCCTCCCAGACCACTTCCCTACCCACTCAGAACACCCCAATAGATCCTCTCACTGCGCAGTCACCCCCTAGCTGAAGACCCCCCACAGCCCTTCCACAACTGCACAGTGCCCTGCACTTCCCCACCCAGAGCCCCCCCACAGATCCCCTCACTGCCCAACCACCACAACTGCACAGTGCCCCGCACAGACACCCCACACTTCCCAGTGCCCCAACACACACAGATCTCCCCACGCCCCCACTGCCCAGCATCCCCCCAGACCCACTAGAGACCTACCCTCCCACACCCAGTGGTGAGCTGAAGCCGGTTCCCACAGCTCCAAGAACCGGTTGCTAAAATTAGACCTCCGTGGAGAACCGGTTGTTAAAGGGCCAGGAAGTGGGCAAAGAACTCCAGTCCGCAGGCTGGACCCAGGACCGGTGCTAGTGTTTTTAGCGCCCTAGGTGCACGGACATTTCACCACCCTGCGCGCTGATCCGTGGCTCCGCTGGAGCTTCCGCAGGCGTGCCTGTGGGAGGTCCACCGGAGCCTCGGGAGCAGCGGACCATCCGCAGGAATGTCTGCTGCAGGTCCACCGGAGCCGCCTGCCACCCCACCCCCGGCAAAATGCCGCCCCCCAATAATCCTGGCACCCTAGACAATTGCCTAGGCCACCTAAATAGAAACGCCGGCCTTGGCTGGACCATCCTGTTGCCCCCAGGATTCCCAGCTGGGGAGGCTGAGGCTCCCCTGGCCCTTGCCCCGTTTCCCCCCGCTGCAGCGTGTTCAGCCACCGACATCAGCTAGGCAGCTCAGCTGAGCTTGAGAGTGTCGTCCTGCTGCAGCTTTTTGAGAGGCCTGGTGAGGTGGCGGGGGTGTGTGTGTCCTGCTGCAAGCTCCAGGGCTGGCCAGAGGAGAGGAGAGGGGGCAAGTGGGGCAACTGGCCCGGGCCCTGGAGGGGCCCCTGGCCACACTGGTATGTCTCCCCCAGCCGCAGCTCCCCACCCTTAAATCGGAACTTTTTATAGGGAACTGGTTGTTAAGATTTTGGCAGCTCATCATTGGCCACATCCTAACCCCCAGCCACAATAGCCAGCCCTGATGGGAGATGACTGTGTCTGCCAGGCTGAGCTGGCAGCGCAGCCAGAGCTGGTCCTGGGGCAGGAAAACTCCGGCCCCTTGGGAGTGGTGCAATCAGCCGGGCTGGAGTACAGCCTACCCAGGCCAAGCTCCCTCAGGACCCAGTTCAGCCTCTCCCCACCGCCTACTGTCCCCTGTGACTGGCCGAGACTGGCCCAGCCTCTGCACCAGTCCCAGGTGGCTCTTCCCCCGGGGAGGCAGGTGGGGCCCCACAGGTCCCAGGCAGTGGAGACAGCTCAGAGCTGGAGCACTGCTGGGGAGCAGGGCAGATCCCTGAGACATGACTCCCGAGATCCCACCCAGCCCCCCCACACCCATTGGCCCCGTGGCCACCAGCCTTGCCAAGCCACCAGTTTTGTTACTACAGGATGAAATGTAGACATTCCATAAAATAGCTAGTTCCACATTGTTCTTCAGACCTCAGATCACTGAAATGCAGCTTGGCATTTGAGATACTGTATGATTGTAGTACAGTTTGCGACATCACAGAAAGCTTCCTCTCTCCAAGTTTACACCCCACCACACCCTTTAGCAATAACGTAACCATTAAACAGGTTCTGAATCAGTTGTCTTTCTTCCCAATTTAGTTTTAACAAAAATGCTGCAACGTAAGTAGCTATGGGAGATGACAGTGCAACTGCTAGGTATCAGTGGGGGAAAAGTGTGCGAGTAATGTCCTGGATATACTGGCATGGCTGGCTTTAGGCCAATTCAACCAATTCCCCTGAATCAGGCCCTGCCCCGGTTCGGTGTACCGGCAAGAGCGAGTGCAATTTAAAGGGCTTGTGGCTCCCAGCAGGGGCTGGAGCCAGCCTTGCACCCCCTGCCCTATCTCCAGCCAACCACCCCCTGCCCTGTCTCCAGCCAACCCCTGCCACACACCCTTGCCTGAAGCCAGCCAGTCCTGCACTCCTCTGTCTCCAGCCCTGCCGACCCATGCCACAGCCCCCTGTGGCCCTGCCTGAAGCCAGCCAGCCATCCCCACACCCCTTGCCCTGCCTGCAGCCAGACCCTTCCTCCAGTCAGACCCTGCCCTGCCTCCAGCCAGCCCCATGTCCACTGCTGCCCTGCAGTTCCCAGGGCAGTAACCCTGCACACCTGCTTCAATTAGGGGGGCAGGGAGCAGCTGGGACCCACACCTGTGTACACCCTAGGGTAACCAGACAGCAAGTGTGAGAAATCGGGATGGGGTGGAGGGTAATAGGATCCTATATAAGAAAAAGATCCAAAAATTGGGACTGTCCCTATAAAATCTGGACATCTGGTCACCCTAGCACACCCCCAGAGAGCGGCGGGGACCCACACATGTGAAACAGAGCTCATTTCTAGTTCACACCCATCTGTTTAAAAAAGAACTTTAGGTAGGGTTAACATAAATCTGTATTTTCCCAGATATGTCAGGCTTTTTGGGTCTTAAATCGCCATCCAGGAAAATACAGACGTATGGTAACCTTATTGGTACAAAAAAATACATACTGTGACACATCCCTTAAATCAGAACTTGTTATAGGGAACCGGTTGCTAAGAAATGAATGGCTTTTTTTTTACACTTTTTTTTTTTAGTCATCCCTGCCGGGGCCCGGCCAAAAATGTTCAGATTGGGCCCTGCGCTTCCTAAAGCCAGCCCTGAACACTGCCCTAGTGTGGGGCTGAGAGCGCCTCCGGGATCCTGACATCCCAGCACTTTACACACCTTCCTGGAGCCTCCCAACCTCTCTTTTACACAGTTTATTATGATACCTTGTCTTACAAACACCAAACACCATTACATGTGCACAAGGATCAATAATTCCCCTTCCCCCGATATATACAGAGTTGTGCTTCTGCATATAGTATCTATCTGGGATGAATATTGAGCTCCCAGCTCTTCAGGAATCAGTAAAGAGTCAGCTTCCAAGCCACATGTTGAATCCTATTGCAAACAGTATGGGTGATGCATGAGGCATTCTGAAGCAAGAGATAACTGGTAAAGTTTAAATAAGATGCAGAAAGAAAAACCTTTTCTTATGTTTGGTTTCTGTTGGATTTATTGTATTATGTATAGTAAGTGTTTAATATAAAAATTTGGTAGTAGGGTTTACAATGTTATAAGAAGAGATTATGCTATTACCATTATCCAGTCAATTTGCACACTACTATTTTGAATTAGTGATAATTCACAGAGAGAGAAAGAAGAAAGCTGAATTTAGAGAACAATTATTAACCAGATTCTTGGTTATTCACCAGCCACTTTGCTCCTGTCCACAGCACAAAGCACCATAAACCCAGTATAGTCTGGACAAGAGAATATTCACCTCAAATTGGCATCTGCTACACTCCCTGCCCCTGCCCCCCATTCCCAGTCACCACTAATCAGAATATAGCTGAGTGAAAAGGTGGCATGGCTGAAACATTTATCAGGCAATTGAAAACTGCTATAGAGTACAATAGCCCTGAGAACATCGCTTAATTCTGAGCACTGTGTCTGCAGCAAGATGCAGCATGGGCCTGTTGCCATGGCACCGATGGCACCATTGTAAACTCAGTACTGACCTCAAGCCCCATCCCATAGCAAAACTCCCTTGGACCTTTTCTGGATCCCACCAAAAAATATTAAAATCTGCTGCCCCAGTGCTACTTTCTTTCTACAGGAGACATGATGCAGTGAAATAATTTCCCTACATTCCATCAAACTCTGCATCACACATTTTCAGTATTTAAAAGACTCTCTCATAACTATTTGTCTATGTGAAGTCTCACAACAGTTCACAAATTTTAGAATTGCCTTTTGCTGCATTTATCTTGCCTGTGAACTCAGCTCTTACAGTCCTATTTTCACACGTCATTGCTTGTGTGTAGAAACTGATTCACAAATATTCAGTAAGTTTATTATATGGTGTCATCTTAGAACCTTCCCAAGGGCAAAAATCTTCTGCAACAATGAAGGCCTGGGCTGATGACCAGTGGCTGCAGAACTTTTGGATGGTCCACATTTCTGCATCTTTGTGCAAAACTCACCAAAATAAAAGCTGCACTGACAGTGGAGAAGAAAAAATAATTGTACTACAGGGATCTGCAACACCAGATTATTATTGGTCAATCACTGTTCTCTCTCCTAAACTAAGATAGAATGGATTTCTTTAATGTAAGTAGTCACAACATATGGTTAAATATTTTATGATCAATATCCTGTTAAGAACTCAGCAGTCACAGATAATACCTGTCTTCTTTGGTAACTAAGGCACAGTATCCTGTCTGTTCCCCTAAACCAAAAGTGATCAGAGAAAAAACTTGCATGGAGCAGTCAATGGAGGTGTGAGACATACCTGCATACCTACAACCCTGGTGACAAGCTTGAGGCAACTTCCCTACCCTCATTCACACCCACCTTAGCATTTAGACAAATTCTAGTGGTGAAACTCTGATTGATATCTGATTGCTATCCAAAATACTGAAGCAGACAAATTTCATTGTCAGCCCCCTGAAGGAACATCACCCATAGTAAGAAGTGATCAGCTCCTATTATCTAGCCTAAAGAAATTCCTGCAGTCATCGGTTTACCCATAAACAAATCTACTGTTCTCCCTTCAACCAATTCAACCTATTGCATATTTTCTCTACAAAACCATTTGCTCACTCTTAAGTAAGAATTCTTATGCATGCATAGACCCAAATTCTGCCTGAGTTAGAATCAGAGAATAGAATCATAGAATATCAGGGTTGGAAGGGACCTCAGGAGGTATCTAGTCCAACCCCCTGCTCACAGCAGGACCAATCCCCAACTACATCATCCCAGCCACGGCTTTGTCAAGCCTGATCTTAAAAACCCTCTAAGGATGGAGATTCCACCACTTCCTTAGGTAACCACATCTACTCCTGACAGATTCAAGACTGTGAGCTAAGATCATCAGTGAAGACTCAGGAGTTCAAGCTTCCTGGAGTGGGTGAGTTTCCCCATTTTCTCTCTCTGTTTCCTTTTCTAACTCAGGTATTAAACTGTAAAAATGTAACTTACTTTGTTTAGGCTCTCCTTGTGATGTTAAGATGGGGATAGGGACATGCTACATCTGGGACAAATAAAGGTGTCAGCTTGAAAGTGCTGTTTGACTCATTCCATTAGGCACACAACCAGTACATTGATAGAGTTACACAACCACCCCCTTCCAGAAGAGTAGAATTATCAGGGGGAAAACCCAGACAAGTAACCCCAATAAATGAGCATACCCCAAGTAATGGGCAAATCTGGTAAAAGTACAGAAATACTAAAGGTATTCCTGGCTAACTGCCTGAATAATAAAGAATCTTTACAATAACTGTATAATCATTTCTTAAATGGTTTGCATGCCTGTAATCATGGTGATTTCTTTATTGCTCCCAATTTCTATATTATTTATCTGTGTGGTGTCTGTTTTTTTGATTTTCTTAGGCTGATATATAAGTAATTTTGCTGTGTGTAAAACAATTTAGATGATGGGATCTAATTTCTTAGATAATCAAGTAACATTATGTTAGGATTGATTAGTTTAATTACATTAAAATGATTGATTAAAGACATTGCTGAGAATGAGGTGATACTGATATGTGTGTGTTACAGGGGTTTCTCTATTTCAGATTCTTCAGATTTCCAGACAACTATTTTCTCCCAAAAAGTTGCACCAAGCAAAAAATTACCTCAATAGACATAATGGCAAGTAAGTAGAATTTTTCCATGTGTTCCCGTGGAGGGGAGGGCTAGCTCAGTGGTTTGAGCATTGGCCTACTAAAGCCAGGGTTGTGAGCCTAATCCTTAAGGAGACCATTTATGGACCATGGCAAAAAAAAAAAAAAGAATAAGGCCAAAAAAAACTGTCAGGGACAGTACTTGGTCCTGATAGTCAAGGCAGGGGACTGGACTCAGTGACCTAGTTCTGTGACATAAGTATATTCCCATATATTACATATTTTTTCAAAACCCATTATCTTCAAGCAACTCTGCTTGTTTTTTTTATTGACTTTTTTTGCTGTTACATTTACTGTCCTGAGTCACTATGTCTATACATTGTTACAATCTTGTAGTGCTCTCCTTATCTCTGATAACATTCACTCTTCATTGAGCGAATACAGCCAAAATTTGCAAGCCACAAATATTTCAGAATTATGCACATGCCTGCAATTTATTTATGTCTGTCATGTCACTGGCCTATGAATGATGTATTGTTGATTTAGGTTTACCCTGCTTATGGGTTTGCAATGTACATCGCTTACCTTCTAACTCAACTTTGAGTCTTATATGCATTGATATGCCATGTTTGCACTTAAGTAACTGTTTTCTCTTGTAAACAATTCTCAGGGAAATCTTTTGAAGAAAAAATTGCAAATGTTTTGGCATACATAAGGAGTAGCACATATCCTGAAGGAATGAATAAAGCAGGCAGACTGAACCTGCATAGATATGCTGTCAACTTTTCATTGGAAGGTAAGGAATACTTGTTTTAAGATAGTACTGATACATAACACAGGAAACTTCAGCCTGTAAATGATGGTCATGATGTCCCAACACTGGGATTATTTGGAGTGTTAACCTTACCTTCAATGGGACTGGAATTTGGATCTCTATTTTTATTAAAATTTTCCAGAAAATCTGTCTATGCCAGTGGAGCAACAAAAGGAATGTGCTGTGCAGTTGTGTGAGAAATGAGTCTAAATTTTATTAAAAAAACCCAAACTGATGACTTTGTTTCATTTCTTGATTATGTTATCCGGTCTGCTGCAAGCACCACCAACAATCACTATATGTTCAATGAGCAAAAACTTCTAACTATACACCAGGGCCGCCCAGAGGATTCTGGGGCCTGTGGTCTCTGGTGGCAGGGGGGTCCCGCTTCAGCAGTAATTCAGCTGTGGGGCGTCCCTCTGCCCTGGAGGAAGGACCCCCCCACTGGCGAAGACCAAGAGTGGAAGAAGCTCCGGGGGCCCGGGCCCCTCAAGAGTTTTCCAGGGCACAAGGAGCAAGTGAAGGACCCCGCTTCAGGAGCCCTGAAAAACTCTCGTGGGGGCCCGTGTGGGGCCCAGGGCAAATTGCCCCACTTGCCCCCCCCGAGCAGCCCTGCTATACACTGAAATTTCCCCCTTGTACTCAAGGCATTATGAACCAGACTGCATATAGATGTCTTTGATAGGCATATGCCTTTTAATTAATTAATGGTTTTGCAAATAACCAGTTATAGCTTAAGTTAAACACTTTTCCCACACCCCAGCCCTGGCAGAAGCCACAAGGCAGCAGGGGAAGCCCCTATGCCTGACCTCATCTCCAGGAGACGTGCCTGGTGGGGCAGGAGACTCCACTGCACCCTGCTCCTAGTCCCCTAAAGAACCGCAGGATCCAAAACTCCACCACGGCCCTGGGACTGGAGGAGCTCTCACTCCCTGGTACAGCCGTGACACAGGGACAGAGCTTCTCCAGTCCTGGTGCTGTGTGGGACAGCAGGGTGGGTGGAAAATGAGCCAAGGAGTTGTGGGGCCGGCAAAATGGTGGGGAGCCCAGGTGGAACATGGCTGAGATCCTGGGGAAGAGGACGAAAGGGATAAGGCCATAGGTGGTGTAACCAGTGGACAGGGTGGGTAGGGGCCCAACAATTGCTCTGTCCCAGGGCCCAGATAAACTTTAATCATCCTCTGTGCTCTATCTTCTATAATCAACAGAGGGGAGATTGTTCCATTCAGCAAAAGAAAGGTTGTCGTTGTGCATACCATGAAAGAAGCCCTGCAACTCTTTAAAAGGTATCATGACAGTCCAGAGGGTGGCCATCTAGGAATATTCAAAACCAGGAATGCGCTGACATCAAAATACTATTGGCCAGGGATGACAAAAGACATTGCCAATTGGGTATGTAAAGTAATGAAACAAAATCCTGATGAATGGTATTTACAATTGAAATAGAAGTTCAAAATGAATGAAAGAAATATAAAAGTATATTTGGTATGCAAATGTGAACTCTGTTCCCTTCTGATACTATTTCCATAACGAAATGTTCATGTCATCATATTGTTCCATCAAAAACAGGTTGCACAGTGTCTGACTTGCCAGAAAGAGGGAAAGCAATCAAATCTGGATACCACCTTGAAAAGCATAAAGGTGAATTTTTGAATCAGACACGTTATTGTTTATCATTATCCATGGTTATTTCTGCAATACAATGAGAGTTTGATTTTGAAACAAGTCCAATGCATGTAAGTGGCACAGCATAGTGCAGCAATTACCTCTAATACGCCTTCGCACTGGCTGGGGATATTTCTTCTGCTTTACTCTGGTATTGTTCTCAATCACTCATTCCTGTACTTCTTTTTGTTTGTTTATTCTTTCTTTCTTTTTCTTCTGTAAGCAGAGTCAGGATAAGCTCTACCCTGACATCTGGTGGAAAGAATGTCAGAGAGTGTATTTGCATAGGCACGCCTACCCTATCCCAGACTGCTGAGCTGTGGGACTGCTTGGTGACAAATGACTCACCCTCAGTTGGGTGGTACTTGCTAGACAAGGGACATGGGTTCCAAAACCCAGTGAACTGAGAGAGGCTGGGGACAGGTATCTGTGCCTGGTGGTGCAGGTGCCTTGTGGAGCCAGAAGCACCAGTTACACCCTGTCCTCTCTCCACTGTGGAATGTCAGAGTTGATTTTTTTTATTCTCTGAAGAATCTAAATACAGGTTACTGAGCTGAATGCACTTTGGGCTAATGGTGCACTAGCACTGGGGCTCCCCCTCTGAGATCACTAAGAGTTGAACTCATGAAAGAGCTGAAATGACTGAGCTGAGAGCACTGAGTACTGTGCTAACTAGTGGGGGAGCCTGAAGATATACTGTGGAACAGAGCAGCTGGCAGAGTGGAGCAGTTGCGGGGATGGCTGGTGGCAGCAGAGCGGCTGGCAGAGCGGAGTAGCTGTGGGACGAGTGGAGCGGCCCACAGAGCGAGCGGAGCTGAGCAGTTTTGCAGAGCGGCTCATGAAGCAGAGCAGCTGGTGGAGCGGAGCAGTTCCTGAGGACGGCTGGAGGAGCAGAGTGGAGCAGCTGGTAAAGCGGAGCAGTTCGTGGAGAAGGCGGAAGCAGAACCCATGGAGAGGCAGGGCAGTTGGCCCCGGACCACGTAAGGTGCCCCTTTCTACCCAGGCTGGGGGGAGGGACCTCTACAGATAACTCTTGAACTCTGGGGTGGCATTGACCAGAGACTTTTGGGTTGTTGGACTTTGGGGTGATTGGACTTAAAACCCTAAGGGGAAAAAGGACAATGCCAAACGTACTTGGAGGTGGGTTTTTGTTTATGGTTTGTGTTATGACATTATTGACATTATTATTATTATGTTCCAGTTTTTTATTTTTTTATGTTCCAGTTTTTATATTATTATGTTCCAGTTTTTTATTTTTATTATTATTATTATTGACATTATTGACAACTATGACATTATTGGCATTACTGAAACTTGGTGGGATAATACACACGACTGGAATGTTGGAGTGGATGGGTATAGTTTGCTCAGGAAGGATAGACAGGGGAAAAAGGGAGGAGGTGTTGCCTTATATATTAAAAATGTACACACTTGGACTGAGGTGGAGATGGACATAGGAGACGGAAGGGTGGAGAGTCTCTGGGTTAGGCTTAAAGGGGTAAAAAACACAGGTGATGTCGTGCTGGGAGTCTACTACAGGCCACCTAATCAGGCGGAAGAGGTGGATGAGGCTTTTTTCAAACAACTAACAAAATCATCCAAAGCCCAAGATTTGGTGGTGATGGGGGACTTCAACTATCCAGATATATGTTGGGAAAATAACACCGCAGGGCACAGACTATCCAATAAGTTCCTGGACTGCATTGCAGACAACTTTTTATTTCAGAAAGTTGAAAAAGTTACTAGGGGGGAAGCTATTCTAGACTTGATTTTAACCAATAGGGAGGAACTTGTTGAGAATTTGAAAGTAGAAGGAAGCTTGGGTGAAAGTGATCATGAAATCATAGAATTTGCAATTCTAAGGAAAGGTAGAAGGGAGTACAGCAGAGTAGAGACAACGGATTTCAGGAAGGCGGATTTTGGTAAGCTCAGAGAGCTGATAGGCAAGGTCCCATGGGAATTAAGACTGAGGGGGAAAAACAACTGAGGAAAGTTGGCAGTTTTTCAAAGGGACGCTATTAAGGGCCCAAAAGCAAGTTATTCCGATGGTTAGGAAAGATAGAAAATGTGGCAAAAGACCATCTTGGCTTACCCTTGAGATCTTGCGTGACCTACAAAATAAAAAGGCATCATATAAAAAATGGAAACTAGGTCAGATCACGAAGGATGAATATAGGCAAATAACACAGGAATGCAGAGGCAAGATTAGAAAAGCAAAGGCACAAAATGAACTCAAACTAGCTATGGGAATAAAGGGAAACAAGAAGACTTTTTATCAATACATTAGAAGCAAGAGGAAGACTAAGGACAGGGTAGGCCCACTGCTCAATGAGGAGGGGGTAACAGTAACGGGAGACTTGGAAATGGCAGAGATGCTTAATGACTTCTTTGTTTCGGTCTTCACTGAGAAGTCTGAAGGAATGTCTAGTATAGTAAATGCTTACGGGAAGAGAGTAGGTTTAGAAGAGAAAATAAGGAAAGAGCAAGTAAAAAAGCACTTAGAAAAGTTAGATGCCTGCAAGTCACCAGGGCCTGATGAAATGCATCCTAGAATACTCAAGGAGTTAATGGAAGAGGTATCTGAGCCTCTAGCTATTATCTTTGGGAAATCATGGGAGACGGGGGAGATTCCAGAAGACTGGAAGGGGGCAAATATAGTGCCCATCTATAAAAAGGGAAATAAAAACAACCCAGGAAACTACAGACCAGTTAGTTTAACTTCTTGCCAGGGAAGATAATGGAGCAGGTAATCAAAGAAATCATCTGCAAACACTTGGAAGGTGGTAAGGTGATAGGGAATAGCCAGCATGGATTTGTAAAGAACAAATCGTGTCAAACTAATCTGATAGCGTTCTTTGATAGGATAACGAGCCTTGTGGATAAGGGAGAAGCGGTGGATGTGATATACCTAGACTTTAGTAAGGCATTTGATACAGTTTCGCATGATATTCTTATAGATAAGCTAGGAAAGTACAATTTAGATAGGGCTACTATAAGGTGGGTGCATAACTGGGTGGATAACAACTACTCAGAGAGTAGTTGTTAATGGCTCCCAATCCTGCTGGAAAGGTATAACAAGTGGGGTTCCGCAGGGGTCTGTTTTGGGACCGGTTCTGTTCAATATCTTCATCAACGATTTAGATGTTGGCATAGAAAGTACGCTTATTAAGTTTGCGGACGATACCAAACTGGGAGGGATTGCAACTGCTCTGGAGGACAGGGTCAAAATTCAAAATGATCTGGACAAATTGGAGAAATGGTCTGAGGTAAACAGGATGAAGTTCAATAAAGATAAATGCAAAGTGCTCCACTTAGGAAGGAACAATCAGTTTCACACATACAGAATGGGAAGAGACTGTCTAGGAAGCAGTATGGCAGAAAGAGATCTAGGGGTCATAGTGGACCACAAGCTTAATATGAGTCAACAGTGTGATACTGTTGCAAAAAAAGCAAACGTGATTCTGGGATGCATTAACAGGTGTGTTGTAAACAAGACACGAGAAGTCATTCTTCCGCTTTACTCTGCGCTGGTTAGGCCTCAACTGGAGTATTGTGTCCAGTTCTGGGCACCGCATTTCAAGAAAGATGTGGAGAAATTGGAGAGGGTCCAGAGAAGAGCAACAAGAATGATTAAAGGTCTTGAGAACATGACCTATGAAGGAAGGCTAAAGGAATTGGGTTTGTTTAGTTTGGAAAAGAGAAGACTGAGAGGGGACATGATAGCAGTTTTCAGGTATCTAAAAGGGTGTCATCAGGAGGAGGGAGAAAACTTCTTCATCTTAGCCTCCAATGATAGAACAAGAAGCAATGGGCTTAAACTGCAGCAAGGGAGATTTAGGTTGGACATTAGGAAAAAGTTCCTAACTGTCAGGGTAGTTAAACACTGGAATAGATTGCCTAGGGAAGTTGTGGAATCTCCATCTCTGGAGATATTTAAGAGTAGGTTAGATAAATGTCTATCAGGGTGGTCTAGACGGTATTTGGTCCTGCCATGAGGGCAGGGGACTGGACTCGATGACCTCTCGAGGTCCCTTCCAGTCCTAGAGGCTATGAGTCTATGAGTCTATGAGTTATAACCCTGTTTGTGGTGTTTCTCCAATGGGATGCCGCATTGATTCCTTCCTTTATTAAAAAGATTTTGCTACACTCAGACTCCGTGCTTGCGAGAGGGGAAGTATTGCCTCCTAGAGGCACCCAGGGGGGTGTGGTATGTGAGTGTCCCAGGTCACTGGGTGGGGGCTCGAACCGGTTATGCATTGTGTTACTGAAACGGAACCTCTGGATACTGAACCCGGCCCTTGTTGCTGCCAACTCAGAGGGGCAGAAGGGTTACACTTCTGCATTTAAAAGTGGGCTTTCATTTGGATTCTATGGCTGTTGTAACCATATTACATTGTGTACTCTGCTTCTGACATATGGGTTCATTGAGAACATTTAATAATAAACATGTGAAGTATGACTATAACTGGTACCCTTGTATGTAGGTCACTCGGATCTGGGAATTGGTGGGAATGGATTTAATAGGACCATTACCAGTAACAAAGGATGGATACCAGTATATACTTACAGCCATAGATTATCTTTCAAGATGGGTGGAAGCCTTTCCACTTAGAAAAAAATTGTCATTTGAGATGGTAGAGATCATGTTCAGCATGATTCTTCGACGTGGATGCCCACAGCGGATACTGACAGATCGTGGTGCAGAATTCAATAATAAGGTAATTATTTCTTTTTTTCTGGTTATTTGTACTATGTACTCAAACTCACTGTCAGGTCACCCATAGATCTCAAACAACCACCATCTTTTCTTTTTATATATATAAACTGCTGTTGGTCACCATCAGTGTTGCTATAAAATTATTTTTCCTCATATCTAACAAAAAAACGAACAACTACTTGTTTCCAAAACAAATATGAGAAGACATGCTATTCCTGTTGCTAATTACACATAAAAGTAGTGGCAGATACGCAAAGGAACATTCCTCTACACAAGTCTATATGTACGTTTATGGTGTAACTTTTTTTCTTTCAGCTTAACTTGTATGTTTGTGATAAATTGGGAATAGAATGTAGCTTCACCAATCTGTACCATCCACAAACCAATGGCTTGGCTGAAAACGCTAATAAATCCATAAAAAGGTAAGTGAATGGGTGGGAATCGTACAGTACTAATGGCAAGTAGAATGTGCTATACTAGAAGATGCAACTCACAAAAAAATCTTCAAAAGCAATGTGTTACATGGAAATCTTTTTCATTACGTATTATACCTTTTTGATTGTGTATGATCTGTTTCAAACAAGACCGTACATGTGACTTTCTTTTCTTAAACAATCAAATCAATGTGCCTTTGTTACAGAGCACTACGGAAGATGGTTGATGACAATGGGAGTAATTGGAATAAATTACTTGAACCCATTTTGTTTTCTTTGTGAACTAAAATACATGCAATAACAAAAATTTCATCTTTCCGACTAATGTTTTGTGATGATCCAGTGTTTCCAGAAGATGTCGTAGAGAATTACACGGTAAGTGTATAGTGTATGTTATTCCCATCACCTTTCATGTACACATGGCATTCTGTGTGCCTTCATTTTACAAATACAACCACTTCTCCATTTATTTACAAAGATCCCAGATCTGAATATGTTCGTGGAAGATTTCTGCAAAGAGTACAGCCTGAATATGAAATCGAGACATGACGCTGACATTGCGCTGGCCCTAAGTAACATTGCTAAAGCACAAGAAAAACAACAAAGACATTATGCTAAAAGAAAGACTTCTAAATATGGGGAAATAACATTTGAAATTGGGGACTCTGTTCTGTTACTGAATGCTAGACAGAGAACAAGAAAAGGAGGAGTATTGGAATCTAAATATCGGGGACCATACAAAATTATGAGTGTTGAAGGTAAGAGAGTGAAATTACAAACCATCTCAGGGAAACAGTTAGGAACCATGTACAGTATTGCACACTTAAAACCAGTAAAAGAGCCAACAACATTAGCTGCTGAAAGCACATCAGAGGGAAAAACTGGAACTGAAATTGGTTGGAGTTGGTGACACTGAACCAGAAACACCCACGGAAGAGATTAGAGAAGTGGATGGCACTGTGTCTCATGACAGCAAAGTGGAAACCATAGAGGTCACAGCAATAGAAAAAGAGGAATATATAGGGCAAGATGTGTCAAACAATGATACAAGTGATGCTGGTGACAGTTTGATGACATGCTTACAGAGGAAGTGGAAGACAAGCAATGGCTTCTGAAAGGTAATTGGTTACTACACCTTTCTTAAACAGATTAACATACTTTATAACTTGAACTATATTAAAGGTTTTCATGTACAAAGTGGCGGCATTGACAGTATTAAAGCAGAGAAAAAGGAAACTGTATTACCATGCATGTAATACGTGTTAATATTTTTTTCCTAGTAAAATTGGTAATGACCAGCAAACACACAGAGAGACTGGAGGTATCATAAACCTAGTCCCAGATTTGGACCTTAGCGTCCAAAATATGGGGGTTAGCATGAAAACCTCCAAGCTTAGTTACCAGCTTGGACCTGGTAAAGCTGCCACCACCCAAAAAATTAGAGTGTTTTGGGGCACTCTGGTCCCCCCAAACCTTCCCTGGGGACCCCAAGACCCAAATCCCTTGAGTCTCACAACAAAGGGAAATAAACCTTTTCCCTTCCCCCCTCCAGGTGTTCCTGGAGAGACACACAGAAGCAAGCCCCGTGAATCTAAACAGAGGGATTCCACCCTCCCCCGTTTCCAGCCTTGGAAAACAGAAGTACCGAGAGCTAATCTCTCTTCCCTCCTCACCCAGAGGGAATACAAAGTCAGGCTAGTAAATCTAACACACACAGATTTCCCCCTGACTTCTTCCTCCCACCAATTCCCTGGTGAGCACAGACTCAATTCTCTGGAGTTCCCCACTAAAGAAAAACTCCAACAGGTCTTAAAAAGAAAGCTTTATGTAAAAAGAAAGAAAAATACATAAAAATGGTCACTGTATCAAGGTGACAAATACAGGGTCAATTGCTTAAAAGAAATATGCATAAACAGCCTTATTCAAAAAGAATACAATTCAAAACACTCCAGCAACTATACCCAGGTAAATACAAAAGAAAACAATAGAAACCTTACTGCCTTACTATATTTGTACTTACAACTTGGAAACAGAAGATTAGAAAGCAGGAAACAGAAATCCTCTCATAGCCGAGAGAGAGAGACAGACCGAAGACCCAAGAACAAAGGACTCACACACAAACTTCCCTCCACCCAGATCTGAAAAAGTCTGGTTTCCTGATTGGTCCTCTGGTCAGGTGTTTCAGATATTTTTTTCCAGGTGTAAGAGACATTAACCCTTAGCTATCTGTTTAAGACACACCCCCCAAATTGCAGACAGTGGGGAAACTCACTGGCGGCGATTTCCTTCTAGAACTTTAAAATAAACAGATTAATACAACACATGCACCTTTACATATACCACTAAGTATATAACTAACAGACTTCTACATTTTAAGAACACTTTTAAACTACTGGATTCTGGGAAACTCTCATGAGAGAGTGCATCAGCTACTTTGTTAGAAGCTCCTGAGATGTGCTGAATTTCAAAATTAAAATCTTGGATAGCTAAACTCCAACGAAGAAGTTTCTTGTTGTTCCCCTTGGCAGTATGAAGCCACTTTAGTGCAGCATGGTCAGTTTGTAGCTGGAACCGCCGTCCCCAAACATATGGGCGTAGCTTTTCCAGGGCGTACACAATGGCATAGCATTCCTTTTCACTGACTGACCAGTGACTTTTCCTCTCAGACAGTTTCTTGCTGAGAAACACGACAGGATGGAAGTTGTGATCTGTTGCTTCCTGCATGAGAACTGCTCCTATACCACGCTCAGATGCATCCGTGGTTACGAGGAATGGCTTGTCAAAATCTGGGGCCCTGAGTACAGGGTCAGACATGAGCGTCGCCTTAAGCTGGGTAAAGGCCTTTTGACACTCATTAGTCCACTTAACTGCATTTGGCGGGGTCTTTTTGGTTAGGTCGGTCAGTGGGGCAGCGATTTGGCTGTAGTGTGGTACAAATCGCCTGTAGTACCCGGCCAAGCCTAAGAAGGATTGGACCTGTTTCTTTGACCTTGGGACAGGCCACTTTTGGATAGGATCCACCTTGGCCTGTAGGGGGTTTATGGTTTCTTGACCCACCTGGTGCCCCAGGTAAGTCACTCTGTTTTGGCCTATTTGACACTTTTTGGCCTTAACAGTTAGTCAGGCCTGCCTAATGCGCTCAAAGACCTTTTCCAGGTGTAGTAGGTGTTCGGGCCAGGAGTCTGAAAAAATGGCCACATTATCGAGGAAGGCAACTGCATATTCTTCCAGTCCTGCTAGTAGGCCATCTACCAGCCTCTGGAAGGTGGCGGGTGCATTTCAAAGGCCGAAAGGAAGGACATTAAATTCATACACCCCCGCATGGGTGACGAATGCTGACCTCTCCTTGGCAGGTTCATCTAGCGGTACTGGCCAGTACCCCTTGGTTAAGTCTATTGTAGAGATGAACTGGGCACATCCCAACTTCTCCAATAGCTCATCGGTGCGTGACATTGGATAGTTGTCTGGACGAGTTACTGCATTTAGCTTACGGTAGTCCACACAAAAGCGTATTTCCCCATCTGGTTTGGGTACCAGAACCACTGGAGATGCCCATGCACTGGTAGATGAGTGGATTATACCCATCTGTAGCATGTTCTGGATCTCCCGTTCTATAGCAGCTTGGGCATGAGGAGACACCCGGTAGGGTGGGGTTCTAATTGGGTGAGCATTACCTGTGTTAACGGAGTGGTATGCCCGTTCAGTCCGTCCTGGGGTGGCTGAGAACAATGGGGCGAAGCTAGTGCACAGCTCCTTGATTTGTCGCCGCTGCAGATGTTCCAGAGTGGTTGAGAGGTTCACCTCTTTCACGCCACCGTCTTTTTTCCCTTCGTAGTAGACACCGTCAGGCCACTCAGCATCATCTCCCTGGACTGTAAACTGACAAACCTGTAAATCTCTGGAATAGAAAGGCTTGAGAGAATTAACATGGTACACTCTGGGCTTTAGTGAGGAATTGGGAAATGCTATGAGGTAGTTCACAGTTCCCAGGCGCTCTTGGACTGTGAATGGCCCTTCCCATGATGCTTCCATCTTATGGGCCTGTTGCGCCTTCAAGACCATAACCTGGTCTCCTACCTTGAAGGAACATTCTCTGGTATGTTTGTCATACCAGGTCTTTTGCTCTTCCTGTGCATCCTTTAGGTTTTTTCTAGCAAGGGCTAAAGAGTGTCAGAGGGTGCTTTGTAGGTTGCTTACAAAGTCCAGAATGTTAGTTCCTGGAGAAGGCATAAACCCCTCCCATTGCTGCTTCACCAACTGTAATGGCCCCTTAACCTCGTGACCATACACATGTTCAAACGGTGAAAACCCTAAACTGGGATGTGGTACAGCCCTGTAGGCAAACAGCAACTGCTGCAACACTAGGTCCCAATTATTGGAGTATTCGTTGACGAATTTACGTATTATGGCCCCCAAAGTTCCATTAAACCTTTCCATCAGGCCATTGGTTTGATGGTGGTACGGGGTGGCAACCAAGTGGTTCACCCCATGAGCTTCCCACAGTTTTTGCATGGTCCCTGCCAGGAAATTAGATCCTGAATCTGTAAGGATGTCGGAGGGCCAACCTACCCTGGCAAAAATGTCTGTTAGGGCCAGGCACACAGTGTTAGCCTTGGTGTTGCCTAGAGCTACTGCTTCCAGCCATCGGGTAGCAAAGTCCACGAAAGTCAGTAGGTACTGCTTTCCTCTGGGCATCTTTTTTGGGAAAGGACCCAGAATATCTACAGCTACTCGCTGAAATGGGACCTCAATTATGGGGAGTGGCTGGAGAGGGGCCTTGACCTGGTCTTGGGGTTTTCCCATTCTTTGGCATACCTCACAAGACCGGACATACTTGGCAACATCCTTGCCCATCCCCTCCCAGTGGAAGGACTTCCCCAACCAGTCCTTGGTTCTGTTCACCCCAGCATGGCCACTAGGATGATCATGGGCTAAGCTTAAGAGCTTCCCCCGGTACTTAGTTGGAACCACCAACTGTTTTTGCGGCTGCCATTCTTCCCGGTGTCCACCAGAAAGAATCTCCTTGTATAAAAGCCTTGGTCTATAACAAACCGGCATCGATTACAAGAGCTGAGAGGCTGTGGGGTGCTTCGTGCCGCCGCCCAAGCTTTCTGAAGGCTGTCATCTGCTTCCTGCTCAGTCTGGAACTGTTCCCTTGAGGCTGGGGTCACCAGTTCTTCCTCAGACTGTGGACTTGGGCTTGGTCCCTCTGGAAGCGATGTAGGTGATGGGGTTGTTTCCGTTGCTGGTGAACCGCTCTCCGCTGGTGCACCTGAGGGTATTTCAGGCTCTGGCTGAGCCTTTTGGGTATGGCTGTCTGTTGCTTCTGTCAGTTTTGGCTCGCTGGCCCCCTCTGGCGTTGAGTTTGAAGATGTGGTTGCACTTGCTGGTGCTGGTTGCTGTTCCAGTTCCAGGCCTGGGACTGGAGGTGCTGTGGCTATTTCAGTGGTTGGCATGGACTCCGGGTCCACTACCTCTGTCTGGGTCTCTGGTAACACAGATGGGGCCCCTGTGGACGGCTCAGGAACAGGAATGGGTCTGGAAGCTTGCCTGGTTTGGCTACGTGTAACCATTCCCACTCTCTTGGCCCTCCTCACTTGGTTGGCCAAGTCTTCCCCCAGTAGCATGGGGATAGGATAATTGTCATAGACTGCAAAAGTCCACTTTCCTGACCAGCCTTTGTACTGGACAGGCAGTTCAGCTGTAGGCAAGTCTACAGCTTGTGACATGAAGGGGTAAATTGTCACTTGGGCCTTTGGGTTGATGAATTTGGGGTCTACGAAGGATTGGTGGATAGCTGACACTTGTGCCCCCGTGTGTCTCCATGCAGTAACCTTCTTTCCGCCCACTCTCAAATTTTCCCTCTGCTCCAAGGGTATTTGAGAGGCATCTGGGCCTGGGGATCTTTTGGGTGATGGTGGTGTAATGAACTGCACTCGGATGGCATTCTTTGGACAGTTGGCCTTGATATGTCCCAGTTTATTACACTTAAAGCATCTTCCATCTGATGGGTCACTGGGTCGAGGTGAGTTACTGGAGACTGGTGAGGTGGAAGAATAGGGTGTCTGGGGCTTTACTTGGGTTGTATGTGGGGTCTTTGGCTGTCCTCGGTTGTAGGGTTTATGGTCGGTGTACCCCCTGGGGTATTCGTTCCCCTTGACAGTAGCTTTCTTGCTTTCTGCCACTTCCATCCATCTGGCTCCAATCTCCCCCGCCTCGGTGAGATTTTTGGGTTTTCCATCTTGTATGTACCGTGTTATGTCCTCAGGAACACCATCCAAGAATTGCTCCATTTGTATGAGGAGGCGCAGTTCTTCCAAGGATTTAACATTGTGTCCTGATATCCAGGCCTCATAATTTTTCACAACGTAGTAGGCGTGTTTGGGAAATGACACATCTGGTTTCCACTTTTGGGTTCTGAAATGCCGACGGGCATGATCCGGGGTTATCCCCATTCTGTATCTGGCCTTGGTTTGAAAAGGCATTTCAGCTGCCACCTCTGCTAAAGGTCCACTGAGCTGTGGCCTCAATTCTACCATGTACTGGTTTTCAGGGATGCTGTACCCAAGACAGGCTCTTTCAAAATTTTCCAAGAAGGCCTCAGTGTCATCACCTGCCTTGTAGGTGGGAAATTTCCTGTGATGTGGAACCATAATTGGCGAAGGGTTGTTAGGATTGGCTGGAGCCTGTTGCTTAGCCTTTTCTAATTCCAGTTCATGTTTACCCCTCTGTTCACTTTCTTTTTGTTGTTTTTCCATTTCTTTTTGTTGTTTTTCCATGTCTCGGCAGTGGGCCGCCTCTTCTTCTTCTTGTTTCCTTCGGTGGGCCACCTCTTCTTCTTCTAGTTTTCTTTTGTGGGCTGCCTCTTTGGCTGCTTGTTCTCTTTTGTAGGCTGCCAGTTTGATGCTTTCTTCCTTTTCTTTCAGCTCCACCTCTTTTTGTCTTTTTTCCAGTTGTCGCCTGTGTTCAGCTTCTTTGATTTGTTCTTCTGCCTCCCTTTTTTCCTTGGAAGTCATGGTTCCTGTTTTCTTGTGTTGGGGTGCCCTCTGGTGTTTGTTGTCTGAACTGAAGGCTCTGTTGCCCCCTGGCGTCTGCCTAGCAACAGTGCCTTTTTCCCTTTCTTCCTCTAACTAATCTTTTCAATGTAAAGTAAACCAGAAAAACCACTTTATTTGCATGTGTATAGTGCTGGTATTTGACTCCTAATGGGAGTGCTATTGTGTGACAAAAGATCCGTAATAGCTACTTAATGGTTGCTTGCTTAATATGCAAGCCAGAAACTGCAAGAGAGAGCAGAGAAAAAAAATTCTCTCTGGTTCCTTTTAAAACCAAACTGTTTCTCTCTGCTTAAAAGCCCCTAGCAGAGAAAAGAAAAATATAATATTCCTACTGGCTTCTGGATTCTATCTATCTCACCACTGCACACCATATCATAACCTAGTCTCAGATTTGGACCTTAGCATCCAAAATATGGGGGTTAGCATGAAAACCTCCAAGCTTAGTTACAAGCTTGGACCTGGTAAAGCTGCCACCACCCAAAAAATTAGAGTGTTTTGGGGCACTCTGGTCCCCCCAAACCTTCCCTGGGGACCCCAAGACCCAAATCCCTTGAGTCTCACAACAAAGGGAAATAAACCTTTTCCCTTCCCCCCTCCAGGTGTTCCTGGAGAGACACACAGAAGCAAGCCCCGTGAATCTAAACAGAGGGATTCCACCCTCCCCCGTTTCCAGCCTTGGAAAACAGAAGTATCGAGAGCTAATCTCTCTTCCCTCCTCACCCAGAGGGAATGCAAAGTCAGGCTAGTAAATCTAACACACACAGATTTCCCCCTGACTTCTTCCTCCCACCAATTCCCTGGTGAGCACAGACTCAATTCTCTGGAGTTCCCCACTAAAGAAAAACTCCAACAGGTCTTAAAAAGAAAGCTTTATGTAAAAAGAAAGAAAAATACATAAAAATGGTCTCTGTATCAAGGTGACAAATACAGGGTCAATTGCTTAAAAGAAATATGAATAAACAGCCTTATTCAAAAAGAATACAATTCAAAACACTCCAGCAACTATACCCAGGTAAATACAAAAGAAAACAATAGAAACCTTACTGCCTTACTATATTTGTACTTACAACTTGGAAACAGAAGATTAGAAAGCAGGAAACAGAAATCCTCTCATAGCCGAGAGAGAAAGACAGACCGAAGACCCAAGAACAAAGGACTCACACACAAACTTCCCTCCACCCAGATCTGAAAAAGTCTGGTTTCCTGATTGGTCCTCTGGTCAGGTGTTTCAGGAACTTCTTTCCAGGTGTAAGAGACATTAACCCTTAGCTATCTGTTTATGACAGGAGGCCAAAGTGAGAAACATAAAATTGTATGGCTCTTCATTTCATTGCCTGAAACCAAGAAGCTGGATAAGCGATGAGGTACATTTAAGTACCACTAAACATGTATTTGTTGATGTGATTGATTACTCAAATACCATTGTAATTGTGCTTTTCTTCCATCATGTGTTGTAGGTTATTGATGCATTTTTGAGCTGTGTAGTTGAGAAAGCAGATGGAAAGGTAGGCTAGTTACTGTGATACATGACACAATACACTGATGCACTAAGTAAACAATCACGGGAATATGTGGCACAACATATTTAAGTCCAAATGCTCTTGCAATATCAACAGACACCTGAAATTTCAACATTTCTGTGTATATACTGCTGCCAAACATTTACTAAAATGTATTTGGAGGTGCATATCGGACATACAATAGAGGGCCAGATTAGTTCTGCTGTACAGTTCAGTGGGTCCATTAATTGAACACAAGTGTGCTAACAGCTTATTCACTTTTTAAAGGAAGTAAGACAGAGCACATTGATTACAAATCATTTTGTTTTTATCGTACTCTCTTACATAAATGTATCTGATTTGTAACACTAAGGATCCGTTTCATGTCTGTCTATATTAAATTCATTATGTTCTTGACGTGCCACAATTATTAATGCATTAATAGCTTTGTTGACTGTCAACAGGTACAAGCCATCTCATCAGTAGTTTCCACTGTCATTCTCTCAGGCAGAGCTACACAAGTGAAAGTGAAGGTAAATGTTAACACACTTTCATACATAAAATGAAAAAAGAACAGTTTCAATCACTGAGTTAAACACAGTGTGAAACAGCAAATACAATGATATGTTTGATGTGGGGGAGTAGTCTAATAGTAATACATGTAATGAATTTGGGAAATACAGTATAATGTATATTTCATGGTTTGCCTCACTGGAAACTATAATTACATTTCTAATTTCTTTTAAATAAATACAGAGTGAATTACTTCAAAATGATATATTATTGCTTCCTTACCACACACCAGGTCATTGGGTTCTTGTGGTAAGATGTTTTGTATTGTGCTTCTGGATTATGGGCAATAAATGTGGCAATAAATAAGAGATTTGTAACACAACTACGGTAGTGATGATATAATTTGCCATGCTGCGGGTTTTCTGTGAGTTCAGTGCATGCAAAGGAAAGTGGAATATGAGTGTTAAAAATAAATTGATACTGTCAATTTACATTGTTCATGTAACATGGAAGAATACATTCTGTAAAGAGTTGATTGATTTCACAATATGCTTATATGTTGTGTGTTACTGTTACATTACAAACGATAATATGTTAATTGCATACTGATTGTTGATAAATTAGTATAAATTTTTTGAAATAATCACATTACCAATACATTTTATGAATATATTTAAACTTACAGATAGCCTTGATGAAAAAAAAGGAATTGTTAATAATTGACCCCTTGTGTGATGAGATCAGATATGAAAGAACATGCCTGAGGAATTGGAGGTGATTTATTAGATACTTACTTTCACAGTGGACACTAACTGTTCCATTGAAATTTTTTAAAGGGAATGTTACAATAATGAGAATAATGTCTTCCTATTAGCTACAAATAAACATTGAAACAGCATGTACTTGTACTGAATGTGCTTAATAATGGACTTTGAGTGAACTTGTGTGATGTGACTCTGGGGAACGACTTCACAGAATGTGGACACACACGAAACAGTAGCATGCTGCATGATTGAGAATGTGTTATTATCAACATGGGGCACAGCAACTCAGGTGACACACTGTGTAAGTGTGAGACAATAATATGAAAACAAGTGTGTCTATATGTGAGCAATAAGTCATTTCAATAACTAAGTAAAAAGCGAGAATGGATTTTTATCTATGTCCAGAAACCAGGGTGGGAAAAAAAGGAAAGCAAAGCTCATTTATGCAGTCTGCTAATGTGCTCTCTAAAAATTTCAGAAACTTCATCAAATGATTAACTAGTAAATCCTCATCTGATTGGAACAGTAAAATTGTGCAGCCTCCCAGACAAAGTGATGGCCACATTTGTGGACCACTCATCTTAAAGGTATTGAATATCAAATTGGCATTATTATTGGTTATGTATGTTTAATTATCCATGTTGAAAGTAAATGCCAGAGATTACCAGTGGGCACTGCACTGGTGTCCTTGCCAAGGTGTATGGGGGTGGGCTTGTGGCCACAAGAAGGGATGGGTTCTGCAGTGGCAGGTGCGGTGCTGGGGGACCAGATTCTACCATCCAGCCCTTCCTGACAGCTGCTGTTGCAGTGGCCAGGAGCACTAGGCCCTTGTAAATCACTGTAACCCAGAGCCCCTTTTGGACCCCCACAGTAGGCAGCCCTGCCAGGAGCATTTAACAGCATTGCCGGACCCTATGGCAGGGCCGCAGATGCGGGGGCGATGGGATAAAGGGGGCAGTGCTGTTAAAGCATAAAGCACTGCCACATCGGAAGTGTAACGTCAGCCATGTATGGTCTGGAACCAGTGGCCAATTCTTACCAGTACACTGGATCAGCCCACTTTCACCTATGGTAAGTATGAGGTTTATTCTAAATATCAGTGTTGTTAGTTTGCAGAAACATATTTGCAGCACAAAGACATCAGTACGGTGGAAACAAAACAGAAGGCTAATACTGCTTTTAGAAGACATATAGCAATTCTTCTAATGAAGGAGTCAGGTAATTACTTTCTACCATGTATTGTGGACTCATTAGGCACATGTGAGGATAACATGAAGAGTGGAATTTTGTCACATAACAGACAGTTCTCTTAATACCCCTAAAGTGGGATATCTCACAGGTTTGGTTCTGTAATGGTGACTATGAATCAATAATATCTTTAAGTACACAAAAATTTGAATGGGGTGAATGATTGCTATTGATCGACCAGTTAAATGAAATTTGAATTTTTAGATACAGGTACAGTAAAGTTAAAATTTGAAAAAATTATTCCAAAAAAAGGAAAAGATATGTGTTCAAACCATTGACTGGATTACAATATTGACAATTAATAAATCAAGATTAGCATTTTCAGTGTTGGTCGTAACATATTCATCATTTCGTAATGCTATATTTATTTTTAAGAAAGCGTGGAGGACTACTGCATATACTGCAACCTTATCGACTGTGATAAAGAAAGTGAGGATTGCACGATGGTAAGAAACATAGAATTACATGAGAAATATATGCCATAAACTGCGTAAGGATCATGATCCTTGTAAAAATTCCACAACATTAAACATTTTCTTCATGCCGATAGTTATATATTAGGTTATGTTCACATGTGGAAGGAATAGGATGAGTGAATGCGAAGTATGTATAACATAACTTCTGTGATTTCATTTCTTAATTGTTACTTATCAAAGGTCCAGTGTGATTCTTGCAAGAGGTGGGCACATATACCATGCATTACAGAAGGGACCAATCAAGAAAACCTGACATATGAGAAGAAAGAGTACAACTGCAAGACATGTGCATAGTTCACTTCATTACCAAAAAAAAAAAGGCAATAAAGAAAACCCATTGTTCAACTGCCTCTTGTTCAAAACATAATGCAACCCAAAGAAATATATTTCTATGTATAAATCAGATTATAATAAATGTTTTTGATGTTAAATAAATTATTCTCTGTATTTCTGTCCATATATATAATCCAAACTATAAAATTGTAAAAGTAATTTTAAAAAATGAAAGTGGTGTCATCATAGGCGTGCTCCATCCCCCAAACCTTACCTCCCTTTTCACGTATTCATACACAAAAAAGTGAAAGAACGTGCCTCAATCATCCAATACGTCAATTTGGCACATTAGCCAGGAGGAAGCAGATCGTGAGTGTTTTCAACCACAGACTCCATCCCTCCCGATTTGCAACCATCCCCGGACCAGTGACAGGTGCATAGGCAGCCATGTCATTGGAACTAAGCAAGGAGGAAGCCAGTGGAAACAATGAAAGCTGCCACTCTGGTTATCACCTTGGGGTCAGGGGTGTGCCCTGTACCCCCAAACCTTACTTCCCTTTACACATATTCACACACAAAAAAGCGAAAGAGCGTGCCTCAATCATCCAATAGATCAATTTGGCACATTAGCCAGGAAGAAGCAGATCCGGAGTGTTTTCGACCACAAATTCCATCCCTCCTGATTTGCAACCATCCCTGGACCAGTGACAGGTGCATAGGCAGCCATGTCATTGGAACTAAGCAAGCAGGAAGCCAGTGGAAACAATGAGAGGGGCCACTCTGGTTATCACCTTGGGGTCAGGGTTGTGCCCTGTACCCCCAAATCTTACTTCCCTTTACACGTATTCACACAAAAAAAAGTGAAAGAGCGTGCCTCGATCACCCAATAGGTCAATTTGGCACATTAGCCAGGAGGAAGCAGATCCTGAGTGTTTTCGACCACAGACTCCATCCCTCCCAATTTGCAACCCCATGGACCAGTGGAGGAAGCAGATCGTGAGTGTTTTTGACCACAAACTCCATCCCTCCCGATCTGCAACCTCATGGACCAGGCGGCAGCAATTCCTGAGCAGGAGCACAGATGGTTTCCTTATGTGGCAGAAACTGCAGCTAGTTGGAACCGGCAGCCGCATGCCAGGCAAAATCGGCTTGCGTGCCACCTTTGGCACGCGTGCTCTAGGTTGCCGACCCCTGATATAACCCTTTGCCGCTTGCATAATTCCTTCTCAATAAACTGCTGTGCATTGAAGATATTTGCTGTGGGCCTTTTTCACTGGTATGACAATAACTGCTCCACTGGGAGTCAGTAAAGATCCATTTCAGGTGTAGTAGCGCCCCCTGGTGCCAAAATTTGGTAGCAGAGGAGGGCTTACTCTCATGTCTAAGGATTTAACCCTTCACAAGATAGGGGATTGAACCCAGTTACAGCCCCCTCCCATAAAATAACCTTCCCCCGATCATCCTAGTCATAGGCATCGACTCCGTGGGTGCTCTGGGGCTGGAGCACCCACGGGGAAAAATGGTGGGTGCTGAGTAGCCCCCCCATCAGAACCTGCCCCTCTCTCCTTGCACCTCCTGCCCACTGCAATCAGCTATTTCACAGTGCAGGAGGCTTTGTGGGGGAGCAGGGAGGAGCGAGAACACGGTGTACTTGGGGAGGGAGTGGAATGGGGCAGGAAGACGTGGGGTGGGGGTGGGAAGAGGCAGGCGGGGCCTTGGGGGAGAGGTGGAGTGTGGGGGGACCTGGGGCAGAGCTGGGAGTTGAGCACCCCCTGGCACATTGTAAAGTCGGCACCTATGATCCTAATAGCCCTTCTCTACACCTGTTCCCATTGAATTCATCTTTCTTGAACATGGGTGAACAGATCTGTACACAGTATTCCAGATGAGGTCTTACCAGTGCTTGTGTAATTTCCATTTCTACACACACAGTCTCATTAGCCATCCTGCCTTTGCCCTCAGGTTCTACTCCAAATTTATCATCCTTATTGAAAACTGAGGCAAGTATACATCTAGGCTAGGTCTACACTGGGTGGGGGGAGTCGACCTAAGATACGCACCTTCAGCTAGGTGAATAGCGTAGCTGAAGTTGATGTATTTTAGGTTGATTTACCTGGCCGTGAGGACAGCAGTGAGTTGACCGCTGCCACTCCCCCATCGATTCCTCTTCCACCTCTTGCCGCAGTGGAGATCTGGAGTCGAAGGCAGAGCGATTGGGGACCTATTTTATCACGTCTACACTAGACGCGATAAAATCAATCCCCAATAGATTGATCACTACCCACCAGATCGACAGGTAGTGTAGACATACCCTTAGGTTTTGAGCCATGTGATGAACTGGGAATGTTCTTAATGTTTTCTCTGAATACTATGTTGGTGCCTCAGTGTCCTCTATGAAGTTCTTAAGTATCTAGGTGGTGGGATAAGGGTGTATGGTTGCTGCAGAGCAAAGGACCAGTGTACATAAATGTCTGACACTCTGTCTCCTAGCAACTGATGGCCTGGGCCCCTCCTCTGCAAAGGTGCCAACTGAAGGTGTTGATGAAGAAGAGATCAGGTGACCTCCTGGCCCAGGAAAGAGACAAAGGCCAGAAAGGAGGGGCTGAAGGGGTTTTCAGTTGGGGGTTGACTGGGGACTAGGGGTGTGTGCAGATGTGGAGGTCTGCCTCACTGGGCCACAGAATGGACCCAGCCGAGGGGTCCAATTCTCTGTACCTACAAGTTCTGTTTTAGACCGTGTTCCTGTCATCTAAAAAACCTCTGTTTTACTGGCTGGCTGAGAGTCACGTCTTACTGCAAAGTGGGGATGCAGGACCCTCTGGCTTCCCCAGGACCCCGCCTGGGTGGGCTCACTGTGGGAAGTGCATGGAGGGGCAGAGGATGCTGAATGCTCCAAGGAGAGACCCAAGAGGTGAAGCCATGTAAGCTTCTTGCCCTGAAGACAGTCTGCTCCAAGGGAGAGGAGGGTCCCTAAAGTCCTGTCTGGCTTTGTGGGAAGCAGTTCCAGAGCATCGCCCAGGGACTCCATGACAGGCCATATCTAGATCATACTCAATCTTTACCCCACCCTCCCTGCATAGTGTTTGTGTTCCCACTTCTTTTCTTCTCTTTTTATTTATATAGCTAAAGAACCCTTTACTATTCATTTTAATTAGATTTGCATGGTCTAATCCATCTTATTTTTTGGCAATTCTCACTTTATCTCTGCACTTTCTGACCTCCAAGATGTAGCTTTTTTTTGCGATCACACCTTTTTTTCCATTCCTTATAGATGCCTTCCTTACTCCTAATATTCTTTTTGAGGTGATTATTGATCCAAATACATCTGGTGTTCTTCCCTAAAGTTTTTTCTCCTTGCTTGGGATGCATAGTCTGGACAGTTTTCTTCTCAGAAATTCTTCCAGTCACACACACAAGGGAAGGCAGAAAATAATGTAGGTGAACTATAGCTAATTCAGCTGGTATGAAGCTGAAGGTTTTGGTTTTGTGGAACATTAGACCATATACCATGGAAAAGGGGGCTGTAAGAAAGAGCTAATTTTCCAAAGTAGAGGAAAGTTATGAACAAAATTGATTGGGAAGCAAAACTTAGACAGACAAACATGAGTAAAAATTAGGAGTTGTTTATGAATTATTTACTAGATGGCCAAAAGACAAAAATTCTAGAAGGAAGAAAGAGGACAATTTTAGTTAAAAGTCCATATTGGTTAAGAGGGGAAATGACTGCAGCAAGTAGAAAAATAAAAAAAATACATCAAATGGAAAAATGGAGAAGTAGATAGCAATTGATATAAATTAAAAGTTATTAAGTGCAGAAAATTGATAAGGGAAGCTAAAGACATCACATGAACATCCATGGCTGGCAGGGCTAAGAACAATAGGAGGAGTTTTTTAAGTATATTGGGAACAAAAGAAATCCTAGCAATGGGGTAGGGCCATTATTAGATGAAGACTGTAAAATTGTTAATAATATGTCAGGAAAGGCAGAAGTGTTCAATATATACTTCTGTTCTGTATTAGGAAAGAAGCAGAATGATGTAATTATACTATGTGAGGATGATGAAGTACTTTCCAGTCCATTAGTAATTAAGGAGGATGTTAAATAATGTCTACTGGGGATAAACATTTTCAAATATAGACATCGGGATAATTTGTACACAAGAATCCTAAAAAAGTTACCTAAACATAAACATTGGTCAGACCAATGTTCCATCTAGCCAAGTGTCCTGTCTTCTGACAGTGGCCATTATCAGGGGCTTCAGAGGGAGTGAACAGACCCTGCAATCATTGAGTAATCCATCCACTATCGTCCACGCCCAGCTTCTAGCATTCAGAGGCTAGAGACAACCAGAGCATGGGGTAGTATCCCTGACTATCTTGGCTAATAGCCATTGATGGACCTATCTTCCATGAACTTATCTAATTATTTTTTGAACTCAGTTATACTTTTGGCCTTCACAGCATCTTCTGGCAATGAGTTCTATGGGTTGATTGTGCATTGTATGAAGTACTTCTTTTTGTGTGTTTTAAACCTGCTGCCTATTAAATTCATTTGGTGACTCCGGTGTTATAGGAACGAGGGGAGCAAATAATACTTCATTATTCAGTTTCTCCAAACCATTCATGATTTTATAGACCTCTCCCATGTCCCCTCTTAGTTGTCTCTTTTCCAAGCTGAAAAGCCCTGTCTTTTTAATCTTTTCTCATATGGAAACTGTTCTACACCCTTAATCATTTTTGTTGCCCTTCTCAGTATCTTTGCCAATTCTAATATATCTTCTTTGAAATAGTGTGACTAAAACTGCATGCAACATTCAAGGTATGGGCATACTATGGATTTATATAGTGGCATTATGATATTTTCCATCTTATTATCTATGCCCTTCCTAATGGTTCCTAACATTCTGTTACCTTTTTTGACTGCTGCTGTACATTGAGTGCTGGGGGGGCTACCCCTGGGGCCTGATCCGGAGCGATGGCAAAAGAAAGACGGGCGACTATGGGAGCTGGGCCACCAGGGTCACCAATGGCAGAACCAATGCCCTCCCAGATCTCGGGAGTCCCGGGAACCTCTCCATGCTGGGCCAGGGGGCAGTCCCTCCGGACGTGTCCCATTGCCTGGCAAAGGTAACACCAGACCTCCCCCGAGGAGTAGTGCACCAGATAGTGGATCCCCTGGTAGGCACCGGACAGGACCCCTCGAGTGCCACCCTGCCACACACCACCGGCTGCAACTGGTTGGACCTGCTGGCGGAAGGACAGGATGTGACAGAGGGTGGGGTCCTTGCAGCCCAGTGTAAGAGGGCTGATAACAGAAATGGACTTCCCTAGGGTAGAGAGAAAAGGTAAAAGGGTAACATTGGGCAGGGCAGTGCATGGAGCCACTGTGGCCACCTGTGCACCTAGAAGCCACAGGGAAATGCCAGCTGCTTCCCATGGGCAGCTAACAGGACTTTTAACAACCTGATCAGCGGTGGTGGCTGGAGCCGCCAGGGTCCCTTTTTGACTGGGTGTTCTGGTCAAAAACCGGATGTCTGGCAACCCTGGTGAAGTCTTTCTAAACAATTGCTCTAGCTCAACCATGGGTTTGGGGCTTAATACTAGGTAATATTCTATAGCCTGTGTTATGCACCAGATCAGACTAGCTGACCCTAATAATACTCCTTTCTGGCCCTCCAATATTAGAGTTGCCAACCGTCTCAGATTGGCCAGGAGTCTCCTGAAATTGGCTTTGATCTCCTAGTGGCTACTGAAAGCCATCCAGGAGGTTTTAATAGGCCAAAAGTCCAGTGGGGGGCGAAGCAGGGCTAAGGCAGGCTCCCTACCTGCCTTGGCTCTGTGTGGCTCCCAGAAGTTACTGGCGAGGGGATGGAGGCAGGAGGCTCCATGGTCCATACTGCTCTCTCCTGCAGGCACCGCCCCCCCAGCTCGGCCAATGGGAGTACGGAGCTGATGCTCGAGGTGGGGGCAGTGTGCACCATGGAGCCTCCTGCCTCTCCCATCACCTAGGAGCAGGATGTGCTGGCTGCTTCTGATGCACAGCGCAGTGCCTCAAGACTAGTAGGGACTAGCCTGACTTGGCTCTGCAGCACCACTGACCTGACTTTTAACAGTCCGGTTGGCGGTGCTGACCGGAGCCACCAGGATCTTTTTTCAACCGTGTGTTCCAGTTGAAAACCAGACACCTGGTAACCCTGATACACCCCCTCCCACATCCCCAACCCCTTCACCCCAGCTCACAGCCCCCTTCTGCACCCAATGTCCCTTCCAGAGCCCTCACCCCCTTCTGCACCCCAACCCTCCAACCCATCCCAATGAAAGTGAGTGAGGGTGGGGGAGAGTGAGTGACTGAGGGAGGGGGGATGGAGTGAACAGGGAGCGAGGTCTTGGAGAAGGGGCATGGCAGGGGCGTGGCCTAGGGAAGGGGGCAGGGCAAAGGTGTTTAGGTTTGATTAAAAAAAATAAGGAGGCCTTGTGGCACTTTAGAGACTAACAAATTTATTTTAGCCATAAACTTTCATGAGCTAGAACCCACTTCATCAGATGCATGGAGTGGAAAATACAGGAGCAGGTATAAATACATGAAAAGATGGGAGTTACCTTACTAAGTGTGAGGTCAGTCTAATGAGACAATTCAATTAACAGTAGGATACCAAGGGAGGAAAAATAACTTTTGTAGTGGTGTAAGCAGAGTCAGGATGAGCTCTACCCTGAAATCTGGCGGTGAATTATGGTGAGTGTGGAAAAGAACTTAGGGGGCTGATCTTGTTTGCATAGGCACACCCACTCTGCCCAGCATGAGCCAACGGCAGCCCAAAATGGTCACTTTGACAGCTGTGGGATCCTCAATTTCTCGGTTATTGGGGTAGAAGGAATAAAGTGTTGTTACCCTGATTATGTGAATGAAGGACTATGAGACATATTATAGCCATATAAATAAGAAGAAAACAAAGAAAGAAGAAGTGGGACCGCTACACACTGTGGATGGAAAGGAGGTTAAGGATAACCTAGGCCATGGCCCAATATCTAAATAAGTACTTTGCCTCAGTCTTTAATAAGGCTAATGGGGAGCTTAGGGGTAATGGAAGGATGACAAACGGGAATGAGGATATGGAGGTGGATAATACCACATCTGAGGTAGAAGCCATACTTGAACAGCTTAATGGGACAAAATTGGAGGGCCCGGACAATCTTCATCCGAGAATATTAAAGGAACTGGCGCATGAAATTGCAAGCCCGTTAGCGAAAATTTTTAATGAATCAGTAAACTCAGGGGTTGTACCGTAAGACTGGAGAATTGCTAACGTAGATCCTATCTTTAAGAAAGGGAGAAAGAGTGATCCGAGTAACTATAGGCCTGTTAGTTTGACATCTGTAGTATGTAAGGTCTTGGAAAAAAATTTGAAGGAGAAAGTAGTTAAGGACATTGAGGTCAGTGGTAATTGGAACAAAGTACAACATGGTTTTACTAAAGGTAGATCGTGCCAAACCAACCTGATCTCCTTCTTTGAGAAGGTCACAGACTATTTAGACGAAGGAAATGTGGTAGACCTAATTTACCTAGATTTCAGTAAGGCATTTGACATGTGGAATTATTAGTCAAATTGGAAAAGATGGGGATCAATATGAGAATTGAAAGGTGGATAAGGAACTGGTTAAAGGGGAGACTACAACGGGTCATACTGAAGGGTGAACTGTCAGGCTGGAAGGAGGTTACTAGTGGAGTTCCTCAAGGATCGGTTCTGGGACCAATCTTATTTAACCTTTTTATTACCGACCTTGGCACAAAAAGCGGGAATGTGCTAATAAAGTTCGCGGATAACACGAAGCTGGGGGGTATTGCTAACACGGAGAAGGACCGGGATATCATACAGGAAGATCTGGATGACCTTGTAAACTGGAGTAATAGTAATAGGATGAAATTTAATAGTGAAAAGTGCAAGGTCATGCACTTAGGGATTACTAATAAGAACTTTAGATATAGATTGGGGAAGCACCAGTTGGAAGCAACAGAGGAGGAGAAGGACCTTGGGGTATTGGTAGATCACAGGATGATTATGAGCCACCAATGTGATATGGCCGTTAAAAAAGCTAATGCGGTTTTAGGATGCATTAGGCGAGGTATTTCCAGCAAAGATAAGGAGGTGTTAGTACCGTTATATAAGGCGCTGGTGAGACCCCACCGGGAATACTGTGTGCAGTTCTGGTCGCCCATGTTTAAGAAGGAAGAATTCAAACTGGAACAGGTTCAGAGACGGGCTACTAGGATGATCCGAGGAATGGAAAACCTGTCATATGAAAGGAGACTCAAAGAGCTTGGCTTGTTTAGTCTAGCCAAAAGAAGGCTATGGGGGGATATGCTTGCTCTTTATAAATATATCAGAGGGATTAATATTAGGGAGGGAGAGGAATTATTTAAGCTTAGTACCAATGTAGACACAAGAACAAATGGGTATAAACTGGACACTAGGAAGTTTAGACTTGAAATTAGACGAAGGTTTCTAACCATTAGAGGAGTGAAGTTCTGGAACAGCCTTCCAAGGGGAGTAGTGGGGGCAAAAGACATATCTGGCTTTAAGATTAAGCTTGATAAGTTTATGGAAGGGATGGTTTGATGGGAGAGCCTAATTTTGGCAATTGATCTTTGATTATCGCCAGATAAGTATGCCCAGTGGTTGGTGATGGGATGGGATGGGATCTGAGTTACTGCAGAGAATTCTTTCCTGAGTGCTGGCTGGTGAGTCTTGCTCACATGCTCAGGGTTTAGCTGATCGCCATATTTGGCGTCGGGAAGGAATTTTCCTCCAGGGCAGATTGGCAGAGGCCCTGGAGGTTTTTCGCCTTCCCCTGCAGTGTGGGGCATGGGTCACTTGCTGGTGGATTCTCTGCAGCTTGAGGTCTTCAGACCACAATTTGAAGACTTCAATAACACAGGCATAGGTAAGGGGTTTGTTATAGAAGTGGATGGGTAGGGTTCTGTGGCCTGCTTTGTGCAGGGGATCGGACTAGATGATCACATTGGTCCCTTCTGACCCTAGAATCTATGAATCTATGAGACTGTTTTATGGAGAGGTTCTCACCATCAACTAAGTAGGACTCACTAGAGAAGGGGCATGGGTTCCAAAACTCAGTGAATGGATAGAGGTTGCCTGTGCCTGTGCCTGTGCCTGTGCCTGTGCCTGTGCCTGTGCCTGTGCCTGTGCCTGTGCCTGTGCCTGTGCCTGTGCCTGTGCCTGTGCCTGTGCCTGTGCCTGTGCCTGTGCCTGTGCCTGTGCCTGTGCCTGTGCCTGTGCCTGTGCCTGTGCCTGTGCCTGTGCCTGTGCCTGTGCCTGTGCCTGTGCCTGTGCCTGTGCCTGTGCACTTCATTAGGACTCCCCTTCTACAAGCTGAAACTACTAAAAGAGCTAAAATTACTAAGCTGAAATCATTGAGTGCTGTGATAACTAATGGGGGACCCTGAAGATACATTGCTAAGTGGCTGGCAGAAAAGTTTGTAGGATGGTTGGAGTGGCAAGTGGAGTAGAGCTGAGCAGTTTGTGGGGACAGCTGGAGTGGTTCATGGGATGACTGCTGGAGTGGAGCAGAGCAGCTTGTAGGATGATTGGAGTGGCCTATGGAACAGCGAGTGGAGCAGACCGGAGCAGTTTCTGGGGATGGCTGGAGGAGCAGAGCAGAGCATGTTCAGTGGTAAAGGCTGCAGCAGACCTCCACGGAGAGGCAGGGCAGTCGGCCTCGGCCCACGTAAGGTGCCCCTTAACACCCTGTGTGCCCCCCCCCATTCCACCCAGGCTAGGGGGGGTAAAACTCTGCAGATGAACTTTTGAACTCTGGGGCGGCACTGGCCAGGGACAGAGACTTTTGGGTTGTTGGACTTTGGGGTGATTTGGACTTAAGACCCTGAGGGGAAAAGGACATTGCCAAACTTACTTGGAGGTGGGTCTTTTGCTCATGGTTTGTGTTATGAATCCCGTTTGTGGTGTTTCCCCAATGTAATGCTGCATTGTTTCCCTCCTTTATTAAAAGGATTTTTCTACACTCAGACTCCGTGCTTGCGAGAGGGGAAGTATTGCCTCCTAGAGGCACCTGGGGGGGTGGTGGCGGTATGTAATTGTCCCAGGTCACTGGGTTGGGTCTCGAGCTAGTTTTGCATTGAAACAGAACCCCTGGATACTGAACCTGGCCCTTGTTGCTGCCAACTCAGAGGGGCAGAAGGGTTACAGTGGTAATGCGAGTGGCCCATTTCAAACAGTTGACAAGCATGTATGAGTAACAGTAGGGGGAAACTAGTATGGGGGAAATTAGGTATAGGTTTTGTAATGATCCGAACACTACCAGTTTTTATTCAGGCCTAATTTGATGGTGTCCATTTTGTAAATTACTTCCAGTTCTGCAGTTTCACCGTTGGAGTCTCTTTTTGAAGTTTTTTGTTGAAGAATTGCCACTTTTATGTCTGTTATTGAGTGACCAAGGAGATTGAAGTGGTCTCCTACTGGTTTTTGAACGTTATAATTCCTGATGTCAGATTTGTGTCCATTTATTCTTTTGCATAGAGACTGTCCAGTTTGGCCAATATACATGGCAGAGGGGCATTGCTGGCACGTCACATTGATTAGAGAAGTTGATAGTTGTGAGCTGCATTATGGAGTCACAGGCGTCCCCCTTTAGGCAGACGCCTAAAGACAATGCGGGGGAGCACTCACAGTGATATTTGTGAGTTTAACTTTTTGCAATACCTAACTTGGCAAACACCACTTGTGTAGACACTGCCCCGACCCAAGGCACGGTCAGGAGACCGCGGCGCGCGAAGCAGAGAGAGGGCGCCCCCTGGCTTTGGTCCGGTGACTCAAAGGCTCGCAGAACTTCCCACACAGAGGGCGAGTGAGACGCTCTGCGCATGCGTGCACGGCACCCCTCCCGCTATTTCTATGGCAACAGTAATCAACAGGCCCACTTGCGGTTTGGGTCCCGGCGTGCACCTCGGCTGCGGGGTCTCGCGCTGATTCCCCACGTCCAGTAGTGTCATCCCCAAGAGGGGAGCTTGGCTGGCGCGGTCCGCCGGGAGACTGAGGGCGCCTCAGGCGTCAGCATTAGCCGCGTCTCCGCTCCGGGCCCTCGGCTGTGAGCGACCCTGGGGCTTGAGAAGGCCCCCCCGGCTAGGACTGAGGCAGCATGAGCGTGGCGGAGGTGGAGGAGCTTGTCTCACAGAAATACGAGATCAAGAAGCGCCTGGGCAAGGGGGTGAGCGCGGCCGTTGCCCCCCGGGGTAGGACCTCCTGAGCGCGAGCGGCTGCCCCCTGCCCCGAGGCTCAGGAAGTCGGAGGGTGGGATTGAACCCAGGCTGCTTCCTGGTGTGCGGCGGTCGCAGCCTGCCCCGCCCCGGTAACCAGGGGCTGTGGGGGCAGAAACGCCCCTTCCTCAGTGGTAGCTGGGCTCCTGCTGCCCGGGAGACGGGCTGCGGTGTTGCTCTGCGCTCCGCGGCCGAAGCCCCACTGCTCTGGAAGATGCCAGGGTGGTGACAAGTTAATCTGAGGGCTTGTCTATATCAGAAAGTTGCAGCGCTGGTGAGGGAGTTACAGCGCTGCAACTTTGAAGGTGTACACATCTGCAGGGCATCACCAGCGCTGCAACTCCCTGTTTGCAGCGCTGGCCGTACTCCCGTTTTGTCTCGGGTGTAGAGGATCCAGCGCTGGTGATCCAATGTAGACACTTATCAGCGCTTTTCTTGACCTCCGTGGAAGGAGGAAGCCTCTGGTAATCAAGCTGGTCTCCTTCCCCGGCTTGCTCTCGCGTTCCCGGAATCCTGAGCAAGCAGGTCTCCTTCCCTGCGGTTTGCAGGGTGGCTCCGGGAACGCGAGAGCAAACCGCGGCGAAGCTGGTCTCCTTTCCCGGTTTGCTCTCTCGTTCCCGGAACCCCGAGCAAGCAGGTCTCCTTCCCTGCGGTTTGCAGGGTGGCTCCGGGAACGCGAGAGCAAACCGCGGCGAAGCTGGTCTCCTTTCCCGGTTTGCTCTCTCGTTCCCGGAACCCCGAGCAAGCAGGTCTCCTTCCCTGCGGTTTGCAGGGTGGCTCCGGGAACGCGAGAGCAAACCGCGGCGAAGCTGGTCTCCTTTCCCGGTTTGCTCTCTCGTTCTCGGAACCCCGAGCAAGCAGGTCTCCTTCCCTGCGGTTTGCTGGGTGGTTCCGGGAACGCGAGAGCAAACCGCGGCGAAGCTGGTCTCCTTTCCCGGTTTGCTCTCTCGTTCCCGGAACCCCGAGCAAGCAGGTCTCCTTCCCTGCGGTTTGCAGGGTGGTTCGGGGAACGCGAGAGCAAACCGCGGCGAAGCTGGTCTCCTTTCCCGGTTTGCTCTCGCGTTCCCGGAACCCCCCTTGAAGCCGCCCAACAGCGCTGCAGTGTGGCCACATCTAACACCACTTGCAGTGCTGGTTGCTGTAAGTGTGGCCACTCTGCAGCGCTGGCCCTATACAGCTGTACTAATACAGCTGTAACAACCAGCGCTGCAAAATTTTAGATGTAGACATGGCCTGAGGCGGGGAGAAAGGGAAACAAGCAAGTGAAGGGGGAAGCTTGGAACGGCTCCACCTTCAACTTTGTAAGTGATGTTTAATGTTAGAGCAGCCCAGTCGGAAACAATGACCATGTCAGTCCTTCAGCTGAGCAGGGCTGACAGCAGATTCATTAATTTATATTTGTGCTGTGCTTTCTAAATTCTCACTAATATTAGGCAAGCAAACAACAGGAAAAAGCAGGATTTTTCCTGCTGGTCTAGCCTGAGGGATGCAGGACTTGCTGGGGTGTTTTACAGTTTAATGCCTTTTAAAGGGTAAACCCAACCAGTTCAGACCTCCCAATTAATTTTCTTAATTAAAATAAAGTTTTAAGTGACCCAAGTTGCTGATAAAGTGGAGGAATAGAGGGTTTAAGGAAAAGAGGTAGTTTTAATCCCCTCTTCCTTCTACAATGCAGTTTACATTCTTGGAAGGGCAACTAGACTTATTGGGGGAATGTGGTCTGGCAAGGCCAAGAACCTATATAAGAGAAAAGTGAAATTCTTCTTAAAATGCATGCAAAACCCTATAGGCACCTAAACTCGATGCCTAAGTTTTTCAGGGTAAAAATTCCCTACATGCCTACATTTCTGCCTCTGGGTATGCTCACTGCTGTCTCACTCTAGGCATCTGGCTGTCTATCTCCCACTTAAACCCCAGCACATTTCTCAAACCAGGGGCAGATAGGCATTCAGCTGCCTAACTTCATGCAGGGCTTAAATTGGTAGGCATGCTTAGAGGTGCCTGTTGGATTGGGTCCCATTCAGAATCAAAGAGGAGCAGCTGCTGCTAACCTTATAACTTGTAGCCCAGTGTTTAGGTCGCTCACTTGGGATATAGAAGATCCAGATACAATTACCTCATCTGCCAGAGATGGGATTAAGATTTGGCCAGGGGTCTTCCACCTCTCGGATGCAGGAGCGGCGCCAGGGTTTTTGGCGCCCTAGGCGCAGGGCCGGCTCTAGCCATTTCGCCGCCCCAAGCACGGCGGCACGCCACAGGGGGCGCTCTGCTGCTCACTGGTCCCGCGGCTCCGGTGGACCTCCCGCAGGCATGCCTGCGGAGGGTCTGCTGGTCCTGCGGCTCCGGTGGACCTCTCGCAGGCATGCCTGCGGAGGGTCTGCTGGTCCCGCGGCTCCGGTGGACCTCCCGCAGGCGTGCCTGCGGGTGCTCCACCGGAGCTGTGGGACCAGCGGACCCTCCGCAGGCACGCCTGCGGGAGGTCCACCGTAGCAACCTGCCGCCCTCCCAAATCCTGGTGCCCTAGGCGACCACCTAGGTCGCCTAAATGGAAGCACCGGCCCTGCTCAGATGAGTGCTCTAACCACTGTGCTATGAGATATTCTGATCTGGAGCTCCCTCAATCTGTCCTGTTGAAGCTATTCTACTGTGAATAGATACCAAAATAGTCATTGGGTTAGAGAGAATGAGAGTGCACGGGAATGACTCTGTAATGCACTGATTAGGATTTTGGGGAGGTGGGAAAGCCCAGGTCCGGTCCTCCTGCTTAAACCATTCTTGATCCACAATCAGACCGCTTCAACAGGAGAGACTTAGGGAGCTCCACATGAGAATATCTCATAGCTCAGTGGTTTGTGAATGCTCTTAGGATTTGAACAGGGGTTTTCTCACATCTCTTCTCCCCACCCCAGACAGCCAAGGAGAATTGAACTTGAGTCTTCCACATCCCAGGTAAGTGCTCTAACTAGTGGGCTACAAGTTATAACATAAGTATTACTGCCACCTCCTCTGGCCATTTTGTGTGGCACAAGGCAAGCACCTAGTTCACTTTCACAAGGAATTCCTTAGGCACTTAAGCCAGGTGGAAGGTTCTTGTTCATGGATTGCTAAGCAGAGCTAGGCACCTCCCTACAGCCAAGGCTTTTAAGTCTCTGGTCTCCAGAAGAGGGGTGGGCCTTAGCATACCCACCTCTTGTTGGCATTTCCCATTAGCTAACTTAGACAGTTCCCTGCCTAGTGCCCTGGCTTTTGAGGATTGCAATCTAAGAGTATGTCTACACTGCAATAAAAACCTCACCGCTGGCCCATGTCAGCTGACTTGGGCTTCTGGTGCTCAGGCAGTGGGGCTATAAATCTGAAGTGTAGATGTTTGGGCTTGGTCTGGAGCCTAGGCTCTGAGACCTCATGAGAGTGGAGGGTCACAGAGCCCAGGCTCCAAGCCCAAGCCCGGGTGACTGCACTGCAATTTTATAGCCCCGAGAATCCAAGTCAGCTAACAAGGCCAGCCATAGGTGTTTTACTGCAGTGTAGACATACCCTGAGGTGCCTATCTCTCCCCATTCATTATATACAGAAACAATAACAGAAAATGTGGAAATCGAAGAGGTGCTTAATGACTTCTTTATTTTGGTTTTCACCAATAAGCTTAGTGGTGATTGGATGTCTCACATAGTGAATGCTGGTGAAAAAGTGGTAGGATCAGAGGCTAAAATAGGGAAAGAACAAGTTAAAATTACTTAGACGAGTTAGATGTCTTCGTCACCAGGGCCTGATGAAATGTATCCTAGAATACTCAAGGAGCTATCTGAGACATTGGAACTACTATAAGATGGGTGCATAACTAGTTGGAAAACTGTTCCAAGAGAGTAGTTATTAGTGGTTCACAGTCATGCTGGAAGGGCATAATGTGTGGGGTCCTGCAGGGATCAGTTCTGGGTCCAATTCTGTCCAATATCTTCATAAATGATTTAGATAATGACAGAGAGAGTACACTTTATAAAGTTTGCGGACGATACCAAGCTGGGAGGGATTGCAAGTGCTTTGAAGGAGAGCATTATAATTCAAAATGATCTGGACAAACTGCAGAAATGGTCTGAAGTAAATAGGATGAAATTCAATAAGGACAAATGCAAAGTACTTCATTTAGGAAGGAACAATCACTCCCATTTTGTATGCGTGCAACTGACTGCCTAGGAAGAATACTGCGGAAAGGGATCTGGGTGTCATAGTGGACCTCTGTTGCAAAAAAAGTGAACATCATTCTGGGATGTATTAGCAGGAATGTTGTTAGCAAGACACAAGAAGTAATTCTTCTGCTCTACTCTGTGCTGATTAGGCCTCAACTGGATTATCATGTCCAGTTCTGGGTGCCACATTTCAGGAAAGATGTGGACAAATTGGAAAAAGTCCAGAGAAGAGCAACAAAAAATGATTAAAGGTCTAGAAAACATGACCTATGAGAGAAGATTGATAAAAATGGGTTTGTTTAGTTTGGAAAAGAGAAGACTGAGCGGGGACATAACAGTTTTCAAGTACATAAAAGGTTGAACTCAAACTAGCTATGGGAACAAAGGGAAACAAGAAGACTTTTTATCAATACATTAGAAGCAAGAGGAAGACTAAGGACAGGGTAGGCCCACTGCTCAATGAGGAGGGGGTAACAGTAACGGGAGACTCGGAAATGGCAGAGATGCTTAATGACTTCTTTGTTTCAGTCTTCACTGAGAAGTCTGAAGGAATGTCTAGTATAGTGAATGCTTACGGGAAGAGGGTAGGTTTAGAAGAGAAAATAAGGAAAGAGCAAGTAAAAAAGCACTTAGAAAAGTTAGATGCCTGCAAGTCACCAGGGCCTGATGAAATGCATCCTAGAATACTCAAGGAGTTAATAGAGGAGGTATCTGAGCCTCTAGCTATTATCTTTGGGAAATCATGGGAGACGGGGGAGATTCCAGAACACTGGAAGGGGGCAAATATAGTGCCCATCTATAAAAAGGGAAATAAAAACAACCCAGGAAACTACAGACCAGGTTAGTTTAACTTCTGTGCCAGGGAAGATAATGGAGCAGGTAATCAAAGAAATCATCTGCAAACACTTGGAAGGTGGTAAGGTGATAGGGAATAGCCAGCATGGATTTGTAAAGAACAAATCGTGTCAAACTAATCTGATAGCGTTCTTTGATAGGATAACGAGCCTTGTGGATAAGGGAGAAGCGGTGGATGTGATATACCTAGACTTTAGTAAGGCATTTGATACAGTTTCGCATGATATTCTTATAGATAAGCTAGGAAAGTACAATTTAGATGGGGCTACTATAAGGTGGGTGCATAACTGGCTGGATAACCGTACTCAGAGAGTAGTTGTTAATGGCTCCCAATCCTGCTGGAAAGGTATAACAAGTGGGGTTCCGCAGGGGTCTGTTTTGGGACCGGTTCTGTTCAATATCTTCATCAACGATTTAGATGTTGGCATAGAAAGTACGCTTATTAAGTTTGCGGACGATACCAAACTGGGAGGGATTGCAACTGCTCTGGAGGACAGGGTCAAAATTCAAAATGATCTGGACAAATTGGAGAAATGGTCTGAGGTAAACAGGATGAAGTTCAATAAAGAAAAATGCCAAGTGCTCCACTTAGGAAGGAACAATCAGTTTCACACATACAGAATGGGAAGAGACTGTCTAGGAAGGAGTATGGCAGAAAGAGATCTAGGGGTCATAGTGGACCACAAGCTTAATATGAGTGAACAGTGTGATACTGTTGCAAAAAAAGCAAACATGATTCTGGGATGCATTAACAGGTGTGTTGTAAACAAGACACGAGAAGTCATTCTTCCGCTTTACTCTGCGCTGGTTAGGCCTCAACTGGAGTATTGTGTCCAGTTCTGGGCACCGCATTTCAAGAAAGATGTGGAGAAATTGGAGAGGGTCCAGAGAAGAGCAACAAGAATGATTAAAGGTCTTGAGAACATGACCTATGAAGGAAGGCTGAAGGAATTGGGTTTGTTTAGTTTGGAAAAGAGAAGACTGAGAGGGGACCTGATAGCAGTTTTCAGGTATCTAAAAGGGTGTCATCAGGAGGAGGGAGAAAACTTGTTCACCTTAGCCTCCAATGATAGAACAAGAAGCAATGGGCTTAAACTGCAGCAAGGGAGATTTAGGTTGGACATTAGGAAAAAGTTCCTAACTGTCAGGGTAGTTAAACACTGGAATAGATTGCCTAGGGAAGTTGTGGAATCTCCATCGCTGGAGATATTTAAGAGTAGGTTAGATAAATGTCTATCAGGGATGGTCTAGACAGTATTTGGTCCTGCCATGAGGGCAGGGGACTGGACTCGATGACCTCTCGAGGTCCCTTCCAGTCCTAGAGTCTGAGTCTATGAGTTGCAAGGAGGTGGAAGAAAAATTGTTCTTAACCTCTGAGGATAGGACAAGAAGCAATGGGCTTAAATTGCAACAAGGGAGATTTAGGTTGGACATTAGGAAAAACTTCCTAACTGTCAGAGTGGTTAAGCACTAGAATAAATTGCCTAGGGAGGTTGTGGAATCTCCATCAGATTTTTAAGAGCAGATTACACAAACAGCTGTCAAGGACGATCTAGGTCAGGGTGGGTAAACTTTTTGGCCCAAGGGCCACATGGGGGAACAGAAATTGTATGGCAGGCCATGAATGCTCACAGAATTGGGGTGGGGGTGTGGCCAGGACCTGGGCATTGTGGGCTCTGGGGTGGGGCTGGGGGTGAGAGATTTGGGGTGCAGGAGGGTGCTCCGGGCTGGGATCAAGAGATTTGGAGAGTGGGGGGGGGGGATAAGGGCTGGGGAAGGGGGTTGGGGTGTGGAGAGAGGCTCAGGGGGTGCAGGCTTTGAGCAGCGCTTACCTCAAGCAGCTCCCGGACGCAATTGCATGTTCCTTCTCCGGCTCCTATGTGGAGGCATGGCCAGGAAGCTCTGCATGCTGCCCCATCCACACGCACCACCCCTGCAGCTCCCATTGGTGCCCATAGCAACTGGAGTAGGGCCATGCTTCCAGGAGCCACATGGTATGGCCCCTGACCCTGTGCCCCGGCCGGAGCGGGTCTGGGCCATGTGGCACTGCTTACGGGCTGGCTTAAAATGGCTTGTGTGCAGGATCCTGCCCGTGGGCCATAGTTTGCCCATCCCTGGTCTAGATAATACTCACTCCTGTCATGAGTGCAGGGGACTGGACTAGATGATCTCTTGAGGTCCCTTCCACTCCTATGAGTCTATGACTGTACAGAGCGCCTAGGCACCTAACTCGGCTTTGTGGATCTCAGTGGTGGTTTTGGATTTTCTATGCACCTAAAAGTTAGGCACCTTGACACTCAGCGTTGCATTACTTGAGTCCCTTTGAGCTTTCCATCCCTTATGTCTACTGCAGTTCAGTATTTTGCCCGTATCACTACCTTTTGTTTAAACTCTTAGCTAGTTATCAATCCACATGACAATGTCATATTTAAGATAATTTAAATTCCTTTTTCTGTTAAGATTTTGTGAGAAACTGTATTACATGCTTTACTAAGTTCAAGATCTAGAACAGGGGTAGGCAACCTATGGCACGCGTGCCGAAGGCGGCACACAAGCTGATTTTCAGTGTCACTCACAATACCCAGGTCCTGGCCACTGATCCGGGGGCTCAGCTTTTTAATTTAATTTTAAATGAAGTTTCTTAAACATTTTAAAAACCTTATTTACTTTACATACAACAATAGTTTAGTTATATATTATAGACTTATAGAACGAGATCTTCTCAAAACATTGAAATGTATTACCGGCACACGAAACCTTTAAATTAGAGTGAATAAATGAAGACTCAGCACACCACTTCTGAAAGGTTGCCGACCCCTCATCTAGAACATCTTCTGCAGGCTCATCATCAGCTAAAAATGTAATACTATCAAACATATTAATAGGACAAATTCACAGTGCATAACTTTATTCGCTCTAATCTCTCTAGGTACTTATGGTCCTAAGAGTCCCTCAAAAACATTAATATATAATAGTCATATAATATAGTTGAGATCAAGTGCTTAACAGTATTTTAAAAATGACTGAATATTTAGGGGAAGGATTGTATTGTGGCTAAGGTACTGAAATGAGGTTTAGGAGATACGAGTGCAATTCCCAGCTCTGTCACAACTTCCTGTTACCTTGCTAGAGCAAATCATTTAATATTTCTGTGCCTTAGTTCATAATACGTAAAATGGGGATAATACTTCAATTCTCCTACTGTTTGTCTTTGTATGTATGTATATATTGTAAGCTCTTTGAGACAGAGACTGTCTAATAGTATGTAAACACATAGGCCCAGATCCACAGATATTTAGATTTCTTGGGAGCCTAAATATCTTTGTGGATTTGGGTCATATATAGCATATAGTACAATTGCATCCCATTCTCAGTTGGGGTCACTGGGTGCTAATGTAATAAAAATAACTATATGGGTAATGAGACTGTCCAGAATTACATTGGCTAGGATAATGTTTTTTATGAGAGGTATAAAATATAATGCTTTACTGTCTTAGCTGATCTCTGACAGGGGTTAGGAAGAAACTTCTCTTATGGACAAGGTTTTCCTTAACTGTCTATTGTGGAGTTTCTTGCACCTTCTTCTTAAGCATCTGATGCTGGCTACTGTCAAAGACATGATACTGTACTGGAAGTACCCCACTAGTTTGATCCAGTGTGACAGTTCTTTTGTGACAAAAGTATTGCCTTTTAAAAAAATAAATAAATAAATCTAGCAAGATTTATTCTTTACAGCCCTTAGTCCTAACAGTGCTTTTTATTGATCCTGGTCTCTTTACCCTTTAAATGTTGAGTGATGTGTTGGTTGGTTTGTTTGTTTTTGTTTTTCCTGGTAATACCTTCTACTAAGAACATTCTCTTCTCCCCCCCACCCCCCCGAACCTGGTCCTAACTGAATCTAGGGACTGAAAGGAAGTTAGTATAACTGGTGGATCCATCTATCCTTTTTACCTAGGCCTATGGAATTGTGTGGAAAGCAATTGATCGCAGGACAGGAGAAATAGTTGCTGTCAAGAAGATCTTTGATGCTTTTAGGAACAGAACAGATGCTCAGGTAAAGAACTGTTTTACCATGCATGTCTTTCAGAATACATTGGTGAATACAGGGGTACTTGAAAGAGTCACACATTGACCTAGATGGGTAGATCTCTGGAACTTGTTACCACAAGATATTAAGGACAAGAGCATATTAAGTGATTTGACATTTATATGGGTAATAAGAATTTCCCCTTCTACAGCTTACACTAGTTAGGATAAAAATGTATAAGAGGTAGCCAGACCTCATGTGTCATGATGTAACTAACCACTGACTGGCTGATGTTAAGAAAAAACTTCCTCCATAGCCATGTAAATATTTTCACGTTACCAAGCTATAGTAAGATGAGGCCCTGAAACATAAACTCTTGTGTCAGAGGCCCAGTCTGAGGCCTGAACCAAAGTACTTCCAGGCATTGATAAGCAAAAGCTGGGCTGTGAGCCAGAGGCAGGCTCTTCTCACAGAAGTTGGCGACAAGAGGGTTGTTAGAAGCAGGTGCATCCACACATACGTGCTAATAAGAACTTGTGCCAGGATGACATCAGGACACTCCACAGACATAACAAGGAACAGGCAGGTGCATCTTAAAGACAGGATCAAAAGGACAGCGTGATGGATAGATCTGTGTGAAACAACATGATCAAAGGAGGAGACAGCACCCTAATGAGCCAAAGGGCTGTACTTCCCTACGTCAGCAGAGATGAGTAATCTGTCCTGTAACTGTATAAAAGTAGGTCCTGGCGTACACATCTTTGTCCAGCCTAGGGGACAGTAGAGTATCTTAGCACTGACTGAGCTGTGTCCATTGCCAGGGGGCACATGTTTGTAGTATGTCCGGTAGAGTCTATAGGATACTATTACTGTGCTTCGTTTGACAATAAACCTGGCTCGGGTTCCTTTGTATCTTAGTAGAGTCTGTGGTCTTTGGGAGTTCTCTCACGGTTTGCTCTGTCAGCTATCTGCGCAGAGCTGGGGCAGCGCACAGAGGGAACACACACGAAGCCAACTGTTATCATCATCGAACAAGAGCAGAGCACCACACCAGTATCTACTGACAACACAAGCAATTAGATTTTTCCTAGTCTGACCCCCACACATGACACTCCACTCCTTAATAAATGGAGTTTAACCATCACACTGGGCAGTCACTTTCTCTTTCATCTATGATCTTAATACTATGACAGTAAATATTTTTGTTTATTTCTAGAGAACATTCCGGGAAATTATGTTCCTGCAGGTAAGTAACACGTCTTCTCCCCTCTGATGTATCCTTTAGCTCTCCTTTGTATCTCTTCCAGCCTGCATCCGCTTCTTTCCTTCTCATCCTTTGGTTATAGTGCAGTGGCTACTACTGCCACCACCTCTTGTCATGTTTCAATCATTCTTTTCTGTGTTGTCTGTCTCAGCAGTAGCAAGCAGTCTTTCCATGACTAGTAAAAAAAGAAAAATCTAGTGATGTTCCTCCCAGTGTTTGTCTGACTTTTTTGTCTGTGGCTTCATCACTCTTTTATCTTCTTAACTATGCTCCTGTCATTGTGAGACTGATTACAGATCAGAAACTCCACTCGCCTACTTTCTTCCCTTTTTGAAATGATATATCCTGCACATGGCCAATCCTTGGTTTTAGCTCTTGTGCATTTCATTAAATGCTCTGGTAGGAAGGTCATGCTGTCAGGTTTGGAAGTCCTTGTCTGGGGAAGGAGGGCATGTGGTGCTCAAGACTAGAGGCCCTGGTTTGGTAGGGAAGAAGGTGAAAGATGTCCCTTATCTCAACTGTGAGGGAGAAAGCTTGATCACTTGAAATAACCAACACTTGACAGAATCCTGTAAAATGTATTGTAAGGAGCAGTTCTATACATAAATTTGAAGGTCCGAAGGGAACATTGTGATCATCTATTCTCACCTGTATTATACAGGTCACAGAACCTCCCCAAAATAATTCCTAGAACATATGTCTTTTAGTAAAACATTTCAACTTGATTTAAAAATGGTAAATTGTTCCAATGGTTAATTACCCTATCAAAAATTTATGCCTTGTTTCCAGTCTATTTGTCTACTTTCAACTTCCAGGCACTGTATCATGTTATATCTTTTTCTGCCAGATTTAAGAGCCCACTATTAAATATTTTGTTCCCCCTGGAGGGGCTTACAGACTGTAATCAAGTCACTCCTTATCCTTCTCTTTGTTAGACTCAAAGAGCTCAGTCAATTTAGCTCACCCCAATATAGGGCATATTTTTCTAATCCTTTCATCATTGTGGCACACTATCATAATAAATCATACAATTAAATTGTATTAAAATCAATTCCACAGGAACTCAGCCAGCCTGCCACTTAGCTACTGCCTTCATCATTTATGAAGTATATCTTCTCTAGAGACACTGTCAAACAGAACTGATATTATTTGGCAGATGATTTTATCTTTGTATATGGCATTGCTGCAACTGATACTGCAATACTGTATCCAGTTCTGGTGTCCTCATTTGAAAAAGGATATGTAAAAATTTGAGAGAGAGCAGAGAAGAGCCAAAAAATTACTTACAGCTTGAGAGTTAGGAAGCTCAGTCTGTTTAGTTTATAAAAAGGCAACTAGATTACCTTCACTGGGAGAAAATACTAGGAATTTAGAGGTTCCTTAATCTAGCAGAAAGAGACATAACTTCCAGCCATTGGCTCTTGTTAAGCTAGACAAATCCAAATTAGAAATAAGGCACACACATTTAATAGTGAGAATGATTAACCACTGGAAGTAACTCCCAAGGGAAGTGGTATATTCTCCATCTCGTGAAGTCCAAATCAATTCTAGATACCTTTCTGAAAGATATACTTTAGTTAAATACAAGGGTTGGGACTCAATATAGGAGGAACTTGATGAGATTCTATGGCCTATGTTATACAGACGGTCAGACTAGATAGTGTAATGATTCCTTCTGGCCTTAAAAATCTATGAATCTGTAAAACTAATTATAGATGTAAGTAGTGACCCCTATATTACGGATGCTTAATTATTCCTTTGATAACCCCTTATTTGCAGTTGCTTATATCTTTGCTAAATTTAAACTATTTGGGTTGCAGTTTTCCATGCTAGGGCTCTGCCTCAGGTTGGATTTTTTAAAAAAACATTTAATACAAATGATGCAGCTATTTTCTAGCATAAGCCACTTTCTCTGTCCAGTTTTTGGAAAGCTCAGGCATTTCACAATATTAGAATAGGAAATTGAAATTTGGCCAGGGGATAGTTGTTGGTTCAGAGGTGTGCTTTTTGCTATTCCTGAAAAAATATTTAGATCTTGCCATGTAATAAGTGTGGAGAAATTGCTGTTCACACATGTACAGTAGAACTTGTTGAATGTTTTATGCTTAATTTTCTGAACATTTCATCTGAACTGTGCTTGCTCCACTGCATCATTGAGCTTCTGACATCATTTTGAAGTGAGCATACAGAGCTGACTCTCTGGATGAGAAACAGACACAATGATGGTGCTAATGTTACAGAATTTGGAAGATGTATAATGAATGAGTCAGAGCAGTGGCCCCCAACCTTTTCCGTGGGGCAGGTGCCCGGACGACTAGCCGAGGACCATCACCGCCGGACAAGCAGCTGCCAAAATGCTGCCGTGAAGCAGCGTCATCAAGAGGCGTCGCCGCCGAAATTCGGCGGCATTTTGGTGGTAGCGCTGCTTGTCATTGCCGCTTCTCAGTGGCATTTTGGCAGCTGTTCTTCTGGTGGCCAGTAGGTGGGCGCACATGGATGCCCCGGTTGGTGCCATGGCGCCCAGAGGCAGCGCGCTGGGGACCCCTGCGTCAGAGGACTGTTGAAAGAGAAAGGATGGTCTTGTAGTTAAGGCAGTTAGTTGACTGTGCCCCATGAAAACTGAATTCTGCCCTGGTTCTGCCTCAGACTTCCTATGTGATGGTGGGCAAGTCATTTAAACCAAAACTTTCACTACCACTGCTATTCTGGGTGGTCAGTTTGAAATGCCTATGGCCTAATTTTACAAGTGCAGCATACTTTTTTTTTCAAATGCAGTTAAAGGAAATGGGTACTGCAGTTGCTCAGCACCTCTGAAAAAAATCGGGCCCCAGTTGTCTTCAGTAAGGCATCCAGTCATTGAGGAACTCAAAACTAGTGGTTACGTCTGAAAATGTTGGCCTTAACCTCGGTATACCTCAGTTCAACATCATTAAAACAGGAATAATAGTATGGCTCACTTCATAGGGATGTTGTGCAGATAAATTCACTGATGTTTCTGAGGCACTCCTACTATAATCACTGTAGAAAAGGAAATTAGTAATTCAGTCTTCATTGCAGAATTTGGGTTGTGAGCAGTAAATAAGGAATAGGGCCATATATTGAATAATCAAGACAAACGAGACTAATGCAAACCCTTAACGGTGACACCAGTAGTGTTATGGCAAATTAACTTCACAAATTCATGGAAAGTATGACAATGAGCCATACTGATGTGTTTATACAGTCGATAAGGCTTTCCATTAGAGTGTGAGTTTAATGAAGTTGGAGTGTGAATTGCTTTTGAGTATCTTGTGGAACTGAAAGTCTTGTGGAGCATTGTACTGTATTATCAACAGTGTTGTAGACAGTAAGAAGAGGGAAAGGATTGCACAAGTCATTCCATTTAACCTTAAGTGCGTGGAAATAAATTTTCGGTGGATGGAGTGTGTCCTGCTTCAACTTCAACTGTCACTAAATATAGTTTTTGTGTGCTAATACTGATGATGGTAATGCTTAACATGTATATATGTTTCACCATTATTATCACACTTCTATAATCAGAATAGTTCTTTGCTTTAAGTACTAAGTGTGTGGATTAATGTGGATATTCAGGTTTTGCAGTTATTTTGTGTATAATGCTTTTTGGTACTAAAGTGTGGGGAGGAGTAACCTGAGAACCAGGGAGGAGGGTTTGTAGCTTCAGTGACAGCTTATACTACAGAGCAAACTAGGCTTATTATTTATTCTCTAAGAAAAGTCTGTATTTTAGTAGAGGCACAATGAAGGGAATAACCTCCTGGTCTTTATTTTGGAGTGTAATCTTATGTATAATTTATTATCTCCCACCACTGGATTTGTAAGTGAAGTCACTTGACTGACAAGTGGGTCTTATTTCCCTGCAGGAATTTGGAGAACATCCAAATATCATCAAGCTGCTTAATGTCATCCGAGCTCAGAATGACAGGGATATTTACCTGGTTTTCGAATCTATGGGTGAGACCCATCACTGCTTCAGCTATTTACATTCTTTTTCTCTAAGGAGTGAATTTCATTCACTGCCTTGAAAGTAGCAAAATGGAAAGACTCATGTAATGAGATAAATGTGAATGTTGGTGTAGATAGATGGAAGAGTGAACCAGTGCATGTGATGAAGTTAGTGGGGAAGCAATTGCATAGGAATTGATTTGGAAGTGGGGCAATGGAAGACAGATTGGGAGGGATGAAGTAATATAGAAAAGAAGTGAATGGGTGTCTATGTGCAATTTTTGGGGTAATGAGATAGTGGGACAGTAAAACAATTTAAGAAGAGAAATGAATGAGTGACTATAGATCAAAGGAGGAAATGTTGAATGGGTGGATGTAATGTAGGATGTGAATGGAACAACAATAAGTTCCATTTGTAATTTTTCAGTTACTGTCTAGTCTTTGCTTTCCTTGCGCTAAATGAAGTTCAGGAAATAGGGCTGCAGTAGTTCAGGAAATAGGGCTATAGCAGATACACCTCTTTCAACTGCTGTCTTGCTGAGCTTCTGTTTAAAAAATGAGCTAGAGAGCTTAGAGTTTGGAGAATAGACTTGATGTCCTAGCTTTGGGTTCCTTTCACTCCCAAACGGTAATTCTCTAATGTTCTGTGTTACAGAGACAGATTTACATGCTGTGATCAAGAAGGGGAATTTGCTGAAAGACATCCACAAGTGTTACATCCTCTACCAACTCCTGAAGGCCACCAAATTTATCCACTCAGGGAATGTCATTCACCGGGACCAGAAGGTACATTTGCACTCACTAGTCCTTACCTAAATGGAAAGATTTGTCCTCCATTCAAGACTGGAGTGAAATGATATGTGAGGGAGGGGGAGGGTGAAGGGAGTGAAGACAGAAGATTCTACGGTCATTATCACATGACTTCTAGTAGGTCATGTATACCTTGTGTGTCATGTAGGTTATATATACGTTTTTGCTCCTAAAAGCACTTGGTCCCTGGCAGGGGGAAGTGCAGCCTGATATGGGTTTTTTATTTCCTTCCTCTCTGCCCTATACAGAGAAGAGAGACACATTTTTATAAATATGTTTGTGTTCAACTACAGCCCTCAAATATCCTGCTGGATGCAGACTGCTTTGTTAAGCTCTGTGATTTTGGACTGGCTCGCTCCCTGTGTCAGATCCATGAGGACCAAGGCAGCCCTGCACTGACAGAGTATGTGGCAACACGCTGGTACCGAGCCCCTGAGATCTTGCTTTCCTCTCATAGGTAATTGTTTCCCAGTCTTTCAATCTGCCCAATGTCTCTGAGATGGGCTACTTTGAGATGGTTTGAGAACCCAATTTTGGTTTTATTATACACCCTTGAAACACTGTCAAGAAAACTTAACAGTTGAGGTAAAAATCTTATAGTCCACACTTACCGCAAACACCAACGCATGCAATCCTCTGTCTCCAGTTCTCTTCACACATACTGTACAACCATACACACTGAAATCCTCTCTCTACACTGGTCTCTTGCACAACAGACAGCCCTGCATTCACCTGCTACTCAGCCCCCACCATTCGCTTGACTTTCCTCACATATACCAAATTATTTTTTTCTCTTCCTACTTTTACAAAATTTGGGAAAATACCTCAGCCCTGCTTTTCAAGTCTGGCCTTAAGTGTTCCTCAATGGCAAGCTTTTCTCCTTATCTCCTGGTTACTCCATTTGAAAAACTGCTTCCCTAGTCCCTATGGAGGGGCTCTGGATGGGCTTTGCTCTGTCAATTTTCTTGGTCAAGGAGAAGCCACTGGAGCTGATAACCTTTTTTTTTTTTTTTTTTTTTTAATCCCACCCAGGATGTCATCTGTTCCCTTCACTAGGCGTAGGAATAGAATTGCTGGAGCTGAGTGAAAGCTTATTTTCACCACTACACACTGGCTGTATGACAGGAGACCTTTTGAGCCTATGCTCACCAATTTTAAGTGAGGAGGAAACAAACCTAGCCCAAAGAGGGGGAGCCTAGAGGAGCTGCTAATCTTTACTCCCATTCATGGGCCATAACAATTTAACTAGGGCTGTTATAGTTACTCTTCCACTTGCTTTGCTGCTGAAGGAAGGCAGAGTAATTGGAGTTCCTGTTGCATGATGTGATGCTTTTGCACACAGTCGAACATTATAGCAGCCTTTCTTTGCAAATGCATGTCTAATACGCTGCTCAATTTAAGTATCACACCGCATGGTGATGGACTCAGTACAAAAACCTACATAGATAAGATTTCAGTTTTCAGTCTCTCAATTAGCTATTTTTGCTTCCAGGGTTTCTCTTTTCCGCTAAGGTTCAGTATGTTAGATTTTCTCACAATGTATATTAGCTGCATTTTGTACATATTAAATCTCACTTTGCTATTTTCTGCACACATTTTTTCCACTGGTGTTTATTGCTCCTCCTAGTTTAGTATGCTCTGTAAATTTTAATAACCTGTTGTGTAAACACCCTCTTCCATGGGATTAATTCATACTCTTAGAGTCCAATGCCAGAAGAGATGACGTGGATCGTCTAGTCTGACTTTCTGTGTAACACCGACAAAAGAACTTCTTAAAATAACTCCTGTTTGAGCTAGAGCATTTCTTAAAAAAAATCCAACCATGATGTAAAAACCATTAGTGATGAAGAATTCACCACAACCTTTGGTAAATTTTCCAATTGTTGATTACCTTCACTGTTAAAAATTGACACCTTATTTCCAGTCTATATTGTTTTTAGCTTCAACTTCCTACCGTTGGCTCTTGTTACACCTTTGGGTATGTCAACACTACGGGATTATTCTGATTTTACAGAAACCGTTTTTTTAAAACAGATTGTATAAAGTCAAGTGCACGCGGCCACACTAAGCACATTAATTTGGCGGTGTGTGTCCATGTACTGAGGATAGCATTGATTTCCGGAGCGTTGCAGTGTGGGTAGCTATCCCATAGTTCCCGCAGTCTCCCCCACCCATTGGAATTCTGTGTTGAGATCCAAATGCAAAACAGACTCGCAGGTGATTCTGGGTAAATGTCGTCACTCAAGCCTTCCTTCGTGAAAGCAACGGCAGACAATCATTTCGCGCCCTTTTTCCCTGGATTGCCCTGACAGATGCCATAGCACGGCAACCATGGAGCCTGTTTAGCCTTTTGTCATTATCACCGTATGTGTACTGGATCCGCTGACAGATGCGGTACTGCAGTGCTACACAGCAGCATTCATTTGCCTTTGCAAGGTAGTAGAGACCGTTACCAACCCTATATCACTGTCTGTAATTGGAAATTGGCGATAACGGTTATCAATCCGTTTGTACCGTCTGCTGCTGTCATGGGTGCTTCTGGCTGGCCTCGCTGAGGCCGGCCAGGGGTGCATGGACAAAAATGGGAATGACTCCCCAGGTAATTCCCTTCTTGATGTTTTGTCTAAAAATAGTCAGTCCTGCCTAGAATATGGGGCAAGTCTACTAGAGAACCAGATATCCCGTAGAAATGATGAGCTGCATGCCATTCTAGGGGGTGCCCCTGCAACAACCCCACCCGTTGCTTCCCTCCTCTCACACCCCTCCTGGGCTACCGTGGCAGTGTCCCCCCATTTATGTGATGAAGTAATAAAGAATGCAGGAATAAGAAACACTGACTTTTTAGTGAGATAAAATGAAGGGGAGGCATTATAGTCCAGGCAGTACAGAATCTTCATTAGACATGAAAGGTGGAGGGATGAGGAGCGCAGCCCCTGTTGCTATGATGAGGATGGTTTTCAATCCTTTTGCATCGTCTGCCCGGAATGACCAGGAGTCATTCCCATTTTTGCCCAGGTGCCACCGGCTGACCTCACGGAGGCCGACCAGGAGCACTCATGGGATGATGACGGTTTCCAAGGCTTTTGTACTGTCTGCCATCAGGAAAGGAAGGGGAGGGGATGCTGCTGTTCAGCACCGCCTCTACCAGCAGCATGCAGTAGACATACGGTGACATTGAAAAAAGGTGAGAAATGATTTGTTTCCCTTTTCTTTCATGGGGTGGAGGAAGGGGGATAAATTGACAACATATACCTTGAACCACCCGGGACAATGCTTTTGACTCTTCAGGCACTGGGAGCTCAGCCAAGAATGCTAATACTTTTCGGAGACTGCGGGGACTGTGTGATAGCTGGAGTCCTCAGTCCCCACTCCTTCCCTCTATGAGCATCCATTTGATTCTTTGGCTTTCCATTACACTTGTCACACAGCACTGTGTTGAGTCCCTGCTGTGGCCTCTGTCTGGAGATTTTTTTCAAATGCTTTGGCATTTTGACTTCTTGAACGGAGCTCTGATAGAACAGATTTGTCTCCCCATAAAGCGATCAGATCCAGTATCTCCCATACAGTCCATGCTGATCAGCGCTCCACACTGGGCAAACAGGAAATGAAACTGAAAAGTTCGCAGGGCTTTTCCTGTCTACCTGGCCAGTGCATCCGACTCCAGATTGCTGTCCAGAGCGGTCACAATGGTGCACTCTGGGATAGCTCCCGGAGGCCAATACTGTCGAATTGCGGCCACACTAACCCTAATCCGAAATGGCAATACCGATTTGAGCACTACTCCCCTCATCAGTGAGTACAAATATCGATATTAAGAGCCCTTTATATTGAAATAAAGGGCTTCGTTGTGTGGACGGATGCAGGGTTAATTCGGTTTAATGCTGCTAAATTCGGTATAAACGTGTAATGTAGACCAGGCCTTTGTTTGCTAGATTCAGTAGTCCATTATCAAATATTTGTTCCCCATGTAGGTATTTACAGACTGTGATCAACTCACACCTTAGACGTCTCTTAGTTAAACTAAATAGATTGAACTTCTTGAGTCTATTGCTGTAAGGCATGTTTTCCAACCCTTTAATCAATATTGTGGCTCTCCTCTGAACCTCTCCAAATTATCATCATCCTTCTTTAATTCTGGACACCAGAACTGGACCCAGTATTCCAGCAGTGGTTGTACCAGTGCCAAATACATAGGAGAAATAACCCTTCTATTCCTACTCAAGAGTCCCCTGTTTACATTGGGGGCTTATGTTCAGTTGATTATCCACTGTGACACCCAAGCCCCTTTCAAAGTCTGCTTCCCATGATAGAGTTCCTAATCTTGTACATTCTTGTTCCTAGATGTATACATTTACATGTGGCCATATTAAAATGCAAATGGGTTGCTTGCGCTCTGCTTATAAAGTGATCTAGATCATTTGGTGTCAGTGATCTATGTATGTAATTTAAAATTGCTCTAGACTTACCACCACCCCAAGTAAGTCCCCAAAACTTGATATGCTGTCATACATAATAACACTTCTGCTTAGGTCTTGCAAGCCATCTTTTAATCTGTGTGGAGGCATGATATCCCTGCCAATTTGAATTAATTATTGCAGTTAAATTTCATGAGACATAGTTTTAGATTTTAATACAGTATTTGATACTATCACATCTACTGCATTCCATTTATCCACTATTTTTTTTAATTATAGCAACAACCTAAAAAGGCTTTTGTATTTGTCTAGAAAGATTTGTTTAGCCACTTTTCAAGTGGTTCTTTTAATATTTGGTTTATTTTTTATTAAGAATAGAAGTTAAATGTCAGCCTTGCTCTTCTGTTGTCTTCATTATGCAAGTTAGTAGTTTAAATAATTAAACATAGATATTGGGTTAAGGAGTATGAATGTTGACAAAGTCTCTTTTATATCATTCTCCCCATTCACTCTGCTTAAGTAATTTTAACTGATTTCTGGATATTTAAGATCCCAAGAGGTTTTGTCATTGACCACACCATGTCAGTTCCCAGAAATCAGTTTGTCTTCGGTTTTTTTTTTTCCTTTAGTCATATGAGTACCCCAGATTTTTATCTAATTATTATCTTCACCTTTAATTGTGTAATGAACGTCCTCTGACTGCTTATTTCAAATAGGCCTTCACGAGAAATCTCTCAGTTGATTGCTACCTCCATATTTTCTTTGATTTTTCTTACAGCAACAACCCATCAGCACAACATCTTCTGTGGGGCAGTTACACACATTTGACCATCCTGCAAGGAAAACAGAAATAGAAGGGGGTCTCGGGGTTACAGAAGCATATTGTCAGTGTTACAAAAGCATATTGGCGTGTCCTGATAAGTCTCTTCTTTCTTGCAGCTACACAAAGGGTGTGGACATGTGGAGTATTGGCTGTATTCTGGGGGAGATGCTGCTTGGAAAACCTCTTTTTCCTGGAACATCCACAGTGAATCAGATAGAGCAGATCTTGAGTGTCATTTCTGCCCCATCCCAGGAAGGTGAGACTTTTCCATGAAGGGAAGTATTAGCAGCCCAGTTGCATAAGAGAATGGCTCACAATTGGCATTCTTGCTCTCTCCCAGGAACTTAGAAGACTGAGCGGTGGAATGTTGGGGACAGTGTGGAAAATAAAACCTTAGGTGATGTGATACAGCAGGGCCAGGGAGCAGTGGGAGAGGGGAGATTTATGTAAGCCTTAGGCTAGTTAAAGCATAGTTCCCTGTAAACTAGGGAAGGTTACTAAAGGTTAGTTGGAGCACCTGTAATAAATTAAGGCCCTGTCAGGAACCTAATTAAAAAAAAACAAAACCCTGCTTCCAGGCAGACAGGGTGGTGTGAGGAAGGAGAGAGGACGGGAGTTTGGAGGTGTGTTGCTGAGAATTGAAAGACCAGAGAACTGGAGGAAGGGAGACCCTGCCCCAGCAGGGCAGAGAGACTCCCTTCCCCAGCATCAAGGACCAAGGGTAACCCTACCCAAGGGGAAAGAAGGTAAGAAACCTGCAGGGGTTGAGAGAGTCTGGGGCTCAGAGTGAGGAGCAAACCCAGACCCTTCCCCACTTCCCTTCTCTACCATCTTCCCAGGCCAGTAGTGGAGCCCCAAGAGCAGGGACAAGGGGTAGCATCCTAGGCGCCCCCTCCTCCCCACTGCTTAGAAAAGCACGGGACCCACCATACCAACTGGCCATTTTGCCACAGTGATCAAATAAGAGATAACATGCTGCTTCTAGCATGCGTGGAGGTAGTTGATGGCAGAGTTACATATATTAAGGTTGTTAATGTAATAAGTCAGTCAGGCTTCCTGGCCTGGTCACCTGAACACGGAACTGGGAGCCTGAAATTCATAGGTCCTTTTTTTTTTTTTTGAGGCCAAAATGGATTATTATGATCATGTAGGCCAGTGGTTCTCAGTCTATTACCATTGCGGGCTGTATATGCAGCTCTCTGTGTTCTGTGGGCCGCATGTATATTCTCTCTTTCTATAGACACACATGTACGTACGTATGGCCCTGAGGATCATAGAATATCAGGGTTGGAAGGGACCTCAGGAGGTCATCTAGTCCAACCCCCTGCTCATAGCAGGACCAAACCCAACTAAATCATCCCATCCAGGGCCTACCTTAAAAACAACTAAGGAAGGAGATTCCACCATCTCCCTAGGGAACCCATTCCAGTGCTGCTTCACCCTCCTAGTGAAATAGTGTTTCCTAATATCCAGCCTAGACCTTCCCCACTGCAACTTGAGACCATTACTCCTTGTTCTGTCATCAGTTACCACTGAGAACAGTCTAGATCCATCCTCTTTGGAACCCGCTTTCAGGTAGTTGAAAGCAGCTATCAAATCCCCCCTCACTCTTCTCTTCTGCAGACTAAACAATCCCAGTTCCCTCAGCCTCTCCTCATAAGGAGGAGAGATAGCTCTGTGGTTTGAGCATTGGCCTGCTAAACCCAGGGTTGTGAGTTCAATCCTTGAGGGGGCCATTTAGGGATCTGGGGCAAAACTCTTTCAGGGATAATACTTGGTTCTGCTAGTAAAGGCAGCAGTCTGGACTTGATGACCTTTCAAGGTCCCCTGATTGCCATGAGTTTTCAAAGATAATGAAAATAATGCATAATTTGCAATAATGCAGTCACATCAGCCAACTGCTTTAGCACCCTTGGATGCAGTACATCTGTCCCCATGGCTCATCTAGCTTTTCTAAATAGTCCTGAACCACTTCTTTCTCCACAGAGGGCTGGTCACCTCCTCCCCATACTGGCTGCCCAGTGCAGTAGTCTGGGAGCTGATCTTGTTCATGAAAACAGAGGCAAAAAAAGCATTGAGTACATTAGCTTTTTCCACATCCTCTGTCACTAGGTTGCCTCCCCCATTCAGTAAGGGGCCCACACTTTCCTTGACCACCACCTTGTCACATGGATGTCACATGGGCCACAGCTTCATGCTGATTGCGCCGCAAGTGGGCTGTAGATGAGAACCACTGATCTAGGCTAACTGTTTTGCATAATACAGGCTATAGAAGTAGCAAAGAGTTCTGTGGCACCTTATAGACTAACAAACGTATTGGAGCATGAGCTTTCATGGGTGAATACCCGCTTCGTTGGATGCATCCGACGAAGTGGGCTCATGCTCCGATACGTTTGTTAGTCTATAAGGTGCCACAGAACTCTTTTTGCCATTTTTACAGCTCCAGACTAACATGGCTACCCCTCTGATACTTGACAGGCTATAGAATTTCACCCAAAAATTCTTGCATCAAGCCCATACATTGTGGTTGAGCTAGAGCATGGTTTTCTAGAGAGAGTCAGTCTTGATTTTAAAGATTTCCAAGTGATGAAGACTTGACTACATATTTTGGCAAATTTTTCCAGTGGTTAATTACACTCACTGGGGCTTGTCTGTATGAACAGTTAGTAAATTTACAGCACAATAGTGTGCCATGCATTAACAGGCTGTGTGGATGCTGCTGCAACACATTAAGTTCCAGGGTGCACTTTGATCTACTCCCATTTCAAAGTAAAATAAAAGTGGACTATGGAACTTTTAGTGCACAGCAGTTAGGTCCATACAACAAGTTAGGACACTAGCCTGCTGGGCACTATAGACTTACACCCCAGCTTGCCATGTAATAACTGGTCATATAGACAAGCCCACTGTTAAAAATCAGAATCTTATTTCTAGTCTGAATTAATCTGGCTTCAGTTTGCAATCTTATTGTGTTTTTAATCTAGCAGACAAACAGTTCTCTACTATCAGAAATATTCTCTTCCATGCAGAAATTCCAGGATTATAAACCCTGCTCTTTCACTTACTATCTCTAGAGCACCTGCTATGAATCTTTTTCTTCAATTTGCAATCTGTTAAATGGGACTCTTACTTATAATACCTCATAAGGTGCTGTGAGGCTACATTTATTAATGTACGTAAAGCAATTGAGATTCTCTCGGGAAGCATTAGAGATTGGTAAAATATTATTGAATCTTCTCTACCAAAATTAACTCCTTACGTTCGAATTCAAGATTTCAAGTCACAAACTGCGTGGCTCTGGGAATCCTGCCCAGGATGTTCACTAAATCTGTTTTCTGTTGCAGATATTTTAGCTATCCATTCAGACTACAGAGCCTCTGTTATTAACCGCATAAGCTCCAGGTAAGCCTTTTCCATTGTGTTACTAGCAGAAACAAACAGACATTGATATAATGTGGGAAAAAGCTCAGCAACCAGGGGCCAGCAATCATTCACACTCCTGTAGTTACTGTCCTTTGTTCCAGTTTCTTCCAGGCATCTCTTGGGGGTAGAAAGGCCATTTCTTGACCAGCTGAAGACAAAATGGAGAGGCTTCCAGGGCCTTTTATATTGTCTCGCTTGTGGGCAGAAACCCCTTTTTTCTTCTGTGCAAAGTCTGTAGCCACCTGGGCAAGTTACATGTCCATGAATAATTCAGCTTTTTGCAGGCTGATGCCATTGTTTATATGTTAAGTTTGAATGTTCCCAGGAAAGCTCAGATGTTGATTGACATCTCCCAAAGTCCATTGTCAGTTAAGTGTTTCTTGATAGGACTATTCTCAGTAATTGCCTATTCTCAAGAAGCTGACCAAATGCTTCACTGAGGCTGCTTAGAATCAAATGCATTGAGATACAAGTACATAACCAATATTCAAAACTTCAAAGGCAAAAATGATACACACATACAACGTAATCATAACCAGCAAACTACAACCTGTACAAGACCTGGTGCAACCATAGGACCCTGGTTGCAACAATGATCTATGCAGCCAGAGTTCGTCAATAACATCGCAGTATAGTCTTTTATAGCAGAAGATCCCTGCTTGAAAGTCTCAGATCATATCAAAGATGATATTAAGTCTCTCTCTTTGGGGAAAGAGAGAGTTAAGATGGTCTTTGATAGTTGTTGTTGAAGTCCAATCATCTTTTCTTTAAGACAAAGCCAGACAACTTGCTGAAATACGGAGAAAAAAGATCAGCAAAGATAGAAAATGTAGCTTCTGTCCCTAATGCTTTCTTTCCCTTGCAGTCCAGTTGCTGAAAAATTACAGGCCCAGCACATTGTCTTATCAGCCACTCTTAACAGTTGGGAAACTTTTACCAGCATTAGGCTATTACTTTTGCTGTGACCAGGGAGGCAGCTAATATTGCAAAAGGTAGAGCTTTCTTGGAGGCTAAATCAGACTCTTATCAGACAAAAAGAAGATAGGAAAGAGGAGAAAAAGGGTGGGGAAAGAAAATGACACTCCAGGGAGGGGAAGTGGAACCCAGAGTGTAGATTCTAGGTGGTGGTCAAGATTTAGTTGAAGCTGGTGGATGGGGTGATGTCTCTGGCTTGATCTGGTTAGGACACCTTTCAAGGTCAGGACAATAAAGTCTCAGTGGTGTCTTAGTGGATCCCAGGACACTGGGAGACTGGTAGCAGCCATCATGGTGAATCTTCCTTCTCCTAATTCACTGTCCTGTTGTCTGTCACAGTGGCAACCCATGACACTTCCAGGAACTTGAGGACATCTTGTTCAACTTCTTTAAGTTAAGAAATCCAGTGTGTGTCCATATTTTGCTTGCTTTCATAAACAATTTTGGCTTTAGTTCCTCCTACTACTAATTTAATATTGCTAACTAGTCACCTTGAGTGGGATCCACGCATACAAGGACTCAAAGAGGAAGGAAAAGTTACTTACCTTACAGTAATCGTGGTTCTTAAATAAATTTTTGTTCATTTGATCCCACGATCCACACACCCCGCCCCCATCTCTATTTCTGAGTCTTATCCTAATAGGGTTTCTAAATTAGGGAAAGGCAGTTGGAGAGGCACAAAGATATGTAGGGTTCAGGCATGCCGCGATAGACACTGCGGGTCAAAAATTCTGATCTCATTCATGAGGTGCATATGTACCTTAGGAGGGATCCACACAGATAAATCATCTCAAACTGCAGTTATTGTAAGGTAAGTAGCTGTTCTTTTCATGTACAACTTTAACTCTGACCACTATATGTGTGTATCAACAGCCAACAGCCAACATCGCAGTATTACATTCCTTTATCATGTATAACATGAATCATTATATTCAAAGAACACCATAACCACTAACCATCCCTTCCACACAACAGAAACAGATAAATACAAATAAATAGGACGAGTGACAAATGGAGAGATGATACTGTTGAGTATCCAGTCTAGAGGTGACGGATTCTTGCTAGAAGGGGAGGGCACAAGACCCCACACCCTCCATGGCTCCACCCTTGCCCCTCCTCTTTAGCAGAAGACGCTGCCCCCCAGCCCAGCCAGAGCTGGGTCAGGGAGCCTGGGCACCTGAGAGCAGCCACCTGCCTATGTCCCTACCCCTGTGCTCCCCACCCAGGGCAAGTGGAGGGTCTGTGGCTCCCCACAGGTGCCTGCGTGGCTCTTACCCCAACTTAGTTCTGGCTTCCAGGCTGGCTTGGGGGCAGGGCCTCGGGCCAAAGAGCAGTAGCCAGGCCATGGTAAGAGCTGCCCGGGGAGCTGCAGACCCTCTATCTGCCCTGATCAGGGGGCCCACAGTGTAGGGACATGGATCGGGGGCTGCTCTTGGGCCCCGCTACCCTGGGCTGGTGGAGGTCTGTGTCTTCCCACGGCTTCCCGGGCTGGGCCCCAGCTTCTGGCCTGGCCGGGGGTGGGCCCATGTGGGGGAAGAAAAGGGGCGGGGGGTGGGCTGGGCCTGGCCTGTAGCGAAAAGTGGACTGGCCAGATCTATCAACTTTCAAAAGCAGGAGGGCTAACATGGCCCTTTCGCCTCCCCTATTCTGCTGCCCCCAATCCATTCACCCAAAAGGTCATTACCATGACATTGCAACACAGTTAAAAATAGTGATGATTTTTTTAATTTGAACTGACTTTTAAAAAAACTTAAATCAGTTTTTATGTATGTGTTTTTAGCGATTTTACATCTATCTTAAATTCCTAACAAGATATTTTGCTTTTTTTCGTTGCTTAGTTTTGTAACTGTTCGTAAGAAAGAAAAATGTTTCCATGTCATTAACTAGCTAGGTTGGAGACCTCACAATAATCTAGTTATATGAGAATGACAGGGTGTGGCTGGGTCATGACAAATGTTAAGATTAGGTCACAGAAGTCACAGAATCTGACTTTCAGTGAGCGCTGTGACATTGAGGATCCTGCAGCTGCCTGGCCTCCATGGGTGGCGGGACCCCCTGCAGCTCACAGCCGGTGGCGGCAGAGGGACCCTGGAGCTGTTCAGCAGCCACCAATGGAGGGCCCTTCCCCCCCCACAACTCCCCAGCCGCCACTGCTGGCAGTGGCCTCCTACAAATCCCCAGACTCTGTTGCTGGCAGGGGCCCCCTGCAGCTTCCCTGCCTCCATGGACGGTGGGGGATCCCCCTCCTGCAGCTCCCAGCCCCAAAGGGCAGTGGAGGGGGGGGAACTTCTCCCAGCAGCTGGGCGATCGGATCCCTGCAGCTCCCAGCCACTGTGGCAGGGAGTGGGAGGGGCAGGGTGCTGTACCCTCCTCCCTCTGCATTTCGTCAGGGATGTTTTTATTAAAAGTCAAGGACAGGTCGCAGCTTCCATGATTTTTTGTTTGTTATCTGTCCCTGACTTTTACCAAAAACATCCCTGACAAAACGGTACCATTAGTCACAAACCACTCCTTGGGAGTGAAATTTGGGGTTAGGAGTTACCTCCATGAGATTCCCACGGTTGAGATACAGGGTTTTGCAGTGAAATTGGGCACTGAGGGTTACAACTTTGATTCTTGCCTTTCAGACAACGAGTGACAATTGAGGAAATTTTACCCTCCTCTACCCCCGCTCATGCCTTGGACCTTCTAAAGAGACTCTTAGTATTTAACCCTGATAAACGGCTGACCGCAGAAGAGGCCCTGCAACATCCCTATGTGAAAAGGTGAGGGCAATACCAGTGTGAAATTTCCCAACCCCCTCTCCAAGCCTCTTGTGTAGCTGCTACCAGCACAAGTTTCCCTTCTGCCATGTGAAATGGTGAAGGTAATGGTAATTTTCAATCTGCTTTCTTCTACTCTTCATGTGAGAAGATGAGAGTGCCTTAGTATGTGATATTTCAGATCTCTCTCTCTCTCTCTCTCTCTCTCTCTCTCTGTTGTAGCTCTCAATGGTTTCTGATGTGTCACCCTCTCATGTATAATGGGAGTATAATTAACACCAGTCAAGCTGGCTTTATGGAAAATAGATCTTGTCAAACTTGATCTAATTTTTTTATGAGATTACAAGTTTAGTTGATAAAGATAATTGTGCAGATGAAAGAAACTTAGGCCTGAATGCACAAATGGAGTTAAGTCCCTAAGTCCTGGTTTTGGCAGCACTGTAATGTACCCTTGCCCCTCACCAAACCCTGCAGGGGCCTAAATTCACTTAGCACCTACATTTTTTTTGAGTAAAACTTCCCTTGATGCATGTGTTTCTGCCTCTGTTTATGTGCACTGCTGCCTCCCTCCAGGCAGCTAGATGCCTATTTCTTAGCTGAGCCACAGAGCAATTCACAGACCAGGGGAAGATAGACATTTGGCCGTTTAAGTTCTGTGCAGGGCCTGATTGGGCAGGTATAATCAGAGGTCGCCTACCAGTTCAGGGCTCTCAGGTGAGTTCACACAAACTATTTGGGGAGGAAGAAGACTTACCTCATAAATTCTAGCCCAGTGGTTAGGGTGCTCACCTAGGATGTGGGAGACCCTGGGTTCAAGTATCCCCCTCCACCTATAGGGGAGAAGAGATTTGAACTAGGATCAATGATGTTCAATATTTTTATCAAAGATCAAGGAGTACATGTAAAAGCTGCAAATTTTATCAGCAATGATAGAGGTTGACAGTGCGATAAATAATGATCGGGACAGGGCAGGTAGAGCTTTGAAATCTGGACCCATTTAAATAAAATGTTTTAATAAAGCCAAATGCAAGATTATATATCTAGAAACAAAGAATGCAGGCCATACTTAGAGAATGCAGGGCTGTATCCTGGACAGCAATGCTTCTGAAAAGTATTTAGGGGTCATAGTGAACAAGCAACTCAACATAAGCTTCCAGTGAAATGCTGTGGCAAAAAGGGCTAATGTGATCCTTGGATGCATAAACGGGAGCAGGCGTAAGGAGGTGATTTTTACCTTTGTATACAGTGTTTGTGAGATTGATATTGGAAAACTGTCCAGTTCTGGAGTCATCTTTTTTAAAAGGGATGTCAAAATACTGGAGAGGGTGCAGAGAGGCGATAAAAAATTATTTGAGGAGTGGAAAAATCTTTCAGTGAGAGACTTAGCCCTGGCCTGCACTACGAGTTTAGGTCAAATTTAGCAGCGTTAGATCGATTTAATCCTGCGCCCGTCCACACGATGAAGACATTTTTGTCGACTTTAAGGGCTCTTAAAATAAATTTATGTATTCCTCCCCAATGAGGGGCTTAGTGCTGAAATCAACATTGCCAGGTTGAATTTGGTGTTGTGTGTACGTAATTCGACAGTATTGGCCTCCGGGAGCTATCCCAGAGTGCTCCATTGTGACTGCTCTGGACGGCACTTTCAACTCAGATGCACTAGCCAGGTATACAGCAAAAGCCCAGGGAACTTTTGAATTTCATTTCCTGTTTGGCCAGTGTGGCAAGTTCATCAGCACAGGTGACCATGCAGTCCCAGAATCGCAAAAGAGCTCCAGCATGGACTGAACTCAAGGTACTGGATATGATCGCTGTTTGATGAGACAAATCTATGCTATCAGAACTCTGTTCCAAAAGACAAAATGCCAAAATATTTGAAAAAATCTCCAAGAACATGATGGACAGAGGCTACAACAGGGACCTGCAGTAGTGCTGAGTGAAAATTAAGGAGCTCAGGCAAGCCTACCAAAAAATGAAAGACGCAAACGGCTGCTCCGGGTCAGAACCCCAGACAGGCTGCTTCTGTGATGAGTTGCATGCAATTCTAGGGGGGGGCCTCCTACCTCTATGCCACCACTGTCCGTGGCCACCTGCAAGTGGGGAGTCTCATGCACAGGGATGAGTTTTGGGGACAAGGAAGATGAGGATAGTGCACAGCATGCAAGCGGAGAAACCATTCTCCCTGACTGCCAGGAACAGTTTATCACCCTGGAGCCAATATCCTCCCAACCCTCCCAAGGCGGGCTCATGGACCATGAAGCCGGAGAAGGCACCTCTGGTGAGTGTACTTTTGTAAATATAAACACGCTTGCTATTAAACCATGCATTAATGATTGATTTTCCCGGAAGACTTGGGATGCATTTGCAGCCAGTACAGCCCCTCCTTTTAAATGGCCAACCCAACGGGTGCTTCGTATGGGAAAGGAGGGTGCTGCTGTTTGAAACCATTACCACAAGTTATGAAGGTTGAAGTTGAAAGACTGTGGCTTACCATGGCTGCCTGCAAGCCGAATTCTGTTGCCTGGCCCTGCATGTGTGATCTCTCTCACTAAACTGGCAGGCCCTCAATATAAGAGGCAAAATGTGACCTTGTACCGAAAGCACATGTGCTATGCAATGTTAACAGCTTGATTCACCGTGAAAGAGGTTACCAATTGTTCTCTAAAATGTGTCTTTTTAAATACTACTCTGCCTTTTTTTTCCTCCCACAGCTGCAAATGTTTCAACGCTCCCCCTATCATCTCCATCCCAGAGGCTAGCTCAGATAAGAAGGCGAAAAAAACACACTCATGATGAAGTGTTCTCTGAGCTCATGCAGTCCTGCTGCACTGAAAGAGCTCAGCAGTATGCATGGAGGCAAACAATGTCAGAGTCCAGGAAAGCAGAAAATGAACGCGAGGACAGGAGGGACAAGCGAGATGAGAGGTGGCGGCAGCGTGATGAGAGGAGGCAGAATGCAATGCTGAGGCTACTGGGGGATCAAACTGATATGCTCCAGCGTCTGGTGGAGAAGCAGGAAAGGCATCAGGAGCACAGACCACCGCTGCTACCCCTGTGTGAGTGCCCGCCCTCCCCAAATTCCATAGCCTCCTCATCCAGACGCCCAAGAACGTGGGGGTGGCTCCAGGCACCCAACCACTCCACCCCAGAGGACTGCCCAAGCGACAGAAGGCTGGCATTCAATAAGTTTTGAAGTGCAGTTTGGCCTTGTCCTTTCCTTATCCACCAACTCACCCTGTGCTTCCCTCCTCCTCTGCCCCTTCTGGGCTACCTTGGCAGTTATCCCCCTATTTGTGTGATCAAATAATAAAGAATGCTTGATTTTGAAACAATAATGACTTTATTGCTTCTGCAAGCAGTGATCAAAGGGGGGAGGGCGGTTGGCTTACAGGGAAGTAGAGTGAACCAAGAGGGCAGGTTTTCATCAAGGAAAAACAAACAGAACTGTCACACTGTAGCCTGGCCAGTCATGAAACTGTTTTTCAAAGCTTCTCTGATGCACAGCGCGCTCTGCTGTGCTCTTCTAATCGCCTTGGTGTCTGGCTGCACATAATCAGTGGCCAGGCCATTTGTCTCCACCTCCCACCCCACAATAAACGTCTCCTCCTTACTCTCACAGATATTGTGGAGCACACAGCAAGCGGCAATAACAATTGGAATATTGGTTTTGCTGAGGTCTAACCGAGTCAGTTAACTGCGCCAGCGTGCTTTTAAACGTCCAAATGGGCATTCTACCACCATTCTGCACTTCCTCAGCCTATAGTTGAGCAGCTCCTTATTACTGTCCAGGGTGCCTGTGTATGGCTTCATGAGCCATGGCATTAAAGGGTAGGCTGGGTCCCCAAGGATAACTATAGGCATTTCAACATCCCCAACAGTTATTTTCTAGTCTGGGAAGTAAGTCCCTTCCTGCAGCTGTTCAAACTGACCAGAGTTCTTGAAGATGTAAGCGTCATGTACCTTTCCTGGCCATCCCATGTTGATGTCAGTGGAATGTCCCTTGTGATCCACCAGTGCTTGCAGTACCTTTGAAAAGTACCCCTTGGGTTTATGTACTGGCTGCCAAGGTGGTCTGGTCCCAAGATAGGGATATGCGTTCCATCTATCGCCCCACCACAGTTAGGGAATCCCATTGCAGCAGAGCCATCCACTATGACCTGCACATTTCCCAGAGTCACTACCCTTGATAGCAGCAGCTCAGTGATTGCATTGGCTACTTGGATCACAGCAGCCCCCACAGTAGATTTACCCACTCCAAATTGATTCCCGACTGACCAGTAGCTGTCTGGTGTTGCAAGCTTCCAGAGGGCTCTCACCACTCGCTTCTCAACTGTGAGGGCGGCTCTCATCTTGGTATTCTTGTGCTTCAGGGCAGGGGAAAGCAAGTCACAAAGTTCCATGTAAGTGCCCTTACGCATGCGAAAGTTTCGCAGCCACTGGGAATCATCCCAGACCTGCAACACTATGCGGTCCTACCAGTCTGTGTTTGTTTCCTGGGCCCAGAAGCGGCGTTCCATGGCATGAACCTGCCCCATTACTACCATGATGTCCAAATTGCCAGGACCCATGCTTTGAGAGAAGTTCTGAGTCCATGTCCTCATCACTATCGTGACTGCACTGTTGTCGCCTCCTCGCCTGCTTTTGCAGGTTCTGGTCCTACACATACTGCAGGATAATGCATGGGATGTTTACAGTGCTCACAACAGCAGCGGTGAGCTGAGCGGGCTCCATGCTTGCTGTGGTGTGGCATCTGCAGGAATGTAGAGGTGCAGCGGAAGTGGTGGATGACAACGGGTGCCTGAGAATAGATATTTATACCGAACGACGAGAGGACAAGATGGATTCATGGCATCAGGAGAGCAGAGTTGCAGTGGAAGCAGTGGTTGGATGATGATGGTTAGCAGTCCTACTGCACTGTCTGCTGAAAGCAGTATGGTGCCTGCAAGGAAAAAAGGCGTGAAACAATTGTCTGCTGTTGCTTTCACAGAGGGAGGGGCGACTGATGACATGTACCCAAAACCACCTGTGACAGTGTTTTTGCCCCATCAGCTATTGGGAGCTCAACGCAGAATTCCAATGTGTAGCGGAGACTGCGGGATAGCTACTCACAGTGCAATGCTCTGAAAGTTGATGCTAGCAATGGTACTGTGGATGCACTCTGTGGACTTATAGAATATCAGGGTTGGAAGGGACCTCAAGAGGCCATCTAGTCCAACCCCCTGCTCAAAGCAGGGCCAATCCCCAGGCTTTTTTTTACCCCACTTCCCTAAATGGCCCCCTGAAGGATTGAACTCACAACCTTGGGTTTAGCAGGCCAATGCTCAAACCACTGAGCTATCCCTCCCCCTGGTGCAGTAGGACTTAATGTGCTTAGTGGGGACACATGCAATCGACTGTATTAAAATCACTTCCTAAAAATCAACTTCTATAAATTCGACCTAATTTCGTAGTGTAGACACCTTACCCTTAGAGAGCTCAATCCGTTTAATTTATCAAAAAGATTAAGAACTGACTTGATTATGGTGTATAAGTACTTCTTAGAGGAGAAAATACTGGGTTCTAAGAGTTCTTTAATATGGCGAAGAAAGGCATAACAAGAACCAGTGGCTGAAAGCTGAAGCCAGGCAATTTCAAATTAAAAATTACGCACAGATTTTCAACAGTGAGGGCCATTAACTATTGGAATAAACTCCCAAGGGAAGTGGTGGGAGTTGGGAGTTGTCTATCTCTCTTGAAGTCTTCAGATCAAGATTACATGCCTATCCAGGAGATATTCTTTGGTCAAACAATTTATTGGGCACAATACAGGGGTAACTGAGTGAAATCCTATAGGCTATGTTAAACAGGAGGTCAGATTAGGTCTAATGCTCCATTCTAGCCTTAAAATCTATTAATATCTAGTGCCTCTCCTTTTGTGTGTTTGTGTGTGTGTGTGCTTGCACATGCATTGTTCACTCTCAGATTTCATGATACATTTGTCATCTTCTTGGTAGGTTCCACTGCCCTGCCAAGGAGCCCTCTCTGGACTACGATGTGATTCTTCCTTTAGATGACGATATCCAGCTGTCTGTGGCAGAATATCGAAATAAACTGTATGAGGTAGCTCCTCTTATTCTGCTTCCTATAACACTACTTCTCCAGATTACCTGCCACCTGTTCCACAGACATTCAGTCCTGCCTATCTCCTCCTCCCATTCACCTTCCACCCATCCCTAGTCCTGCACTTATACCCGACCTTGCTCATCACACTGTCCCATGCTGCTACATCTTCGGGAGGGGGGAGAATAACTTGAAACCCACATTCTCAGTTGGAGAGAGAGAGATGTGGAGAAGGAATGTCTGAGAGAGACTGAGGTTTGATGGTGGAAAGTAAATTAGACTTGAATTTGTAGTTCAATAGGATAGTAAAAATGCCAATGAAATTCTTGGCTGCATACAAAGAAATATGACACAAAGCAATGAGATAAAGGGAAAGGAGGATCAGTGGTGGGACTCAGAGAGTGGCTGATAAGATTAGAATAGTGTCCAGAAAAGATGGTCTTAGCAGTATTATATTGTATGTCCTAGAATGGGGTGATGTGGACGCTGGGAAGAGCAGAGAGAAGTATGACACCATAATCAAGACAAGAACATAAGAACGGCCATATTGGGTCAGACCAGTGGTCCATTTAGCTCAGTATCTTGTTTTTTGACAATGGCCAATACCAGGTGCTTCAGAGGGAATGAAAGAACAAAGCAATCATCAAGTGATCCATCCCATCACCCATTCCCAGCTTCTGGCAAATGGAGGCTAGGGACACTTCAGAGCATGGTTTTGCATCCCTGCCCATCCTAGCTAATAGCCATTGATGGTCCTATCCTCCATGAACTTAACCTAGTTCTTTTCTGAACCCTGTTATAGTCTTGGCCTTCACAACATCCTCTGGCAAAGAGTTCCACAGGTTGACTGTGCATTGTGTGAAGAAATACTTCCTTTTATTTGTTTTAAACCTGCTGCCTATTAGTTTAATTTGTGACCCCTAGTTCTTGTGTTATGAGAAGGGCTAAATCAGTGGTTCTCAATCAAGGGTACATGTACCCCTGTGGGTATGCAGAGGTCTTCCAGGAGGTACATCAACTCATCTAGATATTTGCCTAGTTTTACAACAGGTTACATTAAAAGCTCTAGTGAAGTCAGTACAAACTAAAATTTCATACAGATAATGACTTGTTTATACTGCTCTATATACTATACACTTAAGTGTAAATACAATATTTATATTCCAATTGATTTATTTTATAATTACATGGTAAAAATGAGAAAGTAAGCAATTTTTCAGTAATAGTGTGCTGTGACACTTTTTTTGTATTTTTGTCTGATTTTGTAAGCAAGTAGTTTTTTAAGTGAGGTGAAACTGGGGGTACACAAGACATCAGACTCTGGAAAGGGGTACAGTAGTCTGGAAAGGTTGAGAACCACTGGGCTAAATAACACTTCCTTGTTTACTTTCTTCACACCAGTCATGATTTTATCGATCTCTATCATATCCCTCCTTAGTCATCTCTTTTCCAAGCAGAAAAGTTCCAGTCTTGTTAATCTGTCCTCATATGGAAACTGTTCCATACCCCTAATCATTTTCGTTGCCCTTTCCGTACCTTTTGCAATTCCAATATATCTTTTTTTTGAGATGTGGCGACCAGCTCTGCACACATTATTCAAGATTAAATAACTATCCTGAGTCGTTTTGTATCCTTGACAAAGTTAGTCATCTCACTGTTTACCCCTTTTTCCAGATCATTTATGTATCAAGAAATTGAGAGCCTGAATGAGACCTTTAGTTGCACAGATAAAAGAAAAATATTGACTTTAGACACCATTTGGATGATCAGGGTAAGGGAAGCATCTAAGAAAAACCTGCGTTACAACCTTGAGTGATAAGGAAGATAGTGGTTTTGTCAATGGTGATGGAGAATGGGGAAAATTAAGTTGGCTTTGAAGGGAAAATAAGGAATCTGACTTTGGCCATGTTAAGTTTAAGTTCATAGTGAGACAGTCATGAAGAGACATTCAAAACAGGCTGAGGTCCAGGATAGGACGGAAGAAAACTAGTCAGGAGTGGAGAGAGAGATTTATGAGTAATCAGTGCAGAGAGGATGTTTGAAATGGTGTGAGTGAATTAAATTATCCAAAGGCAGAGTCTATAGTGTTAAAGAGGAGGGAGGGTCCTGAGAAACTCTCATGGGTAGTGGGAGAAGAAGCAAACAAAAGAGACATTGAAGTAGTGGTCAGAAGTAGGAGAACCAGGGTAGGAAGGTCAATAAGGGAACAGTATAAAAAAGAGAGAGCATGACTGTCAGCATTGAATACAGCAGAGAGGTCTAGGAGGATGAGTACGTGCCTTGAATCTTGGCTGGGAAGAGGTCATTAGAGATGTTAATGAGAGGAGTTTCAGTGGAGCAGAGAGGTCAGTAGCTGGATTGGAGGGGATCTGGGATGGGCAAGAGAAGAATGTGTGAGGTAGCGGGCGTAGGTTGGACATTCATTGAGTTTAGAAGTGAGAGGGAGATGAAGGTAGTAGCTAGAGAGGCAAGGAGGGGATGAGGATTTTTTTATATTATTTTTTTTTTATTCTTAAAGAATGGAGAGGATAAATCTTAAATTATAAGACAAAGGATTAGGCATATGGTGAGAAGTAGTGTAGGAGAGTAGGCAAAGAGTGTAAGGGCGATGGAGGTGAGGGGATGGGTTCACAGGAATGGCTGGAGGAGTTAGAAGTGAACAGGCAAGTGACCTAAAAAATGGTTATATGGGAGAAGGGTATCATGATAAAGTTTGTTAATTTCCCTCTTCATCTCCCCCGCTACCCATTGGAAAGATTCTGCATGAACAAGAGGTGGTATGGAAGGAGGGTTTGCAGTTAAGGAGAGAGTTAGACATTGAAAGGAGTAAATTGTTACCAGCACAATTTAGGGCTCTCCTCCCCCTCCCCACCCTTTGGGCACTCAGGAAATAAGGGACCCAATTTTACATCCCTTCCCAGTGGACTCAGGGCTTTACATGTCTGCGGGACTTTTGCCTAAAGAAAGATCCTTACACAGTAATATCCTTCTGTTAATTTACCACTTTTCTCAAAATTGCTTTTCAAGCAGTTGCAAAGTATCAGTAGCAAAGTTACAAAATCAGTCAAGCTGTTTCCCAACATAATTTTTAACCCTTCTCCCTTTCCAGGTGTTTCCTTTCCTTTGGACATATTATCTGTAAATTAACTCTCAAACTATGACACAGGCATTTGTAGGGAGGCACCCCAACACACTGTCTTTTACCTTCTATTGCAATAGATAAACTGTTCGTACCATTCGTCGTCTTCCTCTCCACCAATCCTTGCTGGGGCTTCCAGTTCTGTTACTGTGGTTCTAAAAACCCAAAGATCTTGGTAACTTACTCTTGGTGAGGCAGTGGCAGGAAATAAATCAATCGAAACACGGCCATCTGACCAATAGGTGTCTGGCACAAACAGTACTTACCTATGTCTGCAACAGGTTAGTAAAACACCCCCAAAATCAGTAATTACCGAATTCTGGAGCAGTCTTTGAGTGGTACAACCACAGCCGTCCAATTGGCCCATCTTTCAGCTGCCACTGGGGATCCTAAGCTGTGTCCATGAAGTTTCCATGAAGAGTCTAACTACTTCATACTTCCTTCCCTTATTTATTCAGGTTAGTGTAACAATAACATGTCAAAAAAACTTGTTAAGCAAACAATTTCAAAGGTTAAGCAAGGAGTTTTCCTTCAAGCATCTATTAGACAGATTTGTTTTCAGAGTCCGCATGTTTTGAGGACCCTGACAATCACATCCCAAAGGGCAGATCTAGGTAAGCATCCTGTTTTTTCTAAAACACATACCTCAGCAGTTTCAACAGAGATCTTATCAGGAAGGACACAGGATCAGCTTCCCCCTCAATCCTCCCCGCCTGCCCCAGCTGCTTGCTTAGTTATAGTAAAGCCATTGCAGAGGCCTGCTCAGACCTACTGATTTAGCTGCTTTTGGCAATGAGCATGATAATCAATATTCCAATTATCAGTGGTGGTCCAGGCATTTTGCTGGTCTGCCAAGATCTCTCCATATGGGATGATTTGGTAAAGTGGGGTGAAGATTGAGACGAGGGTGGTGTGACTGAGAAATCATGGGTGGTGATCAATTAGAGGTCACAGATGGCCCAGGCAGGGGGCCAGGGGACAAATGGGTGACATTGAATAAAATGACAGCTGGCAGAGAGGAAACTCTGGTATTGAAGGAGCAATGATTGGTGAAGATATGGTCAAATGAGGGGCCAATTTTGTGAGTGGGAGAACTGGTCTCTTGTTGGAAATAAAGTGAGAGGAGTTAGGCCTCTAAGGGATTGGATGGAACATCAGCATCGAAATTAGTCACCGTGTAGGAGAGTAGGGAAGACTTTTGATGAAAAGAAAGGGAGAGCCAGATATCAAAATCAGAGAAGGGAGGTGGTTAGCAAGGAGTTGAGGTTGCAGATGACAATTGCATGGACTAGGAAAGAAGTGTCTGGAGTGCTGCTCGAAAGAGTGTAGAGGAAGTGGAAGATGCATCACTTTGGCTATTTAAAATTAGACTGGACAAATCCCTGGAGAATGACTAAGAAACAACTTTGTGGTAGCCTTTCAGAGAATGGAGAAGATAACTAACAGTTGAGCCCTATGAATTTGCAAATGTGAAATAACACAGAGTAAAACAAACTCACTCAATCATGCCCAGCTGCACGGGTTCGCAGGTCCCCTCAGGTTTGGCCCAGCTTCCACTCCTTCACCATCATCAATGCCAGGCAGGCTCGCTCTGCAAACCCACTACTTCCCCAGGGGAAGGACCTGACCTGATGGGGTAGGGAATGGATAAAACAAAATAAGAAATTCCTGAAAAATAAAATGCAAAATTATAAAAAATAAAAAGAATTTCAGAGGTTTTACTAATAGTTCTTTCCATCTCTAATTTCAGATTTATACAGCCTTCTCCTTTGCATGCTGAGGGAAACTGCCTAGTTTCTCCTGTTTGCCCAGAACCCCCTCTTCCTTATTTCTTTGGTTTGTTCCAGGGGCATGTGCAGGAGTTTAAACTTTAAAGTTTTTGGAGGGAGACATTAAACGCAAGCAAAAGAAAGGAAAGTTCACATGATGCGCGCCTCCTCCCCCCTCAGTTTCTTGGGATGCCTTTGGTGGGGACTTCCAGTAGTGAGGAGGCTGCAGCTCCCCCTGGCAGTGGCACACTCTGTGTCCCTGCAGCCTGTGGAGGAAGAAAGCAGCAGGGCAGCTGGCTGCCGGCAGAGCTCCTCCTCCCTCCACCTCCAAGCTGCTGCTTCTACTTCCCTACTACTAGAGTCGCAGTGTTGCCTGCTTTACAGATAGCCCACTGAGGTGAGTCAAGGTGGAGGTAGAAGCAACACATCCGACTCCAGCAGCCAGCCACCCTGCTGCTTCCTCCCTCTCTGGGCTGCAGTGACACAGAGGTTTTGCGGGGGAACGTGCCCCTGCTTGCTCCCCCTTGTGCATGACCCTGGTTGTATCCAACCTCTTAATAAACACCAAGGAAGAAGAGCTGTTTAAGCTCAACAACAATGTTGGCCCAAAACCAAAGGAGTGTAAACTGGCTGGTCATTAAAACATTTTTAAGCTGGAAACTAGAAGAAGGTTTCTAACCGTCAGTGGAGTGAGGTTCTGGAACAGGCTTCCAATAGGAGTACTGGGGGCAAATAACCTAATGAGTTGGAGTTTGATAAATGTTAGGGCTATCTATTAATCACAGTTAACTCACTTGATTATTTTGAGTTAATTAATCGTGATTAAAAAAATTAATCATGATTAATTGAAGTTTTAATTACACTGTTAAACAATAGAATACCAATTGAAATGTATTAAATATTTTGGATGTTTTTCTGCATTTTCATATATATTGTATTCTGTGTTGTAATTGAAATCAGTGTATATTTTTGATTAAAATATTTGCACTGTAAAAATTATAAAGTATTTTTTCAATTCACCTCATACAAGTACTGTAGTGCAATCTTTGTCGTGAAAGTGCAGTTTACAAATGTAGATTTTTTTTTGGTACATAACTGCACTCAAAAACAAAACAATGTAAAAACTTCAGCACCTACAAGTCCACTCAATCTTCTTGTTCAGCCAGTCGCTAAGACAAACAAGTTTGTTTACGTTTATGGGAGATAATGCTGCCCGCTATTTATTTACAGTATCACCAGAAAATGAGAACAGGCATTTGCATGGCACTTTTGTAGCTGGTATTGCAAGGAATTTACGTACCAGATAAGCTAAGGATTCATATGCCCCTTCATGCTTCAGCCACCATTCCAGAGGACATGCTTCCATGCTGATGACGCTCATTAAAAAAATAATGTGTTAATTAAATTTATGACTGAACTAATTGGGGGACAATTATATGTTCCCTGTTCTGTTTTACTCGCATTCTGCCATATAGTTGATGTTATAGCAGTCTCAGATGATGACTCCGCACATGTTCATTTTAAGAACACTTTCACTGCAGATTTGACAAAACGCAAAGAAGGTACCAATGTGAAATTTCTAAAGATAGCTACAGCACTCAACCCAAGATTTAAGAATTTGAAGTGCCTTACAAAATCTGAGAGCGACGAGGTGTGGCGCATGCTTTCAGAAATCTTAAAAGAGCAATACGCCAATGCAGAAACTACAGAACCCGAACCACCAAAAAAGAAAATCAACCTGCTGCTGGTGGCATCTGACTCAGATTATGAAAATGAACATGTCTGTCTGTACTGCTTTGGATAGTCGTTGAGCAGAACCTGTCATCAGCATGGACACGTCCCCTGGAACGGTAGTTGAAGCATGAAGGGACATATGAATCTTTAGCGCATCTGGTACTTAAATATCTTGCAACGCTGGCTACAATAGTGGCATGAGAATGCCTGTTCTCACTTTCAAGTCACATTGTAAACCAGAAGCGGGCAACATTATCTCCTGCAAATATAAACAAACTTGTTTGTCTGAGTGATTGGCTGAGCAAGAAGTAGAACTGAGTGGACTTGCAGGCTTCAAAATTTGACATTGTTTTATTTTTGAATAGTTTTTTTTTTGTACATACTTTTCATGATAAAGAGATTGCAATACTTGCAATCTCTTACAATACTTACAATACTTGCATTAGGTGAATTGAAAAATACTATTGGGATTTTTTACAGTGCATAATATAAAGTGAGCACTGTATACTTTATTTTGTGCTGTAATTGAAATCAATATATTTGAAAATGTAGAATGCATCCAAAATATTTAAATAAATTGTATTCTTTTATTGTTTAACAATGCAACTAATCACAATTTTTAATCACATTAATTGATTAATTTGTTAAATTGCTGAGCAGCCCTAATACACTTATGAATGGGATTATGACATGGTTGCCTGTAATAGCAGGGGACTCAACTCAGTTACCCAGTCAGTCCCTTCTAGTACTGTGTTCTGTGTTCCTGTTATTAAGTTCTAACAGTTCCTCATCCTAAAGTACTTTTTTATTTGAATAATTTCTTGTCCGTTAAAATTTGTATCAGCTACAAGTATTTTTTTCCTTGTGCTTTTATATATCTTCCTAGTTCCTCTGCTCTGTAGGATTGCTGCTTTACTCACCCTAAGTGACGACATGTGGTCCTTGGGCTGAATTTGTTAGTTTGTGTGCATGTTTGCTTGCTGTGTGCCTGTTTGATGTTTATAGTGTAGTCTGATTGGGGAGCTGTGTGCTGAGCCTAGCAGCCTGCTATACAAGGCAGAGAGCTTTCTAACAAGGGTTTAGCCTGCCATCCTTTGGTTTCCCTAATCCCTTTTAGGATCTCTTCCAAGATTGGGCTAACTCAGGGAAAACAGGGGTTTAAAAAGCAAGCTTGCATGCAACCAGAGGAGCTAGCGAACAAGAGCAGAAACCAGAGTTTTGCAAGGACGTTTAGAAAGGGAGCGTGAAAGCCAGCTATCCCTCATAAACATAGCCCAATAACTACCCTTCCTCCTTCCCCCTCCCCCATAAACAAACAAGTAAAAATAACTCAGGCAGAAGTCCAGCAGTACAGTGAGGACTATCCAGTTTATTGCACTGAATGTAGCATGCCTGATTACTTGCCATGTGGGCAGGTTCCATGTGTGTGCATTTAGGGCAAGCAGCTCGTGGCCCTCTCTGACTGAGTGTGGACTCTTGAGTGGGTGGATGGAGGAACTAAGGAAAGACAGAGAGGTACATAGGTGGGACTTTCTGGGACCCAACAATTCCGTAGTTGGGACAGTCCTTCCACATGATGTCATGGTATCCTCTCTGACTGAGGATACAACTCCATGGGAGGGAACCATTGTTATTAGGAGGAGCCAGATAATAGTAATGTGGGATTTGATTATTAGAAATATAGATAGCTGGGTTAGTGATGACTGGAAGAACAGCAAGGTGAATTGCCAGCTGGCTGAGAAGGTTGTGGAACTATCATGATGTCTGGACAGACTTATGTAGAGGGCAGGAAAGGAGCCAGTGGTCTTGGTGCATGTAGGTACCAATAACATAGGGAAAGGTAGGAGAGGGGTCCTAGAAGCCAAATTTAGGCTGCTAGGTAAGAAATTAAAATCCACAACCTACATGGTAGTATTCTCTAAAATGCTTTCACTTCCATGCACAGGGCAAGATAAACAGGCAGAACTGCAGGGTGGTATTCAGAGGAGAGATTTAGGTTTATTTGGAACTGTGGAACCTTTTGGGAAAGGAGGCGTGTCATGAAGTCCCCGGGTGATGCTTTGGAACTGCTCCCCACAAAACCAGTCAGGACTTTGGGGAGCCTCCTCTCCCTTGGAGCAGACTGTCTTCAGGGCAAGAAGCTCATACGACTTCACCTCCTGGGTCTCTCCTTGGAGCATTCAACATATGCCCCTCTGTGCGCTTCCCACAGCGAGTCTGCCCAAGTGAGGTTCTGGGGAAGCCAGAGGGTCCTGCACTCCCTACTTTGCAGTCAGACTTGACCCTTAGCCAGCCAGTAAAACAGAGGTTTGTTAGATGACAGGAACATGATCTAAAACAGAGCTTGTAGGTACAGCGAACCGGACCCCTCAGAGGGGTCCATTCTGGGGCCCAGCGAAGCAGCCACCCATGTCCCCAGCCAGCTCCCAACTGAAACCCCCTTCAGTGCTTCCTTTCTGGCCTTTGTCTCTTTCCCAGGCCAGGAGATCACCTGATCTCTTTGTTCTCCCACACCTTTAGCATCCCCTTGCAGGGGGGAAGGGCCTGGGCCATTAGTGCCACAGAAGACAGAGTGTTGGTCAGAACTGAGGCTTCTACACAGTATTCAGAGGAAACATTAAGAACAGCCCCATTTCATCACAAGGCACCATTAAAAAGGTTGTAGAGGAATTTTTAAACTAAGGGGTGGGGGAAAGCTGACAGGTGTGGAGCAGCACAGGATTTGGAGACACATAGCTTGTAGGATTTATTAAAAGAGAGGATAGAAGTTGATAAAGTACAGGTATGAAGAGTACAATATAATGGGGGCTAATTTAGCTACAACTAATTAGGAAAAAGATCTTAGAGTCATCGTGGATGATTCTCTGAAGACGTCCATGCAGTGTGCAGCACCAATCAAAAAAGCAAACAGGATGTTGGAAGTCATTCAAAAAGGGATAGAGAATAAGATGGCAAATATCTTATTGCCCTTATATAGATCCATGGTATGCCCACATCTTGAATACTGTGTACAAATGTGGTCTCCTCCTCTCAAAAAAGATATTACTAGCATTAGAAAAAGTTCAGAAAACGGCAACTAAAATGATTAGGAGTTTGGAATGGGTCCCATATGAGGAGAGATTAAAGAATCTAGGACTTTTCAGCTTGGAAAAGAGGAGACTAAGGCGGTATATGATAGAGGTATATAAAATGAGTGATGTGGAGAAAGTGAATAAGGAAAAGTTTATTTACTTGTTCCCATAATATAAGAAGTAGGGGCCACCAAATGAAATTAATGGGCAGCAGGTTTAAAACAAATAAAAGGAAGTTCTTCACGCAGCGCACAGTCAACTTGTGGAACTCCTTACCTGAGGAGGTTGTGAAGGCTAGGACTATAACAGTGTTTAAAAGAGAACTGGATAAATTCATGGAGGTGAAGTCCATTAATGGCTGTTAGCCAGGATGGGTAAGGAATGGTGTCCCTAGCCTCTGTTTGTCAGAGGGTGGTGATGGATGGCAGGAGAGAGATCACTTGATCATTGCCTGTTAGGTGTGCTCCCTCTGGGGCACCTGGCATTGGCCACTGTCGGTAGACAGGATACTGGGCTAGATGGACCATTGGTCTGACCCAGTACAGCCGTTCTTATGTTTTTAAAGCGTAGGAATAAATGGTCAGTTTTAATTGTGGAGAGGTAAGTAGTAAGGTCCTAAAGGATCTGTACTGGGATGGATGCTGTTCAACATATTTTGTAAATGATCTGGAAAAAGGGTAAACACTGAGGGGCCAAGTTTGCAGATGATATAAAATTATTCAAGATAGTTAAGTCCAAAGCTGATTGTGAAGAATTACAAAGGGACTGTGTGACTGAGCAACACAGTGACAGATGAAATTCAGTGTTGATAAATGCAAAGTAATGCACATTGGAAAACATAATCCCAGCTATATATACGAAACGAGAGGTTCTAAATTACCTGTTACCACTCAGGAAAGAGATCTTGGAATCATTATGGATACTTCTCTGAAAACATCTGCTCAATATGCAGACACAGCCAAAAAGATCATGCATGTAGGGACTAACAACAAGAATTTTTGCTATAAGCAGGGAACTTATCAGTTGGAAGTGACAGAGGAGAAGAAATACCTGGATCTATTGGTTGATCACAAGATGACTGAGCTGCCGGTAGGGTGACCAGATGTCCTGATTTTATAAGGACAGTCCCGATTTTGGGGTCTTTTTCTTATATAGGTTCCTATTACTCCCATTCTGATTTTTCACATTTGCTGGCTGGTCACTCTAGCTGCCAATGTCATGTGTCTATGAAAAGGCTAATGCAGACCTAGAATGCATCAGACAAGGTGTTTTGAGTAGAGACAGGGAAGTGTTAGTACTGTTATATAAGGCACTGGTGAGACCTTATCTGGAATACATTGTGCAATTCTGGTCTCCCATGTTTAAGAAAGATAAATTCAAACTGGAACAGGTGCAGAGAAGGGCTAATAGGTGTTTCAGGCCCTCTTCCTACTACACTAGGATGATAAGAGGAATGGAAAAACCTGCCTTATGAGAGGAAACTCAAAGAGCCTGGCTTGTTTAACCTAACCAAAAGAAGGCTGAGGGGAGATATGATTGCTCTCTATAAATACATCAGAAGAATAAAGACCAGGGAGGGAGAGGAGTTATTTAAGTTAAGCACCAACATGGGCACAAGAATAAATGGATATAAACTGGCCATCAACAAGTTTAGGCTTGAAATTAGATGAAAGTTTCTAGCCATCAGAGGAGTGAGGTTCTGGAACAGCCTTCCAAGGAGAGCTATAGGGGCAAAAACCTAACTGGCTTCAAGACAGCTTGACAGGATTATAGAGGGGATGGTATGATAAGCCTGCCTACAATGGCATGTAGCTGATCCGTGACTGCTTGCAGCAAATATCTCAAACAGCCGGAGCCCCCTCCCACACCAAACTCCCTCCCAGAGCCTACACCCCTCACCTGTACCCTAATGCTCTGCCCCAGGCTCAACCAATGCACACCCCGCAGTTGAGAATATTACACAGATTTGTGACAATCCCTAAAGGATTTTGGATCTGTAAACCAAAAATGACACTAATAAAAGGTAAAATTCATAAAATGTCCAGTGGATTCTATGAGATTAGGTGCAGTGTGACCATATAACCCCTGCACCGAAGCTCCCTCCCAGAGCTTACACCCCTCACTCCTGCACCCCACCCCCCTGTTCTAGGCTCAGCCTGGAGCCCCCTCCCACACTCTAAACCCCTTGTCCCTGGCCCCAGCCCAGAGCCTGCACCCCCTTCTGCACCCCAACCCCCTGTCCCAGCCTGGTGAAAATGAGTGAGGGTGGGAAGAGCTAGCGACAGAGAGGAGGGAATGGAGTGAGCAGGGTGGGGCCTTGGGTTGATCTTAAATTCAAAAAGTGATCTTGTGCATAAAAAGGTTAGAGACCATTTTCATAACAAAAGAACTAGCAGTCACCAAATAAAATTAATGGGCAGCAGGTTTTAAACAGACAAAAGGAAGTATTTCTTCACACAACACACAGTAAACCTGTGGAACTCCTTGCCAGATGATGTTGTGAAGGCCAAGACTAAAACAGGGTTCAAAAAAGAACTAGATTAGTTCATGGAGGATAGGTCATGGATTGCTATTAACCAAGATGATCAGGGATGGAACCTCATGTTCTGGGTGTCCCTAAACCTCTGACTTCCAGAAGGGGGAACTGAATGATGGAATGGATCACTCAATAAATTGCCCTGTTCTGTGCAGTCCCTCTGAAGTATATGGCACCGGCCATTTTGGAAGACAAGCTACTAGGGTGACCATCTTTATGTTCTTAATCGTGTTTATAGGTTTTAAATCTAACCAGCATCTTGTTCCTGCAGATGATTCTAGAAAGGAAGGCAAATAACCATCAACAGAAACAAATCCAGAGAGAGAATCTTCAACCAGGTCCATCTCAGTTCAAACCATCTCTTCCAAACACCGGCTCTCTGCCTTTATCTACCATCAGGGATCAAAAAGAGCCAAGACCCACTCTTATGAAAAGCTCACATGTGTCTGCATGGCCTACAATACTTGGTGAAGTTTCCAGCCAGAGAGAGGGTTTAGCAGGAACTGTCTGCCAGAGACCTAAAATCAACATGCTTTACAACCCCATAACGCACACCACTGTTCAGAGTATGTACCAACCTCTTGAATTAGAAAGTATTGCACTTAATAGTTAAGGACAGAAAGAGCAAAGTAGGTAGTGGATTAAGGATGGAGATAGAAACAAGTGAAATGGTGAGTGTAAAGGGGCAAGGGAAGTTGCAACAGTGCATAGAGAATATCAAGACAAATGAATTTCCAGTCATGTGTGTGTGTTAATTTTCCCTTCTGGGAATGATTTGTACTGACACTTGTGGAGAAGTGCTGGGTGTTGAATTCCATACTCAAATATTTGGAACACCAAATACTCATTCAAGAATCACAGGCTTATCAGTAAAGACTCAGATGATAATTCTGTTGGCTGTTAAACAATTTCTTTCCTCCCCAAAGTCCTTTCTTTCTACTATTTCCATTCTCAAATCACATAGTAGTAGAATAGGCTGGGACCTACATAAGATACTTCCTCTTTCCCTGAGACAAACCGTCACAATTGCAGTGAAAGCCTCATCAGTATAAGAGAAGGAACAGCTGGGAGGGCATTCTTTTTAGGGTTCCTGGGTCTTTGGAACTCCTTCCTTTGGGCTGTAACAGCCCATATTTGTTAGCTTTCAGAGTATGACGCAAAGCTTGCCTTCCTACCATTGCTCATGAGGAGCTGGGTGTTGAGTAGACCTGGTAGTCGTGATAGAGGACTCTGGTGAGGATTGTGAACAGACCAATTAATTTTTGTTACTTATGTTGTCGCTGGGTTATTTGATTTGATCTGGGATAACTAATAGATCTGTTAATATATTTTTTAAAGACTGGCAAGGGCACCTGGAACATTGAATGGGCACTCTTTTATTATAGTTTAGTATAAGGTTAGTTGCTGATTTTTTATTAAGGATATACAGAATTTTTCAGTACAAATTATCTCCTTACAGAAGAATTAAAAGAGGGTGACAAATACAAAATAAAAGGGAATACAGCAGAGTTAATTGAAGGCATTTCAAGCTACATTTCAAGCTATTATATATTTTACATACATATATAATAGATCTAAGCTATCACCACCAAACCAAAGCACAGTAATGATAGCCAGTGATTCTCGTAAGGTTGATTTGTCTGTTAGGGCTGGTCTACACTAATGCTGTAATTCTAAGTTATACTAGTTCAGTTACATAAGTTACGTAACTGAAATCGATGCAACTTAGGTTGACTTACAGTAATGTCTACACCCCACTATGTTGATGGGAGACACTCTCCCATCGACATAGCTTCTGCCTGTCAGGGAGGTGGAGTACAGACAGACATTGATGGGAGAGTGCTTCACCAGATCCGCTAAATCGACACCGCTGCATTGATCGCAGCAGTGCCAGTTTAGCCAGTAGTATAGACATGGCCTCAGACCCAACCTGCCAAAGCCTGTTACAGAAGAACAAACTATCTTCAGACCAGCACGGAGGCCATATCTTATTAAAAACTTTAAAACAAAGAGAATCCCACCCCTCTTCACGGAGTGTCCCTGTGGGTGCTCCACTTTAGGTGAGTCTTCCCCCCAGCGCTTGTAGTTGGGCATTTTTAGTAGCAGTACCTGGTTGGGTTGCACATGCGCTGCCCCCATTTTGCGCTTCTTCTGGCAGTTAATAGCACTGTTCAACCAACCCCCCTCGGTTCCTTTTCTACCGCCCTCTCATTGAGATGAAGCACTTAGCAATGCCTCTGTTCTTTATATTTCTCTAGTTTTATCTTTAGAATACTAGTTAGTTAACCAATAGTTTAGTTTACTTCGTCTTCCCTGTTTATTTTTTTCTTAATTTTTTTTCTTAGGAATTTAATTTTCAGTTATTAGGATACCCTCCCTCATAGGAGAAATTCTACTTTGAGGGGCATGACTAGCTCTCTAGGTTTTAAATGTTGCCTCGCTTGCTGCTCCTCAATCCTGGTGTCTGACAGGCACTTACAGGGTGTCCACTGCCTCGGCGAGACACATATTCCCCAGAAGTGCTGCCACTGCCACAGTTTGAAAGCCCATGCCAGGAAGGTGAGAGACATACAGATAAAACTTCTCATGATGGAGAAACCTTGTGCCCCATGTCTTATATAGGATCACAGACCCCTCCTAGACAATTGTCTCCCATGGCAGCATCTGACAGAGGTTTCCCTCCATCCTCTCAGGGGAAGGAATCCTGTGCCAAAAAGGCAATGAAGAAGTGGTCTCTGACCTCCCCTCCTTGGGAATCCACCAAAAAGTGGCATTCCCCGACTTGTCAGACCCCATCAGTACCAACCGCACCAAGACCATCCAACTCTGAGGTAACAGGGCCATCTGGTACTGTATGTACCATGTGAGCCAAAGACCCTAAGTGGGCTGTCTTGGAAAGAGGCACTAAATGGAAACTTACAGTCCCTGCCTCAGTATCACCAGTGCCACTCAAACATGCGGCATTGAGCTGCTTGGTAGTGCTACGCTCTGTGGCACCAGCTTCTGCCTCTACAGCACATAGCACGTGACCCTCTGCACCAACAACTGCAGTAAAGGCATCAGTACTGCTGACAACACTTTCCTTGGTACCACAGCAATTTCTCCACCACAAGGATCTTCTGATTTCCTCGGCGCTGGAATTGCTACTCCTTGGTACTGACCTCCCCCCAGCACACTCGGTACTGAATCAACTTACCACACCAGCCAGATCAGCTCCTTCTTTATCCAGTGATGAGGATGATGATGATGATGAAGGGGAAATCCACTCCTCCCATCACTTCTCACCTGTCCAGACCAGGTCCACCAGAGCACCACACAAGACTCAAGGCTGGAATATACACCCATGCCATTTTCACTACAGTGGCCTTACTGGGACCCATGGACAGCATAGTGTCAACACTACCCTAAGGTTCCCAGTCCACCTAGGGCAAGTTCAAGGTATTCTGCTTCACCCTCTGTACCTGGATCCACTGAATCTCCAGAAGACACAGTCAAGGACTTAGAGGGCACTTGGGATCAGGAAGTTGCACCAACTGCCAATTTTTCATCCTCTTCCTCAGATGAAGCTATCATGCCCCCACCACCCTCATAGAGTATGACTTGAAATAATTCCAGAAAATGTTTGAGAATTGCAGATTCCCAGGAGATACTGATGGAAGAAGTGGTGAAGTCCTAACATAAGTTGCTGGACATCCTTCAGACTTCAACCTCCTCCAAGATTGTCCTCCCAGTAAATGAGGCTGTCATGAACCCAGTCAAGACCATCTGGCAAACCCCACCAACAATTCCGCACACCTGCAAAAGGAGCGGATAAAAAATATTATATCCTTTCCAATAGGATGGAATTCCTATTATCACACCCCACATCAAACTCTGTAGTGGTAGAGGCCGAGAACAAGCGGGGCAGACAACACCATTCCAGCTTCACCTCATATGACAGAGACTGGAAGAGGTTGGATCTTTTTGGGCGCAAAGCCTATTCTTCAGCGATTCTACAGTTTAGGATCGCAAACTATGAAGCAGTAATGGCCGAATACAACCACTCAAATTACTCAAAGCTGTCTGACTTTTTTTGTCCTCAGGCATGTGTTCAATAAAGAACAATGTAAAGCTTTTATATCTGAGGGTCAGCTCTTAGCTCGCACAGCTTTACAAGCTTCGCTGGACTGTGGAAACATGGTGGCATGTTTAATCACCATGGCCATAATGATGCAACAAGCTTCCTGGTTCCACTTCTCTGTTTTTCCCAGAGAGGTACAATCAGCTATTGAGGATCTCCCATTCAAAAGTCCTAAACTGTTTGCAGTCAAAACAGGTCAGTCCCTTCACACTTTGAAGGACTCTAGAGCAAATCTGAGATCCTTGGGCATATGCACACCTAACACACAAGAAAAAACAGAGTAAGTATTATTCAATGCAGAGATTTAGATCTATGCCTTATACACACTCTCAGAGGCAATATGACCCACAAAGGCAGAGGCCTGCAAGACAGAGACCACTCCTTTCCAAGCCTTCAGTGTTTCAACAACCTCCCTCAAGGGCCCAAGATGACTCCCACACTTACAAGTGCTGAAAGTATTCACAGCCATCCATCCAGAGACCATCTGCTCCCATTCCTCCCAGCGTGGCAGACCATCATGTTAGACAATTGGGTATTAGAGATCGAGACTGGCTAGTCCATCCAATTTATCTCCATCCCCCCCTACCCACCCTTCCTCCCCTGTCCCTTTTAAGGGACCTTTCTCACAAACATCTTATACACTGAGGTGCAGTAGAACCAATATCAACAGAACACAGAGAGAAGGATTTCTACTCCCACTATTTTTTAACCAAGAAAAAAAGTGGAGGATGGAGGCTCATTCTTGACTTGAGAAGACTCAAAAAATTTGTGAGGACCCAACGATTCAGGATAGTCGTGTTAGCAATGATAATTCCAGCACTAGAAAGAGGAGAGTGGTTCTTAGCTCTCAACCTCTAAGATGCATATTTCCACATCACGATACATCCCTCACACAGGAGGTTTGTTCTGGGAATAGCTCATTTCCAGTACAAAGTACTCCCTTTTTGATTATCCATTGCCCCACGGTTATTCTCAAAAGTTGTGGCAGTGGTTCACCTCCACAGACAAGGGATCTTAATATTCCACTATCTGGACAATTGCTTACTCAAAGCATCAACTGGAGAAGAGGCACTGGAAGCTATCCAAAAGCTAGCAGCTCTCTTTACATATCTAAGTCTGCAAATAAATGAACAAAAATCATCACACCCCTGGTGTTCATAGGGGCCTATCTCAAATCTCTGGAGGCTACAGCCTCACTGCCCCAACACAGTTTTATCACTCTACTGAATCTAATCACACAAAGCAAGCCAGCCCACAGACATTAGCCAGGACCTGCTTCCAACTGTTAGGCCATATGTCAGCAATGACATTTGTCATCAAATACATCAGACTGCACATGCGATGCCTGCAAGGCTGGCTCAGGACAGTGTATATTCCACATAGACATAGCATAAACAAATGTCTTACAATGCCAGCCAAAGTAAAATACTCTCTTCATTAGGGAATTCAACCAAGCGACATTTGCACAGGAGTCCCCTTCATACAGACCCTTCCATCAATGATAATTACAACAGACGCTTCTCTGCTTGGTTGTGGGGCACACGTGCACAACTACGTGATCCAAGGCCACTGGTCCCCATCAGAATCAACACTACACATAAACCTGCTAGAGCTGCAGGCAGTCTACAGTGCATGTTCACACTTCCTACCCACAATCAGGGACAAGGCCATAAAGGTTCTGACAGACAACATCACTTGTGTGTTTTATATAAACTGATAAGGGGGGGCACAGTCACACTCCCTCTGCACAAAAGCCAGGCTACTATTGACTTGGTGCATCAGCCATGACATCAACATCTCAACCTCCTACCTACCAGGATGCCAAAACACCACTGCAGATGCACTGAGCAGAAAATTCTCCTAGGACCAAGCATGGGAAATTAACACCAAAGTATTACAGAGCATATTCAGACATTATAGGCCTATTTGCGACAACCCAAAATGCCAAGTGCCCACATTTCTGCTTAAGAGCTGCTTTCCTCCTCCAATGGGATGCACCTCTAATGCCTTTCCCCCAACCACTCTTCTATCCAGAGTCATACACAAGATCAGGACCAACAACTCCAGAGTCATCTTGATAGCTCTCATGTGGTTTCCTTGCCACACGAAGATGGCTGTGTGCCCACCACGCACTCTTCTCCTTCTACCACATCTCCTGTCTCAGGATGCAGGCTAGGTCCATCACTCAAACCTGGCAAGACTCCACCTGAAGGCATGGCTACTCCATGGTTACGAGACAGTGAAATGATCTGTTCTGAGTAGGTAAGGAACGTTCTTTTAAACAGCAAAAGATCTACTACTCGACATACCTACTTGCACAAATGGAAGAAGTTCCATACATGGTGCCAGAATAAGCAAATTATGATGACTTCCTCTTCTTTACCAATAGTACTGGACTATATACTGAAACTTAAGAAATTGGATCTCTCCATTAGCTTGATCAGAGTACATCTCATGTCAATCACAGCATTCCACCACAAAGTGGATGAGTTCTCAATCTTCGCTCAACCAATCACTAAACACATTCTCAAGGGTTTTTGTTCCTTTCTCTTCCCATCCCTTTGTTTCTTCCACCTTTGATCTTTCCTTTCTGTAGGAGAGAAGGTATGAGATGCACCTATTTCCCCTTCCTCCCCCACTTACTATCTTCTCTTCTGTTTCTCTATGAGGTTCTTTTTTGTTGTCCATTTCATCCTTTCTAACCTGGCTCTAACTTTACCATCTGTGTTTCATCCTTCATTTTTCTCACTCTAATTCTCCCTCCTTTCTCTGTATCACGTTGTGACTGGTGTCCTAGTGGGGAGCTAGCTATGGTCACTTATTTAGGGTGCACTGCAAAAAATTGGGCAGACAAACCCCAAAAAACTGGTGAATATTCCAATACTTAGATTTACCAAGCCAGCATAAAATAGCTTCTTTTATTACCTTACTGGTTACTCAGAAATCCAAACAACACAGTTCCCTTAAAGTGTTCCAGCCTCAGGCCTCCATCCAGGTACCGATGTCAAATATGATGAAAATTTCTGTAAATCTTATTTCATCATATAAAAGAAAAGGTTCTATCCATCCCAAAGGATCGGACACATTACCTCCCAGGTTATTGAATATTCCAGTTCTTACCCAAATACACGCTACAGCCAATTTTTATTAACTAAACTAAAATTTATTTAAAAAGTCATACTTCCCCGATGAAGCCTAAGCAGATATGAGATGACAGAATCAGGACCCAATGATCTTTTATACCATTTCATGTCTTTTGACAAGTTGGAGTTCAGAAGCTAATTAGCATGACTTTGAAGGAGGTCCATCACTGGATACTTAGCTATAGAATTAACATAAGGCAATTTGCTTGTTCCACCACCATTCACAGATTATTTGCTATACATTTCAAAGAGAGATGACTACAGAGATATCCCATGTTTACAATTCATTTAAATGATAGGATATTCTTTTGACCTCTGAATTATCAGAACACAGCAGAGACAGGGACTGTTGATTACATGACCCTATTCATACATATGTAAAAACACAAACATTATCTCCCCACATGTCTTTTGAGGGTTATTTATTTTGCAGGATGTTTAACCCTTTCTAGCCATGCGTCACACATGTTCTTTCTTCCTGCAGATAGCCTGGGTTCTGTTGTAATGGCCAGGAACCATTCAGCACCACTCCCTCAGCATCAGAGACCATCCTCTATCAATAGGAAACAGGGGAGACAGATCACATGGGTGAATATGAGTGCTCAACCACCTGCAACGAGCATACAGAATCCCTATAATGTGAGTAGCATCACACAAGACCAGTCTTACTGTTCGCAGGGATCCAAGTTGCTGTGGGGGAAAATGAGTTTTTACTTGCCTTTCACTCTGGTGCAATTTCCAAGGGGAAGTTAGGTTGGACTGTGATTTGCTCAGTTAGAAGGGCTGAAAGCAATCAGTGGGCTTCTTGTAACTGAGGTAAGTACAGCAATTCCATTGGACATATGGGGAGTCCGTGGGAACTGTTTCTCAGTGTACGTCTACACTACCTGCCAGATTGGCAGATAGCGATCGATCTATCGGGGAACCGCAACAGACCTCCTAGGCACAGACAAAACCAAATCGATCCCCGATCGCTCTGCCGTTGACTGCTGAACTCCAACTCGGTGAGAGGTGGAAGCAAAGTCGATGGGGGAGCCACGGCCGTCGATCCCACACCGTGAGAACACGAAGTAAGTCTAAGTCAATCTAAGATACGTCAACTTCAGCTACACTATTCTCGTAGCTGAAGTTGCATATCTTAGATCGATTTCCTCCCCAGTGTAGACCAGGCCTCAGATGACAGTCTGCACAGTGTGGTGTGGCAAGGCACCTCCTCAGTCTCACCAGCCTCCGCTGCCTTTAGCTTTGGTGAGACTAGCTTGGGTAAAACAGTCCCCCTTGGTTGCACGGGGGAAGTCCGTTCCTTCTCTCCGCTAGTCTTTTGGGCTTGTTTTTCTCCCTTATGGGAGGGGATGCAGTCTCCCCTCCTGGTGAGGCTCACTGTCTCACTGCTCCTAACCTACTGGCAGCATAACTCCTTCTCTCTCTCTTCCCCTCTTCTCCGAATGGGAGGGTTTAAAAAGGTTTCAGGCAGCCCTTAGTTGGAATCAGCTGATCCTAACTGACTGCAGGTAACTCCCTCTCAGCTGATCCTAATTGATTCTCTGGTAACCCCTTCTCAGTTGATAGGGAGGAGGGCCTTTTGACCTTCTGGGACTGTTTTCTACCCCTTGCTTGCAGCTGTCTGCCCTGAGTTTATCACAGTGGGTAATAATCCCACTGGGCCCACACAGGAGATTGATGTTTCCTTTATCAGGGACATTGAAGAGAAGGCTGGCTATAGAGTTTTTGCTAGCATAAGTATGAACTGGATGCCCCACAAAGGATTTTTCATCACTAAGATCCAGTGTTTTACATCAGGTTTTGAAGCAGTGACTAATAGTGACTTTAACCATGCTGACATCTCCCTGGCCCCAGAGTCTGACTCTCCGCTCTTGCCACCCGACCTGGCCACACTCACTGACAGTGAGAATGACATACCACAGCAGGCAGAGTTTTCTCCACCTGACTCTCCGCCACCACCCGAGCCACACCTATTTCAAGGCATGGTACCCCACAAGAACCAGCCTCAGTTTCCCTTTTTCATTCCCCATGGGTGAGGCCCCACATTTCATACCCTATGCAGTGGCCACAGTGGTACTCATGGTTTGCCTATGATGCCAATCATTCTCACGGACCCTCCACCAGACCGCATACCCACTCTGTGCCTCTATCATCCAGTTACATCCAGAGCTCCTGAGCCCCCTCTCGAAGAAGTGGGCTACGAACCTTTCTCTGAATCATCCGATCATAATTCTCTGTCAGCTGCAGATGAAGCTCTCATGCCACCCCATGACAGAACATGGATGATTTTAAGCAGTTCCAGGACATTCCGTTAGAACAAGTGCAGGAGACACAACGCAGACTCCTGAAAATCCTCCAACCCTCTGTGCCATCAAAGATAGCACTACCTATAAACGAGGCCCTACTGGAACCCGCTGACACTATATGTCAGACCTCTGCCTCCATCCCACTAACATGTAAAAGGGCTGAATGTAAATACTATGTACCGGCTAAGAACGTAGACTTATTTTCTCACCCAGAGCCCAACTCTCTTGTGGTTGACGCAGCGACCCACAGAACAAAGCAACCACAATACTGGCCACACCACAAGATAAGGACCTCAAATTACTTGACCTCCTGGGCCGCAAGGTTTACACCTCCTCCACTCTGCAATTCAGAATTGCATATTACTGCGCCCTCCTCGCAAGCTACCACTATGACAATTACAACAAGTTATTTGACTTTACTTCCCATATCCCAGAGGACAGAAGATCAGTCGTCGAAGGTCAGCATCCCTGGACATGGCCGACACAGCAGCCTGTACCACCGCAACTGCAGTAGTGATGCGCAGGTGTTCCTGGCTGTCTTCATCTAGCATCACTGAAGACCTGCAAACCAAAGTGGAGGACCTTCCCTTTGATAAGGATAAACTTTTTTCCAAAAAAAATGATGAAGTCCTTCACACCATGAAAGACCCCAGGGCCATTCTGCACACACTGGGATATACCCTTCCCTCCCCAGGAGGCAACGGTATCAACCTTATCAGATGCCCCACGCACAACAATATCACCGCCCCAGTCGAGATCGTATGATAATGGGAAGAACCACAACAGACCTCCCAGGCACAGACAAAACCAAGCGCAACTAACTACATCCCACACATCGGAAAACAAACAACAATTTTTAAGCCTTGGTCAGGGGTCTGCGCAACCATCCCTTGGCATCACCGCTTACTTGTCCATTTGGCCACTGCCTCCAGTTTTTTCGCCATGTCTGGCAACTGGTAACATGGACCACTGGATCCTGGAAATAGTACAATCGGGCTGCTCCATTCCTTTCATTTCATGCCCACCCACACTTCCCCGTCCCTCTTCAGGGACCCCTCTCATGAGCAACTACTTCAAGCAGAGGTGACTTTTATCTTCTACAGCTAGGTGCAATGGAACCTGTACCGGCACAACATCGGGGAAAAGGGTTTTACTCTCACTATTTCCTGACCCAGAAGAAAGGCGGAGGATGGCGACCTATACTAAACCTATGAAGACTGAACAAATCTGTACACTTACAAAAATTCATGATGGTCACATTGGGCACAATAATACCCGTGCTGGAACAAGGGGACTGGTTCTCAGCGTTCACCCTACAGGATACCTATTTTCATATATCTATTCACCCAACACACAGACACTTTCTGCGATTCACAGTAGGGCACAAGCACTTCCAATACAGAGTGCTACCATTCAGACTCTCCACAGCACCGAGAGTGTTCTCTGGTGTGAGAGAGAGAGAGAGAGACTGTCGCAGTAGTGGTGGCCCACCTACGCAAACACAAAATTACACTTTTCTTCTTTGAGTGATTGCTCATGTATATTCCACAGTAGGTGTGTGTGCTCGCCACGTGCACCGGTACCGGAAGTTTTTCCTTTAGCAGTACCCATGGGGGGGAGCACTGCTGCGACCCCTGGAATGGCGCCTCTGTATCACACTGTAAGGGGAGCTGCGCCTCTGTATCACACTGTAAGGGGAGCTGCGCACTCCCCCCACCCTCAATTCCTTCTTGCCGCCAGTGAAAGTAGTTGGAACTTTGCACTCCAGCTTTGTTGTAGCTCTCCTATTAGCCTTAGTAGTACTTGTCTTCTCCAGTAGTTGGATAACTTCTTTAGTTAGTTGCCTGGTGCGGGGCATGCCTCGTACCCCAGGTTTCAAGTCATGCGACTCTTGTCGCAGTTCTGTGCCAAGAATCGACCCGCACACTCAGTGTCTCCGCTGCTTGGGCGAGACTCACATTACAGACCGCTGTAAAATCTGTAAATCATTCAAGCCTCGAACTAAATGAAAGAGGGATATCCAGCTCCAGGCCTTGCAAATGGAATCTGCGTTGGCCCCGGCACCAGCGCGCCATCTGGACACGGCACTGGCCACCGTGTCCTCAGTGCGGAGTGAGGCTCCCTCCACCAGCCAACACTGCTCACCCACTAAGAAGCAGGGAAAGACTCACCAGCACCGACAAAAAGACAGGGGTGAGGCTGGACCCAAGTTGGGCAGCCCATGATCCCCCTTGGGACCCAGACCTCTAACTCGCGCTGAGCGGAGTAGCCTACAGGAGGACTTTAAGGCTCCTCAAGAGCTCCTCTAGTGGGTGGCCTCAAATCTCCAACTCCAGGCTGAGGAGATGGAGGAGCCATCGGACACCCTTTTCAATGTGCTGTCCTCCTTGGCACCAGGCCGTGTGGCCCTAACTCTCCACCAAGGGGTAGCTAACATATCAACTGGTCTATGGCAAACCCCAGCTTCCCTGGCACCTATCTCCAAAAAAGTGGAGAGAAAGTACTTTGTCCTGGCTAAGGGACGCGAGTATCTGTACTCCCACTCAGCACCCAACTCCTTGGTGATGGAGTCAGTCAACCACCGGGAACGCCATGGTCAGCCCGCGCCCACCTCCAAAGACAAAGACGCCAGGAGACTGGATTCTTTTAGCAGGAAGTTTTATTCTTTCACAAGCTTCTAGCTCAGGGTGGCCAACCACCAAGCCCTGTTGAGCCGCTATGATTTTAACTTATGGGGTTCCCTACTGAAGTGCTAGCTGCTTCTCCTGGAGCGGGACAAGAAGGAATTCAAGGCTCTGGTTGAGGAAGGGGCAGCAGCGGCGAAAGCAACCCTCCAGGCCTCCTTGGATATAGCCGACACAGCAGATCATCTGATGGCCTTGGCCATATCTATGCGTAGGGCATCCTGGCTTTTCCTGTCCAGTCTGTCTGCAGAGTCCCAGTCCTTGATGCAGGACCTTCCTTTCAATGGGAGAGCGCTGTTTGCGAACCAACCCGACTTCCACTTGCATGGGATGAAAGACTCTCTCGCACCACCCTGCAAACTCTGTCCCGCCAGCAAAGGACAAACCTAGGCCGCAGACCTCAGCACCTCCCAGTAGGGGCAGATATGAGTCCCCGCCTAAGAGATGAGGGAGCAGAGACGCAGGTTCCAGCGTCAGTCCTGCTCAGCCCCGTGACCAGGCCCCTCGAAGGGCAAGAAGCAGGGGAAGAGGCGATTTTTACTCTTTGCGGGGAGCCACCGGGTCTGTTGCTGTGGAAGCCCCCCAGTTAATAAATTTTGTGTTCTGCAACCGTTTACCTGCATTCCGAGTGGAGTGGTCCCATAGAACTTCAGACCGGTGGGTCCTCAGCACTATTTCCAGGGGTACATGTTGCAGTTCGCCTCGCCCCCCATCCACCACTCCCCGCCCTGGGAGGACCTCAGGGAACTGGAACATGCATCCCTTCTAAGCCAGGAGGTGGCGCGCCTCCTCGACCTGGGCGCGGTGGAGAGAGTACCAGTAGAATTCCAGGGCAAGGGGTTTTACGCCCGGTATTTCCTGATCCCAGAGGCAAAAGGCGGGCTCCGACCCATCCTGGACCTGCGGAATCTCTACAGATTTATGTTCCTAGTTCTGCATGGTATCCTTGACCTCTGTCATTCCTTTCCTAGACCAGGGGATTGGTTCGCGTCCCTAGACCTCTAGAATGCGTATTTCCACGTCCATATTTTCAAGGGTCACAGGTGCTTCCTCCACTTCCTGGTAGGGCGGGACCATTACCAGTTCGCGGTCCTCCCTTTTGGCCTTTCCACGGCCCCCAGGGTTTTTACCAAATGAAAGCAGTGGTGGCATCCCACCTCTGGAGGAACGGGCTGCAAATTTTCCCTTACCTGGATGATTGGCTCCTTGAGGTACAGGCCCAGATACAATTCCCGCTGTCCACATGCGCAGGTCTGGGCCTAATGGTGAACGAGGCCAGGTCCACGTTAGTACCGATCCAGCACATACACTTTATAGGGGCTCTGCTAGATGGACAACACGGCCACAATGTATTACATCAAAAGGCAGGGGGGCACATGTACCTCGGCCCTGTGCCAGGAAGCCCTGGACCTACGGGCCTTCCACCTACCCGGCACGTGCAATGTGCGAGCCGATTGCCTCAGCAGGGTGTTTTCCTGCCAATACGAGTGGTCACTCCACTGGGAGGTTTCCCGACAGCTCTTCTGAGAGTGAGGAGCTCCCCAGGTCGACCTCTTTGCTACCGCCGAGAACCGATGCTGCCCCAGGCAGGGGCAGAAAGGGGGGTAATCTCAGACGCATTCCTTCTCTGGTGGTCAGGCCAACTATTCTATGCCTTTCCACCGTTCCCACTGATAAGCAAGGTCCTGCAGAAAGTAAAGGCAGACGGGTCGAGGGTTATCCTCATAGCCCCGGATTAGGCCTGCCAACATTGGTATGGGACCCTCATGCAACTTCTAGAAGCCCTCCAGTGGAGGCTGCCGCTCCGCCCGGATCTCCTCTCCCAGAAGAAGGGATGCCTTCTCCACCCCAATCTGGCCATGCTTCACCTGACAGCGTGGTTGCTGCATGGTTAAATGAGGAGGGAAGGTGTTTAGAGGATGTCAGACTAATTCTGCTGGAGAGCAGAAAGCCGTCCACGCGACGGACATAACTAGCCAAATGGTCTAGGTTCTCTAGCTGGGCGGGGGAGCAGGGCACTTCCCCTTCATCTGCATCCGTCCAGCTCATTCTCGATTACCTCCTGTCTCTTATGACCCAAGGACTAGTTCCTGCCTCCGTCAAGGTACATTTAGTGGCCATTTCAGCCTTCCACCCTCCGGTGCAGGGTCACTCGGTTTTCTGCCACCAGATGACCTCCCACTTTTTAAAGGGCCTAGATCATTCATTCCCATATGGCAGGGCCCCGGTCCCACAGTGGGAACTGAATCTAGTTCTATCCTGCCTAACGGGCCCTCTCTTTGAACCCTTGGCCATGTGTTCCTGGTTCCACCTGTCTTGGAAAGTGGCATTTTTTGGTGGCTATCACCTCAGCCCGCTGTGTCTCGGAGCTTAGGGCCTTGACCTCGGAACCCCCATATACGGTCTTCCACAAGGATAAGGTCCAGCTTCGCCTACACCCCGCTTTTCTCCTGAAGGTGGTCTCCGCTTTCCATATGGATCAGGATATTTTCCTACCAGTACTCTGTCCTAAGCCCCATTCCTCCAATGAGGAACGCTGTCTACATACACTGGATGTACGTAGAGCGCTGGCCTTTTACCTAGACCAAACCAGACCATCCAGGGAATCCTCACAACTGTTCGTTGCGTCGGCAGAGCACATGAGGGGGCAACTAGTTTCCACCCAGCGCCTTTCCCGCTGGATCACCTCATGCATATGCATGTGTTATGACTTGGCAGGGGTTCCCCTGCTGCCTATCGTAAAGGCACATTCTACAAGAGCGCAGGCCTCGTTGGCCGCCTATGTAGCCCACATCCCTATCTAGGACATATGTAGGGCTGCCACGTGGTCCTCTGTCGACACCTTTTCCTCACACTATGCGATCGTCTCCCAAGCAAGGGATGACGCCGGGTTTGGCGGGGTGGCACTCTGTCCCGGAAACCCTTAAACTCCTACCCACCTCCATCAGATATAGCTTGGAGTCACCTACTGTGGAATACACATGAGCAATCACTCGAAGGAAGAACAGTTAGCCTGTTCCGTAACTGGCGTTCTTCCAGATGTATTGCTCAGGTGCATTCCACATCCTGCCCTCCTTCCCCTCTGATGGAGTTGTCTGGCAAGAAACAACAGAGGGTAGGGGGAATGCGCGGCTCCCCTTATAGTGCAATATAAAGGCGCCACTCCAGGGGTCACAGTGTGCTCCCCCCCATGGGTACTGCTAAGCGAAAAACTTCCAGCACCAGTGCACGTGGCGAGCACACACGCTTACTGTGGAATACACCTGAGCAACACATCTCGAAGAATGCCAGTTATGGAACAGGTAACTGTCCTTTCCCCTACCTAGACAACTGCCTTATCGAAGGCCGATCATACAAAACGACATTAGAGGCCAATCATTTTACCATCTCCCTTTTCCACAGTCCAGGCCTGCAAATAAACTTCCAAAAATCCACCGATACCCACATAGCAAATTGAGTTCATCAGGGCACATCTGGACTCAATTTTGACCAGAGCCTCACTTCCACACATCAGATTCCTCACCATCATACACCTCATACACACGTTATCCATTTGCCCCAGAGTGGAGGCAAGACCATGCCTGCAGCTTCTTGGTCATATGGCAGCCACCACCTTCATGGTCGAATATGCCAGACTACATATGAGGTGCCTTCAGGGTTAGCTCAGTTCCATATACAAACCCAGCAGGCACATCCTCCACATGATGCTAACTCCTCCAGCAAAGCTATTAGTCTCCCTGCAATAGTGGACAAAAACAGGAAACATATGCACAGGTGTCCCCTTCCATCAAAATTCCCTTGTGCTTATGCTCACAACAGATGCTTCCCTGATAGGCTGGGGTGTGCATCTGGGAGATCACACAACACAGGGCAGAGGGTCCCTGTCAGAGACGCGTCTACACATACGTCTTCTAGAGCTCAGAGCAGTCAGATATGCTTGCCTCCACTTTCTCCCTATCATAAGGAACAAATCTATTTGAGTCTTGACAGACAATATAGCATGCACGTTCTGCATCAACAGATGTGGAGGGGCACGAAACAGAAGCCATCCAACTATAAAATTGGTGCATACAACATCGCATAGAGATCACCGCGTCCTACCTGTTTGGGTGTCAGAACGCTACCGCTGACACATTCAGCAGACACTTATCAGAAGAACACAAATGGGAATTACACCCCACGATACCGCGACAGCTCTTCTCCCACTGGGCACTCCATCTTTAGATCTGTTTGCCACAACACAAAACTACAAATTCCATCTACTCTGCTCCAGGGTGGGACTCGGGCCCACATCCCTCGAAGACGTGTCGTAAGACCATAAGAATGGTCGTACTGAGTCAGACCAATGGTCCATCTAGCCCAGTATGCTGTCTACTGACAGTGGCCAATGCCAGGTGCCCCAGAGGGAGTGAACCTAACAGGTAATGATCAAGTGATCTCTCTCTTTCCATCCATCCCCACCCTCTGACAAACAGAGTCTAGGGACACCATTCCTTACCTGTCCTGGCTAATAGCCATTAATGGACTTAACCTCCATGAATTTATCCAGTTCTCTTTTAAACGTTGTTATAGTCCTATCCTTCACAACCTCCTCAGGCATGGAGTTCCACAAGTTGACTGTGCGCTGTGGAACAAGACACTCATGTACGCTTTCCCACTGGTCCCACTGATACACAGAGTCTTGCGCAAGATCAAAGAGGACAAGGCCAGGGTTATACTTATTGCCTCAGGTTGGCCCAGACAGACATGGTATCCTTACCTGCTGCGCATGTCCATCCGCCCTCCAAGAACTCTTTCCAACCGACCGGATCTGCTCTCCCAGGGCAACAGTCAGATTCTCCACCCACAACTGCTGAAGCTCCATCTGACTGCATGGTTCCTTCCTAGTTCCAAACCCAAGAAGTAGCTTGTTTGGAGCAGGTCCAACACATCCTCCTGCACAGTAGATGAGACTCCACTAGTAAGAGTTACCTGCAGAAGTGGAAATGGTTCTCCATATGGTGCTCCAACAGACACTTGTTACCCCAACAGCACGCCTCTCCCTGATGTCTTGGACTACCTCTTACAACTAAAAAAAGATGGACTATTGCTCATCTCTATCAGAGTACACCCTGCGACAGTTAATACCTTCCATGACACGCTGGACGGGTTTTCAGTTTTCATCCACTTCACCATAAAATGTTTCCTCACAGGTCTTCAAACCCTTTACCCTGAGATTCACCTACCCATAGCTACCTGGAATCTGAACCTAGTTCTCCAAGGTCTCATGAAACCTCTTTGAACCACTGGCTACCTCCTCCATACTACACATGTCCTTGGAAGTAGCTCTCTTAGTCTCCATAACATTGGCAAGAAGGATTGGGGAAATAAGCACGCTAATGGCCTACCCTCCCTACACAATTTTCTTTAAAGACAAGGTTACAATGTGACTCCATCCCAAATTTCTTCCCAAGGTGGTGTCCACCTTCCATCTCAATCAGCCAATACACCTACCTGCATTCGACCCCCAACCTCATAAGAACCCACAGGAAATAGCATTACATGGGGAGGGATAGCTCAGTGGTTTGAGCGTTGGCCTGTTAAACCCAGGGTTTGAGTTCAATTCTTCAGGGGATCATTTAGGGAACTGGGGTAAAAAATCTGTCTGAGGATTGAGCAGGGGGTTGGACTAGATAACCTCCTGAGGTCCCTTCCAGCCTTGATATTCTATGATTTTACTCTTGATGTCTAGGGTGACCAGCTAGCAAGTGTGAAAAATCAGGACAGAGGTTGTAGGGTAGTAGGCACCCATGTAAGAAAAAGCCCCAAATATTAGGACTGTCCCTATAAAATCAGGACATCTGGTCACACTATTGATGTCAGATGTGCAATTGCCTTTTATTTGGACAGAACTAAGGCATTCCATAAATCTCCTAGACTATTCATGTCCACTACCGAACGATTGAAGGGTACTGCTATTTCCAAGCAATGAGTTTCCAAGTGGATATCCGAATGCATTAAGTCGTGCTACCAGAGCCAGAATGCTCAACCCCCCGAGGGCATCAAAACACACTGTACTAGAGCGATGTCAACATCTGTTGCATTCCTGCAAAATGTACCTATTACAGACATATGCAAGGCAGCTACATGGGCATCAGACCACACGTTTGCCAAACATTACGCTATCATACAGGACACTACAGCAGACACCATAGTAGGCCACACAGTACTGTCTACTGTTATTAATGATGCAACTCCAAAGTCCCACCAACCATAGTGGGTACTGCTTCACATTCACCTGGAGTGCAGCACCCACAGGGACGGCACTCGAAGAAGAGAAGGTTACTCACCTTGCAGTAACTGACATTCATTGAGAAGTGTGCCCCTGTGGGTGCTCCACTACCCACCCTTCTCCTCTCTACTTTGGCGTACAAATCAGACAACTCTACAGTAGAGAAGGAACTGAGGGGTTGCAGGACACGCGTGCACAGACAGACCCTAACGATGGCCCGAGACAACAGCTGGCCACGTGCATCCCAGCTAGGCACTGCTACCACAGATATCCGACCAACAGCACCAGGATGCATCGTCACCTAGAGTGGAGCACCCACAGGGGGACACATCTCGAAGAACCTGTTACTACAAAGTGAATAACCTTCTCTTCTGCTCGTGAATTAGATACCAAGTGCTAGTTAACACAATGCGTGTTCGGTGCATATATATGTCCAAAACCTGTGCATGTGCTCATTTTCAAAGGTAAAAGAGACTTTGAACAGAAGCAACATAATTTCTGAAGGGTTAAGCCCTGCGTATTCCCTTGCACTGGTACAGAAATGGTTAGCCACCCTGAGAAAGAAATGTGAATGGAGGTGATCACCCCAGGTGTGAAAACCACAGCTGTAGTCCTTTAATAAACCCTGCCTGGCAAGAAATTCCACTTGTTTTGTGATGATAGCAAGAAAAGAGCTTCGTTTTCAGAATGCTGATCCTCTTCATCCAGCCCCAGTGGCCGCTAGACAGTGCTGCTCAACCCTGTCACTGATATCTTTCTTCTCCAGGATCAGCAAGTGCCAAAAGGTCCTGACTCTCAAGGTCAGTCCATATCCAACCAGAGATGGTTTTCACTATCCAGTCAGGCACAGGAAGCTGCTATCCATAATCACCTGACCAGGAAGGACTCTCCCATGATGGTTGGGGTGACAGCAGCTAGTACCAGACTAGTGAGTATGGGCATTTGCCTTTCACTATTTCAAGTGGCTCATTGGAGCTGCACAATGTACCTACAGCTGTACACCTTTCCCTTCAAACTCAGGCTCAGTCCTTCTCTCACTTTTGTGGTGGGATCATAGTCTATGTCTCTTCATATCTTGTTTGATCCCCACTGTCTTCTCCATGTTGTGGCTCAGCCAGCACTCCTTCTCCTTTACAACCTTCTCTCCTTCACCTTCTGGACAGTTCTGCCCTATGCCCCTTCTCCTCCACACTCTGGGATTTGCCCTACTCCTTCTCTGCATAGCCAGAATCTGTCCCACTCCCCAGACCATTTCATTTCCCACACCCCTTGCTTCTGTATGAGGAATTGAGGATGCCTGAGCTGTCTTTGCTCTTCTTTCTTACACAGAATCCAAGGAACCCACAGTTTCCCAGCAGGGATGCGCACCCTTTTCTGAAGTCCAGTAAAAAGATGTTTCAGGTCACAGCAAATATGGGAGCTGCTGGAGATCCCAAGGCATCGATGGGCAGTTACTCCCAGTCCTATGGGACCATCTGTAAATCTGCACTCCAGAATCTTCCAATATCAAATTTCTGCCAACAGGCACCAGCATTGAATACGCACCAGCACTGACCAAGTGGAGTACAGCCCAATCCACCCATCTACAGGCCCTGTAGGGAACAAACAGTTGGGGTACAACCTCACTCCCAGGTATTTGGCAGGACCCCAAATGCTAGAGAAGTGCTGCCTGCACTCATCATATGGGACGCAGTGCCACTTTCTCTGAGCAAGATCCAAGAATGGTCTGGCATTCTGATCCATTTAACTTCTCAAGCCTGTGCAAAGCCACAAGGTAGGCAGGGGACACAGCATTATTTGTTTCCATACAATGCTGTAGGCACAGTTTATCTTTACATACTATTCCTCATATTCAGTGTCACTGATAGCTACAGAAAGCTGCTTTATTCTGCTACTGGCTTGTGTTGTTAGATATATCCAGGCTTATTTGTCCATCTCTATTGGCCTCAATCTGTTTGTTTTCACTGAATCCAAACTTTGGAGAGGAGCAGGTAACAAAGAATAGACCATTCTCTGAAGCCCAGGAAGACTAAATTTACCATGGATATCTTGAACTCCCTTCACTATATGTTCCCAGTAATTCCCATGTCCTTTTGGGGCACAAAAACAGTTAACGTTCTCTCACTCCAGTAAAGTAGTTCCCTTTCTTTATGTATTTTTCTCCAGTGTATGTAATACTATAACTATCATGTGTGGATATTCTCTTGTATGTATTGTAATAATAAACTGCTTATATTTCACTGAGCGATGTACCTTCCTTTCACAGCATGTTGTCCGCTGTGTAAAAGTGAATGAGAGAGAATCACTAGGGAAGTGCTTCCTTGTCTAATGGCCTGACACTGATTATACATTCACTTGTCTCTCCCAGAATGCAGCAGTCCATGAGATGCCTTGCTGAATCATCATAAAGTCATTATAGAGCAACAGTAGTCCTAGCATAGTTAAGGCTAAAGCTAACTTCTCACTTTAACTGCGGTCTTTCAAATGCTTTCCCCTCTCAACTTTCCCCAAAAGAAGCCACTGTCCCTGAAGTTTCACAAACCACATCTCATTGCGGGGTAGTGGTTTTAAATCAGAAAAACAATATTCAAATTATTGTGTTTTAAATATTTTTCTGTCACCAACTCTGAAAATTTTCTAAACTCTTTTGTTAGCCCATCATATCTCCAGCTTTGTCTATAAATTCAAAAAATGGTTTATTTAGCTGGCTTTTCTCAGAAGTGACTTTTATTGTTTCTGGGGGAATTACAGTGATACATAGTTTAAGGAGCTGGTGTATATGTGTGTGTGTATATATATATATATATATATGGAGATATACCTATCTCCTAGAACTGGAAGGAACTCCAAAAGGTCATTGAGTTCTGCCCCCTGCCTTCACTAGTAGGACCAAGTACTGATTGTTGCCCCAGATCCCTAAGTGGCCTCCTAAAGGATTGAATTCACAACCCTAACTTTAGTAGGTCAATGCTCAAACCACTGAGCTATCCCTCTCCCACACTAAGGTAGGAAAGGAATGAGTTAACTAAGGACTTCTTAGGTTAGGGTTATAAAGAGAAGATAAAGGATGGCTGGGGAAGGCCTCAAGAGGAAAAGGAAATGCTGACTTTCACAGACCATCAGGGAAACAGTGTCAGGACCTCCTGGGCCCTGGCCAAGATGAGGCAGCAAGGAGGAATTGGGAAACTCACCATCTTGTGTACAAGAGACTTCTGAGTTCACATTGATTTGACTTTCTCCAGTTGAAGTAACCCATCTTCTATTTGCTGTTTAGCTTTTATTAACCAAACAGAAGAAAGCCATGGTCCTGACTCCTTGGTGATTGAGCCAGAGTAGAGAAATGATCAGCACAGAGGTATGGGGGACTTAGTGTTAGGACTCAGTATTTTGTTTCTGTTTAACAATTTCCTATGTAGTGTGCTGCCACCCTTATTTCTGCGCTGTGGCTTGTGGTGCCTAATGCTCTGCCTGCGGCTAAAGGCTGGCTTTGTGCCATCTCACAGGGGCTGCATCTTGCCAAAGCCCACGGTCTCCTGCAGCCCTCTGGCTACTCCTGGCTCACGAGGGGCACTATTTCAGATTTTAGGGGCTGGGGGGAAACTTTAACCATGTTCCAGAGACTACTTAGGCACCTGAAAACTCTAGGGATTTTTTTTGGGGGGTGGGGGGTTGCAGATAACTTAAGAATTAGCTCACAGGAGTGCAGTATCCAATTCCTGTATAAAGAAAGAAAAAAATACATACAAACTCCAGTTAAAGCCATATTTTAAATTTATATGTAAATTTAGAACAATCAGGAAATAATACAGCAAGATATTCCCAATCCCAAGCCTTGAGGTATCAGTTTTGGAACTTTAACAGAGATATCAGAAACACAAGTTTGATACTTTGTACACTATCTTTAGTAAAGTAGAAAAAGTAAGCAAATTTTATTTAACAGATGCACTCTATGTTACTGCCATTATCTACTCTATTTTAGTCAATTGTTTTTCACTCCACTAAAAATGTATTTACTTAATTTTAATAGACATGATTTAGGCTTTTTTCTCTTTTATTAAGAACAGGCATTTATGCTTACCGATCACAATCATGTATGTGATTCACTAACATTTGACTCCTTCATTGCTAATAGCATTATACTTGGATCTGCATTTATTTTTGTATAAATTTTAAGTTATTTTACAGATTAAACTAAAAATACCATTTGAAAATAAGCGACCTTCATCTGAACAGTGTCTAAAGTTATGTGATTAGCTATTATTTTTTAAACTGGCACTGATAAAATGAGTACAAGCTTAATTTACATTCTAGAAGGATACTATTTGAGTGTACCTTTTTAAATAATGAATGAAAAAGCACAATGTGGTATTGAAAGTAATAATGATAATTACTCCAGCCAGGACAGGCTAGGCATTTTAGAATTCATTACTCAAAGAATTAAATTTAAGCATAAGAAAGAAATAAAATTATGATATGCACAGATGAATCAAACTAAAATAATAGCACTGTAATCCTTAAACTTTGAAAGAATACAATTACAGAGAATATATATGCATTTCGACAGGAAGTACCAAGTAATAATAATAACAATAATAATACAAGTGTGTATTGGGAGGGAGTGTGTGTATTGGGGAGTGAGAGACAAAGTGTTTGTGTGTATTCGAGAGACAGACAGTGTGTTCAGGGAGTGTGAGAGAGACTATGTTGGGGGAGTGTGAGACTGTGTGTATGTGTGTGAGACAAAGGGTGTGTGTTAGAGGAGTATGAGAGAGACAGTGTGTGTATGTTGGGAGAGTATGAGAGACAGCACGCTGTCACTTTAAGTACAGCACTCCACTAGTCTGAAGACTTGTTCAGACAGCAGCAGCAGCCAGCAGCTCCCACTCCTGACCTAGGGTATGTCTGCACTACGGGATTATTCCGATTTTACAGAAACTGTTTTTTTAAAACAGATTATATAAAGTCGAGTGATATAAAGGGCTTCGTTGTGTGGATGTGTGCAGGGTTAAATCGGTTTAACGCTGCGAAATTCAATATAAACGCGTAGTGTAGACCAGGCCCTAGAAGCAGCAGCAGCAAATTCCTGTTCCCCCACCCCAGTTCAGCAGAGACTGGGTACACAGGCAGGGGGACACCCTGACAGTGCCACCCCTCCCATTCTGCACAGCAGACAGCAGGTTCCCAGGAGCAGTTTGGCCAGAGGCAACTCCTCACTTTTTACCCCTTTCTCCAGATCATTTATGGATAAGTTGAATAGGATTGGTCCTAGGACTGACCTTTGGGGAACACCACTAGTTACCCCTCTCCATTCTGAGAATTTACCATTAATTCCTACCCTTTGTTCCCTGTCTTTTAACCAGTTCTCAATCCATGAAAGGACCTTCCCTCTTAGCCCATGAGAGCTTAATTTACATAAGAGCCTTTGTTGAGGGACCTTGTCAAAGTCTTTCTGGAAATCTAAGTACACTATGTCCACTGGGTCCCCCTTCTCCACATATTTGTTGACCCCTTCAAAGAACTCTAATATAGGTGCAGTTCAAAGGCCCTTTGAAAGAGAGAGAGCACTTCTGTAGTCATTTGGACTTCTTTGGGTGTCCCTGAGAACTGTAACCAGAATGCCCTTCTCATGGTAGCAGCCGTGGCCCTGGAACGGGCTGCTGTGTCAGAGGAGACATGGGCTGGTTGGAGTAACTTTCTGGCTACCAATTGTTCCTCTGAAATGACGGATTTTAAGTCAATCCTTATTTCTGGGGTGGGGCTTTTCACTGAAGGGTGATACTACCTAACCTGTGGCAGTGTCATATTTAGCAAGAACATAAGAACAGCCATACTGGGTCAGACCAAAGGTCCATCTAGCCCAGTATCCTGTTTTCCGATAGTGGCCAATTGCCAGGTGCCCCAGAGGGAATGAACAGAACAGGTAATCATCAAGCTATCCATCCCCTGTCACCTATTCCCAGCTTCTGGCAAACAGAGGCTAGGGACACCATCCCTGTCCATTCTGGCTAATAGCCATTGGTGGACCTATCCTCCATTAACTTATCTAGTTCTTTTTTGAACCCTGTTATAGTCTTGGCCTTCACAACATCCTCTGGATGGATGTTCCACAAGGAGTTCCACAGTTTGACTGTGTGTTGTATGAAAAAAATACTTCCTTTTGTTTGTTTTAAACCTGCTGCCTATTAATTTCGTTTGGTGACCCCTAGTTCTTGTGTTATGAGAAGCAGTAAATAACACTTCCTTATTTACCTTCTCCACACCAGTCCTGATTTTATAGACCTCTATCATATTTCCCTCTTAGTCATCTCTTTTCCAGGCTGAAAAGGCCCAGTCTTACTAATGTTTCCTCATATGGCAGCTGTTCCATACCTCTAATCATTTTTGTTGCCCTTTTCTGAACCTCTTCCGATTCCACTATACATTTTTTGAGATGTGGCGACCACATCTGCACACGGTATTCAAGATGTGGGTGCACCATAGATTTATATAGAGGCAATATGATATTTTCTGTCTTATTATCTATCCCTTTCTTAATGATTCCCAACATTCTGTTCACTTTGACTGCTGCTGCACATTGAGTGGATGTTTTCAGAGAACTATCCACAATGACTCCAGGATCTCTTTCTTGAGCAGTAACAGCTGATTTGGAATCCATCATTTTATATGTACAATTGGGATTATGTTTTCCAATGTGCATTACTTTGCATTTATCAACATTGAATTTCATCTGCTGTTTTGTTGCCCAGTCACTCAGTTTTGAGAGAGACTTCTGTAGCACTTCACAGTCTGCCTGGGACTTAACTATCTTGAGTAGTTTTGTATCATCTGCAGATTTTGCCACCTCACTGTTTACTACTTTTTCCAGATCATTTATGAATACGTTGAATGGGACTGGTTCCAGTACAGACCCCTGGGAGATACCACTATTCACCACTCTTCATTCTGAAAACTGACCATTTATTCCTACCCCTTGTTTTTCCTGTCTTTTAACCAGTTACCAATTCATGAGAGAACCTTCCCTCTTATCCCATGACAGCTTACTTTGCTTAAGAGCCTTTGGTGAGGGACCTTCTCAAAGGCTTTCTGAAAATCTAAATACACCATATCCACTGGATCCTCCATGTCCACATGCTTGTTGACTCCCCTCAAAGAATTCTAGTAGATTGGTGAGGCATGATTTCCCTTAACAAAAAGCATGTTGACTTTTCCCCAACAAATTATGGGTCTGACAGTTTTGGTTTTTACTATAGTTTCAACCAGTTTGCCCGGTACTGAAGTCAGGCTTACCAGCCTACAATTGCCAGGATCACCTCTGGAGCCTTTATTAAAAATTGGCATCACATTAGCTATCCTCCATTCATCTAGGGTACAGAAACGGATTTAAATGACAGGTTACAGACTATAGTTAGTAGTTCTGCAATTTCACATTTGAGTTCCTTTAGAAGACTTGGGTGAATACTATCTGGTCCTGGTAATTTATTATGGTTTAGTTGATCAATTTGTTCCAAAAGCTCCTCTAATGACACCTCAATCTGGGACAATTCTTCCGATTTGTCACCTAAAAAGAATACCAAATCTGAGCCAATCTCCCTCACATCCTCAGCCTTGAAGACTGATGCAAAGAATTCATTTAATTTCTCTGCAATGGCCTTATCATCCTTGAGTGCTCCTTTAGCACCTCAATCGTCCAGTGCCCCCACTGGTTGTTTAGCAGACTTCCCACTTCTGATGCACTTATAACAGATTTTAATATTACTTTTTGCGTCTTTGGCTAGCTGTTCTTCAAATTCTATTCTGGCCTTCCTAATTGTATTTTTACACTTCATTTGCCAGCATTTAGGCTCCTTTCTGTTTTCCTCACTAGGATTTAGCGTCCATTTTCTAAAGGATGCCTTTTTGCTTCTCACTGCTTCATTTATAGAATCATAGAATATCAGAGTTGGAAGGGACCTCAGGAGGTCATCTAGTCCAACCCCCTGCTCAAAGCAGGACCAATTCCCAACTAAATCATCCCAGCCAGGGCTTTGTCAAGCCTGACCTTAAAAAGTTTTAAGGAAGGAGATTCCACCACCTCCCTAGGTAACCCATTCCAGTGCTTCACCACCCTCCTAGTGAAAAAGTTTTTCCTAATATCCAACCTAAACCTCCCCCACTGCAACTTGAGACCATTACTCCTTGTTCTGTCATCTGTTACCACTGAGAACAGTCTAGATCCATCCTCTTTGGAACCCCCTTTCAGGTAGTTGAAAGCAGCTATCAAATTCCCCCTCATTCTTATCTTCGGCAGACTAAACAATCCCAATTCCCTCAGCCTCTGCTCGTAGGTTATGTGCTCCAGCCCCCTAATCATTTTTGTTTCCCTCCGCTGGACTCTTTCCAATTTTTCCATCTCCTTCTTGTAGTGTGGGGCCCAAAATGGGACACACTACTCCAGATGAGGCCTTGCCAATGTTGAATAGAAGGGAACGATCACGTCCCTCGATCTGCTGGCAAAGCCCCTACTTACACAGCCCAAAATGCCATTAGCCTTCTTGGCAACAAGGGCACACTGGCGACTCATATACAGCTTCTCATCCACTGTAACTCCTAGGTCCTTTTCTGCAGAACTGCTGCCTAGCCATTCGGTCCCTAGTCTGTAGCAGTGCATGGGATTCTTCCATCCTAAGTGCAGGACTCTGCACTTATCTGATGAAGTTCAACATGGACTTTTTTTGGCCCACTCCTCTAATTTGTCTAGGTCCCTCTGTATCCTATCCCTACCCTCCAGCGTATCTACCACTTCTCCCAGTTTAGTGTCATCTGCAAACTTGCTGAGGGTTCAGTCCAAGCCATCCTCTGGATCGTTAATGAAGATATTGAACAAAACCAGACCCGGGACTGACCTTACTTTGTTGTTTAGCCACAGTGGCACTCTTTTGGTTCTCTTACTATGTTTTTTTAATTTGGGGTATTGTAGCAAGGTCTACAGTCACTAGTGTGGCACCTCTTGCTGGTCATCTTGGGAATTAGGTCAACTCCAGCTCAGGAGCACCCTCTGCTGGCTGCTGTCTTGCCTGCCTCAGGCCCCACATCCCTCCCAGACCCCAGTGCCCTTTACCTCAGTGTTTTGCCCTCTACAGTACCCCCGCTCTGGGTCTCCCCTCCCAGGGTAACCCCCAAGCTCCTATACTCACCTTGCCTCAGTGGCTACTGCCAATCATCATCTAGCCCCCTCTCACTGGGGCAAACTGCAGTCTGTAATGGCCACTCATCATTGACAAGGGGTTAGGACAGGGGCGGGCAAGCTTTTTGGCCTGAGGGCCATATCAGGTTGCCAAAATTGTATAGAGGACTGGTTAGGGGAGGCTGTGCCTCCCCAAACAGCCAGGCATGGCCCGACCCCCACCCCCTCTCCGACCACCCTCTGCTTCTTGCCCCCTGATGGCCCCCCCCAGGATTACTGCACTCCAGTGGATCAAAGGAAGTTCAATATAACGCTGTTTCACCTGTAACATGGTAAGATTTTTTGACTCCCAAGGACAGCATTATATCGGGGGAGAGGTGTATAAAGTTATTAGAAGTGTAGAACTTGGTGTAGAACAGGGGTCTCAAACCTGCAGCCTGCCATAGGCACCGACTCCGTGGGTGCTCCAGGGCTGGAGCACCCATGGGGAAAAATTAGTGGGTGCTCTGCACCCACCGGCAGCCAAGCTCCCCAACCCCACCTGCCCCACCACCTCCTCCGCCCCCCCCAAGCAGAGCTGGTACAACTATTTAGGTGATCTATGCGGTCATCCAGGGCGCTAGGGTTTGGGGGGGCGGCATTTTCTTTGGCAGTGACCACGGCGCTCTGATCTTTGGCCACCCTGGTCACCGCTGGCATTTAGGCAGAGGGAGCTGGGGCAGGGGAGCGCGGGGAGGGCCGCCTGAAGCAAGTAAGGGGGGGGTGGGGCGGCACACAGAACTCCCCACCTCAGCTCACCCCTGCCCCACCTCCTCCCCGAGCACACCGAGGGTGCTTCACTTCTCCCGCCTCCCAGGCTTGTGGCGCCAATCAGCTTAGGCGCCGCAAGCCTGGGAGGCGGGGGAAGTGAAGCAGCGACGGCGTGCTCAGTGTGCTTATTATGCTTGTGCACGGAGCAGGGGTGAGCTGGGGTGGGGGGGATGCCTCAGGGTGGAGGGTGGGGGGTGGGGAGCTGCCACGGTGGGGGCGCCTCAGGGCTGGGGCTCGGGGACGGGGGAGGGTGCAAGGTGGAAGTTTCTCCTAGGGCCAGCCCTGCCCCCAAGCACGCCACTCACCCGCTCCTCTGCCTACCTCCCAGGCTTCTCGCCCAGCCGCCACCAAACAGCTGTTTGCACGCTCTGGGGGTGGAGGGGAAGAGCAGGAACATGGCGCGCTCAGGGGAGGAGGCAGAGACAAGGTGGGGTGGGGACTGGGATTTGGGGAAGGGGTTGGAATAGGTATAGGGCGGGGGTGGAGTTGAGGTGGGGACTTTGGGGAAGGGATTGGAAAGGGGGCGGGGAAGGGGAAGAGAGGTAAAATATAAATTAATGGATTCTTGCAGCACAGCTACATCTAGAGTTTCTTCAGCAATAATTTAGTGGAGGCCATAAAGAATATAATTTGCACTGATGTCTTTGAGCTACTCATTGTGGGAGGAGATTCTTGGGGCAGCGGTATGAAGGAGGTAAATGGACTCTTTCTGTGAATGATGTTAGTTACTTTAAATCCGTCTGTTCTGTGGAACAGGACAGGCGCTTTCTTCTTTATGTATGGCTCAATTCTTTTCTTCCCCCATGTTAGTGAGTTTCCCTCATTCTGTCTCTTCCCATTCTCCCAGTCACTTTCATTCTGCTTTTTGGTTACTCTTCCAGTCACTTACTTTCAAATCCTGTGCTCTGATTCTAAGGGCCATATCCAACAAGGCCTCAAGTGAGCGAGAGAGGCAATTTTAGACCTTAGGGCTAAACATGAACACTGCATACAGCTGGGCACATCATCGGCTGGTTTAAATTGTCAAAGTTCAGTGGAAGTCAGTGGAGCTATGTCAATTTACACCAGCTAAGGATCTGCCCCAGCATTTCTATTCTGTGGGGCTATTATAACATATTGCCTAATAAGGCCAATTGCCACCTGGATTACTTTGGTTATATATTATGCCCTGTTCCCCTGCTCTTCATCTGGCTGTTTACCTTTCATCTTGTAAGGTCTTTGGAGATGGACTGGGCCTTCTTCTGTTTTGGAGGTTGCCTAGCATATTGTGGGTGCTAGTGAAAACAAACAATAACAATAATCATTAGTAATTCAGATGATTCAGTTTATGACCACTCATCCTCTAGGTAGTATAGCTTAGTTTGGATCTATTCTGACATTTCCAAAGTGCGTCGAAAAAAAGAATATTCATGGAAGAAAAGAGTTTTCCAAGACAAATGGGAGAATTTATATTTTTTCACAGAGGTAAAAGATAAAATTCAATGCCTTATTTGTCAGCGAACCAACGCTGTTCCCAAGGAGTATAACATACGTTGGCACTATGACATGATATACCATGAAAAATATGATTCATTCACCAGAAAAATCCAAGAGAAAAAATTCGGAAATTTAAAGCAGCATTTGCCAAGCAAAGAAATTTCTTTTCGGAGATTAACAAGTCTAGCAAAGATTCAGTAAGAACAAGTTTTGTGATAAGCAAAATGACAGCTAAGTCATCGCGACCTTTTCCAGAAGGTCTATTCGTAAAATAATGTCTTGTGAAGGCCAGTGAAATTTTATGTCCTGATAGGAAGAAAGTTTCTGAAGGCATAAACTTGTCTGCCAATACAGTTGCCTGTAGGATAATGGATTTAGCAGATAATGTGCAAAAACAATTGATTCAAATGGCAGAAGACTTAGAAGCATATTCAGTTGCTCTTGATGAGAGTATAGATGCATCAGATACTGCACAGTGTGCAGTGTCATTAGAGGCGTGGATTGTAATTTGAATATAACTGAAGAGTTGCTAGACTTAATGCCACTGAAGGGTACCACAACATGATATGACATATTTCAAGGACTGGAATGGAACAAACTCATATCTTTGGCTTCGGATGATGCGCCATCAATGTGCTCTGAAAACGTTGGTGTGGTTGGATTATTGAAGACCAAACTGAACAGCCTCAATATACCAGGAATTAGCACCAGTATACGTTATATTTTGCACCAAGAAGCCCTGTGTTGTAAAAGTCTACAAATGAAGGACATTATGGATGTAGTTGTTGAAACCGTTAATTTTATACATGCACAAGGGCTGAATCACAGACAGTTCACTTCTTTTCTAGCAAGTATAGACAGTGAATATGGGGAACTTCTGTATCACACTGAAGTTAGATGGCTGAGTCATGGAAATGTTTTGAAGCTTTTTTTTTTGCACTTAGAGAGGAGATTGATTTCTTCATGAAAATGAAAAACAAGGAGATTCCACAGCTTGCTGATTCCACTTTTATCTGGAGCCTTGCTTTTCTAACAGATGTAACTGATCACTTGAATGCACCGAACTTGAAGCTTCAGGGTAGAGAACAGGTGATAACACAGATGTATGACAGTGTTAAGTCATTCAAAGTTAAACTTACTTTGTGGGGGAAACAGCTGACTGCTGGCAATTTGGTCCATTTCTCGACTCTGAATTCCTTAGGAAAAGTTAAACCCAAATCCTTGAAAGAATATGCAGATATCATTTCTAACTTATACAAACAGTTTGATGTGCGGTTTACAGATTTTAAGGCGCTTGAACTGTACGGGGAGATTTTGGCAAACCAGTTAAGCACCTGACACCACTATGGCTTATTGCTAAAAGCAGCCAAGTCAGCAGGCTGTAAAATAGCCATGCAGCAGCCTCAAACTTGACCAAGGCAGGAAGGGGTTTTGGGTGCCACAGAAAGGGCAGCTTGACCCCGTGTCCTTCCTGATAAGAATTGTGTTGAAATTGCTGATACATGTATTTTAGAAGAGCAGGATGTGCTCAGAAATGTGTCTAACAGAGTCTCAAGGCTGCAAACTCAGGGAAAATACCACACCTGGTTAATCAATAATCAGAAGGAAACCTCTTGCTGGACCATTGAAACTGTTTGCTTAACAAGTTTTCTTTAAGGAACATGTCATTATATTACTATGTATAAATAAAGGGAAAAAGTTTGAGGTAGTGGGACTGGCAGACGGGCTGCCGCTGTGCCACTCGAGAGCCACACTCAGCTTCGGTAATTATCCAGGGTTGGGGGTGTTTTACTAACCTGTTGCAGACCTGTGTAAGTGCTTGAGACTAAGTAAAGTTTAGCTTTAAGTGAAAGCACTCTTGTGTTGTCCTATTTGTGTCAGCCATCTACCAGTCGGACAGCTGTGTCTCCCCTGATTTCCTGACACCACCGTGCACAGAATAAAAGTTACCAAGAGCTTTGGGTTGAAAGAACCCCAGGTATCAGAACCACATTTTCAACTTTTTTCCACATCATTTGCTGTGGACATTAACAGTGTTGCAGAGGAAATGCAGATGGAGTTAGTGGAGCTTCAGTGTGATACCATTTGAAGCAGAAGTATACAAATGTTGGAATTCCAGAATTCTACCAGTTTGTTTCACAAGAAAGATTTCCCATGTTATTCTCTGCTTCCTCAAGGGTAATGGCAATGTTTGGAAGTACATATATATGTGAACAGTTTTTCTCTTCCATGAAGATTAACAAATCTGTGTTAAGGTCAAGGCTCACTGATGAACATTTGCAAGCCACACTGAGACTGGTTTTGTCTCAGGATATCAAACCTAATATTGATGCTCTGGTTGATCCAAAATGCTGCCAGCTAAGTGGCCAAAAATGAAATGACTGTCAAAATTAGCACTGACTTTTTGCATTACAGTTTTTAAAAAGTTAATACATTGACTTTTAATAGCATACTATATTAGTCTTCATTTTTTTCATTTTTGACTATACTTTTGTATCATTTCAGTGATGCGGCCCTCGGGCCAATGTACTAGTCCTCATGTGGCCCTCGTGGAGATTTGAGATTGAGATCCCTGGTGTAGAATGTGTCATGCTGTTTTTATTTTTTTCTCTTAGTATTAGCCACACTTCACTGAGGCTCTTTTCTTTTTAACAATCTCTTTTTATTTGGGGAAAGAAAGTACAAATGGAAAATATTTACAGGTCAGGTAATCTGTGACCCTCTGGCTCACTGCCTGCCTGGCTTTGACATCTTTGCCTACCTCAGCTCACCTACAGCTGTCAGCTCACCATCATGTACTTCATTAACCAATTCTGTGTGTGAAATCTGACTCCAACACAGTGTTTTAGTAAATTAATTTGTTTATTTTATGCACCACAATATACAGAACTGCTTAGATAGCATCCTCTTAATATATATATAACAGTAGCAAGAAACTGAATAAGAAAAGAGATGGAGCTCTGTACAGGAGCAAGACGTCTGTTCTACTGTATGAACTCTTGTGCCATCTTCCTCCTAGTATTATTTGCAACATGGAGTAAATTTAAAACTGCCCTTATTGTGGTTTTGGCCAGCTCCTCCCCACTTCTCTGCTTATTTCTTTTGCTAATATATTTATGTCTAATTGAACTGTTCAGATTAGAAATAATATATACTCTTGATCACTGGAGATTTCAATCATCACTTGTGAAGTTTCCTGAACAGCCCATTCTTAAAATAGGGAAATCCAGCCACACAGGGCTTCATTTGACACGGCTTCCAGCAACCAATAAAATAACCACCATTTGTCACTGAAAATTTAATTAATTTATATAGTGCTGTTAGCATGACAGCTAGGCATCTTGAAAACTTAAATTCTTTAAGACACAAATAAAACTGCTGTCGACTGCTGGCCCTTCCCCTATCTGTCATCCACATACCTGTAGCAGGGTTGCTGAGCTTGCAGCTCCTGCTCTGGTAGTTGTTCATTAGGGATGCAGCATTATTTAAAAAAAAATTATTTAAAAAAATGCCCTCCTCCTTGCCTCACTAAGGGGGCACCAACCACATGCAGCAGTACCCTCCACCCGAGAACTGCAACCCTAATCCTGGCTGAGAGCAGAGGGGAAGCTGGTGGTAGCCACTGCGGAGAGAACCCACCCCACAATCACCCCACATATGGCTCCTTTGTCCCACAGGACTGGACCTGGCACCCCACGCTCACCCTACAACAGCAGCTCCTGTGGCCCATGGTTCTGGCCCATTGCCCTGCTCCTGGCATTGCAACCAGGCACACTGGTTCACAGCACTGCTTAGGTTTGGCCTGACTGCTCTGTCATGATAGCGTGTAAGGCAGGCCAAACCTGAGCGGTTCTGTGGCCTAGTCCACCTGGGCACAATGTCATTCATTGAAGTTTTCTCCTTCACCCTTCTCCCACCCAGTCATGATGGAGGGTCTGGCAGGTCAATTCTGAGCAGGTCTGTAACCCAGAGCATGCAGAGCAGGGAGACAAACCCAGACACATGGGACAGGAACTGCATGAGCTGCCGCTTCAGTATGAGTTGTGGACACAGAAAAAAAGTCATGGACAAATGGGAAAAGCAAAATATGTGACTTTTTTTTTTTCCTGCTGTGACAAACCTGCAGTCCTAGTGATCATGGAAGGAGCATCAGCTGTTTCTCAATCTCACTGGAGTTGGCAGGAAAACTCAGAAGGATAGTTCAAAGTAAGGGCACTTACTTCCTACCCACAACATATGCACCAGGTGAAACATGAGTTGGGCTGGGAAGTTGGGAGAGATTCTTCAGATAGAGATGGAAAAGACTCTTCAGTGTAGGACATAGGAGAGGAAGAGATGGTCTGCCCAGTCCTTTAGGATCATTTGATAACTATTGTAGATGTGGCTCTAATAGAGTTCTAAAACGCAGTTCTCTGCTGCGATCCTTTTTTTGTTTTTTGCTTGACTTTCCACCTTGCTTGTTGTTGCAGGAACTAAGGCACAGCTGACATGCATGAGTTAGGCCTCAGCCCTTATATCTTTTGACCCCCCTTGTTAGAAACACAGTCCAAAGGAGTAAGGCAGCCACTTCCAATAAGAGGTTACACAGTTACAGTTGTCACATAATGGCCTAGACTGCAGGTAAACACCCAACCTCTGAGGCTGGGAGGGAGCCACAGTTGTAACGGGGAACTGAGTTTCTGGCAGTCATGTGGAGCAAGGGAAGGTGGCCAGAACTGATTCTCAAAAGTCTTGTTGCCTATTTTCAAAAGAGTTATTTCTCCCATCCCACAACCTCTAAGCTAGTCTCCTATGCTGCCTTGCCAGCTGAGAACTTGAGCTTGCTATGACTTTTTATGCATTTATTTTTTAATTTACCAAATGTGTTTATTTGTACCTCTGGGCACACAGATAAAAATACAAGGTCATATGTAATTTCCAGCATTGAGACCCATTGCCACTGCTGCTGTGTTGCCTAAGAGGGAGAGTCCCAGGCAGAAGAACAGCAGACCCAAGGCAGCAAACCTTATGTACAACCCTCTTCTTTCTTTTTGACACCCACCCTCCACTCACTGTCCTGCCAGATAATCCAATACCACAGCATGAACCATATAGGCTGGTCTGGGCCAGGCCTGGTACCAAAAACCTGAAAGAAATCTATGTAAGAAAAAAACATTGCTGAGCTTTAAGAAAGGATAAGTTACAGTAAAGCTCAGTTATTTCCTCCTTTTGTCTAAACCCCTCCTCCCTCTCCTGTCATGACAGTGAGGGAACCTGCTAACACTTGAAATGGCTTATCCTCTGCTACAAATCCCTCCCTGAGAAAAAACACCTCTTCTTGGCGGTGTACCCTCAAGATTCTGCTTGATGAAGGCTGCATTGTACAGGCTTGATTCAGTGCACTACTAGGTTGGCTAATTTAAACTAGAGACATCTCTTTATCCCAGCATGGCATGCAAATTCCCTCTGCTGCTGCCTTCCAGCTGCCTGCTCATGCCTCTCCCTCTAAAGCAATAATATTTCCAACTATATTTAAAAACACCCATAAGGTTATACAATGCTAAGTATAAAAGCTGGACATGTGCCAATGGACAGGGTCATAACTACAGGTAAGGGCAAAGAATTTACTCCAAGGTCTTGCTCCTGGGAACTGTCAACAATCCTCCTGGTACCACATATGAGGAAAAAATGGACCACAACCTGAGAAATATCCAAAAATCAGCATTGTTCTTGTAAATGAGAATTATGGACTTCCCTGGCTTAGGGCAGAGCTTTGCATTATAGTTTCACCCCTCTCCGAATAATAGCAAGCTTGTTCTGTCTGCTGAGGAGCTTCCCTGTGCAGATGATAAATAGACTCCACTTTATTTTTGTTTTAAACAATCTGTTGATTTAATTTATTTTTATCATTTGGATCCTATTGCAGTAAAATTGCCTATCACCATTTAACTGTAAGAGGAAATAATGCTGTAGGAGGCCAGTTTTGCACAACTGCCCACTCAACAACATGAAGGAGTATTCAGTATGTTACTAGTGTCATCACTGAAGCATAACCTCCCCTTTCTCCATTGACAGATAATAATTCTACCACTGGAGTTGGGATTTAGGCAGCATTTCTAAGGTCATTTTTTGGTTTTGAAGGTCCCCAGGAGTTTGGGCATGAATTTCCCCATTTTCTTGTCTTTGGCATCTGTGTCATATTCCTCATCATTCTGAATTGGTTGTTCATCCTTCTTGCAGAAGACCTCAAACCTACTATACACCCTCTTCTCCTTTCGCATATTCTCCATCTTTTTCAGAAGGGTATCTCTATCCTCTGATGGTTGCCTCTGAAGATTCTTCTTATGGCTCCCAAAACTTTCTGACCTGCTAATGTTGCAGGTTTTCTCCTTCTCATCTTTATATTCCAAGCTGTTGGTAGACTTGGTAAGATCAGGATTACTTGTGGATGGTAGTTGCTTGGCCAGCTCAGCTCTGTTCTTCTGACTGTTGGCAGAAATTTGCTCCAGAATCACCTTTGTGTCATCACGGAGGTTACTGCTGTATAGGATGTTTGCCGTGGAAGAAGCAAACCTGGTCTGAGATGGCTGGTTGCTTTTGAGAGCAGATGCTGTTGTGATCCTTTGGGATTTCTCTTCCTCCATCACTTCCTGATAATCCCCTTTGGAAGATCGTTTAAGGCTCATGGTCTGCTTGTCAAACTTTCCACTCTCAGGATTGGTTTCTTCTTCTGATTTCTTATCACCCTTTGGATTCAGCAACTGTTTCAACCTTAGCGACCCTTTCCTAAAAAATTCCAGTGGACTCTGTTCCTGTTTGGCACCCTCTTCTTCGGATTTATGGAGAGAGCTGTCAGACCCTTGGTTCTTGGATAAACTTTCAGGAATCGATGTGGTGCTTACCCTAGCCTGCAATTTCTTGAATTCTGTGTCAGCTAGTTCCAGTGAGTCTCTTTTGAATGTCAGTTTCTCCCTCTTCTCTGGCAGAGCAAGCTTCTGAGTGTCTCCTACCAATACCAGGTTCTCCTTCATTGGAAGAGCAGGATTGCTGTCTGTGGAATAAAACCGAGAAGATAGTTTTTCCATTTTGCTGCTAATATTTGTTATAGGATCTTTACTCAGTGTGTCAAGGAGCTGGGTGGCTGAGGAAGACATACCAAACTGTTTCTCAGACTCCATGTGCATCTTATAACTACTGAAGGATTCTTTTGAGTCTAGCACCCTACTCTCCAGGATCTTGTATTGCACGGATTTGGTACATTTTTTCTCTGCATTCTGAGATTCTTCCTGTAGAAAACTGGAAACAGCTTTGGTGTGACCAACTGTAGCACTCTCTATGTCTTTGCCCACAGTTTTGTACTTTTCTAAAAGTTCTGCCACTTTAGAAGAGGCGGCTGCCTTTATAGTTTCATTGTCTTTTATAATCTCACTGGACATTTGCTCCTTTTGGATCATCTGAACCTTATCCATTGTCATATTCTGCTGATCTAAACTGGCAGCATTAAAAATCAAAGAAGACCTGAGCCTTGAGCTCCTCTGGATCAAAGGATTTATCCTGGACCTAAAGGAATCCTGTTTCATGAGGGAGGTCTCCTCGCCTGCTCTCTCAGTACCTGTCAATTCTTTGGTGCTTTCAATTCCCAATGATTTATTATTAAATGACATAGGAGACTTGAAAGATGGGATCAGGTCACTGGGGTACTTTGTGAGGGGCTCTCCAAGGCTCAAAACATCATTATATGACTCTGATTCCATGGGCATTGGGATGCCTTCGTCTCCTGGTTCAGACTGGTATGCACTCAGGTATGAAGAAATCCTCCAGTTACGCAAACCTGTTCTGTTTTCCTGGGTCTTCTTGTCCTGATCTGGGTCCTGGTCTTGTAAAAACAGTCGTTGTTCCAGGCTCTGCTTCTGTGTGGGGGATGTCTGGCACATGAATTTCTGCCCTATGTTTTGCCTCCTTAGTGACATCAGCCCTAGTGGGCCATTCCCTGCAGGGTTCACCTGGTCAGAACCATGCCTCACTTCCCTAGAAGAATTTGAAGGCTCATAATCTAGCCTTAAGGGGAAACCCTCCTGTGGGAAGTGGGATTCAAGTTCCGGATATCTGGGGCCCTGTGCATAGTCCTCCAGTTCATTGAATCCTGGCCTACCACCTCGGATTCGCTCAAAGAACCCCTGAGGCCTGCTGGAAGCATGGGGATGTTCAAATTGATATTGGTAGAACTGGTCCTTTTGAAAGTGACTGGACTGCATTTTAAAATCATCCAGATTATTCATGAACATCTGCCTAGAACACTGCTTTGAAGAAGAAAAGTTTTCAAAGGTTCCTTCAGCAAAGCTGTGTCTCTTAAAGGAATCCAGCTCTAACTGCTTGGAGCGGAATAAACCTCTGACAGGATCTATCTGACAATTCTCCATTTCTGCCTTCTTAGAATACATGCGCATTGCTGACCCCTCCATAGTATGGCGCATCAGTTCATCCCGTCTGAAGGCTGACAAGAAGTATCTGTCTGGATCAACTCTGTCCACGAAGGGTGGAAAGACATTGTCATCCCTCTGGAACAGCAGGTGTGGTTTCTTTGGAAAGAAGGGCATATTGTTGCCAAAGGGGGCCATGGTAAATGGGTTCTCTGCCTTCACCAAGACATTGGCTGGAGGAATGAGAGGGTCTGACTGTGCAAAGAGAATTCGGAATTCTTCATCAAAACTGGACACCAGCTCCCCTTGGAAGATGTGAGCAATGCTTCGATGAATCTTCTCAAAGGACCACATAAAACTGTACCAAGATACAGAAAAGATGAAATGTGGTTAGTATCTGATGTGTTAAATCAGTGGCACCACTTCACATCCACCATGCACTGAGTCTAGCCTTCTACTAGCACCAAGTACTACTCTGGCAGCTTTCTTCTGCCCTCAAGAGTTCCCCCGATTAACACTTATTGATTATTGGACATCAATCAGTTCCAGCTCTAATAGGCTCACGTTCTAAATTGAAAAAAGCAACAAAGAGTCCTGTGGCACCTTATAGACTAACAGATGTATTGGAGCATATGCTTTCGTGGGTGAATACCTACTTCGTCAGATGCATGTACCCACGAAAGCTTATGCTCCAATACATCTGTTAGTCTATAAGTTGCCACAGGACTCTTTGTTGCTTTTTACAGATCCAGACTAACACGGCTACCCCTCTGATACTTGGTTCTAAACTGAGAGATCTAACATATCAAATGGTAACTACAGAGAAGAGGAGACGGGAAAAAGGAGGATGAGGGTTATGGTAAAACATGCTAATATGACTGTTCTGTGCTGAATTTTTTTAAATTAAATATTTTAAAGTTATTTTAATACATACTTTTTATTTGTAAATAAAGTACCCACGTATACACCACTGCGACAAGGACTCCCTTGCAAGAGCACCCCATTCCTCACAAGTACTATCTCACTCTCTCCGCCAAGATCCATACAGCATGCTTGTTATAACCTAGTCCCAGATTTGGACCTTAGCGTCCAAAATATGGGGGTTAGCATGAAAACCTCCAAGCTTAGTTACCAGCTTGGACCTGGTAAAGCTGCCACCACCCAAAAAATTAGAGTGTTTTGGGGCACTCTGGTCCCCCCAAAAACCTTCCCTGGGGACCCCAAGACCCAAATCCCTTGAGTCTCACAACAAAGGGAAATAAACCTTTTCCCTTCCCCCCTCCAGGTGTTCCTGGAGAGATACATAGAAGCAAGCTCCGTGAATCTAAACAGAGGGATTCCACCCTCTCTGTTTCCAATCCTGGAAACAGAAGTACTTCCCTCTTCACCCAGAGGGTATGCAAAGTCAGGCTAGTAAATCTAACACACACAGATTTCCCCCTGACTTCTTCCTCCCACCAATTCCCTGGTGAGCACAGACTCAATTCCCTGGAGTTCCCCACTAAAGAAAAACTCCAACAGGTCTTAAAAAGAAAGCTTTATGTAAAAAGAAAGAAAAAAATACATAAAAATGGTCTCTCTGTATTAAGGTGACAAATACAGGGTCAATTGCTTAAAAGAAATATTGAATAAACAGCCTTATTCAAAAAGAATACAATTCAAAGCACTCCAGCAACTACACACATGTAAATACAAAATAAAAAAACATATAAATCACTGTCTTATCTTTTTTGTACTTACAACTGGGAAACAGGAGATTAGAAAGCAGGAAATAGAAAAATCCTTTCCATAGCCGAGAGGGACAGATACAAGACAAAGAATTCAGACACAAGCTTCCCTCCACCCAGATTTAAAAAAGTCTGGTTTCCTAATTGGTCCTCTGGTCAGGTGTTTCAGGTTACTTCTTTCCAGGTGTAAAAGACATAAACCCTTAGCTATCTGTTTATAACAATGCTCCCTGCCTCGAAGAGGTAATGATTTTCCTTAACTGGGTTTTTAATGTGGGGCCACTCACTTGAGTACCAAAAGCACTTAGTATGCTGTTTTCATCAGATTGACATATCTAAGCTCAGAAGGATAACACAGGCATTGATGTAGTAACTTCCATATATTAGCAGAGGCAAGATTAGAAAGGCAAAGGCACAAAATGAGCTCAAACTAGCTATGGGAATAAAGGGAAACAAGAAGACTTTTTATCAATACATTAGAAGCAAGAGGAAGACCAAGGACAGGGTAGGCCCACTACTCAGTGAGGAGGGGGAAACAGTAATGGGAGACTTGGAAATGGCAGAGATGCTTAATGACTTCTTTGTTTCGATCTTCACTGAGAAGTCTGAAGGAATGTCTAGTATAGTGAATGCTTACGGGAAGAGGGTAGGTTTAGAAGAGAAAATAAAAAAAGAGCAAGTAAAAAATCACTTAGAAAAGTTAGATGCCTGCAAGTCACCAGGGCCTGATGAAATGCATCCTAGAATACTCAAGGAGTTAATAGAGAAGGTATCTGAGCCTCTAGCTATTATCTTTGGGAAATCATGAGACGAGGGAGATTCCAGAAGACTGGAAGGGGGCAAATATAGTGCCTATCTATAAAAAGGGAAATAAAAACAACCCAGGAAACTACAGACCAGTTAGTTTAACTTCTGTGCCAGGGAAGATAATGGAGCAGGTAATTAAAGAAATCATCTGCAAACACTTGGAAGATAGTAAGGTGATAGGGAATAGCCAGCATGGATTTGTAAAGAACAAATCGTGTCAAACTAATCTGATAACATTCTTTGATAGGATAACGAGCCTTGTGGATAAGGGAGAAGCTGTGGATGTGATATACCTAGACTTTAGTAAGGCATTTGATATGGTCTCGCATTATATTCTAATAGATAAACTAGGAAAGTACAATTTAGATGGGGCTACTATAAGGTGGGTGCATAACTGGCTGGATAACCGTACTCAGAGAGTAGTTATTAATGTCTCCCAATCCTGCTGGAAAGGTAAAACAAGTGGGGTTCCGCAGGGTTCTGTTTTGGGACCGGCTCTGTTCAATATCTTCATCAACGATTTAGATGTTGGCATAGAAAGTACGCTTATTAAGTTTGCAGACGATACCAAACTGGGAGGGATTGCAACTGCTTTGGAGGACAGGGTCAAAATTCAAAATGATCTGGAAAATTGGAGAAATGGTCTGAGGTAAACAGGATGAAGTGCAATAAAGATAAATGCAAAGTGCTCCACTTAGGAAGGAACAATCAGTTTCACACATACAGAATGGGAAGAGACTGTCTAGGAAGGAGCTTAATATGAGTCAACAGTGTGATACTGTTGCAAACAAAGCAAACGTGATTCTGGGATGCATTAACAGGTGTGTTGTAAACAAGACACGAGAAGTCATTCTTCCGCTTTACTCTGCGCTGGTTAGGCCTCAACTGGAGTATTGTGTCCAGTTCTGGGCACCGCATTTCAAGAAAGATGTGGAGAAATTGGAGAGGGTCCAGAGAAGAGCAACAAGAATGATTAAAGGTCTTGAGAACATGACCTATGAAGGAAGGCTGAAGGAATTGGGTTTGTTTAGTTTGGAAAAGAGAAGACTGAGAGGAGACATGATAGCAGTTTTCAGGTATCTAAAAGGGTGTCATCAGGAGGAGGGAGAAAACTTGTTCACCTTAGCCTCCAATGATAGAACAAGAAGCAATGGGCTTAAACTGCAGCAAGGGAGATTTAGGTTGAACATTAGGAAAAAGTTCCTAACTGTCAGGGTAGTTAAACACTGGAATAGATTGCCTAGGGAAGTTGTGGAATCTCCATCTCTGGAGATATTTAAGAGTAGGTTAGATAAATGTCTATTAGGGATGGTCTAGACAGTATTTGGTCCTGCCATGAGGGCAGGGGACTGGACTCGATGACCTCTCGAGGTCCCTTCCAGTCCTAGAGTCTATGAGTCTATGAATCTATGAGCATTATGCAATAGTCATTCCCATACTTGTAACTAGATGCTGATTTTAATAACCTACCCATCTTTTTAGCAACTTTAATTATTCTATGACAACACTTTGGTTTGATGCTGTGCTGAAATAAAACAATATTTTAAAAACCTGACTATGTTTTCTCAGGACACAGTCACTGACATGACTCAGTCCAGGCTGATATGTTGTGGCTTCAGCCAGGTGGTATTTGAACTTAATTTCCCTAGCAATGCTGGTGTCTGCAGTGATTTTAGTTGTAAAAGTTACTAACCTTTGTACAGATATTTTATGTCCTGGATATGAAACAAGCTTGGTTTTAGATTCTGTAGTTTTCTTAGCTACAGAATTACATATTATCCCTTGGAATAATAGTGCATTGTGTGCCAATATTGAGCTTAAGGGATACAACATTGCCACTGATGTTTAGTTGTAACTCTCATCGTTAGAGTGCCCCCTCTCACCAGCATCTCTTCCGAATGGAGACAGGGCTATGTCAATCTATAGTCCCTCCCTACACCCCCTCACCTGTAGTTGCCACTCAGAACCACCATGCAGTCCACCAACAGGAACTTCTCTTTCACATGCCCTTTGAAGGACATCCCCGTGCGGCAGTAATAGGTGGGGCCAGCAACTGTCCGAACCCTCAGGAACTGCAAACCAGCAGAGAGATGAGGCAGTGACTTCCAAAGGCAGCAGCTGCTCTTGCCCTCCCTGCCTCCCGCCATTAGCTCACTTCTTCATACCCATCTCTCCCATAACATCAGCACTAGCTTCTCTATTTGCCCTTCTGTCCAGCTACAGCAGGGGTGGGCAAACTTTTTGACCTGAGGGTTCCCACTTCCCAGCCAATGGGAGCTGCGAGGGGGCGGTACCTGGAGGCAAGGACAGCGTGCGGAGCCCTCTGCCCCCACTCCCCCAGGGGCCACAGGGACGTGGTGCCATCCACTTGCAGCAGCAAAACAGGGCTCGCAGCACCACGGATGTGACAGTACCGCGGGCTAGATCCAAAGCCCTGATGGGCCAGATCCGGCCCGCGGGCCATACTTTGCCCACCCCTGAGCTACAGAGTCTCATCATGACACTACACAGGCTGCCTCCCACCTTTATTTCCCCCTCATTACTGAGATAACTTCATTCTCCTCTGGCCCCTTACACCCATCAACCTTGTAGCTCTCCCCCACCCCTCAAGCTCCTCAGGACCAGACCATAGGGTCCCAGCGATGAACCTGCCCAGGTCACCTCCACATAGTTGAGGTTGACTTTGCATTTAGCAGCTGTGTCTAGGAAGAGCTGGGAGTTCATTTCATCCAGGAGGATATACACAGGGACCCTGCGGGCAGCAGCATCCAGCACCTCACTCAGCAGATCCACATCTGTGAAAACATCCATCACTATAGCTACCACCTGTGGGAGAGAGAGTGAGATAAGGACAGTCCAATTTTAGGCCTACCTGCGTCATCTGTGTATATGAGCATTCACTTGCAGCTGCTTACAGCACAGTCCCTCCCACCCCAGCATCTGCCTCTGTTGTACTTGCTGCATTTCTTCCCCCTACCCTGACAGCACCTGCCCCGCTGGATCTGTTCTGTGCCCTACTCTGGCACCTGCCCCTTCTGAACTCACTTCATGTCCCTGGAGTAAGAATTCTTATACTTTAAGGCCGGAAGGAATCTTAGGTCATCTAGGCCTGATTTACACCTAAAATTTAGGTCGACCTAGCTACATCACTCAGGGCTATGAAAAATTCATGCCCTGCATGACAGTTAGGTTGACCTAACCCCACTGTAGATGCAGCTAGGTCGATGGAAGAAGTCATCCATTGCCCTAGCTACTCCCTCCTGGGGGGGGGGGGCAGTTTACTACTGCGATGGGAAAACTCCTTACATCGCTATAGTAAGTGTCTATGCTACAGTGGCATAGCGTGTAGTACTTGTAGTGTAGACATATCCCTAGTCTGATTTCCTGCATAACACAGGCCTGAGAATTTCACCATTACCCCCTATTGCCCATGATAATTTGGGTTTGAATAAGCATATCTTCCAGCAAAGCATCCTGTCTTGATTTGAAACCATCAAGAGATGAAGAACCCAACACTTCCCTTGGTAACTTGTTCCAATGGCTAACCACCATCACTATTAAAAATGTGTGCCTTATTTCATAAGAACATAAGAATATAACGGCCATACTGGGTCAGACCAAAGGTCCATCTAGCCCAGTATCTGTCTACCGACAGTGGCCAATGCCAGGTGCCCCAGAGGGAGCACACCTAACAGGCAATGATCAAGTGATCTCTCTCCTGCCATCCATCTCCATCCTCTGACAAACAGAGGCTAGGGACACCATTCTTTACCCATCCTGACTAACAGCCATTTATGGACTTAACCACCATGAATTTATCCAGTTTTCTTTTAAACACTGTTATAGTCCTAGTCTTCACAACCTCCTCAGGTAAGGCGTTCCACAAGTTGACTGTGCGCTGCATGAAGAAGAACTTCCTTTTATTTGTTTTAAACCTGCTACCTATTAATTTAATTTGGTGACCCCTAGTTCTTGTATTATGGGGATAAGTAAATAACTTTTCCTTATCCACTTTCTCCACATCACGTATGTTTTTATATACCTCTATCATGTCCCCCCTTAGTCTCCTCTTTTCCAAGCTGAAGAGGCCTAGTCTCTTTAATCTTTCCTCATATGGGACCCTCTCCAAACCCCTAATCATTTTAGTTGCCCTTTTCTGAACCTTTTTTAGTGCCAGTATATCTTTTTTGAGGTGAGGAGACCACACCTGTACATAGTATTCAAGATGTGGGCGTACCATGGATTTATATAAGGGCAATAATATATTCTCAGTCTTATTCTCTATCCCCTTTTTAATGATTCCTAACATCCTGTTTGCTTTTTTGACCGCCTCTGCACACTGCGTGGACAACTTCAGAGAACTATCCACGATGACTCCAAGATCTTTTTCCTGGCTCGTTGTAGCTAAATTAGCCCCCATCATATTGTATGTATAGTTGGGGTTATTTTTTCCAATGTGCATTACTTTACATTTATCCACATTAAATTTCATTTGCCATTTTCTTGCCCAATCACTTAGTTTTGTGAGATCTTTTTGAAGTTCTTCACAATCTGCTTTGGTCTTAACTATCTTGAGTAGTTTAGTCATTTTAATTTGTCTTCGGCTTGCAGCCAATTTGCTAAATTAAAGTGACCTTTAATAGCTGTTTTTTTCTCCCCATTAAGATACTTCTATATCATAATCAAGTCACCTCTTAAACATCTTTTTGATAAGCTGAACAGATTGAGTACTTTCTCTCACTGTAATGCATTTTTTTTCCAGCCTTGGAATCATTTTTGTGGTTCTTCTTTATATCTTCTCCACTTTTTCAACACCCTTTTTAAAATGTCAACACTAAACCTGGATACAGTATTCCAGTATCGAACTCATCAATATAAAAATCACTTCCCTACACCCATTTACCCTCTCCATTTTATACATCTACAGTGTGTCAGTGAGAGCTCATGTTCAGTAGCCTCTATTGTGACCTCCTAAATCATTTTCAGGATTTACAGCTTTCTAAGATACAATTCCCCCATTCTGTAGATCAGGGATCGGCAACCTTTCAGAAGTGGTGTGCCGAGTCTTCATTTATTCATTCTGATTTAAGGTTTCATGTGCCAGTAATACATTTAAACGTTTTTAGAAGGTCTCTTTCTGTAAGTCTATAATATATAACTAAACTATTGTTGTATGTAAAGTAAATAAGGTTTTTTAAATGTTTAAGAAGCTTCATTTAAAAATAAATTAAAATGCAGAGCCCCTCCCAGACCAGTGGCCAGAATCCGGGCAGTGTGAGTGCCACTGAAAATCAGCTCGCATGCTGCCTTCGGCACGCGTGCCATAGGTTGCCTACCCTTGCTGTAGATATTGCCTATATACTTTAAAGTTGTCAATGGGGGAGATGTCTTTAAGCCATCTTTTGGCTCCTCGTGTTCTGAGACCATGCAGAGTCCTGTGTAACCTCTGGTGTAGCATAGCCTCAGGGCTGCTCTAACTTATGCAGTTTCCTATGGCCTCTTGGCAGCAGAGAATAACTGTAGTATAGTGAATGCTGGCCACGCATCCAGCACGCTCCCTTTCCCTCCCCATGCCAAGGACTGGGAGGAATGCCAATGCAGAGCCTTTACACCAGCTCTACACAAACTAGGGAGGCCCCTGTGTGAGGGGAGTCTCAGGCAGCTGTTTCCAGTCCGGTAAAACCCATTTCAATTGTCAGAATGGCCTAAGGGGTCCTGAGTGTAATTTTGCACAGGGTATCAAAAAGGGAATCAGAGTAGAGCTGCTGCATCCTGCCCCATCTCCTTCAGCTCTGTTGGTTCCTGGCCTTTGTTCGATCTTACCTGTTGTGCAGCTCGGATCATCCTACGGGCTTCTTCCTTGATGCTAGGATTGTCTGGGGGTGGTGGCTGCACCAGAGTTGTTACCTCAGTACCCTTGAATCCAAAGACCATTGGCCAGCCCAGATCAAGCTCAGGGACAGCAAGGTCAGAATTCATAGGCCAATAAGTCCCAGAGGATCCGTCTATGTCACTGCCATGAATGGCATCCATGCAGCTGCTCTCCTGGTTGGCATACTGGGGCTTCTGGAGATGCTGAGTGATGTGCTCTACCTCTGTGTTGCAGAGAAAGTCAGGGGCTCCTTCTTCATCCAGAAAACGGTGATAACTCTCTTGCCCCTCCTCAGCTAGCACATCCAGAGCCAGCCGGTAATACTCCTTGTAATGGGGTGGCAGGTAGTTAGGGTCCAGGGGGTTGTCCCCCTGTGAGGAGCTCTGGGACCGGCGAGCCATGAGGGGCAGGGGAGCTGTAGGAAAGGAACAAAGAGCAGGGAGCTAATAGCCAATATTAACCATCACCCTCATCCCCATTGACACCTTCCTCCTCCCAAATGGGTATGTGTAGGGATCATGCGTGGTAAAACAATGAGAGACAGTGAACAGATGTCAGGTGCACTGGGTAGTAATTACCGTATATACAGCTTTTTTTGCAGTATGTGAGGTAGCATATATCAGTGTTATAGTGGCTTGGAAATTGATCTCTTGACAAGGAAATGGGATTGTATGGTCACCTACTAATGTGTTACTTTGACATATTAGCATATATTTGTTCAAAAGTATGGTTGGGAGGATGGTGTAAATTGGGAAGGTGTGATGGTGAGTGATACGGGATTATAAAGCAGGATTCCTTAGCTGTTCATTTTCAGGCTTTCTAAAATTAGATTTTTTTTTTTAACAATCTAGACTTTTTGTTAAAGCAAGTATAATTTGTCTGGGTATTAGCTGGATGTCAGTGAAACACACTGTCAGTCTCTCTTTTAAATTAATTGTTTTGTGAAATTGTACTGGATGAAAGAGTACACACATACATACCGGTGCACCTGTTCAAGCCCCTGGATCCTTTAAAACTGGGAACTATAGCCACCAGGGCACATGATTAGGAGCCTACAGGAAGCTAGAAACAAGACATCCTGCCTCTGGGGGTAGGAGTACCTGGCAAGAAGGACTTGGGTACGTTCTAGTAGCTAGGAAGGGTTACTAAAGAGAAAGATATGGTCTCTTCTCTCCCATCTGATGGGAGCTGGGAAAGCTCAGGTTAGTACCCAGCCTTCACACTTTATTTACTCTTCTTCTGAAACTTTTATTTAAGAATAAAGCCAGACCTCAGGGCAGGGTCTTGGATTATGGTTGTTGGAAGCTTTTTTTCCTACCTTCCTCACTGGTTAGTTGCCCATTAGCTTAAGTTCTCTTTAGGAATTTTCCCTGTTGTGTTTTTTTTCCCTCCTGTGCTCCTGAAGTTGAAATCAGGTTTCCTTCTTTTTTCAGGCGTGTTTTGCCTTCTCTGCTCTAGCCTAGCTGTATGGAGGTGGTGGTTTGTTGATGTTGTGAGTTACATTAGGAGTTTACTTGATGTTGGAGTCTGTGTAATTCGCACACACACTTTTGTCTGTCTGGGTCACAATTTCTGCTGATGGTTAGAAGATCCTAAATTTAAGTTCCTTGTTTATCTTTATGGTATGGGACAGCTATCCTAATCATAGTATAGCCTAGTTTGGTGTGTGTGTGCATTATCGCTGTCTCTTAGTATGTGGGTGTATGGAATATTGTCTTGCTGTCTGCCTTGTATATCTATATCTATGAGCCTGAGAGAGTGCTGTCGTGTGTGTGTGGTCTTGCTTGTGCTTTGGGTTGGGACAAAAAGCTTTGAAATATAACTGAAAGGCAACTAAACTAGTGACATGCCTATGTGTGCTGCAGAGCATCTGGAGCCTGACTCTTGAGAGGGTGGAACTATCCCATGATTCTCACTGGAGCAGTAACTCCCAGCCCCACTGTTCCAGGGGCCCTGTCAATGGCCAGCAGAGAGCTCTCTGTAATAAGAGAAGAGTAAAGAGGGCCTGGGCCACCCACCCAATCAGAGACACCCCTGTAGCTGAGGTAAGTACTGTGGGAGTTTTGGCTGCCCTCCCTTTCTCCTAAGGGAGAGGGATCCCATGCTGCTTATAAAGGGTGGGGTGGGGTGTTTCAGATCTGCTGCTCCTGGAGGGAGGGGAGATTGGGGACCCAGCGTATAGCCCTTGCCAATCTGGGAAAGGTGAGGGGACCCTTATTACTGTGAGAGTGGGGCTACAGTGCTGCAGGGATGAGGCCACAGGGAACTCTGTCGTGGTGTTTCTAGGCCTCATGATTGCCTAATCCAGTGCTAGGTGCAAGGTGTCTCTCTTGTGTTTTGTGTATGCTAGGGATGTCCTCTTACTGTCAGGTGTGCACATGTCAATAGCTGGATGAGTGTGCCTCAGAATGTTATATGTCCTAGACAGACTTTGTTGGGGGGAGGGCAGAAAAAACTTTTCTGATCATCTAGGCTGAATGTCAGCTTAATAAAGGCCAGAGAACTTCACCCAGGGATTCCTGCTTCAAGCCAAATAACTCCTGGCTGAAGTAGAGCAGCTCTTCTAGAAAGATCCAGTCTTGATTTACAGACTCCAGGTGATGGAGAATTCCCCACAGCCTTTGGTAAATTGTTCTGATGCTTAATTACCCTCACTGTTGTTACCTATCAGCTCTGTGTTCGTGGGGAAACCCAGGCACAATACCCAGCCTGTCTGACCCATGAGAGACCTCTCCCCCACCCCCCAGCCTCTGCTTCAACCAAAACCAGTCACAAGAAAAAACTTACAAAAAGCAATGAAAAGGCAGTGAGAGACACACCTAAACCCCTGGGACAAAGGTGACAGGATTAAGGAAACTCCTCTAGGCTCATTTGCATCGAAGATGGGACAAGGAGGCATCTCCATTAGCATACAGAATGGAGAACAGAGATTCCAAGGCAAAAACTGCATGGAAAAGCAGGGAAGCACTGCATGATGGGGGATCCTGCCTGCCCACCTCCAGCTCAGCAGTTATCAGGCCAGTTCTAGTAATAAATCCTTTATTGGGCTCCTTACTGACACTAAACTGGGAGGCGTAGATACGCTGGAGGGTAGGGATAGGATACAGAGGGACCTAGACAAATTGGAGGACGGGGCCAAAAGAAACCTGATGAGGTTCAATAAGGACAAGTTTAGAGTCCTGCACTTAGGACAGAAGAATCCCATGCACTGCTCAAGACTAGGCACCAAATGGCTAGGCAGCAGTTCTGCAGAAAAGGACCTAGGGGTTACAGTGGCCGAGAAGCTGATATGAGTCAACAGTGTGCCCTTGTTGCCAAGAAGACTAACGGCATATTGGGCTGCTTTAGTAGGGGTATTGTCAGCAGATCGAGGGACATGATCATTCTCCTCTATTCGACATTGGTGAGGCCTCATCTGGAGTACTGTGTCCAGTTTTGGGCCCCACACTATAAGAAGGATGTGGAAAAATTGGAAAGAGTCCAGCGGAGGGAAACAAAAATGATTAGGGGGCTGGAGCACATGACCTACGAGCAGAGGCTAAGGGAACTGGGATTGTTTAGTCTGCAGAAGAGAAGAATGAGGGGAGATTTGATAGCTGCTTTCAACTACCTGAAAGGGGGTTCCAAAAAGGATGGAGCTAGACTGTTCTCAATGGTAGCAGATGACAGAGCAAGGAGTAATTGTCTCAAGCTGCAATGAGGGAGGTTTAGGTTGGATATTAGGAAACACTATTTCACTAGGAGGGTGATGAAGCACTGGAATGGGTTACCTAGGGAGGTGGTGGAATCTCCTTCCTTAGAGGTTTTTAAGGTCAGGCTTGACAAAGCCCTGGCTGGGATGATTTAGTTGGGAATTGGTCCTGCTTTGAGCAGGGGGTTGGACTAGATGACCTCCTAAGGTCCCTTCCAACCCTGATATTCTATGATTCTATGATCTAAAATAGTGAAGCTCCCTAATTTCATTGTGAGCTCCCTCCACGGAGCACCGCCCCTAGCCAGGAATGAGCAGTTCCTATTGTCAAGCCTGAACAAAACAACTTTGGTATACTCCCTTGAGCCATTAGTTTATACATAAACAAATCTAGTGTTCTCCCTTGAACCACTGTTGTTTCTCTACAAAAACCCCTACCCACGCTCAATAAGTGTTCTGATGCCTGGATCCAAAATCTGCATCAGTTCCATTGGCACTTCATCTTCTCCTGACTGATCATGCTGGGGGCTCTGCCTGTCTCCAGCACTCCAGACCCTCAGCTATCACCACCACCTGGGACCCCCGATCGATTCAAGCTTCATGGAGTGGTGAGAACCTACCTCTCTTGCTCTCTCTCACTACAGCCTTCTGACCTGACTTGGGTGATCAGTCATAGTTTTCTAAACCTGACTTTTACAACCAAATTTAAGTTAGATTTAATATTATAACTGTTTTGTTTGTTTGGCTCCCCTATGGTTATTACCTGGCAATAAATAATTTCCATGGTTAAGCTGGTTACTTCTCCCCCCAGCCCCCCCATGGGTGTTTTTTGGCTTCCTCATTCACTCTGCAGCAACGCTCCTCATACCTAAGCTAAAGATCCCTGCAGTGCACAAAAATCCTGTGGGGTTTGTTCATCAAGTGGGTTATTGCCAGAACAATTGGAATATGAAAGTGGGGATAGCGATGTGCTGAACCTGGGACATATGAGAGTGGCAGCTTGGATGTGCTGCTCCACCCAGTCTACTGAGTCCAGGAGCATATGAGGGTGGCAGATTGAAAGTGCTGCTCGACCCAGCCTTCTCAGGCATGCTCTATTCTGGTGCGGTGCCCATGGCAGATGAGGGTGACAGCTTGGGAATGCTGCTTGACCCAGCCTACTCAGTCCAGGGACATATAAGGGGTCAGATTGGGAGTGCTGATTAACCCCGGGGGTGGGTGGGTGTGTGTGAGAGAGAGAGATTCTGGGGCTGGAAGAACCCAGCTCTGGGGAACCTAGATCCTGCAGGATAGCTCCATTGGGAAGGAACTTGCAGCAGGGAGAAACAGAGCTCTGTATGAGAACACAAGTGACACAAGCAGTACATTGATAGAATTACAGAACACCCCCCCACCCATCGCCCGAAGAGTAACCCTAATAAATGAGCATACCTCAAAGTAATGGGCAAATTTGGTAACACTGTTAAAATCTGCCCCTTATTTCTAATCTGAATTTATTTGGCTTTAGTTGCCAACCAGTGGATTTCTTTCTGCCTTTTTCTGCTTTAAAGAGCTCTCTACTAAAAGAAATTTCTTCATCCTGAAGGCACGTGTTGGACCATGATCAAGTCAACTCGTAGCCTTCTCTTGGCTAAACTAATAGAGGGATAGCTCAGTGGTTTGAGCATTGGCCTGCTAAACCCAGAGTTGTGAGCTCAATCCTTGAGGGGGCTATTTTAAGGAACTGGGGTAAAAATCTGTCTGGGGATTGGTCCTGCTTTGAGCAGAGGGTTGGACTAGATGACCTCCTGAGGTCCCTTCCAAACCTGGTATTCTATGATTCTAGGAGTGGTTTTCCAGACCTCATATTGTTCTTGTGCCTCTTTTCTGAACCCTCTCTATTTTTCAACATCTCTTTTGAAGTGTTGACACGAGAACTGAACACAGTATTCCAGAAATGTTCTCACTAATGCCATCTACAGAGGCAACATCACTTCCCCCTGTATCCCATCCCTACCCTCCAGCATATCTACCACTCCTCCCAGTTTAGTGTCAACCGCAAACTTGCTGAGGGTGCAATCCACACCATCCTCCAGATCATTAATGAAGATATTGAACAAAACTGGCCCCAGGACCAACCCTTAGGGCACTCTGCTTGATACCGGCTGCCAACTGGACATGGCGCCATTGCTCACTACCCGTTGAGCCCAATGATCTAACCAGCTTTCTATCCACCTTATAGTCCATTCATCCAGCCCATACTTCTTTAACTTGCTGGCAAGAATACCGTGGGAGACCATATCAAAAGCTTTTCTAAAGTCAAGGAATAACACGTCCACTGCTTTCCCCTCATCCACAGAGCCATCCATCATGGGAGCATCATCTTCACTTTGTCACAAATGGCTCAGGTATGCATATTATCTAATGGGTGTCTGGAGTGTTTTACTGTCAGGTTTGTGTGTGTATGGAGCGTTTCTTCCAGCCTGACTCAGAGCAGCAAATAGTGTGTCAGTTGGCTGGGGCTTGTTGTCAGCGATGGTGCACTGGTTTGCAAGGGGAGACAGAACTAACTCTCTACTTGTGACATGTTGTATAAGTGTTGCCTGGTATTACTTCTAGTCTATTTCTGTCAGTCTTGTCTCTAGGACAGGGGATGGTCTTTACTCTGTGCCGCACACAGCATACTGGGGCCTTAACTGGGACCTCTAGAGTACAAATAATCTGTAGAATGGCGCTGTCCTTCACTGTATGTCCATGCAATAGGAGAGTATCCTCTTGCTGCATGTACACTGGATACTCTGTCTTCTGTACTGCTGGCCTCAGCTGTTATTAATACAGGATGACTGCTCTGTCCTGTGGGGTTGGTGGAGGCTGAATGCAGGGTGTGATGCTGGAGATCCCGGAGGGAGCTGCAAGCAGGAATGCGTCCCTGAGGCTGACAGAAAGCAAGTGTGTCAGCAAGGAAGTCAGACAGCCGATGTGTCAGCAAGGGAGTCAGCACTGGGACTGGCTGGTGCTGCAGTGACTTTCAGTTAAGCCGCTGTTTTCCATGCTGACAAGCTGGGCCTGTCTGCCGGGCCTGATGGCTAGGGGCACAGCATGCCACCTCCAGCAACAGCAGGAACAGTCAAGGAAGCCTGGAAAAGATTCCTGAGCTGTTGGAAGGGGATGGCAGAAAGAGCCTGATTTCCAGGTGTAACACACACCTTCTGGGTGTGGTGTTCTGTCTCATCGAGTGGCACCAAGACCACTTAGAGAGAGAGAGAGAAAATGAGTCTGCTACAGCCCTAGCTAAGAGCCAGTTGGCTTTCAGCTCATGCGGTAGAGGCTCGTGCAGTAAGCTCCAGAGGCCCCAGGTTCAACCCTGCCCACTCATGACAGGGGTCTGTTGGTTTTTTTTTAAATCAGAATGACATGTACAAAATCTGGAGTTTGTTCCATTGCACTTTTGTCAAATGCTCTAGAGAATGTGCAACCATCAAATTTCTCCCAGGTTTGTATTCAATTTACAAATCATACATTGGTAGCTGAAAAAATAATCTGTGTATTCTGGGGCAGGGGTGGGGGTTGCCTGACCCCTTTTAGCACTGGCAATAAGTGGACTATGGTTTGTTTCACATAACACAGACCTCACATAAATATGTTAAACTTTTTATACCCATGGACTAAGGCCAAAGCTTTCTTCTGTATTTGAGCATATTAACATCCAGTTTTTGTTAATCCCCATGGTGCATAAGCCACTGGTCTCTAATTTTGACCATACTGTCATGTGTCAATATCTTCCTTGGCAACATCTGGGGACAGCTTAGTTTTGTGCTTACTGTCACGGTACATCAGAACTGGGTCCTCTAACTCAGGGGTGCTCAAACTACAGCTCATGGGGTACGTCCAGCCCATCAGACCTTTTAATCTAGCCCTTGAGCTCCCACCAGGGAGTAGGGGCGGGGGCTTGCCCCGCTCCATTCATGCCATGGCTCCATGCAGCTCCCAGAAGCAGCAGCATGTCCCCTTTCCAGGTCCTATGGGTAGGGGCAGCTGCAGGGCTCCACACGCTTCCCCTGCCCCAAGTGCCTCCCCTCCCCCAAGGACAATGGGAGCTTCAGGGGCAGTGCCTGCGGACGGGGCAATGTGCAGAGCTGCCTGGCCACGCCTCCACATAGGAGCCGGAGGGGGGACACGCTGCTGCTTCCATGAGCTGCTTGAGGTAAACGCTGCCCAACCCCCCTGCCCCAGCCCTGATCCCCCTCCTACTCTCCAAACTCCTTGATCCCAGCCCAGAGCACCCTCGTACACCCCAAACCCTTCATCCCCAGCCCATCCCAGAGCCTGCACCCCCAGCCAGGGCCCTCATCCACCCACCCCGCACCCCAACCTTTGCCGCAGCCCGGAGCCCCCTCTTGCATCCTGAACACCTTATTTCTGGCCCCACCCCAGAGCCCGCACCCCCAGCTGGAGCTCTCACCTCCTTCCGCACCCCAACCCCCAATTTTGTAAGCATTCATGGCCCACCATACAATTTCCATATCCAGATGTGACACTCAGGCCAAAAAGTTTGCCTAACCCATCTTTAATTCCTTCAGTTTCTCTATATTAAGATTTGCATCCCATGTTATTGGACAGCTTTGCATAATACAGGTCAGGTTGCTGGTTTGGGCAGCTAAAGTAGGTATAAATTTCCCTACATAGTTCAGGATTCCAAGGAGTCTCTGAATTTCTCCCTTGTCTACTGGGGTAGGCATGTTGTTGATGGCCTCAACCTTTCTGTGTTAACTTCTCTTCCAGGTTTGTTATTTCTGTTGCACAGAATTTACATTTTTGTTCAGCCTATCAGCTCTAGACAAAGATGTGTGGAGCCTCTGGTCATGCTCTTCTATTGTTTTGGATCCCTTACTCCATGCCACTCCCCGATGAAAATGTCATCTATGTAAACCTTAGTATCCTCCATAGGATAAAAAAATTGTTGTATTTTCTGGTGAAACATGCTAGGTGTTGAACATAACCCAAATGGCAGTCTGCAGAAAGAGTGTCTCCCAAAGGGGGTACTGAATGTGCACAAATGTGCTTTGTTTTCCGGTGGGCTTTGCCAGAACCCTGCTGATGCATACCTCAAGAGTTTAACAAAAAAATAATATTTAGCATCAACCATCTTCTCCAAAATTTCTCCCCTTGTAGATAGTGGAAAATGTTCCCTTTTTAACATGTTAGGGGTGTTAATTGTGAGGTGGTTGGGCGCCCCTCCCTTTTTTTAATTTTTTTTTTTTTGTACTTTGAGATCTTCCCTATTCCCTGAGAAACATTTTCAAACTCTTCCTCAATTGTTTTGGTTCCCTGATCCTCCCTGAGTGCATCTTCTTGATGAGACCAATGGCTTGACATACTTTTAATTCAATAATAGGTATACTTTTCCCTGGTACTGTTACAAATTGGAGAAGAGAGACAAGGAGGGTGAGGTAATATCTTTTATTGGACCTACATCTGTTGGTGGGAGAAACAAGTCCAATAAAAAAATATTACCTCACCAACCTTATCTCTAATATCCTGGGACTGACACGGCTACAACTATACTACATACAAAATTGGAAAAGATAGTTTGTTATTTACCTGTACATTTAGTTCACGTACACACGTAGTGGGAATCAGCACACTGCTGAAAGGCCTGAGGTTACCGGCTACTGTAGCTTTATCTTCCAGTGACTAACAGTGTTTCTGGCAAGACACTGGCTTGTGTATCAGTGTACAACTTAAAAGTAATATCCCATTTGCTTCCAGGTTGACAGCCCAGTCATCTGCTGCAGTGGTCTCCATTGCTCCTATGAAGAATCCTCTGAGCTAATGGTGCTGTTGTCCTCTTTGCTCATGCTGTGCACTCTCTGCTAGTGCTTGCAAACTCTTGCAAAGTGATGTAAACCATTCACTTTTTGCCTTTGTTCCTACATTCCAGGCACAGTCTTAACTTGTACTTATTGCCACAGGGTATGCAGCACCATGTGCTGTTTTTGCTGGATTTAGACTTTGAGTTCTGTGTGCTTTTTTTCCTCCTCTCTCTCTTCCCCCCTCTGCTCCCAACATGGTATTTTGGATTCTCAATCATAGCTGCAGTGTCAGAGCACTGTCTACCCTCCATGAGCGTCATTCTGTACTGGGCAACTTCTGTAGGCTGGCAAATTCCAAATGCCTGTCAAGGGTTAATTGTGGATCTTCTACTAGTCCCTGAGGTTACATCTACACGGTACTAAAAAAAACAAACAGCAGCACTGAGTCTCAGAGCCCAGATCAGCTGATTTGGGCTCACAGGGCTCAGGCTGCAGAGCTATAAAACTGGACTCTGGGACCCCCTCCCCTCATGGGAGCCTGAGTGCCAGACCAGCCTCGAATGTCTATGCTGCAGTTTTATTGTCCTGCAGCCCAAGCCCTGGGAGCCTGAGTCAACCTGTGTGGCTATGGTGTGGGTCTCTTATCACACTGTAGATGTACTTTGCATATGTGTGTGTGGGTTGTTTGGGGTTTTTTTGTTCCAGCATCAATCATAATCTGCTCTCAATCAGGGACTCAATCTTGCAATTTTGGGGAGCTCTCTGAAGATGAAGAACCAAATTCTTCTATAGTTTTACCTTCCTTTGGACCCTGTGATTAAAAACATATATTTCAAATGTGTGTTACATGGAGTGCAGTACTTAAAATTCTGTACTACAGTTTCATACTAAGACTCTTCTGCCAGCATTAACAGAAGACTATTAAATACATTAAGTGCTTCAGAACCAGCCACTGTTAATAATAAGGCTACCTTACAGCTTTCTTCCTCTTTGTTGGAACCCGTTGCTTGCAGACAGAGTGAACTTTTTTCACATTTTCAGAGTTTCAGCTCTGCTGGAACTTCTAACTGGTCCATTTTCCCCTCAGGGTATTTTCTTGTTTTCTTTTTAGTCCTGGTACCATGTGATGTTCAGTGATCACTCAGTGCTTAAGGTGTTTGCAAGAGATCTCATTTATTGTGTCTGGTTCCAACTGGCTGTGCATTACAAGAGCTTGACAGTGCTCAGCTCTTAGAAGCACGGAGCAAGAGTCTATGCATCACACTTGTCCAAGATGGGAACCTGATGTTTTGCTGCCATGGAATCCGGGACATCAGATGGAATTGCAGGGGCTATAAACACCTTCAGCATACTGTTGTGCTCCTGCAATGAAACTGTCCTAGCCCTGGACTCCAATCAAAAACTCATGCTTGGGTATGTCAGAGCTGAAGGGACAAATGTTTCTAGGTCTTTGGAGGCAAAGCTCCAGAAAAATTAGATCAACATGCTCAGAGATTCTGTTAAACCAAAGAGTCCTGTGGCACCTTATAGACTAACAGATGTATTGGAGCATAAGTTTTCATGGGTGAATACTCACTTCGTCAGACGCATACCACATGAAAGCTTATGCTCCAATACATCTGTTAGTCTATAAGGTGCCACAGGACTCTTTGTTGCTTTTTACAGATCCAGACTGACACGGCTACCCCTCTGATACATGTTAAAACAAAAGGATGCTAGATTTGTCAGACCAAAGGAGGCTCTGTACTGCTGGGGGTGTGTTTCTGGAAGGCGAGGGTTATCATGTATCTACGAAACCTGTGCACAGGTAACTAGACATAGAAGAGACATCTGACAGTGGGGTGCTTTTTAGACTTGCTGACAAAGCCATATAGGGTAACCAAACAGCAAGTGTGGAAAAATCAGGACGGGGGTGGGGGGTAATAGGAGCCTATATAAGAAAAAGACCCAAAATCAGGACTGTCCCTATAAAATCGGGACATCTGGTTACCCTAAAGCCATAACAAGAGTTAATGGGTGGAAGCTGAGGTTAGAAAAATTCAATCTTGAAATGACACAGTTTCCTAGCAGTGTAATTAAACATTGGAACTACTTGTTGAGAAGGTGGTCAACTCATCACCACTTGGACTTTTTAAACAACATTTGATATCTTTCTAAAAGATAAGCTTTAATCCACCTCTGGGAGAAATTCTATGGCTGGCAAAGTAGGGGGAAGGTCAGGCTTGATGGTCGTGTTGGTTCCTTCAAGGGCTGTGGGAAGAATTGGAAACTCTGCATTGCCTCAACCTGCTCATAAGTCTTGCAACGCTGCATTAAGACAATGAGTAATAAAATCTCCAGCTTCAGTGCTTTATCTGGTCACCTGCAGGAGTCAGGAGGGAAATCCCTCCCCAGATGTACAACTGGCCAGGTGTATTTTGGATTTTTTCACCATCCTCTGAAGCATTAGATTGGCCACAGCTGGATCTGGGATGCTGGACGAGGTGGACCAGTGCTCTAAGGTGGTACAGAGAAACCTCTTTTTAGGTGCCTGGCCAGTGTGTCTTGCTTACATGCTCAGGGTCAATTTGATTGCCAAATTTGGGTTTGGGGAGAATTCCCCCCCCCCATATCAGATTGGCATGGACCTTTAGCATTTTTTTTCTGCTTTCTCTGCAGCAGGGGGCATAGATCATTTACAGGGATCACCTGGGCATATCTCACAATCAACTCCCTCTCATTGCAGAGGCCTCTGGCATTGATGCCACCCTGGTCTCTCTTGTTGTCTGCCTGTGGCACACAATTGTTTAGCCTCTTGAGGATGAAATCTAATGGCCTGTGATACATAGGAGGTCAGACTAGATGAGCTAATGACCTTAAATGCCATGAAACTCTATCATTGTCATCCTTTTCACATCTTCAGGTACATAAGGTAGATGTCAAAGAACACCAGTTGTCCCTATCCTGGGCTAATTTTTCCAGGTCTTCTGTATTCAGATGTAGTAATGCCACTCCAGCCATTATTATGCTACAGAGCGTGGCTGTAGGTCAGTGTCTCATCAGTTGCCCTAGGATCACTGAAGAAATGCTTTTTTAGGTAGTCTATTAACAGACATTCATAAAGCGGCAAAGAGTCCTGTGGCACCTTATAGACTAACAAAAGTATTGGAGCATAAGTTTTTGTGGGTGAATACCCACTTCAAAGTGGGTATTCACCCACGAAAGCTTATGCTCCAATACATCTGTTAGTCTATAAGGTGCCACAGGATTCTTTGCCGCTTTTTACAGATCCAGACTAACATGGCTACCCCTCTGATACTAGACATTCATAAAAGATGTCTCAAATATGTCCATCTCTTCTTCTTCTGTACTACTTGTATTGTTATAGCTAGTTGGACCTCTTGGTTAATTATTCTATCTATACATTTTATATTGAATATTCTATGGATGGACTCATTCATTTTTCCAGGACTCTGCTCCATATAAGAGGACATTTAGGACTTTGCAGCTACAAAGTTTTTGCATTTTTCTAATCACATTGGACTTCCATACTGTATGAAATTTTTGAAATACAACACTTGCTTTGCATATTCTGGACCCTACAGCAAATGTGCAATCACCAGTATTGTGATTGATGCTACCCACAAGTAAATTTATTTATAGATTTTCAAGGCATCACCTTCTTCCAAGTAGATAAAAACACTGATAGATAATTTTTCTATCTTTGATATATTGAGATGACCTATTTGCAAGATCATTCATCTCACTGCATTATCTTCAATGGACTTATCTATAAGATGTAGGTTAGATAAATGTCTATTAGGGATGGTCTAGACAGTATTTGGTCCTGCCATGAGGGCAGGGGACTGGACTCGATGACCTCTCGAGGTCCCTTCCAGTCCTAGAGTCTATGAGTCTATGAGTCTATGAAAAATTTTAGTCTCCAAGCTTATCATCTATCTTATCCATGCAATGCCAGTTTCCATAATGACATCAGTTGCTTGACAAAGTTAATAACTGGAAACTATGGCATATAATGAAATGTACCTCTATTCTGTATAGCATCTTTCCTTGAAACTGTCCATCCCCAGGTACTTGAGAGAGTTGTAGCTATTACTGTTTACCAAGCCAGCAAGAAACTTACATAACAAAGAGGTTTCAGAGTGGTAGCCATGTTAGTCTGTATCAGCAAAAAGAACAAGGCATACTTGTAGCACCTTAGAGACTACCAAATTTATTTGAGCATAAGCTTTTGAGGGCTAAAACCCACTTCATCGGATGCATGCAGTGGAAAATACAGTGTGAAGATATATATACATAGCACAAGAAAAATGGGTGTTGTCATACCAACTATAACAAAAGTAATCAACTTTTGTAGTGATAATCAGGATGGTCCATCTCCAACAGTTGACAAGAAGCTCTGAGTAACAGTAGGGGAAAGAAAATAGCATGGGGAAATTGTTTTTACTTTGTGAATGACCTATCCACTCCCAGTCTTTATTCAACCCTAATTTAATGGTGTCCAGTTTGCAAATTAATTCCAATTCTGCAGTTTCTCATTCGAGTCTATTTTTGAAGTTTTGTTGTTGGAGAATTGCGACTTTGAGGTCTGTAATTGAGTGACCAGGGAGGCTGAAGTGTTCTCCGACTGGTTTTTGAATGTTATAATTCTTGACATCAGATTTGTGTCCATTTATTCTTTTGCGTAGAGACTGGTTTGGCCAATATACATGGCAGAGGGGCATTGCTGGCACATGATGGCATCTATCACATTGGTAGATGTGCAGGTGAACAAGCCTCTGATAGTATGGCTGATGTGATTAGGTCCTATGATGGTGTCCCCTGAATAAATATGTGGACAGAGTTGGCAACGGGCTTTGTTGCAAGGATAGGTTCCTGGGTTAGTGTTTTTGTTGTGTGGTTGCTGGTGAGTATTTGCTTCAGGTTGGGGGCTGTCTGTAAGCGAGGACTGGCCTGTCTCCCAAGATCTGTGAGAGTAAGGGATTGTCTTTCAGGATAGGTTGTAGATCCTTGATGGTGCACTGGAAAGGTTTTAGTTGGGGGCTGAAGGTGATGGCTAATGGCTTTCTGTTACTTTCTTTGTTGGGCCTGTCCTGTAGTAGGTGACTTCTGGGTACTCTTCTGGCTCTGTCAATCTGTTTCTTCACTTCAGCAGATGGCTACTGTAGTTGTAAGAATGCTCGACAGAGATCTTGTGGGGATTTGTCTCTGTCTGAGGGGTTGGAGCAAATGCAGTTGTATCTTAGAGCTTGGCTGTAGACAATGGATTGTGTGATGTGGTCTGGATGGAAGCTGGAGGCATGTAGGCATGTATAGCGGTCAGTAGGTTTCCAGTGGTGTTTATGTGACCATCACTTATTAGCACTGTAGTGTCCAGGAAGTGGATCTCTTGTGTGGACTGGTCCAGGCTGAGGTTGATGGTGGGATGGAAATTGTTGAAATCATGGTGGAATTCCTCGAGGGTTTTCTTTTCCATGGGACCAGATGATGAAGATGTCATCAGTGTAGCGCAAGTTGAGTAGGGGATGAGAGCTCAGGAAGCGTTGTTCTAAGTCAGCCATAAAAATGTTGGCATACTGTGGGGCCATGTAGGTACCCGTAGCAGTGCCACTGACTGTTACTCCCCTACTGTTACTCAGCTTCTTGTCAACTGTTGGAAACGGGCCATCCTGATTATCACTACTAAAGTTTTTTTTCTCCTGCTGATAATAGCCCACCTTAATTGATTACTGTCTGTTTCTGACAAGTCTTTCAATAGTTGCCCAGCTGTGCCCCAGGTTTTCCAGCTCGGCTTCCACAGCTCTTTGCCATGTTGTTTTCAGGCAGCCTCATTTTTGCTTGCCTTCAGGTGTCCATCTTATTGCCACTCTGGTGATGGAATCAGTTTCCATCCGAAGCACATGACCAATCCATCTCCAATACCTCTTGGCAATGATGGTGATCAGGGCTTCTTAGCTGCACTGTGTCAATAGATCTTGGTTTGAAATTGTTCTGGGCCAAAGATACGGAGGATTTTTCTGAGGCATGTTGTATGGAATGAAACTTCCTCATTCCCCAGCATTCTGCACTATGAAGTGGTGTTGCAAGTACAGGTTGCAGACTCACCACAGCAGCGCCTCCTGCCAGTCGCGCTAGGAAATAGCTCTGTCCTAGCTGTGGAGCACCCTCTGCAGGTGGTGTCCTGACCGTTACCTGCTCTGCTGTGCTGTCTGGGACCTGCTCCCTAGCTTGCGGCCTCCTCCTCTGGACACAGCTCTCTGGCTGTGCCCCACTCGGTTCTCCCCCCTGTCAGGGGTTTCCACAGTCCTCAGTCGGCACCTACCCTCGTGGCCAACTGCAACCCTAAAGTCTAGCCCCTTGCCTCAGAGGCCAGCCACAGTCTGTATTGGGCCACACCCCTCCACGGCCAAGTGCAGGAGGGGGGAAACCAGGCCCATCTACTACTCTGGGTCCTGGCCCAGGGACCCTCTGACGGCAGCTATGTCCTGCCCTCTTTCTCTCCCCTCTACTGCTCGTGCTCCTTGGGCCACTTCCTTTGGCCTTTGCACTTTCTTGGCCCTTTCTTCCAGGGGCCTCACCCTGGCAGGTATCATGTTGGAGCTTTCCCTCTGTTCCGGAGCCTGTCCAGCGCTGCTCTGTCTAAGGTGCTATCCCCAGGAGCCAGTCCTCCTCCCTTGCTTGTCAGGAAGAGACTGCTGTCTCCTTTGCTTTGCAGCCTTCATATAGGGCCCAATCTGGCCCTGATTGGCTGCCTCTCTCTTATTGGCTGGGTTCTGCACAGGCTTCCTCCAGCCTGTTTTAACCCTTCCTCTGCCAAAGTGGGGGAACCGCCACAGTACAAAGTAGCTCTGATAAATCTTGAGTTTGGTTTTGGTGTTGTATTTTGATGATTTCCAGACTGTATTTAAGATCCTGAAGTTGTTCCTGGCTTTACTGATTTTGTTCCGGATGTCCTGGCTGATGGTGCTGCCCAAGTATGTGAATGCTTCTATTGCCGAGATCATGATCCTCTATCTGTACTGGTGATGGTGAGGCAATGTTAAAGGTCATGATATCTGTCTTACTGCAGTTGATTTTTCAGTCCAATTTGCTGTCTGAATGCATTGAATCAAGTTGATTTTTCTTTTATATGGTGTTTGGGTATGTGACAGAAGCACATCATCATCTGGGAAGTCCAGGTCTTCAAGGGATGAGAAGAGTGTCCATTTAATGCCTCTTGGCATGTCTTCTGTTGTATGCCCCATTACCCAGTCTATGGCAATGTTGAAGAGGATTGCAGATATGACAGACCCCTGACGTACTTCTGTTTTGCCTTCTGTTTTGACTGAGATCAACACTGCATGTACCCTTGAAATAGAAGCTTTTGATGATGTTGATTATACAGAAGGGAATTCCATATGCCTGCAGAATGCGCCGTAGGCAGGTCCTGTGAATGCTATCAAAAGCCTTCTCAAAGTTTATGAAATTTATGTAAAGTTGCTGTTGCCATTCTAAGCACATACTCAGATACATAAAATGGAACCTTTACCTCAAAGTTTCATCAGGCAAACGAGCAAGGCTGGGAAATGCTGTCGGGTTTTGTTTTTGCAGAGGTACTGAGAAGCCTTAAGCGGTCTCTGAGCGCTGTCTGCACTCAAGCTTTAATCTTATTAAAGGAGTTGAACAAGACAGACGCTGCTTCCCTTATCAGCAGAGCAAGGCTAGGAGAGAGAGGTTAGCTAGAGTTTAGCATATTACAGTCAAACCTCGCAATAATGCGCCCCGCCATAACGCGAAATCGCATATAACGCAATCATAAGTTGGCTCCCCTTTAAGGCCTAATACCAGTGGTCCCCAACGCCATGGCACCCACCGGGACATTGATGTACCCCTGCCTAGTGCCCAGCAGGGGAGAGAAGCTGCGGCCCCGTGTCTGCTGGGGACAGAGAGCACTGGCGCCCGCAGCCCTGGAGTTCTCTGTCCCTGGCAGGCGAGGGGCCACAGCTTCTCTCCAAGCTGGAGAGAAGCCGTGGCCCTGCACCTGCTGGGGAGAGAGAGCACCGGCACCCGCAACCTCGGAGTTCTCTGTCTCCAGCAGGCGTGAGGCCACAGCTTCTCTCCCCTGCTGGGCACTAGGGGCACTAGGCAGCGCATATCAACGCACCACGTTGGGACCACTGACTTAAAGTGACCGGCTTGAAACCCTGCTATACTGCAACCCCACATTTATCGCAATGGAATTTTTTGGACCCCAAACATCGCGTTATAGCAGGGTTTCACTGTAGTAACCCCTCTCTTCCAATGAGACCATTTAAGAAATTGTCCAACTCATTCAAGATGTTGGGAAGGAATTTGAGGCAAGGTGGACAGAGAAGCATTAGTTACTGACAGACAGCCCCAAGTCTGACAGAGACAGCCAGATTCTGATCCCACTCACATTACTTGTATGCTAGTGTAGCCACTGATATTCTGCTTCTCTCTGGTGTCAGAGCAGAACCAGCCCCAGCGAGTCAAAAGCCACATTGCCAATCGTGGCTTCACAGAGAGAAGCCTCAACAATTAGGCCTAAGTTTAAGAAGCTGTAAGTTTAGGCCCTTTGAACTAAGAGAGCAAATGAACACCTGCTTTACAGAAGCCCGGGGTCTGACTTGTTAGTGCTCTAAGGCCCTTTATGACATTTAAGTAACAAATCCCTCTTACCCTACTGGAATGTCCTTAGTAGGAGGGTGCTCAGGGGCCAGCTCTACACCAAACCCTCCTGACCCCACGCTGCCACAGTAAGGCCTAGAATACTCAGACATGGCTTTAGGCCATCTTTGCCCACCCCTTGTGCCTACACTAAGTGCATCTAAGATGGGATGAAGTATTGGGCTGCTCAGACTGGTGCACCAAGAGCTGTGAGAGGCTGACCAGCAATGGCAAGAAATCATCGTGTTTAGAGAAAGGCATCTCCTATGAAGTCATGTGCCACCAGGAAAGATTTAAAACTATTTTTAGAGACAGAAGTGGAGTCTGCTCATTGCTTCCTAAGAGCCAGAGACCTAATTTACCTGACTTGGAGACCTGAAATCCTGGGGAAGAGAAACAAGTTCCTGGCCTGCATTTCATATCTGAGACACCAACTGGATTTAAGGAGCAAGCACCTACAGCCCAATTTGTCCTAGGTAAATTGAATTAACTGAATCCAGAAAGTTACACCACAGTGAACTTGGCACCTGGTGCAGACCAGTACCTCTCAGACCCCAAGCGATGCAGGAGTGATCCCCAATTCCCGCCACCCACCCACTCCCACTTGGATCAATGCAGCTTGGGAGGAAAATAGAAGTTCCAGGAAGGAGCTAACTCAGGGTGGCAGGGAGGGGAGGAAAAAGAAACTCTCAAATCAGCAGGAGCAGAGAAGTCATCTCAGCAGGTATTATAGCACGAGGGAAAGAGGAAAGATGGGATCCAGCCACGGCCACTCCTCCCCACTAGCAACCCGTGGACTCAGAGGGACCGGGATGATCCCTGCACAATTCTAGAGATACTAGGACCCAGGGCCGTCCTTAGGCATAGGCAACATAGGCAGCTGCGTAGGGCACCTGAAAATTTGGGGCACCACTGGGTCTTAGTGTCCACCCTCTTGTTTTCCTATCCCTGTTCTGACCCTTCCTGCAGGGTCCCACAGATGGCTACTCTAGCCTGGTGAGTCTTCCTTGGGAGGGAATCGAGTAGTTAAAAGTGAAAAAACCTCCAGCCTGCCAGATCTATCTGCACAAAACTGAAACTGTTAAAGAGACATTCAAGGGGTAATAAAGCCATTTAACAGGCATTTGCCAACCCCAAGTTATATACTGACAGGTTTCAGAGTGGTAGTCCTGTTAGTCTGTATCAGCAAAAACAAGGACGAGTCCTTGTGTCACCTCAAAGACTAACAAATTATTTGGGCATAAGCTTTTGTGGACTAGAACCCATTTCATCAGATGTCCACGAAAGCTTATGCCCAAATAAATTTTTATACTGTCAGTTTCTGACTTTACTGACATAAACAGTTGTGCATTAATGTAATATTTACACAGAACATGTCGGTCTACAGGACCTTAGTTTAAAATTTGCTTTAAAAATATTTCATTAGTGAGCTGGTGAAGATTATAAAATCACATTTCTAAAAAATGCTTGCATAGAGTTTTAGATGCACAATCATCTTTAGCCTTAAATGTGTGGATCTTCAGACATAGTTTTTTAAATAAATCCTTCAAAAGATCTCCCTTATCTAAAATACACATTTTAATTACCATAGTTAAAAAAAAATTGCTTCCAAGTCTTCCTGTCCTTTCTGTCCATCCCTTCACCACCTCTCCCCCCACTCCCCACTGAAGAGAGCCCTTAAAGGGACAACAGTCCTTCCCTTCCAGATAGCTGGACAAAGAGTTCCCTTTCTTTACTTCTGACTATCCAACAAACTAGTTTTAAAAGAACCCTCCAGCAAAATCAGTACCTTAGTAAGACAAAATCCTTGTTATACCTAAAATCTTTGGAAACATATTTTTTTTAAAGTTGGTGAAATTTCATAACCATGTCTCTTGTTATGGAGATCACACAAAGTAAATTACTCTTCCCTTTTTCTAAAAGCAATGAACATTGTTATGAACACACTAAACCTCTCTGATTAATTTAAAAGAATGTCTTTGTTTCAGTGAGTTAAATATGTAGTAATCTGGAATGCTGGTTTAAGATTTGAGTACATTTAAAATATAAATTCAACTTAGAAATACTGATGAAGAAAATGTAAAACAGAGAAGAGCTGCATCACGTATTACATTATATGTAATGTTGTATTCAGCAGGACAGCTGACTCACCCTTACTATGAAGTTTTTGCAAATAAATCTCTGACAAACTTCAGGGCATATAAAAAAACCTGTGATTGACATTTTTTATTCCCAAATTTTAGTGCTTTTAATTAGGTACTTTCTTCATGTCCATTCGGCATGAGGGAGAGGGCATGGAAGTCTCTGCGGGGAACTGTGACTCTCTGCCACCATGAGGTAGGCTGGGCATCTCATTATCCTTTGCTGTCAAGTCCCTCCTCCCCCTCTCCCACCAGGCTGTGAGCTTGGGCTGCCATCCGGCATAGGGGCACCAGTTTAATAATACTGCGTAGGGCCCCATAAATCCTAAGGACGGCCCTGCTAGGACCCATGTGATACCTCAGCATCCTCCCCAACCCCAAATGTGCAGCATGTGGGCTTGGGAGAAGAAAAAGTCCAAAAAGAACTGGCTTGCGCTGTAACTGACCTGTCCCAAACAACATGCACCACTCCACAAATCTGTGCATCATCTGCAAACGTTATCAGCAATGCTTTTATATTTTCTCTAGGTCATTGATAAAAATATTTAACACCAGTTGTGTGAGAACAGTTCCCTGTAGGACTGTAGTAGAAACCACCTCCCTGAATGATGATTCTCCTTTTAAATATACTTTGAGAACTATTAGTTAACCAGTTTTTAATCCATTTAATATGTGCTGCATTGATATTTGTATAGTGCTAATTTTTTAGTCAAACTATCATCTGGGCCTAAGTTAAATGCCTTTCAGCAGTCTGGGTATATTGTGTCAAGGGACTGCCACAAAGTTGAGGTAGGGTAGGCTATGAGTTAAAGATTGTTCTTATAAAAGTTATCAACATTTCTTTTATCACTTTTTCCCATTTGACCCACCATTCCTCATTGCTAATCTAACATAGGCAGGCAATTGTTCCATTTTTCATATTCTGACTAACACATTTCTGTAGCTGGTATTTGTTTTTGCAGCCATAGTGGTAAGATACATTTACTGGTTGCAGTCACCAGAATTCTAAACAGGTGTATCTCTAGTGGAAAATTGTGACTAAATACTTTTGCATACCAATCATACACAACAAATTCAAAGACTTTTGGTTTGCTTTTAAAAAATTGGTGCCCAGATCTATTTTAGGGAGATATCCCACAAATTCCTGTTTATTATAAAGATATGTCATACCCATTTTTATCAATACATTCAAATGTGGGCAACCAAAAGCTGCAGTTGCTTTGATAAATTATGACAGGTTTCAGAGGGGTAGCCATGTTAGTCTGTGGGTTATAATCCATGAAAGTTTATGCCTAAATAAATTTGTTAGTCTCCAAGGTGCCACAAGGACTCCTCATTGTTTTTGATAAATAAGCCCCTCATCATCTTAAGCTAGGTTTATACTACAGATAGGTCAACATGAGACAGCTTTTGTCAACCTAACTATGTCAGTGTCTACGCTACAGCATTGCTCCCGCCAATATAAGTGCCCTACTACACCGACATAAGTCCACCTCCATGAGAGGCGGAGGGCTGATGTGGCTGTAGTTAGGATGACGCAGTGTCCCTATAGATGGTTACATCGGCTTTTGGCTGTCTTGTCAATATCATGACTCTGCTGGAGTTATGAAATTAACAAGAAAGCCAACTCCTGGCTTCCTAGCCAGGGTGCTGCCCAGTCTGTACTCCATGCTGGGATGTCATGTCCAAACTGGGCTGCCACCTCTGGGGTCCCAGCTCCCTGTTCCCTGCCAGGAGCATGACAGCTGACTGGACTCTGGGCACAGATCTCCTCGCTGGAGGCGAGAAACACCAGGCAGCTTTCCCTTGCACCTGGCTGGGAGTGGGGAGGCGAGAAGACTGGGGGACAGCTGGGTTCCTGGCAGGGAGCTGCATGGAGCCGAGAGCCTTGGAGGAAGTGCACCTGGTGAGGACACACACCACCGACAGAAGAAGGGTAGTGTGGACATCAGGCACCACAACAAGTAGACCTAACGTAGGTTGACTTAAGATTGTAGCGTAGACATGGCCTTAAAGGTGAAGGATAACGTAGTGATAGATGCACAGGACTGAGTCACAAGATCTGAATTCTGTTCCTGGTACTCCTACAACTTTCTTGTGTGACCTTGGGTACACCAACACTGCAATGAAAGACCTGCTGCTGTTCTGAAAGGAAGCAGCTGACTCAGGCTTGCAGGGCTTGTGCTACAGAGCTATAAAATTGCAGTGCAGACATTTGGGCACAGGCTGGAGCCCAGGATCTGAGATCCAGTAAGTGAGGAAGGTCCCAGAGCCTGGGGTCTAGCCCAGCCCAAATGTCTACACTGCAGTTTTATCACCCTGGAGCCCAAGCCCCATGGGCCTGAATCAGCAGAGTTGGGCCTGCCAAGGCTGTGCTGCTGTTTTTTATTGCAGTGTAGACATACATCAGGATAGACCAGCACTGCAAAAAACACCCCTTGGAAGCAAGTTTCAGAGCCGAGATCAACTGACTCAGGTTTGCGGGTCTTGCACTCTGGGGTTAAAAATAGAAGCATAGCTATTCAAACTTGAGCTGGAGCCTGGGCTCCAGCCTGAGCCCTAATGTCTACACTGCTATTTTTAGCCAGTTAACATGAGCGCGACTCAGTTGATCCAGGCTCTGAAACTTGCTGCCGTGGGTCTTATTTTTTAATTTTGTTTTGCAAATTCTCAAGCTTGGATACTTAAGCAGCTAAATGAGGGGCCTGATTTTCAAAGTTGCTAAGCAACTGGAGGTCCCATTGACTTCACTAAGAGTTATGGGTGTTCAACACCTCTATAAACCAGCCCCCTCATTTAGCTGCCTAGCATTAAGTATCCAGGTTTGAAAATGTTAGTCAGAACCTCTTTGTGCCTCAATTTTCCTGTGTTCAATAGGGATAATTTCTTTCCTGCTTCAAAATGGGGTTTGGGAGGATACATGAACTAATGTTTGTAAAGTGTTTTAAGACCATCAGACAACAGAGGTGCAACCTTATTATTTATCATTTCAGTTATTTGTTTTAAAAAACCTGTATAGTTTTACCATCACTTTTCTGTTCCTGAAATGCAGACTGAGCTCATGCTGTAGATACTTGTATGTGGGATATTCCTGGACTGATGCCCACTGGATGCACAGAGTTTAAGTCCAGAAGGAACCATTAGATCAGTGGTCTCCAACCTTTTTACACACAAGATGACTTCATGAATTTATGATCAACCCAGGATCTACCCCGCCACTTCCCTGAGGCCCCACCCCGCTCACTGCATTCCCCCCTCCCTCCGTTGCTCGCTCTCTCCCACCTTCACTCACATTCACCGGGCTGGGGCAAGGATTTGGGGTGCAGTGCAGGCTCTGGCCTGGGGCCGAGGGGTTCGGAGTGTGGGACAGGGCTCCGGAATGAGTCTGGGACAGGGGCTTGGGGTGCAGGAGTGAGGGTTGCAAGCTCGGGGAGGGAGTTTGAGTGCAGGGGTCATATGGTCACACTGCACTTAATTTCATAGAATCCACTGGACATTTCATGAGTTTTGAATGAGGTTCCAGGCTGGGGCAGAGTGTTGGGGATGCAGGAGAGGATGAGGGGTGCAGGCTCTGGGAGAGAGTTTGGGTGCAGGAGGGGACTCTGGGCTGATGCAGGGGATTGGGGTGCAGGAGGGGGTGACAGGTGTGGGCTCTGGGAGTTGGAGTGCAGGAGGGGGTGCAAGGTGCAGGCTCCAGCTGGGAGGTGCTTACCATAGGCGGCTCCTGGTCAGCACCATGGTGGGGCTCAGGCAGGCTGCTCACCTGCCCTGGCCCCATGCCGCTCCCAGAAGCGGCTGGCTGCTGGCACATTTCTGCGGCCCCTGTGGTGGGAAGGAGGCAGCAGGTCTCCGTGTGCTGCCTGCAAGCGCTGCCCCCACAGCTCCTGTTAGCTGGTTCCCAGCCAATGGGAGTGTGGAGCTGGTGCTCGGGGCAAGGGCAGCATGTGGAGCTGCTTCAGCCCCACCCCCCTCCTCCTTCTCCTCTCTCTATCCCCCCTCAGGGGCCACAGAGATGTGCCAGCGGCCAGCCACTGATCCATGAGAGGACTTGCCTTCTTATCCCATGACTGCTGTGTTTGCTTAAGAGCCTTTGGTGAGGGATCTTGTCAAAGGCTTTCTGAAAGTCCAAGTATACTATGTTCACTGGATCACCCTTGCCCTCATGCTTGTTGACACCCTCAGAGGGTTCTAATAGATTAGAGAGGCACTATTTCCCTTTATAAAAGCTGTGTTGACTCTTCCTCAACATATTATGTTCATCTATGTATCTAATGCATCTGATGAAGTGGGCTGTAGCCCACGAAAGCTTATGCTCAAATAAATGTGTTAGTCTCTAAGGTGCCACAAGTACTCCTGTTCTTTTTGTGTATCTTATAAATGCTGTTCATCTGATAACTGAAATTAGGCTTAGTGGCCTGTAATTGCCAGGATCGCATCTGGAGCCTTTTTTCAAAATTGGCATTACATTAGCTATCCACCAGACATCTGGTATAGAGGCTGATTTAAGCCATAGATTACATACGATAGTTAGTAGTTCTGCAATTTCATATTTGACTTCCTTCCAAAACCTCCTCTACAGACACCTCAATCTAATATAGTTCCTCAGATTTTTCCCCTAAGAAGAATGGCTCAGATGTAGGGATCTCATAGACTCATAGACTCTAGGACTGGAAGGGACCTTGAGAGGTCATCGAATCCAGTCCCCTGCCCTCATGGCAGGACCAAATACTGTCTAGACCATCCCTAATAGACATTTATCTAACCTACTCTTAAATATCTCCAGAGATGGAGATTCCACAACTTCCCTAGGCAATCTATTCCAGTGTTTAACTACCCTGACAGTTAGGAACTTTTTCCTAATGTCCAACCTAAATCTCCCTTGCTGCAGTTTAAGCCCATTGCTTCTTGTTCTATCATTGGAGGCTAAGGTGAACAAGTTTTCTCCCTCCTCCTGATGACACCCTTTTAGATACCTGAAAACTGCTATCATGTCCCCTCTCAGTCTTCTCTTTTCCAAACTAAACAAACCCAATTCCTTCAGCCTTCCTTCATAGGTCATGTTCTCAAGACCTTTAATCATTCTTGTTGCTCTTCTCTGGATCCTCTCCAATTTCTCCACATCTTTCTTGAAATGCAGTGCCCAGAACTGGACACAATACTCCAGTTGAGGCCTAACCAGCGCAGAGTAAAGCGGAAGAATGACTTCTCGTGTCTTGTTTACAACACACCTGTTAATGCATCCCAGAATCACGTTTGCTTTTTTTGCAACAGTATCACACTGTTGACTCATATTAAGCTTGTGGTCTACTATGACCCCTAGATCTCTTTCTGCCATACTCCTTCCTAGACAGTCTCTTCCCATTCTGTATGTGTGAAACTGATTGTTCCTTCCTAGGTGGAGCACTTTGCATTTATCTTTATTGAACATCATCCTGTTTACCTCAGACCATTTCTCCAATTTGTCCAGATCATTTTGAATTTTGACCCTGTCCTCCAAAGCAGTTGCAATCCCTCCCAGTTTGGTATCGTCCGCAAACTTAATAACGTACTTTCTATGCCAACATCTAAATCATTGATGAAGATATTGAACAGAACCGGTCCCAAAACAGACCCCTGCGGAACCCCACTTGTTATACCTTTCCAGCAGGATTGGGAGCCATTAACAACTACTCTCTGAGTACGGTTATCCAGCCAGTTATGCACCCACCTTATAGTAGCCCCATCTAAATTGTACTTTCCTAGTTTATCTATAAGAATATCATGCGAGACTGTATCAAATGCCTTACTAAAGTCTAGGTATATCACATCCACCGCTTCTCCCTTATCCACAAGGCTCGTTATCCTATCAAAGAATGCTATCAGATTAGTTTGACACGATTTGTTCTTTACAAATCCATGCTGGCTATTCCCTATCACCTTACCACCTTCCAAGTGTTTGCAGATGATTTCTTTCATTACCTGCTCCATTATCTTCCCTGGCACAGAAGTTAAACTAACTGGTCTATAGTTTCCTGGGTTGTTTTTATTTCCCTTTTTATAGATGGGCACTATATTTGCCCCCTTCCAGTCTTCTGGAATCTCCCCTGTCTCCCATGATTTCCCAAAGATAATAGCTAGAGGCTCAGATACCTCTTCTATTAACTCCTTGAGTATTCTAGGATGCATTTCATCAGGCCCTGGTGACTTGCAGGCATCTAACTTTTCTAAGTGATTTTTTACTTGCTCTTTTTTTATTTTCTCTTCTAAACCTACCCTCTTCCCGTAAGCATTCACTATACTAGACATTCCTTCAGACTTCTCAGTGAAGACTGAAACAAAGAAGTCATTAAGCATCTCTGCCATTTCCAAGTCTCCCGTTACTGTTTCCCCCTCCTCATTGAGCAGTGGGCCTACCCTGTCCTTGGTCTTCCTCTTGCTTCTAATGTATTGATAAAAAGTCTTCTTGTTTCCCTTTATTCCCATAGCTAGTTTGAGTTCATTTTGTGCCTTTGCTTTTCTAATCTTGCCTCTGCATTCCTGTGTTATTTGCCTATATTCATCCTTTGTAATCTGACCTAGTTTCTATTTTTTATATGACACCTTTTTATTTTGTAGGTCACGCAAGATCTCAAGGGTAAGCCAAGGTGGTCTTTTGCCACATTTTCTATCTTTCCTAACCATCGGAATAACTTGCTTTTGGGCCCTTAATAGTGTCCCTTTGAAAAACTGCCAACTTTCCTCAGTTGTTTTTCCCCTCAGTCTTAATTCCCATGGGGCCTTACCTATCAGCTCTCTGAGCCTACCTACATATTCTTCAGTGAAGACTGATGCAGAGAATGTATGTTTCTCCGCAATGGCCTTGTCTTCCTTGAGTGCTCCTTTAGCACCTTGATCATCCAGTGGCCTCACTGACTCTTTGGCAGGCTTCCTGCTTCTGATGTACTTAAAATATTTTTTGCTTTTACTTTTTGTGGCTTTAGCTAGTTGTTTGTTGGAATTTTTTTTGCCTTGCCTTATTATACTTGGCTTCCCAGAGTTTATACTCCTTTCTATCTTCCTCATTAGGATATGACTTCCAGTTTTTAAAGGATTCCTTTTTGCTTCCAGCTGCCTATTTTACTCTGCTGTTTAACTATGGTGGCTTTTTATTTATTTCTTTTTGGTTCTCTTACTGTTTGTTTGTTTTTATTTGGGGATATGCATTTAGTTTGAAACTCTATTATGGTGTTTTTAAATAGTGTCCCTGCAATTGGTAAGCATTTTACCCTCGTGACTCTTCCTTTTAATTTAAATTTAACTAGCTTCCTCATTTTTGTATAGTTCCACTTTTTGAAGTCAGCTGCTATTGTGGTGGATTTCTTTGGCATCTGTTACCCTACAATGATGTTAAATTTAATTATATTATCATTGTTCTTACTCAGAGGTTCAGCTATATTTACCTTCTGGACCAGATCCTATGCTTAATTTAGGACTAAATCAAGAATTGCCTCTCCCCTTGCGCGTTCTAGGACTAGTTGCTCCAAGAATCCATCATTTAACGTGCCTAGAAATTTTATCTCTGCATCCCTTCTTGATGTGACATATACCTAGTCAATATAAGGATAATTGAAATCCCCAATTGTTATTGTGGTTTTGGTCTTCGAAGCCTCTCAAACTATCCTGAGTATTTCATAGTAACCATCACCATTCTGGACAGGTAGTATATTCCTATACTCTTATTTTACTAACAATATCTATCCAGAGAAATTCTAGGTACAGTTTGATTAATTTAAGATTTTTACTTTATTTGATTCTATGCTTTCTTTCAAATATAGTGCCATACCCATACCAGCATGACCTGCTGTAATTCATATATATTTGTACCCTGGTACAAAACCCTGTCCTAATAATTTTTTGCCACACCACCAATCTGTGTGTCAGCCACAAATTTTATCAGCAGTGTTCTTTTCTTTAATTTCCAGAGCATTGCTTTGTAATCTAGTTTTAAATCAGCCTCTATGCAGTTACCTTTATCAATCTAACTTGTAATCTCATCAACAAATGAATTCAGGTTTATTTGACTAGACTTATTTTCCATAAAACCATGTTGATTGGCAATACTTATATTCCTATCCTTTAATTTTTTATTGATTTGACTTCTGCATCAGCTGTTTCATTATTTTGCTTCATACTGAAGTCAGGTTAACTGTCCTCTAATTACGTGGATCATCCCACTTACCCTCTTTTGAATATTGGAATAATATTAGTACTCTTGGGTGCAGGTTATCCAGGCCTGCAATTTAAAAAAATGTTTATCTATAGTAGATGCTATTTAACATCCTCATTAATGGACTGGAAAGTACTTCATTACCCACATGTGATAAGAATACATCCTCCTGCTTCTTTCCAAATTCAGGTCACAACTATTTATTGATCACTTTTGCCTCTCCTACATCCTTACTAACAATTTTATCATATCAATTTAGTAATGGATCTATATCATTTCTAGGATTTCTTTTGTTCTTTATTATCCACCCCTGCTGCGGACCCTCCCCCTGTGGTAATAGGTAACCTTTATGCTCTTCTTGATACAGGAGAGAAGGAATCACCTCCTACAGTAAAGGAGGAGAAGCCTCGTACCCCTAAGGCTGGGAGGTCTGCTGCCACCACTGAAAATAGGAAACGTAGGGTAGTAGTGGTCGGAGACTCTCTGCTGAGGGGGATGGAGGCGCCCATCTGTAGCCCTGACATTTCATCTCGGGCGGTATGCTGCCTGCCAGGGGCCCGTATCCAAAATGTTACAGAGGCATTGTCGAGGATTATCCGGCCTTCTGACTACTACCCCATGCTACTCATCCATGTGGGCACAAATAATACTGCGAGGTGTGACGCTGAGCAGATCAAGAGTGACTACAGGGCTCTGGGAGTACGGGTGAAGGAGTTTGGCGCACAGGTGGTATTCTCTTCAATTCTTCCTGTCAAAGGTAGGGGCCCGGGCAGAGACAGATGCATCATGGAGGTGAATGCCTGGCTGCGAAGATGGTGTCACCAGGAAGGCTTTGGCTTCCTCGACCACGGGATGCTATTCCAGGAAGGACTGCTAGGCAGAGATGGCATTCACCTTTCGAAGAGGGGAAGACCCTATTTGCACACAGACTGGCTAACCTAGTGAGGAGAGCTTTAAACTAGGTTCGACGGGGACAGGTGAGCAAAGCCCACAGGTAAGTGGGGAACATGGAGACCTGGGAGATGGGTCGGAAACAAGAGAGAGCGTGGGCTATAATGGCAGAGAGAAAGGAGGGTCAGGGCAAAACTGGAAGGCAAGATCAAACCAGTATCTTAGATGCCTATATACAAATGTGAAAAGTATGAGTAATAAGCAGGAAGAACTGGAAGTGCTAATAAATAAATACAACTATGACATTGTTGGCATCACTAAAACTTGGTGGGATAATACACGATTGGAATGTTGGTATGGATGGGTATAGTTTGCTCAGGAAGGATAGACAGGGGGAAAAGGGAGGAGGTGTTGCCTTATATATTAAAAATGTACACACTTGAACTGAGGTGGAGATGGACATAGGAGACGGAAGTGTTGAGAGTCTCTGGATTAGGATAAAAGGGGTAAAAAACAAGGGTGATGTCATGCTAGGAGTCTACTACAGGCCACCTAACCAGGTGGAAGAGGTGCATGAGGCTTTTTTTAAACAAACTAACAAAATCATCCAAAGCCCAAGATTTGGTGGTGATGGGGGACTTCAACTATCCGGATATATGTTGGGAAAATAACACCGTGGGGCACAGACTATCCAATAAGTTCCTGGACTGCATTGCAGACAACTTTTTATTTCAGAAGGTTGAAAAAGTTGCTAGGGGGGAAGCTGTTCTAGACTTGATTTTAACAAATAGGGAGGAACTCGTTGAGAATTTGAAAGTAGAAGGAAGCTTGGGTGAAAGTGATCATGAAATCATAGAGTTTGCAATACTAAGGAAGGGTAGAAGGGAGTACAGCAAAATAGAGCCCATGGATTTCAGGAAGGTGGATTTTGGTAAGCTCAGAGAGCTGATAGGTAAGGTCCCATGGGAATCAAGACTAAGGGGAAAAATAACTGAGGAGAGTTGGCAGTTTTTCAAAGGGACACTATTAAGGGCCCAAAAGCAAGCTATTTCACTGGGAAGGAAAGATAGAAAATGTGGCAAAAGACCACCTTGGCTTAACCACGAGATCTTGCATGATCTAAAAAATAAAAAGGAGGCATATAAAAAATGGAAACTAGGTCAGATTACAAAGGATGAATATAGGCAAACAACACAGGAATGCAGGGGCAAGATTAGAAAGGCAAAGGCACAAAATGAGCTCAAACTAGTTATGGGAATAAAGGGAAACAAGAAGACTTTTTATCAATACATTAGAAGCAAGAGGAAGATCAAGGACAGGGTAGGCCCACTGCTCAGTGAGGAGGGAGAAACAGTAACAGGAAACTTGGAAATGGCAGAGATGTTTAATGACTTCTTTGTTTCAGTCTTCACTGAGAAGTCTGAAGGAATGTCTAACATAATGAATGCTTATGGGAAGGGGGTAGGTTTAGAAGATAAAATTTAAAAAGAGCAAGTTAAAAATCACTTAGAAAAGTTAGATGCCTGCAAGTCACCAGGGCCTGATGAAATGCATCCTAGAATACTCAAGGAGTTAAGAGGAGGTATCTGAGCTTCTAGCTATTATCTTTGGAAAGTCATGGGAGATGGGAGAGATTCCAGAAGACTGGAAAAGGGCAAATATAGTGGCCATCTATAAAAAGAGAAATAAAAACAACCCAGGAAACTACAGACCAGTTAGTTTAACTTCTGTGCCAGGGAAGATAATGGAGCAAGTAATTAAGGAAATCATCTGCAAACACTTGGAAGGTGGTAAGGTGATAGGGAATAGTCAGCATGGATTTGTAAAGAACAAATCGTGTCAAACCAACCTGATAGCTTTCTTTGATAGGATAACGAGTCTTGTGGATAAGGGAGAAGCGGTGGATGTGGTATACCTAGACTTTAGTAAGGCATTTGATACGGTCTCGCATGGCTGGATAACCGTACTCAGAGAGTAGTTATTAATGGCTCCCAATCCTGCTGGAAAGGTATAACAAGTGGGGTTCCGCAGGGGTCTGTTTTGGGACCGGCTCTGTTCAATATCTTCATCAACGACTTAGATGTTGGCATAGAAAGTACGCTTATTAAGTTTGCAGATGATACCAAACTGGGAGGGATTGCAACTGCTTTGGAGGACAGGGTCAAAATTCAAAATGATCTGGACAAATTGGAGAAATGGTCTGAGGTAAACCGAATGAAGTTCAATAAAGACAAATGCAAAGTGCTCCACCTAGGAAGGAACAATCAGTTTCACACATACAAAATGGGAAAAGACTGTCTAGGAAGGAGTAAGGCAGAAAGAGATCTAGGGGTTATAGTGGACCACAAGCTAAATATGAGTCAACAGTGTGATACTGTTGCAAAACAAGCAAATGTGATTCTGGGATGCATTAACAGGTGTGTTGTAAACAAGACACGAGAAGTCATTCTTCCGCTCTACTCTGCGCTGATTAGGCCTCAACTGGAGTATTGTGTCCAGTTCTGGGCACCGCATTTCAAGAAAGATGTGGAGAATTTGGAGAGGGTCCAGAAAAGAGCGACAAGAATGATTAAAGGTCTTGAGAACATGACCTATGAAGGAAGGCTGAAGGAATTGGGTTTGTTTAGTTTGGAAAAGAGAAGACTGAGAGGGGACATGATAGCAGTTTTCAGGTATCTAAAAGGGTGTCATCAGGAGGAGGGAGAAAACGTGTTCACCTTAGCCTCTAATGATAGAACAAGAAGCAATGGGCTTAAACTGCAGCAAGGGAGATTTAGGTTGGACATTAGGAAAAAGTTCCTAACTGTCAGGGTAGTTAAACATTGGAATAAATTGCCTAGGGAGATTGTGGAATCTCCATCTCTGGAGATATTTAAGAGTAGGTTAGATAAATGTCTATCAGGGATGATCTAGACAGTATTTGGTCCTGCCATGAGGGCAGGGGACTGGACTCGGTGACCTCTCAAGGTCCCTTCCAGTCCTAGAGTCTATGAATCTATGAATCCTTTGCTCTGCCAGCCATAGATATTTTTCTCTGATGTCTTTAGTATTCCTTATCCATTTTCTACACTTTATAATGTCAAAATTATATCGATTGTTGTCTCCTTCCTCTTTATTTCCATTTGTAGAAAGTGATTTGTATTTACTTTATCACATGTGGATGATGAATACTACACCCACTTCTAATGTCAACATTTTTAAAAAGATGTTGAAAAATTCAAGTGGGTATAGAAAAGAATCACAGAAATAACAGGCAATAGAAGACTGTTAAATCTAGCAGAGAAAATCAGAGCAAGAAGAAATTGCTGGAAGCTGAAGCCAGACAAAATTTAAATTTTAAATAAGGTGCACATTTTTAAACAGTGAAGTTGATTAACCATGGAACAAGCTGCCAAGGAAAGTGAGCATAAAAACAGCCATACTGGGTCAGACCAAAGGTCCATCTAGCCCACTATCCTGTCTTCCAACAGTGGCCAATGCCAGGTGCCCCAGAGGGAAGTGGTGGATTCTCCATCTCATAATGCCTTAAAAATCAAGATCTTGCCTCTCCTGAAGACATGCTTTAGACAAACAAGTTATTGGTCTCAATGCAGGAGTAATTGGGTGAAATTCTATGGCCTATGTTTCTCAAGGAGCCAATATTAAAGGCACAACTGCAAACTATCCTAGTGCACAGGAAAGACAGTAGGAGACCAATATGGTGCTGTCGGGAGCTCTTTACTTGAAAATCAAAAAGGAAACCTATAAAAAGTGGTAATACGGACAAATTGCTAAGGAAGCGTACAAAAGATTAGCACAAGCATATAGGGACAAAATCAGAAAGGTGTAAATCATTTTGTGCCTTAGCCTAACAAGGGACATAAAATGGAAGGAGAGCTGATGACATCAAGAGGGCTGAAGTGTTTAATGCCTGTTTTGCTTCAGTCTTCACTAATGTCATATGTAAGACACAGCAGGTAACTGTCCTGCTCTACTCAGCACTGATGAGGTCTCAGCTGGAGTACCGTGTCCAATTTTGGGTACCACACTTTAGGAAATATGTGGATAAATTGGAGAGAGAGAGTCCAGAGGAAAGCATTAAAACTGATAAACGGTTTAGAAAGCCTGACCTATGAGGAAATGTTAAAAAATAGCTGGCACAATCTCCAAACTGTTAGCAATTATCTTTGAGAACTCAGACAGGACGAGTGAGGTCCCTGAGTTCTAGAGAAGAGCAAACATAGTACCTATCTTTAAAAAGGGAAACAAATAGGATCTGGGGAATTATAGACCAGTCATCTTAACTTCAATACCTGGAAAGATACTGGAATAAATTATTAAACAATCAATTTGTAAGCACCCAGAGGATAAAGTTATAAAGACTAGCCAGCATAGATTTGTCAAGAACAAATCTTACCAAACCAAACTAATTTTCTTCTTAGACAATTACTAGCCTAGTGGATGGGAGAAACTGATGATGTGATATATTTTGATTTTAGTAAAGATTTTGACATAGTGCCACATGACATTCTCAACAGAAAATTAGGGATTTGTCACATAGATTATATTATTGTAAGGTGAGGTGCACAAATGGTGGAAGGACCATACTCCAAGAGTAATTATCAATGGTTCACTGTCAAACTGGAAGGGTGGTGGAGTCCCACAAGGCTCAATGCTGAGTCTAGTACTAGTCAATATTTTCATTAAAGCCTTGCACCATGAAGTGGAGAAGCTGCTCATAAAATTTACATAAGATAAGAATGGCTGTACTGGGTCAGAACAATGGTCCACCTAGCCCAGTATCCTGTCTTCCAACAGTGGCTGGTGCCATATGCTTCCATCCCCTGTCATCCAGTCCTAGCTTCTAGCGCTCAGAAATTTAGGGACACCTAGAGCATGGAGTTGCATCCCTGACCATCTTGGCTAACAACCATTGATGGACTAATCTCCATTAATTTATCTAATTTTTGTCTGAACCCAATTACACTTTTGTTCTTCACAATATCCACTGGCAATGAGTTCCTCAGGTTGACTATGTGTTGTGTGAAGAAGTAATTCCTTATGTTTTTTTAAACCTGTTGCCTATTAATTTCATTGGTGACCCCTAGTTCTTGTGTTATGTGAAGGGGTAAATAATACTTCCTTTCACTTTGTCCCTACCATTCATGATTTTATAAATCTCTATGATATCCCCCATTAGTTGTTTCTTTTCTAAGCTGAACAGTCTCAGTCTTTTTAATCTCTCCTCATATGGAAGCTGTTCCATCCCCCTAATCATTTTTGTGGCCCTTCTCTGTACCTTTTCTAACTGCAATAGATCTTTTTTGAGATGGGGCAACCAGAACTGCACATAGTATTCAAGATGTGGGCGTATCATAGATTTATATAATAGCATGATGATAGTCCAGGTCTTATTATTTATCCCTTTCCCAATGGTTCCGAAAATTCTTTTTGCTTTTTTGACTGCATCTGCACATTTAGTGGATTTTTTTCAGGGAACTATCCACAATGACTCCAAGATCTTTCTTGAGTGGTAACAGCTAATTTAGACCCCATCATTTTGTATGTATAGGTGGCATTGTTGTCCACTGTGCAATACTTTACATTTATAAACACTGAATTTCATCTGCCATTTTGTTGCCAAGTCACCCAGTTTAGTGAGATCCTTTTTAATTCTTCAGTCATTTTAATTAAATCCAATCTTGAATAATTTCATATCATCTGCAAGCTTTGACACCTCACTGTTTCCCCTTTTTTCCAAATCTTTTATGAATATGTGGAACAGTATTGGCCCCAGTACAGTAATTTGCAGATGACATCAAGCTGGGAGGGGTTGTAAGTACTTTGAAGTACAGGATTAAAATTCAAAATGAACTTGGCAAATTATTGAATTTCATCTTGTTGATTTCACACCAGTTTTCTAAAGGCAAGTGCAAAGTACTGCCCTCTGAAATGAAAAATCAAATGGATGGCAACAAAGGGGGGAAAACTGGCTAGGTGACAGTGCTGCTGAAAAGGATTTGGGACTTACAGGGGATCACAAACTGAAGGAGTCAACAAGGTGATGCAGTTGCAAAAAAGGCTAATATCATTCTGGGGTGTATTTAACAGGAGTGTTGTATGTACAACATGAGAGGTAATTATCCCATTCTACTTGGCAGTGGTGAGGCCTCAGCTGGAGTACTGTGTCCAGTTCTGGGTACCACACTTTAGGAAAGATGTGGATAAATTGGAGAGAGTCCAGAGGAGAACAACAAAAAATGGTAAAAGGTTTAGAAAACCTGACCTATGAGGAAAAGTTTAAAAAAAAATTAGTTACATGCTCTTTAAAATCCATCTCAGTCCTCCTAATTTCCTTCTTACATATTGCCTATTGGCTTCATTAGAGTTAACCTTCCCTATTCTGAAGGGCTCTCTTTGTCTTGAATAATCTGTTGAACCTGGTATTTAGCCTTACCAGTTAACTTCTTGCCTTCTTGGTTCTCTAAAGTCCTCATCTTTTCAATTGCTTTGTGGACATTTGTCTTTCCAAGCTTCTAATCATTCTCCTCAACTGCCTCTGAACCCTTTTTTTTGCTGTACCCTTTCTGAAATAGGGTGACCAGAACTGAACACTGTATCCCAGATAAGAATATCCTGTTGATTTATGTAAAAGGCATAACACTTGCAGCATACTATTCCTAACATTTTGTTTACTGCTTTGAGCCCTGATGCCCACGGAGAAGGTCATTTTCCTGACTTCTAATTTAACTATGGGAAGCCAGCAATGTTGCTATTGGTTTATGATTTGTATTACAGTAACACCTAGGAAATCTAATCAAGGATCCAGAATCTCATTGTGCGAGGTGCTGTACAAGCAATTAATGTCAGTTCCTGCCTAAGAGATCTCATAATCTAGGTCCCACAAGATACAATGGATAGATGAAAGAGAGAAATAGGCTATGGCCATGTTAACAGGAAGATGAATTCTTTGCTTCAGTCTTCATAGCTGAGGATGTTAGGGAGATTCCCAAACCTGAGCCATCCTTTGGAGGTGACAAATCTGAGGAACTGTCACAGACTGAAGTGTCACTAGAGGAGGTTTTGGAATTAATTGATAAACTTAACAGTAACAAGTCACCGGGACCAGATGGCATTCACCCAAGAGTTCTGAAAGAACTCAGATGTGAAATTGCAGAACTATTAAATATGGTTTGTAACCTGTTCTTTAAATCGGCTTCTGTACCCAGTGATTGGAAGATAGCTAATGTAATGCCAATATTTAAAAAGGGCTCTAGAAGTGATCCCGGCAATTACAGACCAGTAAGTCTAATGTCAGTACCAGGCAAATTAGTTGGAGCAATAGTAAACAATATAATTGTCAGGCACACAGAAGAACATAACTTGTTGGACAAAAGTCAACATGGTTAGAGTTTGAAGGGGTCAACAAACACGTGGAGAAGGGGGATCCAGTGAACATAGTGTACTTAGATTTCCAGAAAGCCTTTGACAAGGTCCCTCACCAAAGGCTCTTATGTAAATTAAGCTCTCATGGGCTAAGAGGGAAGGTACTTTCATGGACTGAGAACTGGTTAAAAGACAGGGAACAAAGGGTAGGAATAAATGGTAAATTTTCAGAATGGAGAGGGGTAACTAGTGGTGTTTTCCAAGGGTCAGTCCTAGGACCAATCCTATTCAACTTGTTCATAAATGATCTGAAGAAAAGGGTAAAAAGTGAGGTGGCAAAGTTTGCAGATGATACTAAACTGCTCAAGATAGTTAAGACCAAAGCAGACTGTGAAGAACTTCAAAAAGATCTCTCTAAACTAAGTGATTGGGCAACAAAATGGCAAATGAAATTTAATGTGGATAAATGTTAAGTGATGCACATTGGAAAAAATAACCCCAACTATACATACAATATGATGGGGGCTAATTTAGCTACAACAAATCAGGAAAAAGATCTTGGAGTCATCGTGGATAGTTCTCTGAAGACGTCCATGCAGTGTGCAGTGGCAGTCAAAAAAGCAAAAAGGATGTTAGGGATCATTCAAAAAGGGACAGAGAATAAGACGGAGAATATATTATTGCCCTTATATAAATCGATGGTACGCCCACATCTTGAATACTGCATACAGTATCATCTCAAAAAAGATATACTGGCATTAAAAAAAGTTCAGAAAAGAGCAACAAAAATGATTAGGGGTTTGGAATGGGTCCCATATGAGCAAAGATTAAAGAGGCTAGGACTTTTCAGCTTGGAAAAGAGGAGACTAAGGGGGGATATGATAGAGGTCTATAAAATCATGAGTAGTGTGGAGAAAGTGAATAAGGAAAAGTTATTTACTTGTTCCCATAATATAAGTAGGGGCCACCAAATGAAATTAATGGGCAGCAGGTTTAAAACAAATAAAAGGAAGTTCTTCACACAGCGCATAGTCAATCTGTGGAACTACTTGCCTGAGGAGGTTGTGAAGACTAGGATTATAACAGGGTTTAAAAGAGAACTAGATAAATTTATGGAGGTTACGTCAATTAATGGCTATTAGCCAGGATGGGTAAGGAATAGTGTCCCTAGCCTCTGTTTGTCAGAGGGTGGAGATGGATGGCAGGGGAGAGATCATTTGAGCATTACCTGTTAGGTTCACTCCCTCTGGGACACCTGGCATTGGCCACTGTCGACAGACAGGATACTGGGCTGGACGGACCTTTGGTCTGACCCAGTATGGCCGTTCCTATGAGCAAGTTTAGCACAGTAGGAGTAGCCCCAGCTCCTGTAGGACAAGTATTGTTCAGACATAGCAGTAGAAGTAAATTCTAAGAAGGAATTTGAAGGATGACAAGGAGTTTTCTCCATGTGTAAAGGCAGCATGGGAGAAAACAAAGGTGCAGGTGGGACAAGTGGACTAGCAGCTGCGTGACTAGCACTGCTGGCATAGCAGAGTTGGGGTGGCAGGGTCAATGGCAAGACAATAGAAATATTAAGTAGGATGAGGCTAAATTATGAAGGGCGTTAAGGGTCAAGATGAGGCACTTGTGAAGCAATGTGTATGAGGGGTCCAAAATCCCTCTTCCACGTGAATTTCATCTGCCATTACTTCCCAAGTCAGGTAGCTTGGCTAGGTCTTTCTAGAGTTCCTCAATCTTGATACAAGTGCTGGAGTTGTACTTGCTAGATCCAATTCACACATACTGGAGTGATGCTCTGGTGTACAGTCACATTTGCATTGCTACAAATGGCCACAAGGCACAGGGCATAAAAATAAGGAATAAATGGTCAGTTTTCAGAATGGAGAGAGGTAAATAGTGGTGTGCCCCAGGGGTCTGTACTGAGACCAGTACTGTTCAACATATTCATAAATGATCTGGAAAACGGTGAGGTGTCAATTTTGCATAGGATATAAAATTACTCAAGATAAGTCAAAAGCTGACTGTGAAGAATTACAAAGGGATCTCACTAAACTAGGTGACTGTGCGAAAAAATGGCAGATGAAATTCATTGTGGATAAATGCAAAGTAATGCACATTGAAAAGCACAATCCTAACTATACATACAAAATGATGGGGTCTAAATTAGCTGTTATCGTTCAAGAAAGAGATCTTGGAGTCATTCTGGATAAGTCTCTGACAGTATCTGCTTAATGTGCTGAGGCAGTCAAAAAAGCTAACAGAATGTTCGGAACCATTAGGAAAGGGATATATAACAAGACAGAAAATAACAGAATGCCACTATATAAATCCATGGTACGCCTACATCTTGAATACCATGTGCAGATTTGGACTCCCCATCTCAAAAAAGATATATTGCAATTGGAAAGAGTGCAGAGAACAGCCACAAAAATGATTAGGGGTCTGGAACAGTGTCCATATGAAGAGAGATTAATAAGACTGTGACTTTTCAACTTGGAAAAGAGATGACTAAGGAGGCATATGACAGAGGTCTATAAAATCTTGACTGGTGTAAAGAAAGTGAATAAGGAAATGTTATTTACTCCTTCACATAACACAAGAACTAGGTGTCACCAAATTAAATTAACAGGGAGCAGGTTTTAAACAAACAAAAGGAAGCACTTTTTCAGACAACACATAGTCAATCTGTGGAACTCTTTGCCAGACGATATCGTGAAGGCCAAGACTATAACAGAGTTCAAAAAAGAACTAGATAAGTTCATGGAGGATAGGTGCATCAATGGCTATTAGCCAGGATTGGCAGGGATGCAACACCATGTGCGCCAGAAGCTGGGAATGGACGACAGGATCACTTGATGATTATCTCTTCTGTTCATTCCCTCTGGGGCAGCTGGCATTGGTCTGACCCAGTATAGCAACAGAATCAGATCCACAGGTTTTGCGTCCTTCTCCAATTAGCTGTAGATGCCTATCTTCCCCACCCTTCAGCTTGGCCCTGTCCAAAGAGGCTGCACTGGTTGCTACTTCTCGGGACCTCTGTGCAGGAAGCAGTGTCCTTTCCACTTCTTTATATACCCAGAGAGACTAGCAGGGGAAGGGGAAGAGAAGAAGATCAAGCGTGAGCCCACTGTTACCATCTGGTAGCTGAGGGAAGCACTGAAGACCTTTGAACCGACTCCTTTGAAGGAGTATAGTTCATAGGCCTCCCTTAGTACCTTGGGAGGCCTTTCAGTCTAAGAGCCTTATGTGAAGTTTCCCTCTGGGCTGGGGTCCAGTTCTACTCCTACACATCCTCATGTAACTGGGAGTGACTTCATTAAGCCCAACTCTTTTCTTACTCATCCAGCCCAGTGTGAACCACAAGATTGATTAGTCTGGAAAGCCTGCCTTAGATTCAGGACCGGCTTTAGGTTTTTTGCCGCTCCAAGCAAAAAAAAATTTTTGGCTGCCTCCCACCCCCTTTTTTTTTGGCTTTTACACGTTTGCACTTTGCAATTTGTTGTTGGTGGTGGTTTGGTTTGGCTTTACTGGGTGCGGTACTGATGCAGCATTGGGCAAGGACTGCATCTGAATCTGCTTGAGCTGGGTGTATCTGCCTGAATTTCTTATTGAGACAAAGGAGCTGAAAATCCCCATGGGCCACTAGAGCTCCTGAGTAACTCGTGCCGCCTGTAATATGTGCAGAGGAGAAATACAGACTAGAGAGGGACATTTCAAGAGGCTTAAATCACTGCATGCTTTGCTGCCCCGATGTCACGTCTGGATCTCTTGAAGGAAGGCTACGGGGTTGTGCAGCCACGATCGGAGACAGCCCTTGGCTTTCCTGGGCACGCTCCATATTTCAGTCTTAGTAGGAGCTGGGCTGCTGCTTCTGAGCGCTTTCTGCTACTTTCACTCATTTAAAGTGAGCCTGACGTTCCCCAAATCATTAACTGAAATGGGTAAGGAGCGTGCTGGAGAATTGCCTGCTGTCTGACGGGTGCTAATTCCGACACTGCCACTTGATCAAAGGGTCGGGTAATTATCTTTAAAAAGTTGTGCCTGAATGAAAGGATTTCTCCCAGCTGAGATTTGTTTCCAAAGGGGCGGGCGCAGGAGAGAAGGAGGGCGAAAGCCTGACTAACACTTGAAGGGGTATTTCATGGCACTCTCTCCCACTGCGTCTCCCTGAGCCCCACCTGCTGTACGGCAGCGCAGGGTTATCTGGTTGGTGGCACTGACGGTGTTACTGGCCGCTCGGGGCTTCCTTCCTGGCCCTGGTAAGTTCTTGGCGGCTTTCTCGTTGTTCCTCAGGGGACTCGGGCTGTAGGGCTTTAGGAACATGAAGTCGCTCATGGCGGACTCCGGGGTTAGGCAGACTTTGTAGCAGTAGCCCGGAGGGCCGCTGCCGGCCACATCCAGGCAGTTGGTGGGCACTTTGTTGCCTGAGGAGAGCTGGGGCTTGGTGTTGGAATTTTTGAAGATGTTGGAAGGAATGCTTCCCCTGGAAATGTGCCGCCCAAGCATGTGCTTGCTTTGCTGGTGCCTAGAGCCGGTCCTGCTTAAACTGAGCTTCTTTTCTAATCTGATCAACCAAAGGCAGAACTCTCTATGACAGAAAGCCGAAACTAGATACATTCAGATGAGAAATAAGGTGCCTTTTTTAAATAGGGAGGGTAATGGACCACTGGAACAACTTCTAGGGACATGATAGGTTCTATGTCACTTGAAGTCTTACTGGATGCCTTTCCAAAATAAATGTTCTAGTTCAACCAGGAGTAATAGGCTCAATATAGGAATCCTAAGTGAAACTCTCTGGCCTGTGTTTACAGAGGTCAGATTAGATAAATAATAATGAGTCCATCAGGCCTTAAATCTGTGAATCAGGAGCAACAGCACAGGACTCAGTTTTTCTCTAACCCTCATCTGACCCAGGAGTGAGGCCCCTGAAATCACTGCAGTGTTATATGCCAGTGTAAATCTGCTCTAAGTAAAAGGAGAAGTGGGTCAGAGTCATTCCTTTCTCACTTACATTCTACTGCCTGATGTCAGCTCCCACTGAAGTCTCAGTGCTCCAGGCTCACTCTGCTATTTTCCTGCCTAGTGATGTGTCTCAAGTGCTTGTTGTTACGTGTTTCACTTGCATAGCTAGTTCCCAGCCTGCCTCTCTCTCAGCTGAGCCCCTCCCTGACTAGACCTGCTTGTCTGCCTCAGACACTTGCAAACATTGAGGTCTTCCTGGTGCTACATGCACCAGCAGAAAGAATGGCTGTGAGGCAGCAGTGCATGGGATAATCCCTCTGGAAAGAGGGTGGTTCCATACGATCTCTGCCTGTTCCTAGCATCAGCCCTGCATGCACACACATATACACACAACTTTTTGGGCTCAGGCACCTTGCCTTTCTCAGAACCCCAACCTTTCAGCACATAAGAGACAAGTAGCATGTGGAGAGGAACCGACATCACAAAAAACTCCTTGACTTGTTGGATCTTTGAGGTACCAACGAAATGCCCAGATCCTACTCAGTATGGAGGAACTTCCAAATCCCAGTGAGGACAGAGATGTAATTCAAAAGGACCTAGAGGAGTTAGAAATCTGGCAGGGAAGAAGAGAGAGGTACAGCCTGGACACATGCAGTTAACATAGTACTTAGACCTAAGTTTGCAATGGGCTGTGGCAGCAAACAGACTAACATGAGTTTAAAGCTGCATATCCAGAGGTTCCATGTGAACAGTCTCTTGCTAGGGCACTGGTGTGTTGGCACCTGAAATATCATGTTTAGTTCTGGGCACAATGACAGGCAGAGACTGACAAATTGAAGGGAGTTCAGAAGAGCCACAGAAACAAGCAGGAGCCAGAAGATCTGAGTTATGGGGACAGATTTAAATAATTAAACCTGCCTGGTTTGACTAAGGGGGCAGCTCATTGCTGTGGAAATTTAAAATGAGACCAAAGAACACTAGAAAATGTTCTGTAGTGGATACTCATGCTCTGCCTGCGTCCCAGCCCCAAAGATGGGCATGATGGACTGGTAGGACTTCTCCAGCTCAGGGGCTGCTAGTGCTTTCTAGTCCTGTAAAGTTGGGATCTAGACTCAGCCCTCCCAGGGCCTGGTTCTAGATGCAATGACTTCTTTTACTAAAGACTTATCTCCCACCAACAAAGGCTCCTTCCAACCCAGGCCTCACTTTTTATCACTTCTTCTTGAAGGGGAAAGTTGTCTCAGCCACCACCTTTAGTTCCCAAACATTTCCCAGAATTCTTCATATTGCTGCTTCCAAGGAGGCTTTGCAACAGTCCTTGTAAAGGATGCTGGAGCACATCAGAGACCCAAAGTGCCTGCCCCTACACAAGTGAGAAGAAATAGGACCTATTTTCCAGGACTTGGGGATGGACACCTTCATAGGAAGGAACAGTTTGGGACAGGCTTGTTGCTCGGAACACTGGTCTGGAGCCACAGCTGGACCTTCACAGCCCCACCAGTTGTCTCCACCATGCCCTGACAGCAATTATTCTTTCCCGTTAATGTTTGTTCTTGTGCTTTCTGCTGACCTCTCTCTGTTTCTGTCTGCCTGCAAAAATGGAGTCTGAGCTGAGGGTTAACAACTTTGCCTGGGCTACAGTGGAGGCTCTTGCAGGGGACTGGACTAGATGACCTCTTGAGGTCCCTGGGTCCAATGATTCTATTCAGGCATGTGCCTTCTTGTGACAGTGTTATGTTATTGGCTCTTGCTCCAGACCTCCTCTCTGGGTCTCTGACCAGCCTGTATTGGCCACTCTAGGTTAGTGTATTTGACTGGAATACAGTCCCATTCCTAGCACAAAATGGTTTCACATGAGTCAGTCACCGTCTATGCTGCATGATGCAGTGGAAAAAATGAGCGATACCTGCCTGCATCAGTCTAGAAGGAATTTCACTCTCATTGAGATCATGGTTAGTGGGTGAGGAACTCAGTTTCCTGTATTAATTCATCTAATCTCTCAATTTTATTCAGTTGCCTGTATCATACCTAGAATGTGCATATACACACTTCAGCCCATAAACTAGGCTAACAAGCTCCAACATGCACGTTAGTAATGTATTGGGTACAGTTGGACAAAAGACAGACCCCAGGAAGACAGTGATGGGGGATCCTTCTCAACACCCGAGTGACCCCACTGGACCCTCTTTCAATGCTACCTTCCCATTCTGTTCAGGAAGGACTCATGGCATATTCCCTTCTTGGGAGTGGAAGGCGAGCCAGATAGTTGGAACATCTAAGGCAGGGATCAGCAACCTTTGGCACGCAGCCCACCAGGGTAAGTACCCTGGCGGGCTGGGCCATCTTGTGTACCTGCCACGTCTGCAGGTTCAGCTGATCGCGGCCCCACTGGCCGCGGTTCCCCACTCCAGGCCAATGGAGGCGGCGGGAAGCGACAACCAGCACATTCCTCGGCCCTCGCCACTTCCCGCAGCCTCCATTGGCCTGAAGCGGTGAACCGCAGCCAGCGGGAGCCACGATCAGCTGAACCTATGGACACGGCAGGTAAACAAACAGGCCCGGCCTGGCGGGCTGCGTGCCAAAGGTTTCCGATCCCTGATCTAGGTGATTCTGAGACCAGAGTAAGCCAAGGAGAAAAGTAGCAAAGAAGTCACATGTTCTAAGCTTCCCTTTGAAGTGGTTATTGGGACAATGAATCATCCCTGCCTATCTCACAAAGTAAAAAAAAAAATCCACTGTGATACCAGGATGAGGGATAGATAAATCCAGCCTGCACAAAGTCACTTGGACAAAGCTTGATGTTAGAACTGGTTATTTTCTGCACATTAAAACAGACTCGAAACTGAAGAGAGACTGAATGTGGGAAGGGTCTGTACAGAAAGTTATACACAGAGAGGGCAGCCCAAGCAAAAGGCTTGAAGTGCCAAAGTCAGACTCTCACACTAGATTTGTACATAGCAGGGAGCCACAGGAGGGTGGGTAACAGAGAGGGTGGGAAAGCAACAAGAGAAGGTGTAATTTGGGGAGGAGATATTCTGGCAAATCAGCAAAACTGATTACAGTGTCCCCTCTGTGGATTGTCCTGGGGCTCTGTTTTCATTACAAGCTGTGATGGGTCATAGGAGTTTACTAGTAAAATTCCCCATCCTTAGTGGGTCTGTGCAAAACTTGCCAAATGTAACTTTACTAAAAGTTCAAAATATCTCATTTGGGCTGGAAATGTCCCAGGGACAGCTGCAGGATATTTTGGTTTAGAATGTTTTGAGCACATGAAATTAGGGACAAATGCAGGTGTCCCCTGAGCCAGTCATACCAGACCATGGAGCATGATACTATCACCTGCCTCCTTTGACATGTTATCCTCCTACAGCCACAAAACAAGGATAATGTTGCTTTCTCATAATACCATCACAATATTCCACCTCTGATGGGGCATGATAGTCCCTCCTGAGCCCCAGCCAGAAGAAAATATACTATCTTGGGCCCATGGCTGGATGGGTAAAAGTGCGTTATAACCCTCCCCTCACAGCCCTGGTTAAAGTGTGCTACAGCTTTTCAGCCCAGTAGGCTCTTTACCTCTTATCACATACTATGCATACATAGAATCATAGAACCATAAGGTTAGAAGGAAGCACAAGGGGTCATCTATTCTAACCCCCTGCTAAGATGCAGGATTTGTTGTGTCTAAACCATCCAAGACATGTCTGGCTAACCAGACTCCTTTTGAAAACCTCCAGTGAAGAAGCTTCCACAACCTCCTGAGGCATCTGTTCCATTGTCCTACTGTCTATATTCCATCTGAAACTGAGTGCAACCTTTATAAACAGGGTGTCTCCAACCAAATCAAGTCACCAAAGACACTATTCTTCCTTCAAGTTCCCATTTCCATGATTGCCCCAGCAATACAGAGAGCCCCGATCTGAAGCCAGCCCAGTGCTGAATTTCATTTCATTCACCAGAACCATTTCTGATTGCCTGGGAAATAAGGCCTTCCTAGTGCTTAATTTGCAGGGCTGCCCAGAGGGGCGGGGGGGGGGCAAGTGGGGCAATTTGCCCCAGCCCCTGCAGGGACCCCGCGAGCCCTGGCCCAGTGGTGGTCCAGGTCTTAGTTGGCATTTCGATGGTGGGGGGCCCTTCAGTGCTGCCAAAGAGGTGAAGCGACTGAAGGGCCTCCGGCCGCCAAAATGCCGCTGAAGACCCCGCCCGCTGCCGGGTGAGTACAAGCGCCGCAGCTCCCCTGCTTTGCCCCAGGCCCTCTGAATCCTCTGGGCGGCCCTGTTAATTTGTGCCAGGACTGAGCCCCAGCATCTCTAGACTTGGCAGTTCAGAGCCCTGGCGCCTCTGGTCTTACTGCATCAGCTATGAACGTAAAAAAATTGCTTGAGCCTCAGCCCCTCTTTCATTACAAATTAAGCACTGGTCCTTCCCCTCTCTCTACACACAAAGTCGAGTTCTGTCACAGGAAAGACAATGGTTTTCCATCTGCAGAGGAAATCAAGTAAGATTGCATGTACGTGTCTCTGTGCATGTGTATGATGTGTGTGTGCGGGCATATGGAGGGAGGCCAGGGCAGGCAAAGAAGCAGAGGGTGGCAACAACTGTTTCTTTGTCCCTGCCCACCTTGCCTCCTCCCCTTTCCAGTCCTGTAACCCAGTTAGTCTTTTTCATCTTAATGCGCTGATCAGAACCTCCAGTTCCGTCAAATTACACAGATATGCTGCAGGCGCCCCTCTGAGGAGTGAGTCACGTGCATGCAGCTTCTATCAGGTTGTGGATCCCCTCCCAGGTGGAATCAGAAAAGTTGCTTTCCTTGGGGCATTCAGAAGAAGACTGGACAGAGACCAGACAAAAAGCTGTAAGGAAGAATCCTGCCCAGGGATTGGAACAGATGAGAACAGCTTCCCTCCGCAACCCCCCGCCCCAGTCTTTACAGGGACCCTCTTTCCCCCACCAAGCATTTTTTAGTCTATGCTGCGATCCCCTTTCCCTCCCAGACAGTCTGCTAGGATCTTCCCCTGCTAAGATTATCTCCACTGCTGGGCGCCCTCCCTTCCCCACAGATTAACGCTTCATAAACTGTGGAAGAATGGCTCTTAGACACTACAGCAACCGCCAGAGGCAACGCACCCCGGCTGCGAACTGGGAGAGTCCCTGGTTCCCAAGCTCCTCCTCACCTGCAGCCTTTGGCTTGCCCTCACCAGGGCCAGAGCCCCAGTGAGTCCCCTGAGACCCTCAGAGTAAGTAATTAGGAAGCCTAAACTTTTCCTACCTTCCCAGGTGAGCCAGCGCAGGTGATGGATCTCGCTCTGGGCTCTGCCTCTCCCCCTGACGTGCCTGAAGCCTGATTCACTGGCACCTCAGACAGGCCAGAGTGAAGCTCCACCCAGGGCAGAGGGTGAGTAAGCGAGCGAGCGAGCAAGGCACAAACTCTGGAGAGTTATTCCCCAGGATTGCAAAGAGCGAGATAAGGGCAGTACATTCCTGAGCCAAAGGCTGTTTGCCTCTCCCTTCCTGCCTTCCCTGCAGCCTATCGCACCAGCTTGGAGCTCAGGTCTCCTCCTGCAGGAAGGGAAAAAACAACTCCCAGCGGCTTCCAGAGATTCTGAAATTCAACACTTCACAGACTGAAAAGAAAGTGATTTAGACATGCCCTGACTGAGCCTTGCACAGCTCTATTCGGGAGTGTTCCCAGCCCTTTCCCCCAGCAGATGATCAAATGAGCGATACCTGCCTGCATCAGTCTAGGATACTGGAACGAGGTCTGACCCGTTCCAGTATCCCCCACAGTGTGACAGGATAGCTTGTATTTAGCAGCAGCTCACCGCCCATTTGGGTTAATTCTAAAGATGATTTCTAGTTTTTTGGTCTTCACTAGCATAGGCTCATGTTAGCAAAGTTGCAACAAAAACATTCGAGTCCTGAGGGGCCTATAGTCACTTTGACACCTCCTAGGCCCAAGTGATCAGTGAGTAGTATAGGATACAATAACTGTGACATCAACTTCACACACTAAGGGCCATAAATACCCACCCAGATTCCACTTAGAGAGCTCAAATGCTGCCCTTATCTGCACCCAGCATAGCTGCCAGGGCCTGATCCGGCCCTCATTATGGGCTGGCATACACCTTTGTAATGGAGAGACCTGGAAATTCGCCACATTGAGAAACTGCAACTACCTAGAGATTATTGGCTCACAAACTGGCACTCAGAGTGTGAGCTGTTTGGGGGCTGAGCCTATGTCTCACTACCTACCTGCACAGTGCACAGCACAATTCAAGTGATTGGAGCCTTCAGCATGACAGTAGTGCTACTAATAATCATTCCCACAGGGGTTACCCCACACCCGAACTGTGTGCATACCCCCAACCTCCCCAGTCAGAGCCAGGGAATGACAAAAAAGCTGAAAAGAAAAATGCAGCATGCGCCAGGGTAGAGGGTTTAACTAGGTGAAGGAGGTGGCTCCTGCCTAGGTGAAAGGAAGTGGCTGGGCAAAATTTTCCAGTCCGGACCACAAAGGGTTAACAAAGTGAGATTTCCCTCAATTGAGGGTGGGGCAGCTGCCTGTTATTTTGTCTTTCATGTTCTACTTTATTAAAGCTTGGCAACAGCTGTGACTGGTTGTGCAAAGGGTGGTGCCCAGGACTGCAGCAGAGGGAGCGGCTCAAGAGTCAGCTCCAATGAGTGAAGCTGTGAGCTGACTCACCTTGGTAACCCAATTCCTGACAAACACAGGGAAGTGTCTCTGGGGGGGGGGAGGCTTGCAGTGCTCTGTGTTTGACAAATGGACACAAGGGATCACAGTCCACACATAGTGTGTAGCCTCTGTGGGATTGTACCCCTCGCCCCACACACGCATGCACCTTGACAGAGACCTGAGGGTTCTTTGCCTCTTTTCTTACAGCAGCACTCATAGAGCTGGCCATATGAATAAAATCTCATTGAACTGGAAGAAAAATTGCATAGAGACAGACAGGACAAGACTCCAGCTATTGTAAGTGGGGGAAAGAGTCTAGGTGCTTAGTGTAGGATTCACAAGGGGACTTGGCTCCCTGCCATCCATTGAAATTTACAACCCTGAGTCAAATGCTTTATACAATGCTCGGGGAAAGCCTATTATTGTAGTGCCTAGGAGCCCCAGTCATGAACCAGGACTCCATTGTGCTAGGTGCTGTACAAACAGAGAACAAAAAGACAGTCCATGCCCCAGAGAGTTTGCAATGTTAAGTATAAGACAAGGGGAAACGGATGGGGGAATACAAGGACACAAGGAGACAATATTGGTCAGCATGAAAGGTGGTGGCCTAAGAATGGAATTCCCAAAAGCCAGCATGCTGAGCAGGGAACTGTCTAAGCTAGCCGGTAGGAAATGCCAAGGAGAATGGTGTGACCTAAGGCAGTGGTTTTCAAACTGTGGGTTGTGACCCAGTACTGGGTCATGGTGGCTGTGGTCAGCACCGTTGACCAGGCCATTAAAAGTCCAGTTGGCAGTGCTGCCCAACTAAGGCAGGCTAGTCCCTACCTGTTCTGACACTGCAGTGTGCCCCAGAAGTGGCAAGCAGAAGGTCCAGCTCCTAGGCAGGGGAGGGGGGCACGGGGCCACCCCGAGCACTGGCTCCACACTCCCATTGGCCAGTTCCTGCGGTGCCTGCAGGTGAGAGCCACACAGAGCTGACTGCGTGCCTCTGCTTAGGAGCTGGACCTGCTGCTGGTCACTTCCCCGGCGCAGTGCGGTATGCGGTGGCAAGACAGGCAGGATGCCTACTTAGCACCCCTGCTGTGCCGCTAACTGGGAGCCACCCAAGGTAAGCCTGTGCCCCAACCCAACACATTTTGTTTGAATATGACTGCCCTGTCCCCATCATTATCACTGCCAGTCTTTGTCACCTGCAAATTTTACCAGCAGTGATTTTATACTTTCTGCCAAATCATTAATAAAAATGTTGAATCGTCTCACACCTAGAACCAATCCCAGCAGAGCCCCACTAGAAACACCCCCATTCACTAATGATGCCTCGACCAGTCAGCTAGTTCTTAATTCACTTAACATGTGCTTTATTGATATTATAGTGCTACTTTTTAAATCAGAATGTCATGGGGTAATAAGTAAAATGCCTTACAGAACTGTAAGTATATTATATCTAAAGAGACAAGGTGCGTGAAGTAATATCTTTTATTGGATCAGCTTCTGTTTGGTGAAAGACAGAAGATTTCAAGCTCCACAGAGTCTTCAGGTCTGGATAGGCCTGGGGATGGGGCCGAGGGGTTCGGAGTGTGGGAGGGGGATCCGGGCTGGGGCAGGGGGCTGGGGTGTGGTGATGCAGGAGATGGTTATACCTGGATGGACGATGGGGCTGGGGAGTTGGTATCTGGATGGGGGATGTTGGGGATAATTGGTCTGGAGGAGTGGTACCTAGATGGGGGATGATAGGGATGGCTATACTTGCACGGGCAATGAAAGGAATGGGGGAAGTTGATACTTGCCTGGGCATTGCAGATGAGAGGGGAGGGGAATAGACCTCTGCATGGGCATTGGTGGGGGAGGAATGGGGTGACTGGCACCTGCATGGGTGTTGCAGGAGTGGGATGGTGGGTTTGACACCTGCATGGGCATTGGGGGAGGGTGGGAATGGGGGGGTTGGCACCTGCACAGGCATGGGGGAGGTTGACACCTGCATGGGCATTGGGGGAGGGGGGGAAATGGGGTGGTTGGTATCTGCATGGGCATGGGGGGGATGGGGTAGTTGGCACCTACATGGTCATGGTGCGGCTTGACACCTGCATGGGCATTGGGGGGGAAATAGGGTGGTTGGCACCTGCATGGGCATTGGAGGATGGGGTGGTTGGCACCTGCATGGGCATTGATGGGGGATGGGGTGGTTGGCACCTGCATGGGCATTGGGGAAGGGGGAGAAATGAGGTGGTTGGCACCTGCATGGGCATTGAGGGGAGATGAGATGGTTGGCACCTGCATGGGCATTGAGGGGGGGCTGGCTGGCACCTGCATGGGCATTGGGGGAGGGGGGAAATGGAGTGGTTGGCACCTCCATGTGCATTGGGGGGGAAATGGGGTAGTTGGCACCTGAATGGTCATGGGGCGGGTTGACACCTGCATGGGCACTGGGAGGGGGGAAATAGGGTGGTTGGCACCTGTATGGTCATTGGGGGGATGGGGTAGTTGGCACCTGCATGGGCATTGAGGGAGGATGGGGGTTGCCACCTGCATGGGTGTTGCAGGAGTGGGTAATCTGTGCGGGGGGGAGGGATGGGGGGGAAGAGGGATGGTTACCTGCAAGGGCGGAAGGGGAGGGGTACCGGAGCGCCCATTGGTGGAGCCGGGGAAGCCTGGAGGCGGGGAAGGAAAGAGAGGGGCTGGTACCGGAGCGCGGATTGGTGGAGCCAGGGAATCCTGGCGGGGGGGGAGAGAGGGGCTGGTACCGGAGCGCCCATTGGTGGAGCCGGGGAAGCCTGGAGGCGGGAGAGGAAAGAGAGAGGCTGGTACCGGAGCGCGGATTGGTGGAGCCGGGGAATCCTGGCGGGAGGGGGGGAGAGAGAGGCTGGTACCGGAGCGCCCATTGGTGGAGCCGGGGAAGCCTGGCCAGGGGTCCTGACGCTAAAGGAAGTGGGTGGGGTTCTGATCTGTGGCGGTCACTTCAACAACTGGGGCGTGACGTGTGGGGTTCAGACCCGCCCTTTCAATTCCGGACGGGAACGGACGCGCTTCCGGCGTCGCCGTTGCCAGGTGACGGTTGGGGCTGCTGCCGTTACAGGCGGAGGCCGAGCGCTCATGCGGGCGACCCCGGGACAGCAGGTCGGGGCCCGCGGCGCTGGCAGGGTAGGTCAGACGCGGGGAAGCGGGAGGTCGGTAGGAAGTCAGTGCCGGGGAAGGACCATGGGCACGTCGGTATTTGCCTCCCTAGGCCTGAGCGGAAGGCCCGTTGGTACCACGGCTTTAGCTCGGGTTGGCGGTCACTGATGTCAGCAGTTGTTTTGGATGGATGAGGTTGTACCTGATTTCTCTGCAGTTTTTCTAAGGACGTCGTTCCGGGATCTTGCCTGGGAGCTGTGGGCACTACTGTAATAAAGGGATGGGTAAAGTTAAGATACTTTGGGAGCCTTAATTACACTTCTGTGTTGTCAAATGTTTAAATTTAGCCTTAATTCTGAATTTTCTGGGTATTTTTAGAAGTATAGCATTCTTGTACTCTTTTTAAACCTCTACATTACTGGTATGTACTCTTATTCTTCACTACACTTCTGGAATTTTTTTCAGATGAAAATTCCCTTAGGTTCTAAACCAGTTTGAAAATATTTTTGACAAGCGTTAGGGGACAGGGACCAAAATATCTGACAAAAATGCTGAGGTTTCTTAGCACCAGAATTAACTTCTTCCCCTCACATCCATGCCAGAAGCGGACATGATACTGCAGACACACTCAAGTAATCCTATTGAATTTATTGGGGCTACTCACATGCATTGGCGTTTGCAGGACCAAAGGAGTCGCTGTCTCTTGGCTAGTGCAAAACTGAGCTGATTAGTGCTTTAAAGTTAATAAGAAACCTGCTGGCCTCTATTCTGTTTCAGGAAAATGAGTGACAGGAAAGCAGCAGAAAAAGCTGCAGCTCAGAAAGGTTCCAAACCAGCTTCACTGGTGAAGAAATCAGGAACGGCATCTAGAAAACCAGGTAGAGTTGTGGTGAGGGAATCCTGGTTCTGTGTCTGTTGTTGTTGTCTTTCAGCCTGCTGCATCATCATCAGTTTGGGAGTTCCAGGTAGGGAGTGTGATTTCTTTCCATTTAGGTACAGTGCTATCCCATGCAGCAGATGTGGCCAACAATGGAACAGTCGTCATGACCTGTGGTGGATGTGCTTTGTTTTCCTGCATGCCGGAAGACAGCAAAGATTTCTTATATAGGAATTGTAACTTGGTAGCCATGCTGGCGGAGAAGATATATGATCTGGAATCACCAGTATCAATGCTGCATACCGACTGAGATGGCAAAGACTTGTTGGACAACAAGATTTGGGAATTGTTTCCACCAATACTACTGGATAAGGCTTGGTGAAGAAGGAACATAAAAGTGTAGAAACTAAAGGTGATGACTGGCAATTTGCAGACAACAGAGGAAAGAGAAACAGGAGGTATTCAACTCTTTTCGCAGTATTGAATTGCAATACTCAATGAGGCAACTAAAGAAGAAATAGAACAAAGTTACAGGGGGTAGCTGCTTGCTTCTTACTGGCAAGGATGTCCAAGAGATTTTTAACTGTTCTAAAATGACAGCTATCATCAGTGATTCCATATTAAGGAGAGAATGAACAGAGAATTCACCAGGATGATGTGTAGCTTCCCTGGAACAAAGACATGAAATATAACTGTAAAATTGGATGGGGATCTGAAGTCTCCTGGTGATGTCTACTGACAAGTCTCCTGGTGATGATACACATTGGAATACATGGTGGACAGCATCACATGGAAATAAAAAAAATATTGAAAACTTCAGAGATGTGAGCCTTTGGTACTTTTATGGCCCCCGTTACTGTAGTATCTGAGCACCTCACAGTCATTAATGCATTTATCCTTATAACACTCCTGGGAGGTAAAGAAATGCTTTTATCCCCATTTCACAGGTGGGGAACTGAGCGGTTAAGTGATGTGCCTGAGGTCACACAGGATATCGTTGGTCTAGCAGGGATTTGAATACACATCTCCTAAGCTAGTGCTGTGACCTCTGGACCAAAGACTCATTTCTCTTGGACGTGATGTGACTTGGAATTTTTCTTCTTCATCTCTCAGAGATCCTTCCATTCCCATAAATGAGGGACAGCAGAAGGCAGAAATTAGTGGAGGTGCACCATTATCTATCTGGGTGATATGAAACTGAAGGCTTCAGTTGTGTGGAATGTTGGGTCACATTCCAGTGGGAGAAGGGTCTGAACAAATAGGACCAGCAGCAACACAGAAGTAGGTGGGCTAATCTCTGTTGAAGACCAGTTGGAGCAGGTAGCAGTGTGTTAAACTAGGAATTCCGTGAGAAGATGCTAAGAAGGCAGTTGCACTACAAATGCTTAAATATATCACTCAAGCTCAAGGTATTGTGAATATATTGAGGTGAGGTGGGAAAGAATGTGAAGGGGGGGCGAAATTCAGTTGCTTTTATACAAATGCTAGGAGTCTGGATAATAAGGAAGAAAAATTGTAATTTAAAACTCTCATAGATTTTTAAGGCCAAAAAGAACCACTGTGATCATCTAGTCTGACCTGCATAACACAGGCCATAGGACTTCATTGAAATACTTCCTTATTGAACAAGAGTATATCTTTATAGAAAAATAGTCAATTTGATTTTAAAATTGTGATTGATAGAGAATCTACCAGAACCCTTGGTAAGATGTTCCAATAGTTAATTACCTTCACTGTTTTTAAAAAAAAGTGTGCTTTATTTCTAGTCTGAATTTGTCTACCTTCCACTTCGTCTTTGAATCTTGCTATACCTTAGTCTACTAGACTGATGAGCTCATTATCAAATTTTTGTTCTCCATGTAGATACTTACAGACTGTGATCATGTCACTCCTTAACCTTCTCTTTTATTAAGCTAAATAAATTGAGCTCCTGATACCTATGACTATAAAATGTGTTTTCCAAACTTCTTATCAATCTCCTGGCTCTTCTTTGAACCCTCTCCAGTTTATCAACTTCTTGAAACAATTATGGATATCAGAACTAGACACAACATTCCAGTTGTGATTGCACCAGTCCCAAATACAATGGTAATATAGACTCTCTACTCAAGTTTTCCCTGGGAATTCAAGCATTGCAGTAGTCCTTTTGGCCACAGCTGTACACTGGAAGTTCATGTACAGCTGATTGTCCATCCTCACCCCCAAATCCTTTTTAGAGTTACTGATTCCCTGGATAGAGTCCCCCATTCCGTAAGAATGGTCTACATTCTTTTTATAACTTTACATTTGATTGTTTTGAAACATATATTGTTTTCCTGTGCCCAGTTCACCAAGCAATACAGATCCCTCTCTATTAGTGACCTGTCCCCTTCATCATTTAACACTAAATAACGTGACCTGGTATAATGAGCACTACCATACTTCATTTTTCTTTGTCATTTTTTTCTCAAAATGGCTTGAACATAAGAATGTCCATAGAGCAGGGTTTCTCAAACAGGGGACGCCGTTTGTGTAGGAAAAGCCCCTGGCTGGCCAGGCCGGTTTGTTTACCTGCCCCGTCTGCAGGTCCAGCCGATCGCAGCTCCCAGTGGGCGCTGTTTGCTGCTCCGGGCCAACGGGAGCCACTGGAAGTGGTGCGGGCCGAGGGACGTACTGGGAGCTTCTGTAATATGCACAAGGGGGCTCAATTAAGCTCAGCAATGAGATTGCACAGGCAACCTTAATTCATTTATGTCCTACCTTTAGAGCATTTGACTTCACAACTTTAATGTTCTTTTAGCATAGTATATGGGGTATCTTTTTGTGAGTGTAATTATATATGCACTGTGCTAAGTGTTTTATATTATAGAAGGCAGGTTGAAGAAGTGAACTTTTGCACTTCTTCAACCTGGTGGTGAGGCTTGTGGTAGTTTTTATTTCCTATGGAAGTTTGTTTAGCAGTCTTGGACCAGCTCCAGCCTCTTGCACAGGTGAGTTTATCTGTGCTGTAGACAGTTCCATTGTGCCGAAGGAGTGGATCTGTTGACTGGTGTCCCTAGCCTCTGTTTGTCAGAAGCTGGGAATGGGCAGGTGGCAGGGGATGGATCACTTGATGATTCCCTGTTCTGTTCATTCCCTCTGAAGCACCTGACATTGGCCACTATTGGAAGACAGGGTACTGGGCTAGATGGACCTTTGGTCTATTCTAGTACGTCTGTTCTTATAACTGCTGTCCTCAACCTGGAGCTTTAGGCATTCTTCTAGGTATCCTTGGGTCAAACCATTGAAGGTAAGTTCTGAGACCTTAAACTTCATTTATTGTTCTATGGGAAGATAGCATATTGAGCGAAAGACAGGTTTGATGTGCTCACGATAGCCTGTGTTGCTGTGATAGGCATCTTCATTCTGTACTAGTTGAAGTTTCCTGAGGGCTTACATCTTCATTTTCAGGTGGATCACATTGCTGTAGGCCAGCTGCAAAATAACTGAAATTTGTACAGCTGAGCCCAGATCATCATCTTCCAGGATGGGACACTATCCTCTGGTCAAACATAGTGATAGAACATGTTACCTTCTAAATGTTAGAGAGAGCAGGGGGACCCAGAGGCAGATTGTGTAAATGGGCTTCTTTATTGCGGTATTTGTTCCCCTCTACTCAGTTGTTGAGTAAGCACTGAATTAAATAAAAAGGAGTGTGCTGTAACTAAGTTAATATGTAGATATCTACATTTACTACAACACTCCCCAAACCCTCACTGAGTAACAGAAATGCCCATATAATGAATATGAGTAGCTATATACTGAATATAATTATTCCTGCCCCTGATTACTGTTTACAGCATTAACATATTCTACAGATAACTTTTACTTTGAAAATACATTTCTTTAAGGAAATTTGTAGCTGCAATTATTGTGATCAGCAGTTTGCAGGGGAGGGAGGAAGGGGCCATGACTCCGAGCTCGTTTGTGTAGCTGGGAAAGGAAGGGAGCGGGAGATGACACTGCTTTACCCAAAAAAGTATTCTTTTAGATCCCCATATTCCTTATGCAGCTGTGAGCTTATCAACTCTTAACAAGCAGAAGGGAACTTTATGGCAGGAAGACACTTTTTATCAAGAAAAGAAATAGTGCATGCCTGTGCCTACTCCCTGATACCATGCTAGTACATTGTCAGTTTCCCAGGTTTCTACTTAACCCTTACATATCCCAGCACTCCCCCACTCTCTTCAAAGAAGGGCCCAGGCGCCCCTCCTTCCCGCACACTGGATGGCAGGGCACTCGGGCTGGAGGCCCTGGCTCCAGTTAGCCTGATACCTTGGTCCACCAGTCATGCTACGGGGAGAGAGAGAAGGCAGGTCATAAAAAGGGTAAGCTGCTGAGTTTACAAGTATGGTTTTCAGGGAGATCCTAGGATAGCACATAATTTTAAGCACCTCATGAATGCAATTAATATGAATAACATCCCTACAACATGAGTAATATGACCAGGAAGAGAATGAGTGTCCATTATGCCTGTCCAAATGGCACAGGTTATATCAGTCTTAAGTACAATCAGCAGGCAGTTCCGTAGCTAGTTGGGTGGAAGTATTCTTTCCTCAAAGGGCCTGGGCTTCCAAGACCTGAGTCCAGCATCCGGTCCACCACCAGAAACACTGCTTCTCCTCCTTTAATATGGTTAAAATCCTGTAACACCATTTTGGAGTGTATATTTTAAATGTGTCCAGTTGTTGGCAGTTGCAGTGAACTGCCCCTGCAGTGTTCATGTGTTCTTGTCCATATCATGAGTCTATTGAATATTTATAGAGAGATACGGGGTCTTGTCCAAACCAGCTCAGCCACTTGATATAGAATTGGGCAATGCACTGGTTCAGTTGTCCACAGCAATGAGTTTCGTAGATCCATTTATGCACCAAAGTCCCGATGGCAGCATGTAGATGTGTGTAATTGTGCCAGATGCTAGTGCACTTGTACTCTCAAGTGTTATATTCCAGAATTGTGCACACTCCCAGCAGCACACTCCATACCCCATATATATTACATTTAATTGTCCACGCCTGGCACAGGCCATTGGGTCTGCTTCTTTATGGCCATTGGAGAGGGGCATATTTACAATATTTTATTTTTTTGGACAAACACAACTGAATAATTGTCCATTTTACACCATTTTATTCTCCCTGTCTATCCGCCAGTGGTCCTTCCTTTCTTATTATTTCCATAGGGCTCGGGGGACCACCTTAGTTGCTATCTTATTCCAAGGGACCACTGCAACTATTACCCAGGTGCTAGCCCCCTAGTTCAGCGTTTTGCATTCCTATACATGCCTTTTTCCCCAGATTCTATACACCCAACCCTGTGGTTCCTACTGCCCATAGATCCCTTTTGCAGTGACAATTCCATGTGTATTCCCTCACCCACTAATTAAATGGTTGCTTCAACCCTTCTATGTATGTGCTGCAGTTGGGTGTACCTGGTCCACCCACCATTCTTTGGGGTGTATCACCCATCCATGTAATGGACTGAAAGGACAGATTGACGAGCTCTGTTTGCACCTGCTACCACAGTGGCTTCCACATGCTTATCCATAAGGAATTATTTCCAGCTCCAGGCTGCGGCCAGCTTAAATCAGGATCCTTCCAGCATGGCATCTATATTAGCTGTACGATTACATTCTGCAAAGTGGTTAAATTGTCATATTTCCAGCTTTCCAGGGGAGACTTTATGCCCAGTCTGGTTCGTACATAACTGCAAGCTTAGGGATTGCCCACTATGGAGGTACCATTATGATTACACATGGTAACACCACACCCCAACTGTGGAACCCCAAGAGACCAGAGAGTTATATGTTTTGGGGGCCCTCTGTGACAAAGCACATGTCCAGATGACTGTGCTTCCCACTGTCATTCATTATGCTATATTTTAAGGAATACCATGCAATATATACACTGCTGTATATCAGAGCTTAGTGTCAGAAAGGAATTCAGGAGCACTCCTAAACTGTGGTCTGAAGTGTCCAGCTATAGTTTGTGTATCTTCAACCAATGGATACTGCACACTGATTGCAGGCTCTTCAAAGAGCTTTTTTCTGCCAGTCAGCATAATCTCTGTCTTGCCTGGGTTCGGCTTCTACCAGATGCTCTTGTCCAAGCAGTGGGCTAGCTTAATGCCAGCGATGATGTTGTATGTGTTGAAGCTTGGTAGAGGAGTCTTATCTACATATTGTGGACACTTGAGTCAATGCCATCTCACCAGTTTTCCCAGTAGCAGTATGCAGATGTTGAATAGGACCTAGGAGACAATTGATAATTTTGGGACTTCACAAATGACGGGTCTGAGACAATGTTCCCTCTAATTTTTTCCATCCATGTGCGGAATGAATTTTATGTGCAGCACCAATATCAAGGAAATGTGCAGATGTGCGTCACTAGTATTAAAAAAAAACAAAACCTAGATATATTATATATTTTTTAAAAGTTCAGAGGTATGGAAGAAGAGAGAATATTAAAACAAGGGTTAATTAACAAGGTACACTGCTTAAGATGTTTGTTTAATATGAAATCAAATAAAAAGAAAATTAACACTGCCCTTGGAGTACATGTATTTTATAATCCTTTCTAACAACTCAAGCTAGTAAACACACCAAACTGTGGCATACTGAAAACAGCTTGTCAACATTTCTTTCCCCACTCTGAACTTATGGGTACAAATGTGGGGACCTGCATGGACACTTCTAAGCCTAATTACTAGCTTAGATCTGGTATACACTGCCACCACCCAGAATTCCAGTGTCTGGGGCACTCTCTGTTCCCCCAAAACTTCGTCCCTTCCCTGGGTTGTGTTGAGGGACTTCATCAATTCCCTGGTGAACACAGATCCAAACCCCTTGGATCTTAAAACAAGGAGATATTTACCACCCCCCTCATTTCCCCCACCAATCCCTGGTGAGTCCAGATCCAATCCCCTTGGATCTTAACACAAGGAAAAAATCAATCAGGTTCTTAAAAAGAAAGCTTTTAATTAAAGAAAGAAAAGGTAAAAATTATCTCTAAAATCAGGATGGAAAATGCTTTACAGGGTAATCAGATTCCTATAGACCAGAGGGGCCCCCCCTAGCCTTAGGTTCAAAGTTACAGCAAACAGAGGTAAAATCCTTCCAGCAAAAAGAAACATTTACAAGTTGAGAAAACAAACATAATTACTTACAAGTTTGAAACATGAGAGACTAATTCAGAAAGATTTGGAGAGCCTGGATTGATGTCCCGTCCCTCTTATCCCGAGAGCGAACGAACAAAAAAAAAAAAAAAAAAAAAAGACAAACAAAGACTTCCCTCCACCAAGATTTGAAAGTATCTTGTCCCTCTATTGGTCCTCTGGTCAGGTGTCAGACAGGTTTACTGAGCTTCTTAACCCTTTACAGATAAGAGACATTAACCCTTAACTATCTGTTTATGACAGAGCTATATAGATAAAACAAAGTCATGGCCATTACGTGAAAGCATAAAAAATATGCACCAGAGGCTCAATTCAATAATCTAATCCTATCATAGACCACTACATCTTCAGGGAAAGCTGCTCTCGAAAAATGAAGCATCTGTCAAAACGCTAGCATACTACAGACATTTGCGGTTTACAAAACTATCCCTCTTGCATGCATATTATCTGCACACGTAGCTCAGCTTTAAGATGCTAAACAAATCTATGAGTCAACTGGAAATAGTGATGCTCTCCTTGCAAATATTAATACAATATTTTCTGATATTGGAAAGGAGAGTAAAAGGCATTCACTCAGGCTTATACAATTTCTGTGGGATGTCAACTCTTAAGCTGATTAATACTTCACACACATAGAACAGTAAAAATAACTAATAAAGCAACACAGACAGCAAACAAAACCATAAACAAATAAGTGACAACACTGAAAATATGACGGGAAGTAAAACATCAAGTGGTTGATGATGGGTATTTTAAATGAGTGTTTAGGACTCATGCTGTGTTAGTGCAACAGAACCTTGTAGAAACAGGCAAAGTTAAAGTTCTCCTGGTTTCATATTGTGAGTGTGACCAACTCAAAAACTGAGTAGGCTCATTAAGTTTTTGTAAGTCCCTTAAGTAAACAGATCACATTAACACATGGTTTCGGAGCTTGCAAATAAAGTCTTCATCCTACAAAACACTTAGCACCAAACCTAGTGCTTGCTACTTATTAGTCAATGGGAGTAATCTAAAGAGCCAGAACTATTCCAGATAGCAAAGATATGGCCTTAATGGTTTGCAATACCTCTCCCCAAACAAATTCTAAAACTTAATGGAAATCACTTGTCTGCAATCCAGACAAGTGGTTTACATTAAGTTTTAGAATTTGTTTGGGGAGAGGGCTGGACAAGAATTTGGCCCTAACTCCTGCACAATGAAGTGCTAGAATTCCTTGGAAACATTTGAAAGCTGTGCTGTGCCCCTGGAAACTGGTGAACACCGGTGAAAATCAAGTATTTCTATTAGCCCTGGAAGACACCCACCATCCTTTAAATGACCAAGTAGTATCAGTGGCTGAGAGGACCTCCCTAACCTTAAAGTGGTCTGTGGCAAAAAAACAAAAAATCAGAACCACATAAATACAACACCACCTTCTTCCACCATCAGCTGCTAAAATCCTCTACTCCTTCTTCCTTGAAGATCTAGCCCCAATAAGCCATGTATTTGTCACCTTCAGACTTGATTACTGTCTCTGTACTTGGGGCTAAACATTCGAGCAACAGAGTCACCAGCTTGCTTAGAATGTAACTGCCTGCCACTGTGAGCTTAACTACTTTGTTTTCAGTTGGCTCCCAGAGGCATCTCCCTGGCCACCGCAGCCAAGCTGGGGCTGGGAGAGAGGAGGCCATTACCCCTATTCCCCCCACACCACTGGCTTACATGTGTGTCCTCTCCAGGGTCCAGGCACCTAATTAGTGGAGCCACGCTTGTGCACTTCCACTAATTAGGTGCACAGCCCTTGCTGCCCGCTTATGCGGCTGCCCAGGTGCACACCTTAGAGGGAACACAGGTCTGAGAGTGGAGGTGCAGTTTCCCATCACTGTCCTTTGGGTGCATCCTGCCAGGGAGTATTCAAACCATTTTAGCATATTTCCGTGGATTCCTACCATCTCCCTCAGGTGGAATAGCAGTAGCTCATGACAGACAGTGTTGTTGGCTGAAGAGAGGCCCAGGAGTATGAGAATGAATGTCTGCCTTCCATCAACTTCAAGAGATCATTCATTAGCATCACCAATGATGTTCTGTGTTCTGGCCTGACTATTGAATTTAGTGGGATTTATGGGCATCCAACACTTTTGGAAGTTTTACAGATTTAGGAGCTTATCTTTAGGTATCAGGTAGCCTCTGGTAAATAAAATGACTAAAGGTTTTTGTTTTGTTTTTTGTTCCCCTTTCCCAGTATTAGGCCAGAAAGCTCAGAGGAAAGGCACAACTAAGGAAGAGAGCAGCTCCAAGCTCCCAAGGAAATCCAGCAATAAGCAGAATGAGCCAGCCCTAATACACAGCCCGCATATAGGTAGGTGCTACATAGAGTTGTTCTGGGAGTGCTCGATCATAATGGGTAACAGGCCTTGTTTATATATAAAGGTGCACTGGTTTAACTAAAGGTGTGATTTTTAACCCAATGTAAAACCCTGTGGGGACACTCAATACACTTGTGATCACTTACACCTTGACAATCACTAATTTCTAATTCAGTGATCAATTAAATCTTGATTGGTTAGAAAGAGGTATAATCTGGAATTATCTTCAGTTGATAATAGGTTGACAGTAGTGATGTTATGGTGGAGGTTTATTTTAGACAACCAAATCAGGAAGAGGAAGTGGATGAGTCATTCTACAAACAGGTAACAAGATTAGTAAACACACATGAGCTAGTATTAATGGGAGATTTTAACTTCTGTGATATCTGTTGGAAGACTATTACAGAAAAACATATGTCCTACAAATTCTTAGCGTATGTAGGGGACCAGAAAGTTGAGGAAACAACTAGAGGGTCATCTATTTTGGATCTGGTTTAGACCAACAGGAATGAATTAGTTGAGAACATGAAGGTACTCAGGAACTTTGGAGGAAGTGACCATGATCTGATAAAATTCAAGGTTCTATGGAAAGGAGAACATGAGAACAACAAAACTAGGACGCTAAACTTCAGAAAAGCAGATTTCAGCTGAGTCAGAGAAATAATAGGCAACATCCCATGGAAAGACCAGTTAAGAAGAAAAGGAGTTGAAGGGGGCTGGCAGTTCCTTAAAAGATGTAATTCTGGAGGCTCAACATCAAACTATTCTGATGCAGAAGATAGATAAGAAGAGCCGCAGAAGGTCAGTGTGGCTGCACAATGAGATTTTTAGCTATATAAAAACTAAGGGTGTCAAATGATTAAAAAAAGTAATCCTCTCTCCTTTTGTTAATAAACTTGTTTTACTTTTAATCTAAACTAGGGCTGTCAAGCAATTAAAAAAATTAATTGCAATTAATGGTGCTGTTAAACAATAGAATACCATTTATTTAAATACTTTTGGCTGTTTTCTACATTTTCAAATATTGATTTCTATTACAACAGAGAATAGAAAGTGTACAGTGCTCACTTTATATTTTTTATTACAAGTATTTGAACTGTAAAAAAACCAAAAGAAATAATATTTAATTCACCTAATACAAGTACTGTGTTGCAATCTCTTTATCGTGAAAGTTGAACTTACAAATGTAGAATTATGTGGGAAAAACACTGCATTAAAAAATAAAACAATGTAAAACTTTAGAACCTGCAAGTGCACTCAGTCCTACTTCTTGTTCAGTCAATTGCTCAGACAAACAAGTTTGTTTATACTTGAAGGAGATAATGCTGCCTGCTTCTTGTTTACAATGTCACTTGAAAGTGAGAACAGACATTCTCATGGCACTGTTTTAGCCGGCTTCGCAAGATATGTGCAAGATGTGCTAAAGATTCATATGTCCTTTCATGCTTCAGCCACCATTCCTGGGGACATATGTCCATGCTGGTAACTGGTTCTGCCCAATAACTAGCCAAAGTAATGCAGACCGATGTATGTTCATTTTCATATCTGAGTCAGATGCCATCAGCAGAAGGTTGATTTTCTCTTTTGGTAGTTCGGGTTCTGTAGTTTCTGCATCAGAGTGTTGCTCTTTTAAGACTTCTGAAAGCATGCTCCACACCTCGTGCCTCTCAGATTTTGAAAGGCACTTCAGAACTTTAAATCTTGGATTGAGTACTATAGCTATCTTTAGAAGTCTCACATTGCATTTTGCAATTTGTCAAATCTGCAGTGAAATGAACAACAACATGTGCTGGGTCATTGTCCAAGGCTGCTATAACATGAAATATATGGCAGAATGCGGGTAAAACAGAGCAGGGGACATACAGTTCTCCCCCAAGGAGTTCAGTTACAAATTTAATTAACACGTTATTTTTTTAACGAGTGTTGTGAGCATGGAAACATGTCCTTTAGAATGGTGGCTGAAGCATAGATTCATAGATTCTAGGAATAGAAGGGACCTTGAGAGGTCACAGAGTCCTGCCCCCTGCCCTAATGGCAGGACCAAATACTGTCTAGACCATCCCTAATAGACATTTATCTAACCTACTCTTAAATATCTCCAGAGATGGAGATTCCACAACCTCTCCAGGCAATTTATTCCAGTGTTTAACCACCCTGACAGTTAGGAACTTTTTCCTAATGTCCAACCTAAATTTCCCTTGTTGCAGTTTAAGCCCATTGTTTCTTGTTCTATCCTTAGAGGCTAAGATGAACAAGTTGTATGACACCCTTTTAGATACCTGAAAGCTGCTATCATGTCTCCTCTCAGTCTTCTCTTTTACAAACTAAAGAAACCCAGTTGTTTCAGCCTTCCTTCATAGGTCATGTTCTCAAGACCCTTAATCATTCTTGTTGCTCTTCTCTGGACCCTCTCCAATTTCTCCACATCTTTCTTGACTTGTGGTACCCAGAACTGGACACAATACTCCAGTTGAGGCCTAACCAGCGCAGAGTAGAGCAGAAGAATGACTTCTCGTGTCATGCTCACAACACACCTGTTAATGAATCCCAGAATCATGTTTTCTTTTTTGCAACAGCATCACACTGTTGACTTATTTAGCTTGTAGTCCATTATAACCCTAGATCCCTTTTCTGCTGTACTCCTTCCTAGACAGTCTCTTCCCATTCTGTATGTGTGAAACTGATTGTTCCTTCCTAAATGGAGCACTTTGCATTTGTCTTTGTTAAACTTCATCCTGTTTACCTCAGACCATTTCTCCAATTTGTCCAGATCATTTTGAATTATGACCCTGTCCTCCAAAGCAGTTGCAATCCCTCCCAGTTTGGTATCGTCTGCAAACTTAATAAGCGTACCTTCTATGCCAATATCTAAGTCGTTGATGAAAATATTGAACAGAGCCGATCCCAAAAGAGACCCCTGCGGAACCCCACTTGTTATACCTTTCCAGCAGGATTGGGAGCCATTAATAACTACTCTGAGTACGGTTATCCAGCCAGTTATGCACCCACCTTATAGTAGCCCCATCTAAATTGTATTTGCCTAGTTTATTGATAAGAATATCATGCGAGACCGTATCAAATGCCTTACTAAAGTGTAGGTATACCACATCCACCACTTCTCCCTTATCCACAAGACTCGTTATCCTATCAAAGAAAGCTATCAGATTTGTTTGACATGATTTGTTCTTTACTGGCTATTCCCTATCACCTTACCACCTTCTAAGTGTTTGCAGATGATTTCCTTAATTACTTGCTCCATTATCTTCCCTGGCACAGAAGTTAAACTAACTGGTCTGTAGTTTCCTGGGTTGTTTTTATTTCCCTTTTTATAGATGGGCACTATATTTGCCCTTGTCCAGTCTTCTGGAATCTCTCCCATCTCCCATGATTTTCCAAAGATAATAGCTAGAGACACAGATACCTCCTCTATTAGCTCCTTGAGTATTCTAGGATGCATTTCATCAGGCCCTGATGACTTGCAGGCATCTAACTTTTCTAAGTGATTTTTAACTTGTTCTTTTTTTATTTTATCTTCTAAACCTACCCCTTCCCATTAGCATTCACTATGTTAGGCATTCCTTCAGACTTCTCGATGAAGACCAAAACAAAGAAGTCATTAAGCATCTCTGCCATTTCCAAGTTTCCTGTTACTGTTTCTCCCTCCTCACTGAGCAGTGGGCCTACCCTGTCCTTGGTCTTCCTCTTGCTTCTAATATATTGATAAAAAGTCGTCGTCTTTCCCTTTATTCCTGTAGCTAGTTTGAGCTCATTTTGTGCCTCTGCCTTTCTAATCTTGCCCCTGCATTCCTGTGTTGTTTGCCTATTTTCATCCTTTGTAATCTGACCTAGTTTCCATTTTTTATATGCCTCCTTTTTATTTTTTAGATCATGCAAGATCTTGTGGTTAAGCCAAGGTGATCTTTTGCCACATTTTCTATCTTTCCTACCCAGCGAAATAGCTTGCTTTTGGGCCCTTAATAGTGTCCCTTTGAAAAACTGCCAACTCTCCTCAGTTGTTTTTCCCCATAGTTTTGATTCCCATGGGACCTTATCTATCAGCTCTTGAGCTTACCAAAATCTGCCTTCCTGAAATCCACTGTCTCTATTTTGCTGTACTCCCTTCTACCCTACCTTAGAATTGTGAACTCTATGATTTCATGATCACCCAAGCTACCTTCTACTTTCAAATTCTCAATGAGTTCCTTCCTATTTGTTAAAATCAAGTCTAGAACAGCTTCCCCGCAGTAGCTTTTTCAACCTTCTGAAATAAAAAGTTGTCTGTAATGCAGTCCAAGACCTTATTGGATGGTCTGTGCCCCGCTGTGTTATGTTCCCAACATATATCTGGATAGTTGAAGTCTCCCATCACCACTAAATCTTGGGCTTTGGATGATTTTGTTAGCTGTTTAAAAAAAGCCTCTTCCACCTGGTTAGGTGGCCTGTAGTAGACTCCTAGCATATCACCCTTGTTTTTTACCCCTTTTATCCTAACCCAGAGACTCTCAACACTTCTGTCTCCTATGTACATCTCCACCTCAGTCCAAGTGTGTACATTTTTAATATACAAGGCAACACCTCCTCCCTTTTTCCCCTGTCTATCCTTCCTGTGCAAGCTGTATCCATCCACACCACCATTCCAATCATGTGCATTATCCCACCAAGTTTCAGTGATTCCAACAATGTCATAGTCTATAGGGTGCCACAGGACTCTTTGCTGCTTTTACAGATCCAGACTAATATGGGTACCCCTCTGATACTTAACAATGTCATAGCTGTATTTATTTATTATCACTTCCAATTCTTCCTGCTTATTAACCATACTTCTCACATTTGTATATAGGCATTTAAGATACTGATTTGATCTTGCCTCCCAGTTTTGCCCTGACCCTCCTTTCTCTCTGCCATTATGGCCCACGCTCCCTCCTATTTCCAACCCATCTCCCAGGTCTCCATGTTCCCCACTTACCTGTGGGCTTTGTTCACCTGTCCCTGTTGAACCTAGTTTAAAGCCCTTCTCACTGCAGCAAAAAAACTTCAGGACCAGACTTCAAAGAGAAACTGCTGAGCTTCAGTTCATCTGCAAATTTGACACCATGAGCTCAGGATTGAACAAAGACTGTGAATGGCTTGCCAGTTACAGAACCAGTTTCTCCTCTCTTGGTTTTCACACCTCAACTGCTAGAACAGGGCCTCATCCTCCCTGATTGAACTGACCTCGTTATCTCTAGCTTGCTTGCTAGCACACATATATATACCTGCCCCTGGATATTTCCATTACATGCATCTGAGGAAGTGGGTATTCACCCACGAAAGCTCATGCTCCAAAACGTCTGTTAGTCTATAAGGTGCCACAGGATTCTTTGCTGCTTCTCACTAGGTTAGCCAGTCTGTGTCCAAAGAGGGTTTTTCCCCTCCTCAAATGGTGAACGCCATCTCTGCCTAGCAGTCCTTCCTGGAATAGCATCCCGTGGTTGAGGAAGCCAAAGCCCTCCTGGCGACACCATCTTTGCAGCCAGGCATTCACCTCCACGATGCACCTGTCTCTGCGTGGGCCCCTACCTTTGACAGGAAGAATCAAAGAGAATACCACCTCCGCTCCAAACTCCTTCACCCGTACTCCCAGAGCCCTGTTTCCTATTTGCAGTGGTGGCAGCAGACCTTCCAGCCTTAAGGGTACGAGGGTTCTCCTCCTCTACTGTAGGAGGCGATTCCTTCTCTCCTGTATCAAGAAGAGCATAATGGTTACCTATTACCACAGTAGGAGGGTTCGGGACAGGGGTGGAGCACTGCCTGCTGCCAGAAGTAACTAGCTGCCAGTGTCCATCCTGAGCCATCTCCTCCTCCACCAGTGATGTGTCAGCAGTCCTATGTACTGGGACAGCTACCTCAGCTGTCTGCACATGGACACTGTCCAGGAATTGCTCGTGGATTCTGATGCTCCTCAACCTAGCCACCTCCTCCTGTAGCTCCCCCACCTGCTGCCTGAGAGATTCCACCAGCAGGCACCTTTCACATCGGATGGTCCCCCCAACCTGGGTATCAGTAAGTGGGAATTGCAAGTCACAGTCTCTCGCAAAACCACATCAGGATCTGGGTAGAAGCATCCATGCTCAGGCGCTCTGTCTGGCTACAGATGCAGGTGGAGAAGAAAGGAGCAGTGCTTGTATGAAAGAGCATACAATTGTTTAGCATATTTGGCACATAAATACCTTGCAGTTCCAGCTACAAAAGTGCCATGCAAATGCCTGTTCTCACTTTCTGGTGACATTGTAAATAAGAATAGGTCAGCATTATCTCCTATAAATGTAAACAAACTTGTTTGTCTTAGCGATTGGCTGAACAAGAAGTAGGACTGAGAGAACTTGTAGGCTCTAAAGTTTTACTTTGTTTTGTTTTTGAGTGCAGTTATGTAACAAAAAAATCTACATTTATAAACTTTTCACGACAGATTGCACTACAGTTCTTGTATGAGGTGAATTGAAAAATACTAATTCTTTTGTTTATCATTTTTACAGTGCAAATATTTGTAATAAAAAAATATACACTGATTTCAGTTACAAAACAGAATACAATATCTATGAAAATGTAGAAAAACATCCAAAATATTTAATACATTTCAATTGGTATTCTATTGTTTAATAGTGCAGTTAAAACTGTGATTAATTTTTTTTAATAAAAAACAAAAGGGATACATCCAGGAAATGGAAGGACTGGCATGCCACCAAGGAGGTAAACATAGGAATAGCGCGAGATTGTAGGGACAAAATTGGGAAAGCCAAGGAAAGAACGAGTTACAGCTGGCAAGGAACGTTAGAGACAACAAAAAGAGGTTCTTCAGATATGTCAGACAAAAAAGAAAGATCAGGGATTGTGCAGGTCTGCTGCTCAATTGAGAAGATGAACTGGTAATGGAAAATGATAGGAAGGCAGAGCTGCTCAATGGCTACTTTGCTTCAGTTTTCTCACAAAAACCAACATGTGACCAGAACACTAGCAAAATTACCATAGACAATAAAGGGGGAAGGATGCATATCGGGATAAGTAAATAATATATCAGATCTGACCAGTTTGAATGAATTCAAATCAGCAGGGCCAGATGCTATTCACCTGAGGGTACTGAAGGAATTAGCTGAAGAAATTTCAGAGCCACTGGCAATAATGTGTACAAACTCATGGATAATAGGAGAGAGCCCCTCTCCAGTCTTCCAGGACAATGTAGTGCCCATCTTTAAAAAGGAGGAGCTTGAAATTATAGACCAGTGATCCTGACTTTGATACCTGGGAAGCTACTAGAGCAATGAATAATATACCTGAACTTCAGCAAGGTTTTTGACACAGTCCCACATGACATTCTGATTGGTAAACTGGAGAAATGCAGGCTTGAAACAGCTATCATGAAGTAGGTACTGTGACAGGGTCAGGCCAGATAGCTATAGGAGAAGGGGGAGGGATAGCTCAGTGGTTTGAGCATTGGCATGCTAAACCCAGGGTTGTGAGTTCAATCCCTGAGGGGACCATTTAGGGATCTGGGGCAAAATCAGTACTTGGTCCTGCTAGTGAAGGCAGGAGGCTGGACTCCATGATCCTTTAGGGTCCCTTCCAGTTCTAGGAGATAGATATATCTCCATTAATTATTTATTAGCGTTAGGCCTTAGCTACACTTGAGTTACAGCCAGTAAAGCCACTAACAGTGCTGTAACTCACTCCCCATGCACACTGGCAAGGCACATACAGCGCTGTATCTCCGTGGCTACAGCGCTGCTTGTACTCCACCTCCCTGAGAGGAATAAAGAGTATAGCGCTACTGCTGCAGCGCTGGGGCACCAGTGTAAACAGGGAATAACCTTAGTACACTGTGACTGACCTCCAGAAGCTTCCCATAATCCTTTTAAGTGAAGGTTTCGCTCTTTGTTTTGTTGTGAACTCCAGGCTCCGGAAGCTGCTTATTGAAAAAACAAACACAGCTACTGTTTGCTGTGAATGAGCAGAGGCAGGGGGGCTCCCTTTGGAACACCCACAGCTAATGTTTGCTTGAGGAGAGAAGCAGCCGGTGGGTGGGGGTCCATTTCGGAGTGACTGCTTATCTGGTCTGTGAGGAAAAAAGGCCGTTTGCTTTCAGTGAATGAGAGAGGGGAGGGGGTCAGAACTTGCAAGTCAGGGTACTGACATAGTGTTGGCTCCAAAAATCCACACTCTCTCTCCCCCACACTCCCTGTCACACTCCACCTCACCCCCCCTTTTGAAACGCACATTGCAGCCACTTGAACACTGGGATAGCTGCCCATAATGCACTGCTCCCAATGTCGCTGCAAATGTGGCCATGACAGTGGGCTGGCAGCTGTCAGTGGGGACAGACTGCAGCACTTTCCCTGCTCAGCTATATGAAGACAGGTTTAACTTCCAGCGCTGTACAGCTGCAAGTGTAGCCATACCCTTAGAAGGCAGATATATTAGTTCCAGATTAAGTAGATCCCTTTTCCCTGGGTAAGGTAACAGGGGCAGTTCCAGAACAAGCAGGAACTTGCCGGAACTAATTAAGGCAGGCAGATGCATTAGGGCACCTGGAGCTAATTAAGAAGAAACTGCTAGAATCAATTAGGACAGGCTGGCTAATCAGGGCACCTCAGTTTAAAAAGGATCTCAGATCACTTTGTGGTGTGCATGCGAGGAGCTGGGATCAAGAGGCACTAGGAGCTGAGAGTGAGAAGGCGTATTGCTGGAGGACTGAGGAGTACAAGCGTTATTGGACATCAGGAGAAAGGTCCTGTGGTGAGGATAAAGAAGGTGTTGGGAGGAAGCCATGGGGAAGTAGCCCAGGGAGTTGTAGCTGGTGCACAGCTGTTCCAGGAGGCACTCTAGACAGCTACAGTCCACAGGGCCCTGGGCTAGAACCTGGAGTAGAGGGCGGGCCTGGGTTCCCCCCAAGCCTCCCAACTCCTGATTAGACACAGGAGGAGGTGACTTGGACTGTGGATTCCACCAGAGGGGAAAGTCTCTGGGCTGTTTTCCCAACCCACATGGTAAATGTCTGAGGTGAGCAAATCCACGAATAAGCGCAGGACCCACCAAGGTAGAGGAGGAACTTTGTCACAGTACATAATTGGTTAAGCAACTGCAAATAGAGGGTATTAATGGAATGATGTCAGATTGAAGGGAGGTCTCAGGTGGGGTTCCACAGGGATCCGTTTTGGGTCCAGTGTTAACATCTTTATTAATGACCTGGATGTAAGAATAGAGAGCATACTAGAGACATCTAGTTTGTAGATGACACAAGGCTGGGAGAGGGGTTGCCAACACTTTTGGAGGAAAGAGCTAAAATTCAGAGGAGTCTTGATAATCGGAGAACTGGGCTTTAAACAACAAAGACAAATGTAAGGTGCTACCTCTTAGGAAAGAAAAACCAAATGCACAAATTCAGATTGGGGGATAACTGACTTGGCAGCGGCAGCACTGAGAAGGATCTTGGAGTTCTGGTGGATCACAACCTCCAAATGAGTCACAATGCGATGCTATTGCAAAAAAAAAAAAAGCAAATGCAATTTTAGGTTGCATTAACAGAGTGTAACTGGGTCTCTTCCTCTGCCCCCCTTGCTGCAGAACCCTGCTGTCTTCACAAAGCACTCTGACCCTCCTGGATGCAGCACCCATGGTTTTTTATTTACATACAGTTCCCACCACCAGTGATTCTATTTACAGGTCTTCCTCCTCCTCTACAGGGAGTCTAGCCCAGCCTGGAGACTGCTGTGCCTCTGGCTGTTCTCTTCCCCTCCTTCCTCTGGCTGCCAGCCAGCCTTTATGGCCTTTGAGCCTGCAGGCCCACAGGTGCAGCCCGTTCAGAGACCAGGCACCAGGCTTCTCCCCAGCCCCAATCCATTTCACCTGATTGGGGCTGGCTGAGCAGGGGCTAATTAGCTGCCTCTGCAGCAGCACCCTGCTACATACCTCCTCCCTTAAGCTGGTGCCAGGTCTGGTTGCCCTCGGCCTCTCTTCCCTCGGCCCGGGAGATTACTATGTGCTGGGGCCACCTACCTTGTCCTCACACCATTCACACGGCTGGGCCGGCCGCTCCAGAGGCTCCTCCTCCCCTTTCCCTGGAGTTGTTGACTCCATGCCCCGAGTTGGCCCCCTGCTTCCGGGCCAGGCCCTTCACCTCTATGCTGTGGGGCCTCCCCATGTGGGGTGTCTTTAGTCTCCCCCAGGCATCCTCCCCCGGAAGCTTCCTGGGCTTCCCAGCCATTCCCTCTGGTTTGCTATCCTGGCTTTGTTGTCTAGCTCTTTCAACTGTTCCCCTGGAGGTTGTAGGTCTGCCCCTTGCTCCGGGTCCACCTCCCCCAGGGTCCGGCTCCCACGTTCCAGGGTCCTCTTTCCCTTCTTCCGCTTTAATGGTTGCTCCCCTCCGGCAGCCCTTCCCTTTAGGGGAGAGCGCTAGTCCTACCCTAAGAGCATGGGGTAAGCTAACCCTTCTAGTACCCACAGCCGCTTCCAGGCAAACCGCCCATTTACCTCGAGCGGTACCTGGGCCACGGGACAATACTCCCTATCCCCGTGGATGCATTCCACACACATCCGTCTCCTGGGGATAAGCCAACGCGGCCTCACCAAGCGCCGCTGTACAAAGGAGCGGGCGGAGGCCGTGTCCACTAGACCCTGCTAGGGCTTTTTCCCCACCCTCACCGGGACTGTGTCCAACCCATGCCTCCTTTTCCGCACCCCACTCCAGGTCCAGCCACAAAAGTCTACCGCCCCACACTCCATCACTGGGTAGTCCCGACTTCTGTGTCCCAGCTTCCTGCACCACCAACACATGGGCTGCCCTGGGCGGCTAGGGGTCCCCTTGTGCTCCTCCCATCGCTTGTCCAGCGGCTTCACCCCGCTGTGTTCATGGGGCTTCCTGCCCCCCTCTGGATCCCGCCGGGCTCGAGGTTCCCACGCTGGGAGGTCAGCCTCTGCATATTCCTCGGTCCTTTGTACCACTGCTTCCAGCGTGGCCGGCTGGTGTCACCTCACCCATACCCGCACACTGTCTGGGAGGCCCTGTAAAAACTGATCAAGGACCACCTGGTCCATTATCTGGCCCACTGTATGGGCATCGGGCCTCAACCATCGGGTTGCCCAGTCCGTTAATTTCTGCGCAAAGGCCCGGTGTCGCACATGCCTGCCCACTGGGCTGCCCAAAACTTCTGGCAGTATTTCTCAGCCGACAGTCTGAGGCGGTCTAAAATTGCCTCCTTCACTGCATCGTAATGCCTGGCTTGGATCTCTGTCAGGGCCATGTAAGCGGCCTGTGCCTCCCCGGTGAGATAAGGGCCCAGCCGCAGGGCCCATGTAGTCCGGTCCCAACCAGCGCCTAGGGCCACCCGTTCAAAAGTGCCTAAAAAGGCATCGGGGTCATCAGCGGGGGCCATTTTACAAAGGCAGAGGCCTGGGGTCTGGGTACCATCCCCCACAGCAGGACTGACCACTTTCTGCAAGAGCTGTTGCTGCGCCATCGATTGCTCCTTTATGAAATCCTGGAGGGCCTTCTGTTGCTCTGCCTGCCGGACGAGGAGAGCCTGCCGCTCCACCTGGTGGGACTCCTGCAAAGACTGTAGCGTCTTCGGCATTTCAGTTTGTTGTTCTGCTAGCCACTGCAGGGTGTTCTCCATGCCCAGGCCGCCATACTGCATCTATGGCACTGGATCCTGGACAAGCCCCCACATATAACCAGGTCTCTTCCTCTGCCCCCCTTGCTGCAGAACCCTGCTGTCTTCACAAAGCACTCTAAGCCTCCTGGATGCAGCACCCGTGGCTTTTTATTTACATACAGTTCCCACCACCAGTGATTCTATTTACAGGTCTTGGTCTCCTTTACAGGGAGTCTACCCCAGCCTGGAGACTGCCATGCCTCTGGTTGTTCTCTTCCCCACCCCTTCCTCTGGCTGCCAGCCAGCCTTTATGGCCCTTGAGCCTGCAGGCCCACAGGTGCAGCCCATTCAGAGGCCAGGCACCAGGCTTCTCCCCAGCCCCAATCTATTTCACCTAATTGGGGCTGGCTGAGCAGGGACTAATTAGCTGTCTCTGCAGCAGCACCCTGCTACTCAGAGGCATAGCATGCAAGTCAAGAGAGATGATAGTACTGCTCTATGTAGCTCTGGTTAGGTCTTAGCTGAAGTACTGTGGCAATTTTGGTCACCAATGTATAGAAAGGATGTCAAGAAAATGGAAAGGATCTAGAGGTGAGCGACTAAGATGATCAAAGGGATGGAATGCAGCCATATGAGCAAAGGTTGAAGAAATTGGTTATGTTTAGTTCAGAAAAGAAGAGATTAAGGGGGAACACAATAGCAGTCTTCAATAAAAGATGGAGAAAAGTTGTTCTCTCTGGCCACAGAGGGCAGGACAAGAGGCAATGGGTTCAAACTACAGCACAGCAGATTTAGATTAAATCTGAGGAAAAACTTCCTAACTGTAAGAACAGAGGGATAATGGAATGGACTGCCTGGAGCTTTTCAAAAGGAGGTTGGATAGCCAGCTGTCTTGGATGGTTTAGATACAACAAATCCTGCATCTTGGTGGGGCTTAGACTAGATGATCCTTGCAGTCTTGTTAACCTTGATTCTGTGAGTCTATGATTCATGCAGGGGTGGCTCTAGGCATTTTGCCGCCCCAAGCACAGCAGGCAGGCTGCCTTTGGCGGCTTGCCTGCGGAGGGTCCACTGGTCCCGCGGCTTCGGCGGACCTGCGGGAGGTCCTCCGAGGCCGCGGGACCAGTGGACCCTCCGCAGGCAAGCCGCCAAAGGCAGCCTGCCTGCCACCCTTGCGGCGACTGGCAGAGCGCCTCCCGCAGCTTGCCGCCCCAAGCACACACTCGGCATGCTGGGGCCTGGAGCCGCCTCTGGATTCATGAAGACATTAATCAGAGCAGAGCTAACAGCATTCCCTTCAGTACTCACTAGATGTCTCACCACCTTTCAACTGATCATTATATTTGGACATGTTTGAAATTGAAGTAGACAAAGTATTAGAAAAACATGAATGAGAAATACTGCATTGGACTGTGAAAGGATGGACTAGATGGCACCATCTCTAACTTAGGCAAATTCTAAGAGAACTGCAGAATTTGCCTTTGTCATGATGTTGTAGCTGCTGGGTGTGTGAGAACTCAAAATGGCTCAAATCAGTCTCTCCTAGCAAAAGGTGCTGTAGGAAATGGGGTAGGAACACAGGAGGGAGGTGGAAACTCCTAGCCACTCCTGTCCCAGCAGAAGATACTGTAAGGGAATATGTGGTCTTTGATTATAGCTTGGTGGAAAGGTTTTGTGGCTATGATTTTCTGTGTGATCTTGTGCAGGTCCCATTAATCTTTTTGTGCTTCCATTTCTCCCTCTGTAAAGTTAAACTATTGCTACTTCCCTACCTCATAGGGCTAGGGTGTGTGAGGATGAATTCCTTAATGTTTGTGAGTTGCCCAAATTGGGACCATAAAGGCAAGAATCCAGAAAGAAAGTTTGGTTGTAACCTGGACTTGCATTTGTTAGTGTTTAGCAGAGAAAGGGCCTCAGCATCTACTAAAAATCTTGGGTGCATGTTTTCAATGGGACTTTCAATGGGACTTGGGTGCATGTTAATTTGGTCCTGCAGATTTAAAGATGTTAAAGTTTAGTAGATGCTATTTTTTTTTTCCTCTGAGAAGTTGCTTGAGGCATGTTTGCCTGCCTCTGCCTGCTTGGGCTGAGAGCTGCAAAATTGTTATGTGAGAGAGGAATGCGAGCTTGTGCCAGCCTACACTCATTAATGCTGGCCTGGCACAAATTCCTAGGAATGGAGATTGTGACCACCACCACTGCTGCATCAATGAATAAGCAGTTCTGAGAGATTCTTGCTCTCCATGAGCTGAGAACGCAAACTGAGGAATAGAATGGCCAAGAGGACTCAGTTCCACTGCTCAGGGACTTCCACCAAGGAAGAGTTTGGACTCCAGAGGTCAAAGTTCAAGTCCACAGCTATGTTGGGGATTGCTCAGAGCAATGTCAGACAAAACAAATCTGAGGAATTGTCCCATATTGAGGTGTCATTAGATGAAGTTTTGGAACAAATTGATAAATTTTACAGTAATAAGTCACCAAGACCAGATGGTATTGACCCAAGATTGATATATGCCATCATGTACCAGCAGTAACCCTCTGCCATGTACATTGGCCAAACCTGACAGTCTCTATTTATTTAAAAGGATAAATGGACACAAATCAGACGTCAGGAATGGTAACATACAAAAGCCAGTAGGAGAACACTTCTATCTCCCTGGACACTTAATAGATTTAAAAGTAGCCATTCTTCAATAAAAATCTTCAAAAACAGACTTCAAAGAGAAACTGCAGAGCTGCAATTCATTTGCAAATTTAACACCATCAGTTTGAGCTTAAATAGGGACTGGGAGTGGCTGGCTTGCTACAAAAGCAATTTTCCCTCTCTCAGTACTGACATCTCATAAATTATTGGGAGAGAACCACATCCACCCATAATGAATTGGCCTTCAACACTGGTTCTCCATTTGTAAGGTATCTCCCTTCTCTTCATGTGCCAATATATATTTATGCCTGTATCTGTAATTTTCACTTCATTCATCTGAAGTGGGATTTTTACCCACAAAAGGTTACGCCCAAATAAATTGGTTAGTCTTTAAGGTGCCACCAGACTCCTCGTTATTTTTATTGACCCAAGAGTTCTGAAGAAACTCATACGTGAAATTGTAGAACTACTAACTGTGGTTTGTAAACTATCATTTAAATCAGCTTCTGTACAAGATGATTGTAGGATAGCTAATGTTCTGCAAATTTTTATAATGGGTTCCAGAGGCAATTACAGGCTGTCAGGTTTCCCTTCCCACTCTGAACTTTAGAATACAGACGTGGTGACTCGCATGAAGACCCCCTAAGCTTATTTCTACCATCTTCGGTTAAAAACTCTCCTATTCCTTGGATTAAGTAACACTTCTACCACCAAGTGATTTAAACAAATATTTATGGAGGGCCACTTGGAGCCCTAGCTTCCGCAAGTATCAGAGGGGTAGCCGTGTTAGTCTGGATCTATAAAAGCAGGAAAGTATCCTGTGGCACCTTATAGACTAACACGTTTTGGAGCATGAGCTTTCGTGGGCGAATACCCACTTCGTCAGATGCATGTAATGGAAATTTCCAGGGGCAGGCAAGCTAGAGATAATGAGGTAGTTCAATCAGGGAGGATGAGGCCCTGTTCTAGCAGTTGAGGTGTGAAAACCAAGGGAGGAGAAACTGGTTTTGTAATTGGCAAGCCATTCACAGTCTTTGTTTAATCCTGAGCAGATGGTGTCAAATTTGCAGATGAACTGAAAATCAGCAGTTTCTCTTTGAAGTCTGGTCCTGAAGTTTTTTTGCTGCAGGATGGCCACCTTAAGGTCTGCTATAGTTTGGCCAGGGAGGTTGAAGTGTTCTCCTACAGGTTTTTGTATATTGCCATTCCTAATATCTGATTTGTGTCCGTTTATCCTTTTCCGTAGCGACTGTCCAGTTTGGCCGATGTACATAGCTGAGGGGCATTGCTGGCATATGATGGCGTATATTACATTGGTGGACGTGCAGGTGAATGAACCGGTGATGGTGTGGCTGATCTGGTTAGGTCCTGTGATGGTGTCGCTGGTGTAGATATGTGGGCAGAGTTGGCATCGAGGTTTGTTGCATGGATTGGTTCCTGAGCTAGAGTTATTATGGTGCGGTGTGCAGTTACTGGTGAGAATATGTTTCAGGTTGGCAGGTTGCCTGTGGGCGAGGACTGGCCTGCCACCCAAGGCCTGTGAAAGTGTGGGATCATTGTCCACGATGAGTTGTAGATCCCTGATGATGCGTTGGAGAGGTTTTAGCTGGGGACTGTATGTGATGGCCAGTGGAGTCCTGTTGGTTTCTTTCTTGGGTTTGTCTTGCAGTAGGAGGCTTCTGGGTACACGTCTGGCTCTGTTGATCTGTTTCCTTATTTCCTCATGTGGGTATTGTAGTTTTGAGAATGCTTGGTGGAGATTTTGTAGGTGTTGGTCTCTGTCTGAGGGGTTAGAGCAGATGCGGTTGTACCTCAGTGCTTGGCTGTAGACAATGGATCGTGTGATGTGCCCGGGATGGAAGCTGGAGGCATGAAGGTAGGCATAGCGGTCGGTAGGTTTTCGGTATAGGATGGTGGTAATGTGACCATCACTTATTTGCACCGTGGTGTCTAGGAAGTGGACCTCCCATGTAGATTGGTCCAGGCTGAGGTTGATGGTGGGGTGGAAGCTGTTGAAATCGTGGTGGAATTTTTCCAGAGTCTCCTTCCCATGGGTCCAGATGAAGATGTCATCAATGTAGCGTAGGTAGAGAAGGGGCATGAGTGGACGAGAGCTGAGGAAGCGTTGTTCCAGGTCGGCCATAAAAATATTGGCATATTGTGGGGCCATGCGGGTGCCCATAGTGGTGCCACTGATCTGGAGATATATCTTGTCATCAAATTTGAAATAGTTGTGTGTGAGGATAAAGGCACAGAGCTCAGCAGCCAGTTGTGCTGTGGCATCATCAGGGATACTGTTCCTGACAGCTTGTATTCCATCTGTGTGTGAGATGTTCGTGTAGAGAGCCTCTACATCCATGGTGGCTAGGATGGTGTTTTCTGGAAGGTCACCAATGCATTGTAGTTTCCTCAGGAAATCAGTGGTGTCACGGAGATAGCTGGGAGTGCTGGTGGCATAGGGTCTGAGTAGAGAGTCCACATATCCAGACAGTCCTTCAGTGAGAGTGTCAATGCCCGAGCAGGATTTCTGGGTTTGTGGATCTTGGGTAGTAGATAGAATAACCCTGGTCGGGGCTCTAAGGGTATGTTGATTTGTTCTGGTGTTAGTGTAGGGAGTGTCCTGAGTAGATGTTGCAGTTTCTTAGTGTATTCCTCAGTGGGATCTGAGGGAAGTGGCCTGTAGAATTTGGTGTTGGAGAGTTGTCTGGCAGCCTCCTTTTGGTAGTCAGACCTGTTCATGATGACAACAGCACCTCCTTTATCAGCCTCTTTGATGCTAATGTCTGGGTGGTTTCTGAGGCTGTGGATGGCACTGCGTTCTGCACGACTTAGGTTATGAGGCAAGCGATGTTGTTTTTCCACAATTTCTGCCTGTGCATGTCAGCGGAAGCATTCAGTGTAGAGGTCCAGACTGTCATTTCGACCCTCAGGAGGAGTCCATGTGGAGTTCTTTTTCTTGTGCTCTTGGTGGGAGGGCACCCGTGTATCAGTGCACTGTTCAGTGTTGTCCTGGAAGTATTCTTTGAGTCGGAGACGGCGAAAGTAGGCTTCCAGATCGCCACAGAACTGTATCATGTTGGTGGGGGTGGCAGGGCAGAAAGAGAGTCCCCGAGATAGGACAGACTTTTCTTCTGGGCTGAGTGTGTAGTTGGATAGATTGACGATATTGCTGGGTGGGTTGGGGTACCACAGTTCTGGCCCCATGAGGCAGGTAGGAATTTAGACAGCTTTCAGTCCTTTTCCCTTTGTAGAGAGGTGAAGTGAGTAATGTAGAGCTCCTGTCTTATTTTAGTGAAGTCCGTTTGTATGGAAGTTTGGTTATTGATAAGAGTCTCCAGGTTGGAAAGCTCTTTTTTGATGTTTTCCTGTTTGCTATATAGGATGCTGATCAGGTGGTTCCTCAGTTTCTTTGATAGAGTATGGCATAATCTCTCACTGTGGTCTGTGTAGTATGTAGATAGCAGTGGATTTTTTACCTTTAGTCCATTTGGTATGACCTGCAGCAAAAACAACTTCAGGACCAGACTTCAAAGAGAAACTGCTGATTTTCAGTTCATCTGCAAATTTGACACCATCTGCTCAGGATTAAACAAAGACTGTGAATGGCTTGCCAATTACAAAACCAGTTTCTCCTCCCTTGGTTTTCACACCTCAACTGCTAGAACAGGGCCTCATCCTCCCTGATTGAACTACCTCATTATCTTTAGCTTGCCTGCATATATATACCTGCCCCTGGAAATTTCTACTACATGCATCTGACGAAGTGGGTATTCACCCACGAAAGCTCATGCTCCAAAACGCCTGTTTAGTCTATAAGGTGCCACAGGATTCTTTGCTGCTTTAGCTTCCCCAAATATCCCCCCAAGCCCCTACACCCCTTTTTCCTGGGTAGGTTTGAGAATAATCCCCCAAGCTCCTACACCTCCTTTCCCAGGGAGGCTTGAGAATAATATCTTCACAGATTGGTACAGGTGAACACAGACCCAAACCCTTGGATCTTAAAATGATGAAAAAACAATTGGGTTCTTAAAAGAAGAATTTTAATAAAAGTAAAGGTAAAAGAATCACCTCTGTAAAATCGGGATGGTAAGTACTTTACAGAATAACAAAAGACTTAAGAACATAGAGAATCTCCTCTCTAGGCAAAACCTTAAAGTTACAAATCCAGGGATAAACCTCCCTCTAGACAAGGAAAATCACAAGCCAAAATAAAAGTAAGCTAACACATTCCCTTATTATTACTTACTAATTCTAATAGAGTTGGATTCTTGCTTTCTTGATCTGTCTCCGGAAGCACACAGAACAGACCGACAAAGAATAGACAAAACAAAGCCTTTTCCCCGCTCCCCAGATTTGAAAGTATCTTGTCCCCTTATTGGTCCTTTTGGTCAGGTGCCAGCAAGGTTACCTGAGTTTCTTAACCCTTTATAGGTAAAAGGATTTTGTGCCTCTGGCCAGGAGGGATTTTATAGTACTGTATACAGAAAGACGGTTACCCTTCCCTTTATATTTATGACACAGGCCTGTAAGTCTGACTTCAATACTGGGCAAATTGGTTGAAACTCTAGTAAAGAACAGAATTGTCAGACACACAGATGAACATAATTTGTTGGAGAAGAGTCAACATGGTTTTTGTAAAGGGAAATCATGCTTCACAAATCTACTAGAATTCTTTGCGGGAGTCAACAAACATGTGGACAAGGGGGATCCTGTGGATATAGTGTACTTTAATTTTTTGAAAGCCTTTGACAAGATCTCTCACCAAAGACTCTTAAGCAGCAGTTCTCAAACTGTGGGTTGGGACCTCAAAGCGGGTCACAACCTTGTTTTGATGAGGTCACCAGAGTTGGCTTAGACTTGCTGGGGCCTGGTGCCAAAGCCCAAGCCTGAGGGCTTCAGCCCTAGGTGACAGGGCTCAGGTTACATGCCCCCTGCCTATGGATGAAGCTTTGGCCCCCTGGCCGGTGGAGGTGGGGCTTTGGCTTTGCTCCCTCACCTCCTGGAGTGGTGGGGCTTGGGCGGGCTCAGGCTTCATTCCCCCCTCCTGGGTTCTTTAGTAATTTTTTGTTGTCAGAAGGGGGTCATGGTGCAATGAAGTTTGAGAACCCCCTGCTCTTAAGCAAAGTAAGCTGTCAGGGAAGGTCCTCTCATGGATTGGTAACTGGTTAAAAGAGAATGAAACAAAGGGTAGGAATAAATGGTCAGTTCTCAGAATGGAGAGAGGTAAATAGTGGTGTCCCCCCAGGGGTCTATACTGGGACCAATAAGGTTCAACATGGTCATAAATCATCTGGAAAAAAGGGTAAACAATGAGGTGGCAAACTTTGCAGATGTTACAAAACTACTCAAGATAGTTAAGTCCAAAGCAGACTGCAAAGAGCTACAAAGGGATCTCACAAAACTGGCTAACTGGGCAACAACTATAAATCCCAGCTCTCTCTCTCTCTCTCTCTCTCTCTCTCTCTCTCTCTCTCTCTCTCTAAAATATAATGATGGGGTCTAAATTAGCTGTTACTCAAGAAAGATCTTGGAGTCATTATGGATAGTCCTCTGAAAACATCCACTTAATATGCAGCAGCAGTCAAAAAAAGCTAACAATGTTGGGAATCACTAAGAAAGGAATAAATAAAAAGACAGAAAATAATATATTGTCTCCATAGAAATCCATGGTACACCTACATCTTGAATATTGTGTTCAGACTTGGACACCTCATATCAAAGAATATATATTGCAACTGGAAATGATACAGAGAAGGGCCTCAGAAATAATTAAGTCAATGTAAGGAGTTTGGAACAGCTTACATATAAAAAGAGATTAATAAGACTGGGACTTTTCAGGTTGAAAAAGAGATGACTAAAGGGGGATAAGATAGAGGCCTATACAATCATGACTGGTGCAGAGAAAGTAAATAAGGAAGTGTTATTTACTGCTTCTCATAACACAAGAATTAGGGGTCATCAAATGAAATTAATAGGCATCAGGTTTAAAAGAAACAAAAGGAAGTATTTCTTCGCACAACACACAGTCAACTTGTGGAACTCTTTGCCAGAGGATGTTGTAAAGGCCAAGATTATAGCAGGGTGTGATGGAGTAGGGGCTGTCTGTATGGGGGATGGGAGAGCCGGGGATGTCTTTAGGTGAGGGACAGGATCTTTAAGCCTATAACCTGAGCCAGGTAAGGGGGAGGAGGTTAGCACCTTGGCCTGGGAAGCTGGACAAAGGAATCGGCCGGCTTGAGGGGGGGCAGTTCAGTTTCGGCTTGGGGCTGGGTGAGGGGAATTCAGGGGATCCTATGCTGGACCCAAGCACCCTGAAACTCCAGAAGGACTCGATTGAGGGGTCCTGACTGTGCCTGCAAGCTCTGCTGTAACCTGCATTCCTGTTGTCCAATAAACCTTCTGTTTTACTGGCTGGCTGAGAGTCATTGTGGGTCCCAGGAAGAGGGGTGCCGGACCGGACTCCCCCACACTCTGTGATAGAGGGTTAAAAAAAGAACTAGATAAATATATGGAGGACAGGTCCATCAATGGCTATTAGCCAGGATGGGCCGGGATTGTGTCCCTAGCTTCTGTTTGCCAGAAGCTAGGAATAGGCGACACTGGGTGGATCACTTGAGCCAATGGGAAGGCTATAAGTTTTCAAAACTGAGAGAAAAAAACTTCCCCTTTGTCTGTCTGCTTCACCCCGAGAGCAACAAAGACAGGGCTGGAACTATGCTGTAACAAGCTTGGGGCCACGTATGAAAAATCACCTGAATCATATCTAGCAATTACTCAGTTGCAACCCCAGGTATGTAAGTAGATCAGGAAATGTCTAGAAGACGTGGTTAGGTTTAGTTCTTTTTATTTCCTTATGGCTTGTGGACTCCTCTGTGCTAACCCCAAATACTTTCGTTTTGCTTGTAACCTTTAAGCTGGAACTCAAGAAGGTTATTCTTGCTGCTGAAATTTTGTAAGTGGGTTTAAATCTAGCAATAGCCCAAGTTTTCAAATGTATTTTATTTCTTTTTGTTTTTAATAAAATTTACCTTTTTTAAGAACAGGATTGGATTTTGTGTCCTAAGAAGTTTGTGCATATGTTGTTTAACTGGTGGCAACAGCTGATTTCCTTTGTTTTCTTTCTCAGCTCTTCCCCAGAGGGGGCGGTGAAAGGGCTTGAGGGTACCCCACAGAAGGAATTCCCAAGTGTGACTTCCTGTGTTCTCAAAGGGGTTTTTGCACTTGGTTGGTGGCAGCATCTACCCATCCAAGGTCAGAGAGAAGCTGTAACCTTGGGAGTTTAATACAAGTCTGGAGTGGCCAGTATTAATTTTTAGAATTCTGCGGGCCTCCACCTTCTGCACTCAAAGTGCCAGAGTGGGGAATCAGCCTTGATGTGGTGGCAGACACTAAACTGGGAGGAGTGGTAGAGACGCTGGAGGGTAGGGATAGGATACAGAGGGACCTAGACAAATTAGAGGATTGGGCCAAAAGAAATCTGATGAGCTTCAACAAGGACAAGTGCAGAGTCCTACACTTAGGATGAAAGAATCCTATGCACTGCTACAGACTAGGGACTGAGTGGCTAGGCAGCTGTTCTGCAGAAAAGGTCCTAGGGGTTACAGTGGATGAGAAGCTGGATATGAGTCGACAGTGTGCCCTTGTTGCCAAGAAGGTTAATGGCATTTTGGGCTGTATAAGTAGAGGCATTGCCAGCAGATCGAGGGATGTGATCATTCCCCTCTATATGACATTTGCGAGGCTTCATCTAGAGTACTGTGTCCAGTTTTGGGCCCCGCACTACAAGAAGTATGTGGAAAATTGGAAAGAGTCCAGCAGAGGGCAACAAAAATGATTAGGGGGCTGGAGCACATGACTTATGAGGAGAGGCTGAGGGAACTGGGATTGTTTAGGCTGCAGAAGAGAAGAATGAGGGGGGATTTCATAGCTGCTTTCAACTGCCTGAAAGGGGATTCCAAAGAGGATGGATCTAGACTGTTCTCAGTGGTAGCAGATGACAGAACAAGGAGCAATGGTCTCAAGTTGCAGTGGGGAAGGTCTAGGCTGGATATTAGGAAACACTATTTCACTAGGAGGATGGTGAAGCACTGGAATGGATTACCTAGGGAGGGGGTGGAATCTCCGTCCTTAGAGGTTTTTAAGGCCTGGCTTGACAAAGCCCTGGCTGGGATGATTTAGTTGGGGTTGGTCCTGCTTTGAGCAGCGGGTTGGACTAGATCCCTCCTGAGGTCCCTTCCCACCCTGATATTCTATGATTCTACAAGAGCCCACCTCCTCACTATTACTTTATCTTCTACCACTAGGACATCCCTCCACCTCCAAGTAGTCTGACTTTTTGGTCAAAGGCAGCAAACCACTCTGATTTCCCCTTCCTGCCTCTCTTTCCTGTCCTTTTCAGGGACCATTCTGATGAGACTGTTCTAATTCAGGAAGTTCAGTGTCTGATGCAGTTAGGGGCCATAGAAGACATGCCTCCCCAGCATCCCAGGAGGTTTTTTTTTTCCCCACTATTTCCTTATTCCCAAGTCCAAAGGAGGCCTCAGACGCATTCTGGACCTGCAAAATTTCAACTAAAACATAAAAAAAAAAAATAGAAAAGAAGGTAATCATATGAAACTTTTATTCCTTTCCCTTCGCACAATGATTGGTTTGTTACCCTTTTAATTTTTTGGTGCAGAATTCCCCCAGGAGTACTACTCCTTTGCTAGGATTTTTGTTTTTTCCTGATGTTATTTAAATAATTCTTTAGCTCTACTGGCCATAGATTTTTTTTCCTCACATATCTTTAGCTTCCCTTTTCAATTGTTGGCATTTACTAATTGTTGATCCTACTCATAGCTATCTCAATTTTTTCCTTTTGTTATGTATATTTATTTATTGTTGCTTCTTTTAAATTAGGTGCTCTCATACATGGTGACACTTGAGGCAACTGAGTGTTTACACCTCCATCTATCTAATGCCATATTTCTTGCTCCATTATAGTCTGTTTCCATGACAGCATCATCTTTCTCAATGGTTTTCTTAAATGTCCTCTATTGTTCTCCGGTTTTCTGTATTCCAGTAGGTGATATCCAATCAAAGGCTTATCTAGGAATTTTTTTACCTCTGTACAACATGTCTAAATTACTTCAGCCTTCTTTCTTGAATCATTGTCTTTACAGACTGCTGACCAGTCCTTTGTAAGACATCAGTTTTGGTTACATTGTCCCACCAATGGACACCAAGTATTGTTTGCAAGCATCTCTGATGGAAAGTATTAAGTTTCCTGATGTTGGCTTCTAGCATTTTCCAAGTTTCAGCTTCATATAACAAAGTGGGTATCACAGTGACATTATATAACTTTTTCTTGGTTCTTGTATGAATCTCCTTATTTTTCCAGGTATTTGTCAGTTTTGAAAAAGCTCTACTTGCCTTCTCAATTCTTGCTTCCACTTTGTGTGCTTCTTTCATCTGCTTTCTTCTTCCATGATTGCAGAATCGTGTGTTTGGACATCTATTAAAGCATTTTAAACAATTCCCATTGCCATTCTGTTTAAATATTTTCTCCCACTCAGTTTTGCTTGTTGTTTTGAGTGTTAGCAACTTCACAACAATATAGCTCCCTTCTAAAGAAACCTTGCTTCTCCAGAAATTGAACAACTCTTTCCAGGCTAAACAAAAGCTGATGTGGGCCTCTGTCTAAAGCAACCTTTCTCAGCTGGGCTAGAGCAAACCTCTGACTAAGGCCTTATCTACAGTACACAGTTTTGCTGACAAAACAGTGGAGATGTACATAATACAAAGGTAAAACTCTGCTGTTTGCTGACAAAATAAAACCACCTTAACAAGAGGCATAGAGCTTTTTGAGGCAAAGTTAAAGCAACGAAGTGTCAGTGTAGACGCTGCCATTCATTATGTCACCATAACTGGCCTCCCTCAGTATCCCAGAATGCCCGCCATGACTGCTCTGCTCACTCTTTTGAACTCGGTTGCGCTGCATCTAGCTGCACAGGCATTCACCCCTCCCCTTTCAAAAGTTTGAAAGTCTTTGACATTCCTCAGCATGAGCCTGGTCTGATGGATGTGTGTGTGTGGAGAGGGAGGTCGGCATCCCCCTCCCCCTGCCTCAGGCCTGGTTGCTCAGGCTGCTGTCTGAATTTAAAGAGACAGCATGTCGACACTCTCCCCCAACACACACATTCTCTCTCTCTCATATACACTCCCCCCCGCCCCACACATAATCTCTCACACACTTCCCCAACACGAGTTCTGTTTCTGTCTCTCCCCACACCCCACTCCCTGTCACACATACTCTCCCCCCCCCCCCCCACATAAACTTCAATTGAAAAGTGGCTGGCAATCTAGTAGGATGCCCATGGAAGGATGGGATTGAGAAACCTGCATCATGTGACACTATCTGCCCCATGAGGCATTGGAAACCCTTCCCAAAGCACCCTGCGACCAGTTGCACAGTGGGATAGATACCCACAGTACACTGCTCTCTCTGTTGATGAAGAGCTGCAAGTGTGGATGCGCTCTGATGACACAAGGCGGGTAGTGTGAACATGCAACAGTGGTTTAATTAAAGGGCTTTAATTAAAGCGGCATAACTTGTCAACAAAACTTAGTATAGACAAGGCCTAAAATAAACTCTCAGGCTCGACTAAATCTGTCATAACTGGAGCAGGGGCATCTGGGGCAAGCTTTGTAATTCTACAACTCTGCCCCTACTAGCAGTTACTAAGCGATGGCCCACTTGTTGTCTATAGCTCACCATGCTGCCACTGGAGGCCTGTTTGAAACATGCTCTTTTATCCATGGTAAATTTTTCAGGTCTTGCTACGTGATTACTATCAATTGTGACAAAGTTCCTTCTCTACCTTGGTGGGTCCTGCGCTTATTGATGGATTTGCTCACCTCAGTGATCTTCCCCTCTGGTGGAACCCACAGTCTGGGTCAACTCCTTCTGTGTCTGATCAGGAATTGGGAGGTTTGGGGGGGGACCCAGGCCCACCCTCTACTCTGGGTTCCAGCCCAGGGCCCTGTGGATCGCAGCTGTCTATAGTGCCTTCTGTAACAGCTGCATGACAGCTACAACTTCCTGGGCTACTTCCCCATGTTCTCCTCCAAACACCTTCTTTATCCTCACCACAGGACCTTCCTCCTGATGTCTGATAACGCTTGTCCTCCTCAATGCTCCAGCAGCTCACTCTCAGCTCCTTGTGCCTCTTGCTCCCAGCTCCTCACACCCAAATCTCATTGACTAACTCGGAGGCTTTTAAGTAGTTCCAGCCAGCCCTTGATTGGCTTCAGGTGGCCCAATCAATGTGGCTATCTCCACTGTCTTCTAGAAAGATCTTAATTGGCCCCAGGTGTCTGGATTAACCAGGAGCAACTGCCATTTGGTTACCATGGTACTAGGGATTTGTTTAGCCTGGGGCTAACATACCTGTTCCTTACTACTTTACTGTAGCCATCTGGCCTTGCCCCATCACATATCCCCCCCACCCCTTGCTCAACGCCATAGGATTGGGCAACTTGGGACGCCAGGCAGTGTGCTCTTGATAGACCATCAGCGTTGCCGTGGTGGCATCCAGCCCTGTGCCGTATGCAGAACTGGAATGGTTGGAGGGATAAGAACCGCCTGGTGACCCTTGCATTCTTTTTCTTATTTCTCTGCATCCACTGGAGGAGTGCATAGTCCATCTCAAGAGTAAATCGCCGGCCTAAGAGGTAATAACGCAGTGTCTCCATGGCCCATTTGCCAGCAAGGCATTCTCTCTCGACTACTGCATACTTCTGTTCTCTTGGGAGCAGCTTTCTGCTTAGGTAGAGGATCGGGTGTTCTTCTTCTCCAATCATTTGCAACAGAACCACCACCAACCCCACCTCAGAAGCATCTGTTTGTAAAATAAATTCCTTGGTAAAGTCCGGGGCTATGAGTATGGGGTCATTAGAGAGAGCCGTCCGAAGGTCTATGAATGCTCTCTCTGCTGTTTCGGTCCACTTCACCATGTCTGGACCTCGGGCCTTCACCAGGTCCATTAGAGGACTTGCCCTACTGGCGAAGTGGGGAATAAAATGTCACTAGTAGCCTACCACATCTAGGAACACACGGACCTGCTTCTTTCGGGTTGGCCGGGGCCAGTTTTGAATTGCCTTTAGCTTATTAGTTTGGGGCTTCACTATACCCCTTCCTACAATATATCCCAGGTACTTAGCCTCTGCTAGTCCTATTGTGCATTTAGCGGGATTAGTGGTGAGGCCAGCCCGCCTTAAGGTGCATAGTACTGCCTCAACTTTCTCCAAGTGGGTTTCCCAGTCTGCCGTATGGATGACGACATCATTTAGGCATACAGCTGCATAACTAGTAAGGGGGAGCAGCAGCTTATCCATGAGGCGCTGGAATGTGGCTGGGGCCCCATATAGCCCAAAAGGGAGGACTGTGTACTGGAATAGCCCATCCGGGGTGGAGAATGCTGTCTTTTCTTTAGCTTCTTTGGTCAGGTGAATCAGCCAATACCTTTTTGTCAGATTCAGTGTAGTCAAGAATCGGGCACTACCCAGTCGGTCAACCAGTTCGTCGATGCATGGTATGGGGTATGCATCAAATTGGGATACTTCATTCAGTTGGCGAAAGTCATTACAGAATCTCATGGTACCGTCAGGTTTAGGCACTAGAACTATTGGACTGCACCACTGACTGTAGGATTCTTCAATAACGCCTAATTCTAACATTTTCTTTAATTCACCCTTGATTTCTTCTCTTTTGGCTGCTGGGATTCGGTAGGGTCTCAGTGTTACCTTGGCTCTGGGGATAGTGCGGATATGGTGATAGGTCTCAGTCGTCCGCCCCGGTTTTGTAGAAAACACATCTCGGTTGTGATTAATCATGTCGGCTGCCTCAAACTTCTGGATTGGCATCAAGTCAGGTGATATCCTCACTTGCTCGTGTAAGTTATCCTCCTGGGGAAGGGTCTCCTGGGTGACTAAGCATGCCTTTCGATCATGCCAAGGTTTTAGAAGATTGATGTGGTAAATTTGCTCCGGTTTCCTGCAGCCTGGCTGCCGCACCTTTTATAGTTTACCTCTCCCATGGCTTCAGTCACTTTGTAGGGTCCGTGCCACTGGGCCAACAGCTTGCTTTCTGCTGTGGGCACCAGGACCATTACTCGATCCCCTGGTTGGAACTGTCGAAGCTTTGCTTGGTGGTTATAATGGGTTCGTTGGGTCTCCTGTGCTTTCTCCAAGTGTTTCCGTACAATAGGTGTAACTTGGGCTATCCGATCCCTCATCTGTAGTACATGCTCAACTATGTTCCTTCTGGGATTTGGCTCCTCTTCCCAGGCTTCTCTGGCTGTATCCAATATGCCCCAGGGGTGGCGCCCATATAGTAGTTCGAACGGAGAGAAACCTGTGGCGGCTTGTGGGACTTCCCGGATGGCAAACATGAAGTAAAGCAATAGGGTATCCCAATCTTTCCCATCCCGGCTCACCACTTTCCTGATCATGGCCTTGAGGTTCCTATTGAAACTTTCCACCAGGCTGTCTGTTTGTGGGTGGTATACAGAGGTCCATAGGGCTTGTACATGGAGCAACGAACAGAGATCTTTCATCAACTTGGACACAAAAGGTGTCCTTTGATCAGTCGGTATTTCTTTGGGTAGCTCAACCCGGGAAAAGATCTGAACTAGCTCCTTAGCTCTTGTCTTGGAAGCTGTGTTGTGTAGGGGAATGGCTTCTGGGTATTGGGTTGCATAGTCTAGTACAACCAGCACATGTTGGTGGCCCCGAGCTGTCTTCTCTAGGGGCCCAATCAGATCCATGGCTATGCGTTCAAATGGTACTTCTATTATTCAAAGAGGTATCAAAGGGGCCCGCAAGTGTGAGCGAGGGCTATGTAACTGACACTCTGGACAAGAGGTGCAGTATTGCCTGGCATCTTCATGTACTCCTGGCCAGAAGAACCTCCGCAGGATCCTGACCTGGGTTTTCTCTACCCTTAGGTGTCCTCCAAACAGGTGACTATGGGCGAGGCTCAATATGGCGCTTTGATGTTTTTGTGGTACCAGAAGTTGATGTATCTCCTGCTCCTGCATTTGCACCACACAGTACAGGAGATCTTTCTTCACTATAAAATAGGGTCCTGGACCCCGGACCTTCCCCTCCACTGGTGTCCCATCTATCTCGGCCACCTCTTTCCTGACGTTACCATATCTAGGGTCCTCTGCCTGGTCCCGCCCGAAAGTCTCTCTCCCACGACTAACCTGCCTGAGCTCCCAGGGGCCAGCTTCTGCTTCTTGCAACAGCTCATCACCATCATTGCTGCGGCCAGCCTCCGGCTCACCTTCCATGTTGATAGTTTCTTTGATGGCTGCTCGTGTCCATCTGTGTACTAGCACGATCTTCTGGCCCTGGATCCTGGTTCCCAAGGCCTTCGCGGCTTTCCTTTCTTTTTTTGTCTTCCGGGCCTCTTAGGGGGCTGAGAATAGATCCTGAGAAAACTCAGAAAACATTGGAGGTTGACATTCCCCCAACGATGAGTTGCTGCCAACAGGGTCCCCACCTCCCTCCAGCCTCTCCGGCAGGAGTAAATTATCAAACCCTGGATAGTCCCTCCCAATTACTACAGGATATGGGAGTTTAGGAACTACGCCCACTGTCACCTCAATGGGATTCCCTTGAACCTCTATCTCCACTGGGATGGTGGGGTAATGGCTCACAGCCCCATGCACGCATGTCACTGCTATGCGTTTGGCTTGTAGTAGCTAGCTACTTTTTACCAGCTTACCCGATATAAGGGTGATAGCACTCCCTGAGTCCACAAGTGCTGTAGTCTCTACTCTATTTATCTTCACGGGCCTGGTGTAGTTATGCGGGGCTAATGCGATGCCTGCAAGGTGGATAAGGGAGCATGGGACTTCCCAATCCCCCAAGTTGCATTGCATAGGCTCCTTGGTGCTGGGACACTGTGCTATGTGTCCCCACTCCCCGCATGCATAACATCTATAATTGTTTCTAATCATTCCCCTATCATGTGGGTTAGGGGGTTTAGTCCCAGGGTTCCCCCCACTCAGGCCAATCCCTTCCTTCTGGGTCTCCGCTGGTTTTCAGCCCCCCTCTTCCTCCACCTAGGACTCCCCAGGGGTTTGGCTGCCTCACCTTCCAGGGCTGGGGTTGAGTGTTTGCTACGAAAGCGGCTTTCCTTGGGTAGTCAGAGCAATTCCCTGGCTATCATGTGTCTTTCTACCAGCGTGATCATCTCATCATAGGTGGACGGATTGTTCTGGCCTACCCATTTGCAGAGATCTGGTGGCAGTGCCCTCATGTGTCGGTCAATGACCAGAACCTCTAGTATCTCTTTCGTACTCCGGGACTCTGTTTGCAATCACTTTTGTGCGAGATGGATGAGGTCTTACAGTTGGGACCGCGGGGTTTTGTCTTCCTGGTACCTCCACTCGTGATACCGCTGGGCCCACACTGCGGTCATTACCCCAGATCTGGCCAGGATCTCTGCTTTCTGGGGGTAGTCTGCTGCAGCCTCTTCAGGCAGATCATGGTAGGCCTTCTGGGCCTCCCCACACAGGAATGGGGCAAGGATGCCAGACCACTGATCTCGAGGCCAGGCCTCCTGTAGGGCTGTCCTCTCAAAGGCCAGAAGGTATGCCTCTACATCATCCTCCCGCGTCATTTTCTGCAGCCAATGGCTGGCCTGTATGAGCCGCATCCCATCATGGCCACGGTTCAGCTCTGTAAGGGTCTTTACCTGGTTTACCAATTCCCGCAACATAGCTCGGTCTTGAGAAGCCTGGTCCATCAGCAGGCGATTAGTCTCTTGCTGCAGCCACACTGCCTCCTGTTGGGTGGCTGCCTGGACATGGGTAGCCTCCTGCTGGGCCGCCGTGGCTTGTATCAGTGCCTGCATTATGTCATCCATTATGGTAAGGAAAAAAAAAAACTCTCTCTTTTTTTAAATCACCCTCCTTCCGCCACACTGTGCACACCAAAAATCCTACCTCTGACACCAGTTGTGACAAAGTTCCTCCTCTACCTTGATGGGTCCTGTGCTTATTGGCGGATTTGCTCACCTCAGTGATCTTCCCCTCTGGTGGAACCCACAGTCTGGGTCAACTCCTCCTGTGTCTGATCAGGAGTTGGGAGGTTTAGGGGGGAACCCAGGCCCACCCTCTACTCCGGGTTCCAGCCCAGGGCCCTGTGGATCGCAGCTGTCTATAGTGCCTTCTGTAACAGCTGCATGATAGCTACAACTCCCTGGGCTACTTCCCCATGGCCTCCTCCAAACACCTTCTTTATCCTCACCACAGGACCTTCCTCCTGGTGTCTGATAACACTTGTCCTCCTCATCCTCCAGCAGTTCACTCTCAGCTCCTTGCACCTCTTGCTCCCAGCTCCTACACCGAAATCTCACTGACTAACTGGGAGGCTTTTAAGTAGTTCCAGCCAGCCCTTGATTGGCTTCAGGTGGCCCAATCAATGTGGCTATCTCCACTGCCTTCTTGAAAGATCTTAATTGGCCCCAGGTGTCTGGATTAACCTGGAGCAACTGCCATTTGGTTACCATGGTACTAGGGATTTGTTTAGCCTGGGGCTAACATACCTGTTCCTTACTACTTTACTGTAGCCATCTGGCCTTGCCCCATCACACAATATACGATTAGGCATTATTTCCCTTTTATTATTGTCACTCAAACTGGTTTGGTAAATAGTATGGAGAGTGGTACGGTATGCCATACCAGTCAGATATTAATAACCAGTACACCGTACCAGAAAGACACAGGAGGAACAGAACCTGGGGCCTCTGGGCGACCCCCACGCCAGCAGCTCCTCCAGCATGACGGTACTTCTCTCATTCCCGCCCCTAGTCCTTCCACACAGCTGTGTCTCCTGAGTCCTTTCTGGGGTCTGTACAGCAACCCCACAGGAGGACAGGACTAGGGGCGGTACAGCCATGCTGGAGAAGTTGCCGGCGTGGGACTGCCTTGCAGCCCCACGTTCTACTCCTTTCGCTGCTGGGGTTCCCAGGAGAGCTCTGAACTGCAGGGCTCTCCTGGGAACCATGTCAGCCAAAGGAGCAGGGAACCACAGCAGCGAAAGAAGCAGAACATGTGGCCACTAGGCAACCCCATGCCAGTAGCTTCTCCAGCGTGGCTGTACTGCCTCCAGCCCAGCCCAGCCTAGCCCTGTCCTCCAGTGGGGCTGCTGTACAGACCCCAGCCAGGACTCGGGAGACACAGCTGCATGGAAGGGCTGGGGATGGTACAGCCATGCCAGAGGAGCTGCTTGCGTGGGCTTGCCTAGTGGCCCCACAGTCTGCTCCTTTTGCCACTGCAGTTCCGGAGAGCCCTGTGGTTCAGAAATCTCTGGCGCAGTGAGAGGAGGACAGAAACCACCCCCACCTTCTGGTAACGGGATGGATCATGGGGAAGGAAGGGGGAGAGCGCAGGGCTCTGGGGTGTGGGTGGAGCGGGGGGGGTCATGAGTGGAGGTCACATGTGCCCAACTCCCCTTTAGCTGGTGCAGCATACTGGTAAGAAATGAATTCTGCTTGCACCACTGTGTATGGAGCACTTTTACCCATTACAACAGTATTGCTTATTCATATTGAATGCTAGCAACATGTTGGTCATCCAAGATACACACTAATTAATAATAAGGCACTTTAACATGGGCTTGACGCAGAAATTTAATCACAAACTAGTGGAAATTGGTACTTTTTTTTTTTAATGTCAGCCTGGGTCCTTGATTAGTTACTGTATTTCCTTCTACCTCCAGGATATTAAATAGCAAAACAGTTATCCCAGGTTGTCTAACAGAGTGAAAGGAAATAGGATTCTTCTTCGAGTGATTGCTCATGTGTATTTGACAATAGGTGTGTGTGCTTGCCACGTGCACCGGTGTTGAAAGTTTTTTCCTTAGCAGTACCTGTAGGCAGGGCTGGTGCTTCTATTTAGGCAGCCTAGGCAATCGCCTAGGGCGCCAGGATTATTGGGGGGCAGCGTTTTGCTGGAGGGGGCGGCAGGCAGCTCCGATGGAGCTGCCGCAGTCGTGCCTGCGGACGGTCGGCTGCTCGCGCGGCTCCAGTAGACCTCCCGCAGCCACGACTGCGGCAGCTCCACCGGAGCCGCGGGACCAGCGTGCAGGGCTGCGAAATTGCCATGCGCCTAGGGCACTAAAACCCCTAGTGCCGGTCCTGCCTGTAGGGGAGCACTCCTAGTGACCCCTGGAGTGGCGCCTCCATGGCGCGGTATAAGAGACACTGCGCTCTCCCCACACCCTCAGGTCCTTCTTCCTGCCAGTGAAGGTGCTTTGGAACTGCCCTACTCCAGCTTTGCTTTAGCTCTTCCCCAGAACTCTTGTTCTTTCAGTGTATGATACCTCTGGTTAGTAGTTTGATTAGTTTAGTTAGTGTGCCCGGGCCAGGGCATGTCCCGTGCCCCGAGTTTTAAGTCGTGCGATACTTGTAGGCAACCAGTGCCAGTGAGTGGTTTGCATGCAGACTGTTTACGCTGTTTGGGTGAAACCCATCTCAACAATCGCTGCAAGGTTTGCAAGTCGTTCAAGCCTCGGACTAAAGGAGAGAAAGACATTAGGCTCTGGGACATCCTGATAGAGTCGGCTTTGACCCCGACTCCAGTGCGCCACTCTGAGTTGGCACCGAGTACCATGGTGTTGGTGTGCAGTGACCCCCCCCAGTGCCATCTACCAGTCGGCACCGCTCTCGTCCACGAGGCATACCAAGAAGGCTAAGTAGAGGTCTTCTCTGCCACGGCACTGGAGCAAGACTTGGGGAGAGGCTAGACTCATGTTGGGCAATCCTCGGTCCCCACTGGGCTCTAGGCTTCTGACTCAGGTTGAGTGGAGTAGCCCGGCCCGTTCAGAGCAGGTTTCCCCAGATGTCCAGATGCCCTCCATGCCAGAGACCCTGCAAGCGGCCTGGGACATTATGTCTATGCCAGTACCAGGAGCACTGTCATTGTGCAGCCGCCCGCTGATTGCCCCGGCATGGCCCAGGCAGCATTGGTACGGGACCCTCACGAGCCTGGAAGTCGCCCCGCCATGGCTGTTACTGACCCACTTGGACCTGCTCTTCCAGTACCAGGGCCGCATCCTCCACCCTAGTCTAGCGGCACTCCACCTCACGGCATGGCTGCTCCATGGTTAGGCCAGGAGGAAAGGACGTGCTCGGAAGGGGTTCAGCGCATCCTCTTGGAAAGCAGGTGACACTCCATGCGCTGAGCCTAATTGGCAAGGTGGTCTCAGTTTTCCCAATGGGCGGCTGAGCAGGGCGTTTGCCCCATGGCTACCCTGATCCAGCTCATTTTGGATTACCTCCTTAACATTAAAGGCCAGGACCTGGCGACCTCGTCCATCAAGGTGCACTTGGCAGCCATATCGGCCATCCATCCGCCGGTGCAGGAGCACACGGTATTCTTCCATGCCATGACTGGCTGATTCCTTAAGGGATTGGATCATCTCTTCCCATACATTAGGCCCCCAGTCCTGCAGTGGGACTTGAACTTGGTGCTGGCCTGGCTGATGGGTCCCCTGTTTGAGCCGCTAGCTGCGTGCTCCTGGGCGCACCTCTTGTGGAAGGTAGCCTTCCTGGTAGCGATCACGTTGTCTAGGCGGGTCTCAGAACTCAGGGCCCTGACCTCCAAGCTCCCGTACACGGTGTTCCATAAGGATACGGTCCAGCTCCGCCCACATTCTTCCTTCCTCCACATGGGTCAGGACATTTTCCTGCCAGTCCTCTGCCCCAGGCCCCACGTGCCAGTGAGGAGCATAAGAACATAAGAACGGCCGTACCGGGTCAGACCAAAGGTCCATCTAGCCCAGTATCTGTTACCAATGGTGGCCAATGCCAGGTGCCCCAGAGGGAATGAAGCTAACAGGCAATGATCAAGTGATCTCTCTCCTGCCATCCATCTCCATCCTCTGATGAACAGAGGCTAGGGACACCATTCTTTACCCTTCCTGGCTAATAGCCATTTATGGACTTAACCACCATGAATTTATCCAGTTCCCTTTTAAACATTGTTATAGTCCCAGCCTTCACAACCTCCTCAGGTAAGAAGTTCCACAAGTTGACTGTGCACTGCGTGAAGAAGAACTTCCTTTTATTTGTTTTAAACCTGCTACCTATTAATTTAATTTGGTGACCCCTAGTTCTTGTATTATGGGAATAAGTAAATAACTTTTCCTTATCCACTTTCTCCACATCACTCATGATTTTATATACCTCTATCATATCCCCCCTTAGTCTGAGCTGTTCAGGAAGTCTTCGCAGCTGTTCATTGCCTCGGCCAAATGCATGAGGGGTTGGCCGATCTCCACTCAGTGGCTCTCCAACTGGATTGCCTCGTCCATCAGTACCTGTTATGACGTGGTGGGAATTCGTCCGCTGTCAATTGTGAGGGCACACTTAACTAGGGCACAAGCCTCGTCGGCTGCCTTTTTAGCCTATGTCTCCATTCAGGACATTTGCAGGGCTACCACATGGTCTTCAGTTCACACATTCACCTCACATTATGCAATCGTCTCCCAGACCAGGGAAAACGCCAGGTTCGGCAGGGCTGTGCTCTGTCCCGAGAGTTTGTGAACGCCTACCCACCTCCAACAGATATAGCTTGGAATCACCTATTGGGGAATACACATGAGCAATCACTCAAAGAAGAAAAGACAGTTACCTTTTCCGTAACTGGTGTTCTTCGAGATGTGTTGCTCAGGTGTATTCCACATCCCGCCTGCTTTCCCCTCTGTCGGAGTTGTCTGGCAAAAAGGAACTGAGAGTGGGGGGAGCACGCAGCACCCCTTATATCACGCTGTGGAGGCGCCACTCCAGGAGTCACTAGGGGTGCTCCTCTACAGGTACTGCTAGGGGAAAAACTTCCTACACCAGTGCATGTGGCAAGCATGCACACCTATTGTGGAATAGACATAAGCAACATCTCTCTGATGTTGATCAATATGAAAATTGGAAGGTGGATAAGGAACTGGTTAAAAGGGAGACTCCAACAGGTCATACTGAAGGGTGAACTGTCAGGCTGGAAGGAGTTCCTCAAGGATCAGTTTTGGGACCAATCTTATTTAACCTTTTTATTACCGACCTTGGCACAAAAAGCGGGAATGTGCTAATAAAGTTTGCGGATGACAAAAAGCTGGGGGGTATTGCTAGCACAGAGAAGGACCGGGATATCATACAGGAAGATCTGGATGACCTTGTAAACTGGAGTAATAGTAATAGGATGAAATTTAATACTGAAAAGTGAAAGGTCATGCACTTAGGGATTAATAAGAATTTTAGATATACATTGGAGACACATCAGTTGGAAGCAACAGAGGAGGAGAAGGACCTTGGAGTATTGGTTGATCACAGGATGACTATGAGCTGCCAATGTGATATGGCCGTTAAAAAAGCTAATGCGGTTTTAGGATGCATCAGGCGAGGTATTTCCAGCAAAGATAAGGAGGTGTTAGTACCGTTATATAAGACACTAGTGAGACCTCATCTGGAATACTGTGTGCAGTTCTGGTCTCCCATGTTTAAGAAGGATGAATTCAAACTGGAACAGGTTCAGAGATGGACTACTAGGATGATCCGAGGAGTGGAAAACCTGTCTTATGAAAGGAGACTCAAAGAGCTTGGCTTGTTTAGCTTAGCCAAAAGAAGGCTGAGGGGGGATATGCTTGCTCTTTATAAATATATCAGAGAGATTAATATTAGGGAGGGAGAGGAATTATTTAAGCCTAGTACCAATGTAGACACAAGAACAAATGGGTATAAACTGGACACTAGGAAGTTTAGACTTGAAATTAGACGAAGGTTTCTAACCGTTAGAGGAGTGAAGTTCTGGAACAGCCTTCCAAGGGGAGTAGTGGGGGCAAAAGACATATCTGGCTTTAAGACTAAGCTTGATAACTTTGTGGAAGGGATGGTATGATGGGATAGCTTAATTTTGGCAATTGATCTTTGATTATCAGCGGATAAGTATGCCCAGTGGTCTGTGATGGGATGTTGGATGGGATGGGATCTGAGTTACTGCAGAGAATTCTTTCCTGAGTGCTGGCTGGTGAGTCTTGCCCACATGCTCAGGGTTTAGCTGATCACCATATTTGGGGTCAGGAAGGAATTTTCCTCTGAGGCAGATTGGCAGAAGCCCTGGAGATTTTTTGCCTTCCTCTGCAGCGTGGGGCATGGGTCACTTGCTGGTGGATTCTCTGCAGCTTGAGGTCTTCAAACCACAATTTGAAGACTTCAGTAACTCGGACATAGGTTAGGGGCTTGTTATAGAAGTAGATGGGTAGGGTTCTGTGGCCTGCTTTGTGCAGGAGGTCAGACTAGATGATCATATTGGTCCCTTCTGACCCTAAAGTCTATGAGTCTCGAAGAACACCAGTTACGGAAAAGGTAGCTGTCTTTTTCATTTGAACAATCTCTCTGGTCTGATTGGAACTATCACAACTATTAGCAGGCTTGACACAACTATCATGAAGTGGGTACAGTGACAGGGTTAGGGCAGATGGCTATAGGAGAAGGGGGAGGAATAGCTCAGTGATTTGAGCATTGGCCTGCTAAACCCAAGGTTGGGAGTTCAATCCTTGAGGGGGCCACTTAGGGATCTGGGGCAAAATTGGTCCTGCTAGTGAAGGTAGGGAGCTGGACTCAATGACCTTTCAAGGTCCCTTCCAGTTCTGGGAGATAGGTAATAACTGGAGATATACCAATTACCTTTATGGAGTTCCTAGAAGTTAGAGCTGAAAAATATCTATTTTGTCATTTGAATGCACAAATCAGTGTTCTGAGTAACAATCGTGGATATCCTATCTGTTTCTAGTCTTTGACCACTGCTGCACATTGACCAGTTGTTCACAGTGATTCCCAAATCATCTTTCTGAGTGGCTGGTTACCTTTAGACTATGTACGAGAAGTTTAAATTATTCCTTCCACTGTGCATTACCTTGCATTTATGAACACTGAATTCTGCCTGCCATTCTACCGTCTCATATCCACATTGGGTTGCAGTCTATCTTCATTCATTCTGTATGCACCACACAGAACTGAACTACAAAGAAAAGGCTGTGCTAACGTTGCAGTGTGCTTTCCGTCGCATCCTGGCATGCAGAGCAAGGGAGAAGCGCCTTAGGGAGCAGAGAGAATATACAGAGTTGATGGAGCGACTCCAGAGAGAGGTAAGAAGTAAGTTTAATTGGAAATACAGAGAGGGCATTTAGAAGATTTGGTAACTGCACCAATATAGCAATAGGATGGACGTGTGCAGGCCTTAATTGTGTTTTGACACACAGAGTCTAGCACTCTCGGCCATCAAGTGCACTTCTGACTGACTAATGCCTGTCCTATAGTGGCTCATTGCTGTTATCCTGACATTCATTTTTATTTTCCAAAAAAAAAAAAATTTTAATCAGTTTTGAGATAAGCTATGCACCATAATCTTCTACTATGGAAAAAAGCTCCTAGGACTATGAGAGAGAAGATACTAGAGAACGGATTCTGCTGTTTCAAATATATTTATTTTTCTCTTTTTTTCATAACCTTGTCTCTCTGTTTTAAAGGTTCCCTGTACTATCTAGGATCATCCTCTTCCCCTCACCCCCTATCTCAGTCTGAGGTTTGCTACCCTTTCCACAAGAATTTGTAGCCTATTAATTTTTACTGTAAAGACTAAATTTTAAACTGTTGCTAGGCTCTGTAATTTTTACAATAGAAAATGGGTTAAATATGGTTGGAGGGACCATCAATGGTGAAACTGGAAAATAAAAAATGTTGAAAACCTCCCATGCATTGCCTACATTCTATGCTCTGTCCACATGAGTGGCAGTTCATTTTGGCATCACAAGAGTATATTGTGCAGATCTTCAATAATGATTGTGCCTCTTCTTTCCAGCATGCTTTAATCAGCATTAAATGAATTAATGTTCATACTTAAATTATCATCATTATGCTTCATTGTTAATGCCATGTGGAGATGAACGGACTAGCTCACATCTCTCAGAACTATTGTTCTTCTTCGAGTGCTTGTTCATGTTGATTCTAAGTAGGTGCATGCACGCCGCATGTACAGTCACCAGAAGGTTTTTCTCCTAGTGGTATCTGTAGGGTCGGCTCTGGAGCCCCCTGGAGTCATGCCTTCATAGTGCCATACAGGGTCCTGCCAACCCCCAGCCTCTTCAGTTCCTTCATAGTGCCCATGATGGTTGTTGAAACAGTGGTTCTCTTTTGCTTCGGCAAGTGATTCCCTAGCGGACTCTTTTCTTTCTTCTTGTAAATAGTTAATAGTGTTAGTGTTTTGGTATAGTAAGTTAATGACTTATCAGGGTCAATCCCACCCCTTTTTCCCTGAGATCGGAGCATGCCTTGGTCTCAAGGTTTAAACCGAGTAGGGCTTGCCAAAAGCCTATGCCTAGGGGTGATCCCCACATGTCATGTTTGAAGTGTATGAGAGAATCCCATCAAAAAGATCACTGCAAGATTTGCAGGTGATTTTGTCCCAGAATGAAAAAGGAGAGGGACTAGAGACTGAAACTCCTCTTGATGGAGCCAGCTCTCTGCCCACATTCAGAGCCGAGTCCGTCTGAACTGGCACCTAGCATGTCTGCATCAGTGTGGAGTGCACTGGCTTCAATGAGGGAGCTCCCAGCACTGAGGAAAGACTCTGGGACTAAGGGTCTTCTGCACCATCAGGATTCTCTCTGGCACCGAAGAGCTCCTCATGTGGGGAGATGAGTGGGTGCTCCCAATCACCAGTGCTGCAAAAGAAGCATAGAAAGATGGATAGGAGGTGCTCACCCACACTGAAAACAGCTGAGCATGAGGGTTTGAGAGGAGTGCGACCTGCACCAGGCCACTCCAGCTCCAGGCTATCTAGTGCAGCACCATGGACTCCGGCCTTGCTGAGGGGTCTGTCGAGCCCAGTGCCTCTGGACTCCCCTCCGAGGAAGTACCATGGAGAGACACTAGAGCTTCGCTCCATGCCGGAGACTTTCGAAGCAGCTAGGGACCTTATAGCTCTTATGGCACTGCTGTTTCTCGCCAGGTGTGAGAGGGCACTGATGCCAGACCTCTGGCACCACAAAGGCACTCGGTGCCATCTAGAGATAAGCCAGCCATGTCGTGGCACCAGTCAACTTCTCTTCAGCACCGCTCTCCAACACCATCCAGCATCGACTCGCCTGGTCGCCACGGAGCAAATCTTCACCATTGGAGGTGGAGTCTTATGCCTCAAAGATAAGTCAGCACCACTCGCGGCATCAGCACCTAAGGCCTGATGCCGGGCAGTCTCTTCCCCCTATGCCCTGACCAGCGCAGTGGCAAGCGCCTGTGCAATGGCCCTTTTGAACCCCATGGGCATTTCATCAGGCCAAGAGTTCGTATTCCAGGGGGTCACTATCAGTTGCCTCTGAAGAAAGAGCTCCTCTGCTCCCTCCTTTGACCCATGAGCATTCCTGCAGTACCAAGACTGGCACCAGACCCAGCAACGAGGTCAACAACGAGCCTGAGGAACCAGCACCGCGTCATCTTTGCAAGCCAGAAAAGCAAGAACAGTGTCTCGTAGATCCTGGATCTACCTCACCTGTGGGTTTTGGATCATTTATCCCACTTCTATTGTGCGTGGGCCCTGATTACTTTAGATCAGTGGGTGCTATGCATGATTGGATTGGGATATTCCCTTTGATTCAGTTCTCTCCCTCCTTCCCACACCCTTTCCCACACTCCTTCCCTATCCCTCTTCACAGACACTTAAGAGCAACTCTTAATGCAGGAGATGCAGATGCTCCTGAGAATGGGAGCAGTAGGGGGGGGTCCCCTGGGAGTTAAGGGGAAAAGGGCTCTACTCCTACTGTTTTCTAATTGCAAAAGCCAAAGGTGGTCTTAGACCCATCTTAGACAGCTTCATGAAGAAGCTGAGGTTCTGCATGGTCATTCCTTCCTTGGATCCAGGGGATTGGTATACCATCCTCAACTTGAAGGATGCGTATTTTCACGTATCAATAATCCCAAATCATGGAAGTTTCCTCAGGTTCATAGTGAACCATACCTACTATCAGTTTATGGTCCTCCCCTTCTGCCTCTCAGTGGCTCCTCACGTGTTCACCAAGTGCATGGCAGTCGTTGCCATTTTCCTGAGGAAACAGTATACAGGTGTTTCCATACCTCGATGACCAGCTGATCAAGGCACGCACCAGGGTGCAGATAGAAGAACACGTGGACCTGATAAGGTCAACTTTTGACAGGCTAGGCCAGAGGTGGGCAAACTACGGCTCACAGGCTGTGTCCAGCCCATCAGACCTTTTAATCCGGCCCTTGAACTCCTGCCAGGGACTGGGGTCGTTGACTTGCCCCACTCTGGCACTCCAGTTGGGGAGTGGGGTTGGGGGCTTTCCCCTCTCTGTGCATGCTGTGGCTCCGTGCAGCTCCTAGAAGCAGCAGCATGTCCCCCCTCCAGCTCCTATGTATGGGGCAGCTTGGGGGCTCTGCACGCTGCTTCTGCCCCAAGAGACACCCCCCAACTCCCATTGGCTGGGAACCGCAGCCAATGGGAGCTGCAGGGGCAGCACCTGTGGACAGGGCAGCGTGCAGAGCTGCCTGGCTGCACTTCCGCATAGGAGATGGAGAGGGGACGTGCCGCTGTGTCCAGGAGCTGCTTGAGGTAAGCGCTACCCAGAGCCTCCTCCACGCCCTGATCCCCCTCCTGCCCTCCAAACCTCTCAGTCCCAGCCTGGAGCATCTTCCTACACCCCAAATCCCTCATCTCCAGCCCCACCCCAGAGCCTGCACCCCCAGCCGGAGCCCTCACCCCACACCCCAGCCCCGTGCCCCAGCCTGGAGCCCCCACACACCCTGAACTCCTCATTTCTGGCCCCACCCCAGAGTTCACACTCCCAGCTGGAGCCATCACCCTCTCTTGGACCCCAAACCACAATTTTGTGAGCATTCTTGGCCCACTGTACAATTTTCATATCTAGATGTAGTCCTCAGGCCAAAACGTTTGCCCATCCCTGGGCTAGGCCTATTGGTAAATACACAAAAGTTGACTCTTACTCCCACTCGGAGGATAGAGTTCATATGGGCTGTGCTGGATTGAAAGCAAGCCAGAGCATTGCTCCCGGAATCTCGTTTCCAGGCTATTTTTTCCATCATAGAGGACCTCAGGCACTACTACCCTACTATCATGTCATAGAACTGCCTGAAACTTCTGTGGCACGTGATGGCATGTATGTATATGGTTCAGCAAGCAAGACTGTGGCTCAGGCCGCCTCGGTCTTGGCTGGCATTAGCATATCGCCCAAGACGAGACCACTTGGAAAAAGTAGTTGCGCTTCCCTCTTTGGTAGTTGAGGCCCTCCTGTGGTGGCTCAATACATGAGAAGGAAGCCCTTGTGCAGACCATTCAAGACCTCACCCTGCTCTGGTTACAGACGGGTCAGGGGTGGGGTGGGGAAGCTGAGGACTCAAGGCCTCTGGTCCCAAGAGGAGGTCTCGCTCCACATCAGTGTCAGAGAGCTAAGAGTAGTATTCCTGGCCTGCTCGACCTTTCAAGCCTTACTGGAGGGAAAATCTTTATTGGTCATGAGGGACAATACAACAGCAATGTTTTATATAAATAGACAGGGTGGAACATGTTCCTCTCCCCTGTGTCAGGAAGCCCTCAAGGCTTCTTACCTTCCAGGATCTGAAAACGAGTTGGTGTACCATCTCAGCCGGTCCTTCTGCAACCACGAGTGGTCTATTTGCCCGGACATTGTGAACAGCATCTTCCAAAGGTGAGAAGTTCCCCACATAGACTTGTAAAAAGTGACAGAGTCCTGTGGCACCTTATAGACTAACAGAAGTATTGGAGGATAAGCTTTCATGGGTGAATACCCACTGCGTCTGATGAAGTGGGTATTCACACACGAAAGCTTATGCTCCAATACTTCTGTTAGTCTATAAGGTGCCACAGGATTCTTTGTTGCTTTTTACAGATCCAGACTAACATGGCTACCCCTCTGATACTTGACGCCACATAGACTTGTTTGCAACAAGACACAACAGGACGTGCCTGCAGTTCTGTTCCCTCCTGAATCACAGCCGGGGCTTGATCGCAAGCACATTCCTCCTTCCCTGGAAGGACAACCTGTTTTACACATTTTTCACCCATCATTCATCATTCACAAGGCTCTGCTGAAGGTCAGGAAGGAAAGGTCGCCTTTGATATTGATAGCTCCAGCCTGGCCATGTCAGCATTGGTATACTACACTCCTAAACCTGTCGGTGGAGACACCAATCAGCCTGCCCCTAGTTCCACACTTGATCACACAGGACCACAGCCATGTTCAACATCCCAACCTCAAGTCTGTCCACCTCACAGCATGGAACCTCCATGGCTAAGCCCCTTGAAGTTGGCATGCTCACGACCCGTTAGAGAGGTCCTCGGCAGCAGGAAACCATCCACTAGGGCCACATACCTGGCTAAGTGGAAAAGATTTTCCATCTGGTCAATGCAGAAGAGGACTTCACCTTGCAGTCATCAATACCCTCCATTTTGAACTATTTGTTGCACCTAAACAGCAAGCTGTCAGGGTCCTCCATAAAGGTTCCCTTGGCTGTGATTTTGGTGTGCCACCCCGGGGTGGCTGACCAATCAGTCTTTGCTAACCCAATTGTTGGCTGTTTTTCTCAAGGGGCTGGACAGGTTATACCCCCAAATGCGACAACCAATCCCTGCATGGGATCTCAATCTTGTACAATCAAGATTAATGAGACCCCGTTTGAGCCTCTAGCGACTTGTTCACCGCTCTACCTATCCTGGAAGGTGGCTTTCCTGGCAGTTATCACTTCAGTCAGGAGGGTCTCTGAACTCACGCCTTCACATCTGAACATGATGTTCTGTAAAGATAAGGTTTGAGTACAGCCTCACCCAGCCTTCCTTCTGAAGGTAGTCTCACAATTCCACACAAACTACGACACTTTCTTCAGTTTTCTACCTAAAGCCACATGGCAACAGCCAAGAGCGAAAACTCCATTCCCTGGACATTAGGTAGGCATTTGCCTTTTATATTGAAAGGACATTAGGTAGGCATTTGCCTTTTATATTGAAAGGACAAAACTGTTTTGGAAGTCAACTCAATGTTTTTTAGCAATAGCTGACAGAATGAAGGGCTGCCCGGTGTCATCCCAGAGAATCTCGTTGTGGATCACATCTCGTATTCGTGCGTGCTATGATTTGGCAAAGATACATGCACCCGCACTGACAGCACACTCCATTAGGGCTCAGATGTTTTCAGCCGCATTTCTGGCACAGGTCCCAATCTTAGAGCTGCAACATGGTCGTCTATGTACAGCTTTAGTTTGCATTATGCTATTGTACAGCAAGTCAGATGAAGGACAAAAATCTACACTCTGTAGAGGTCAAGCATAGGAGCTTGTTACACACAGCGCTGGCGGAGTGTCACCTTGCTTATTAGGCTCAGACACACTGCCAATCAGTTGATTACAATAGAATATGTAGATTTTCCATGGATGGAGGAAAGTGACGGGGTAGGCATCCTGGGATAAGTTTTGCAGCAAGACAAGATAGCACAGTAGCCAGTGGTTAACAGCTTACATAATGTCTCCACCCATGGTCTCAAGTTAGCAAGTTAACATTTAATTAATACTTTGATAAAATGTTATTAGTATAAAATATATATGTTGAATTCTGATTTGGGGTCCATAGGAATGGAGCAACTCCTTTGATTGTCCACCAGGTACATTCCTAAGGGTTAAAGCAAAGAAACAGTGAAAGTATATGGCAATAAAAATTGTCTCCTTTATGTCTTAAGGCAAGGGATTGGTCCCTTGGAAGGGGAGGTGGGAGGATGCCATATCTTATACTGACATGTGCCAACTTTTCATAAACTCAAGGTTGGATCTGTGGGAAGAACATCTCCCTACAGAAGAAACTATCGCAATAGGAACAGGGATTCTTTGTTCAATGCGCAACTCTGAATAAGACACAATTATTTAGTTCTTAGCTCCAAAACCTGGCAATTTGCTGACTAGTCTTATTTTAGCAAAACAAGATTATCTGTTTACCCCAGCTTTCTCTTAGCTGATCACTGTTTGCTAGGCCTCTGGTCTCTTGACCATACTCTGGACTTTGGGTCTGGAAAAGAGCTGGCACAATCCATAGACCAGATTGTTATATAAAATGCACATGGATTTTAATCCTTCATCAGAAACAATGCCACATTTGCAAGGGCAGTACTTCAATCAGTGAATCAGTGATGCAAGCTGCGTGACCTCCAACCCCTCTGTCTAGGGACTGCTTGGGAGTCACCTACTTGGAATCTATATGAGCAAGCACTCGAAGAAAAAAAAAGTTATATACCTTTTCAAAACTGTTGTTCTTCGAGATGTGTTGCTATGTCCATTCTAATACCCACCCACCTATCCCTCTATTGGAGTTAGCTGGCGAGAAGGAACTGAAGAGATTTTGGGGGGGTGGGTGTTGGCAGGGCCCTATAAACCGCACCATGAAGGCGTGACTCCAGGGGGCTCCAGAGCTGACCCTACGGACACCACTGGGGAAAAACCTTCCGGTGATTGCATGCGGCACTCGCACACCTACTTGGAATTGACATGAGCAACATATCTCAAAGAAAAACAGTTACCAAGAGGTAGGCAACTGTTTTTTATTTTTCAGTCTCCCTGCAGACTCAGACAGACTTCATGGAATTGGTTAAAGTTGGGGAATATTTTGAAGATTGTCTTCACAACCATAAGGCTAGATATTTCATTTTTAAAATGAAAGTTGAGACCCTAGAGCAAAGATAACAGCTTTCCTAGAAAAGCTTGAGCTCTCTCAACTGGCAAAGTCCAACCCCTGAAGGCTTCAAACTGCTGCAAAAATAATAATCGCACTTAAAAAGGTGAGGCTTAAGGCTTCTCTCCTGGAGCTCGAGGTACATGAAAGAAATATCACGGGGGTGGGGCAAGGGGCAAATTAAGGCCCGTGAGCCACATCCGGCCCATCAGGCCTTTTAATCCAGCCCTTGAGCTCCAGCTGGGACAGCCAGAGGGGTCTCTGCATGCTGCCCCCTCCGCAAGCACCACCCCTGCAGCTGGGAACTGTGGCCAATGGGAGCTGCAGGAGTGGCACCTGTGGATGGGGCAGCGTGCAGAGTCGCATGGCCGGCTCTGTGCCTCTGCATAGGAACCAGAGGGGGGACATGCCGCTGCTTCCGAGAGCTACTTGAGGTAAGTATCACCTGGAGCCTGTACCCCTGAGGGCCCCCCCATTGCCCCAACCTGCCGCAGCCCTGATCCCCCTCCTGCCACCCACCCCTCAGTCCCAGCTCAGAGCACCCTCCTGCACCCCAAACACATCAGCCCCATTCCAGAGCCTGCACTCCCAGCCGGCACCTTCCACTTCCCCCTGCCCACCTGCCCCAGCCCTTATCCCCCTCCCACCCTCTGAACCTCTTGGTCCCAGTCTGGAGCACCTTCTTTCATCCCAAACCCCTCATCCTCAGCTCCACCCCAGAGCCCACACCCCCAGCCAGAGTCCTTACACACACACCCCAGCCCCCTGCCCCAGGCCGGAGCCCCCTCCCTCACCCTGAACTCATTTCTGGCCCCACCTCAGAGCCTTCACCCCCAGCCAGGGCCCTCACCCCCTCCCACACCCCAACCCCCAATTTCATGAGCATTCATGGCCCACCATCCAATTTTTATACCCAGATGTGGCCCTCGGGCTAAAAAATGTGCGCACCCCTGAAGTAGTATCTCAGCATCTCATAAATTAGATGGAAAAAAGGGACCATAATAACCATCTGATTCTAGACTGATCTGCACAACACAAGAGATAGAACTGCACTTCATGATTCATACCCTGAGCCCAGTAACTTGTATACGTCTTCACACAGTTAACCTTTGGGACTCATTGCCAGGGGACATTGTGAAGCCAAAACTTCAAGATTCAAAAAAGAACTAGATGTATTCATGAAGGATAGGTCCATCAATGGCCATTAGTCAAGATGGTCAGGGATGCAACCCCATGCTCTGGATGTCCGTAGACTGTGGTTGCCAGAAGCTGGGAGTGGACACAGGGAATGGATCAGTCAGTGATTGCCTGTTCTGTTCATTCCCTCTGAAGCATCTGGCACCAGCTGCTGTCAGAAGACAGGATGCTGGGCTAGATGGACCATTGGTCTGACCCAGCAAGGCCATTCTTATGTGACTTGTGGTTGAACTGGAGCATCTCTTTTAGAAAGATGCCCAATCTAGATTTAAAGATTTCAAGTGACAGAGAATCCATCACATCCCTTCGTAATCTGTTCCAGTGCTTAATTATCCTATTAAAAATGTGTGCCTTATTTTCCATTTAAATTTGTCTAGTTTCAACTTCTAGACATTGGATTTTAAGTCTTTATCTGCTTAATTAAAGCTCTCTCTAACATCAGAATTTTTCTCCTTGTATCATGCTGTCCTGTGAAAACTGTAATTGTCTCAGTGTTACTTTGTGCATCCCTGTCTATTGTATCATTCCTATGTCTCTTACTGTACACTTAGATGATAAGCTCTTAGAGGAAGGCATGGTCTCTTTCTTATGTTATGATTGTGTACAACATTGCACTGCTGCTGCATTATAAATAATCATAGAATCATAGAACTGGAAGGGATCTCGAGAGGTCATCTAATCCAGTCCCCAGCACTCGTGGCAGAACTAAGTATTATCTAGACCATTCCTGACAGGTGTTTGTCTAACCTGCTCTTAAAAATCTCCAATAATGGAGACTCCACAACCTCCCTAGGCAATTTATTCCAGTGCTTAACCACCCTGACAGTTAGGAAGTTTTTCCTAACGTCCAACCTAAATCTTCCTTGCTGCAATTTAAGCCCATTGCTTCTTGTCCTATCCTCAGAGGTAAAGAAGAACAAATTTCCTCCCTCCTCCTTGTAACAGCCTTTTACATACTTGAAAACTGTTATCATGTCCCCTCTCAGTCTTCTCTTTTCCACACTAAAGAAACCTAATTTTTTCAATCTTCCCTCATAGGTCATGTTTTCTAGACCTTTAATCATTTTTGTCACTCTTCTCTGGACTCTCTCCAATTTCTCCACATCCTTCCTGAAATATGGCACCCAGAACTTTGCATAATACTCCAATTGAGGCCTAATCAGCACAGAGTAGAACAGAATTACTTCTCGTGTCTTGCTTATAACACACCTGCTAATACATCCCAGAATGACGTTCATTTTTTTTTGCAGCAGTGTTACACTATTGACTCATAGTTAACATGTGGTCCACTATGACCCCCAGATCCCTTTCCGCAATACTCTTTCCTAGGCAGTCATTTCCCATTTTTTATGTGTGCAACTGATTGTTCCTTCCTAAATGGAGCACTTTGCATTTGTCCTTATTGAATTTCATCCTATTTACTTCAGACCATGTTTCCAGTTTGTCCAGATCTTTTTGAATTGTAATCCTGTCCTCCAAAGCACTTGCAACCCCTCCCAGCTTGGTATTGTCCGCAAACTGTATAAGTGTACTCTCTATGCCATTATCAAATCATTGATGAAGATATCGAACAGAACTGGACCCAGAACTGATCCCTGCGGGACCCCACTTGTTAGGCCCTTCCAGCATGATTATGAGCCACTGTTAACTACTCTCTGGAAATGGTTTTCCAATCTTATAGTAGCTCCATCTAGGTTTGCATTTACCTAGTTTGTTTATGAGAATGTCATGTGAGACAATATCAAAAGCCTTACTGAGGTCAAGATGTACCACAACTACCGCTTTCCCCCATCATCAAGGCTTGTTACCCTGTCAAAGAAAGATATCAGATTGGTTTGACACAATTTCTTCTTGACAAATCCATGCTGACTTGTTACTTATTACCTTATTATCTTCTAGATGTTTGCAAATTGATCGCTTAATTATTTGCTCCTTTATCTTTCCAGGTACAGAAGTTAAGCCGACTCATCTGTAATTCCCTGGATTGTCCTTATTTCCCTTTCTATAGATTGGCACTATATTTGCCCTTTCCAGTCTTCTGGAATCTCTCTTGTCAAGGGTTTTTTCCCCACTTTGAAATTTAGCATCCAAAAAGTGGGGACCTGCATGATCACTTCTAAGCTTAATTCCTAGCTTAGATCTGGTACGCTGCCACCAGCCAAAAATATAGTGTTTGGCACACTTCCTGTTCCCCCAAAACCTTCCCTGGGGCACCCAAGACCCAAACCCCTTGGGTCTTAAAACAAGGAGAAATAAACCATCCCACCTCCTTTCCCCCCCGCCAGACTTTCCCCTCCCTGGGTTGCCTTGGGAAGCTATACAGATCCAAACTCCTTGGATCTTAAAACAAAGAGGAATTAACCATTCCCTTCCTTTTCCCCCCACCAATCCCTGGTGAGTTTAGACTGAATCCCTTGGATTCCAAAACAAGGAAAAATCAATCAGGTTCTTAAAAAGAAAGCTTTTAATTAAAGAAAGAAAAGGTAAAAATTTATTTCTGTAAAATCAGGATGGAAAATGCTTTACAGGTATTCAGATTCATATAGACTAGAGGGACCTCCCCCTCCAGCCTTAGATTCAAAGTTACAGCAAACAGAGGTAAAAATCCTTCCAGAAAAAGGAAAACATTTACAAGTTAAGAAAACAAACATAAGACTAATCTGTCTTGCCTGGCTATACTTACAATTTTGAAACATGAAAGACTGATTCAGAAAGATTGGGAACACCTGGGTGTACAGTCTGGTCCCTCTTAGCCCCAAGAGCGAACAATGAACAAAACGAACAGCAGGAACAACGACGTCCCTCCACCAAGATCTGAAAGTATCTTGTCCCCCTATTGGTCCTCTGGTCAGGTGTCAGCCAGGTTTACTGAGCTTCTTAACCCTTTACAGGTAAAAGAGACATTAACCCTTAATCATCTGTTTATGACATCTCCCATCTACCATGACTTTTCAAAGATAATTGCTAATGGCTCAGATATATCCTCACTCAGTTCCTTGAGTATTCTAGGATGCATTTTCATCAGGCCCTGGTGACTTGAAGACATCTTATTTATCCAAGTAATATTTAACTTGTTCTTTCCCTATTATAGCCTCTTCTGATCCTACCTAATTTTCACTGGCATTCACTATGTTAAACGTCCAGTCACCACCAACCATCTTGGTGAAAACCGAAACAAAGAAGTCATTAAGCACCTCTGCTATGTCTGCATTTCTGTTGTTATAATAATAATAAATTTAATAAGTTATTATTATAACTTAATTATAATAACAATGAAGAAACCATCTTCAGCCTAGGGTTGCCAATTGTCTAATCACACAAACCCAACATCCCTGCCAAGTCCCTTCTCCAAGGCGCCATTCCCCGCTGACTTCATCCCTTGTCCCTCCATCAGTCGCTGTTCCCCACCCTCACTCACTTTCACCGGACTGGGGCAGGCAGTTGGGTGCAGGTGTGTGTGTGGCTCTGGGCTGGGGAGTGGGGCCAAGGGGTTCAGAGTGTGGGAGGGGGCTCCAGGCTGAGCCTGGGGCAGAGGGTTGGGGTACAGGAGGGGGTGTGCGGTTTGGGCTCTGAGACAGAGTTTGGGTGCAGGAGGGAGTTCAGGGCTGGGTGCGGGAGGAGGTGCAGGGTGCAGGTTCTGAGAGGGAGTTTGGTTGTAGGAGGGGGATCAGGGCTGAGGTAGGAGTGCAGGAGGGGGTAAGGGTTATGGGCTCCAGCCAGGCAGTGCTTACCTTGGGCAGCTCTCGGAAGCTGACGGCATATCTGGCTCCTAGGCTCAGGGGTGGCCAGGTGGCTCTGCACACCGCCCCCTGCCTGCAGGCACCGCCCCCACAGCTCCTATTGGGGGCAGCGCTCAGAGACCCCCTGGCTGCTCTTGCACATAGGAGCTGAACATGTCAACTGCTTCCAGGAGCTGCGCGGAGCCAGAGCAGGTAGGGAGTCTGCCTTAGACTCGCTGCGCCGCCAACTGGAGTTTGGCCTATTAAAATCTCCCAGATTGCCTTTAATAGTCACCAGGAGATTGAGGCCAATTCCAGGAGACTCCCGGCCAATATGGGAGGGTTGGCAACCCTACTTCAGCCCACTTCCCTTTTCATGGGGGTGCTTGGAGCCTCTGTTTTCTGCTGCACATGGCTGAGAGTCCCTTTGAGTTTAGAGCTGCAATGACTGTTTTATTGCAGGCCTTCACTGCGATGGTGAAGAAGGAGCAGGAAGAAGCTGAACGAGAGAGACAGAAAGAGGAAGAAAAAAAGAAGCAGCAACGAGAAATACAACAAAGGAAGAAACGGATGCTGGAGGCGGCATTTGATGGGGATGTGGAAGAGATGAAGGCTGTGCTAAAGGAAGTTAGTACTTGGCAGGGAAGAGGTTCCATAGGAACTGGAATACACATAAGAAAGGGAGGACCTCATGTCCTTTTCCGTGAGCTCTGTTCATTTCCAAATGTATTGATTTCGATCATAGTCCGTTGCTGAAGGCTGTAGAAATGATTCCTTCTGAAACATGCTTTCTGCAAGAGGCCCCAAGCCTCCTGGTTCCTCCCCTCAGAGACTTGTTCGTTAGGTAACAAAGGACAAAACATAAATGAAGTAGGGAGCTAGTAAGGTGTTTGCCATGCATCTGGGTTGCATCATGCTGTGTTTGTCTCTTCCTGCCTCTAATCTCTTTCTGCCTGCTTTGATTGTGAGCTGTTTGATGCAGGGAGTATGGTTTGTGTGTATCTGGAACATACCTGAAACTTCACAATGTAAATAAACTGTATCCAAAAATCTCTCTTCGTTAGTCTTTCAGCTAATACACAATTCCCGGGGTACCCAGAGCAGAAGGCATTCTTTTTGCATTCTCCATGTTTATATTCTCCATTTGTGTGTTTCTATCCAGGTGTCAGATTTGGATACAAAGAATGGTGTGGGTACCGATGAAAAAAGGAAGGCCACGCATCTCTGTAATCACATCAACATGGTGGAGTGCACTGACGCTAATGGGAACACCCCCCTTTCGGAGGCAGCAGGAGGTGGCCACTCCAGTGCTATCAAGCTGCTGATAGAAAATGGAGCCAATCCCAACTGCAAGGTACAAAATTGTGGTGGTGGAAGGAAATAGGCCACAACTGAAATGGGAACTGCCTGAGATTCAATAGAACAAGACTCACAGCAACTTGTATAAACAATGTTATGAAAGATAGCTTGGCTAGACTGTGGGGTCAGCTAATGTGCTATGTGTCTAATTGTACTTCAGTACTCAACTCATACTGCCTTACTTGCTGTAGTGGGGATAAGAGGGCAAGATTCAATCCTTAGTAGGTAATTAACCCCTAAAACAGTCCATTGGGGGTCCAGAATTGATATCCATGTGGGAGAGATCTCCAAGGTGGTAAATAGTTAGGAGGGGCTGTGTTAAATCCTCCACTAGCAGAATCCCCAGCACAGTAATCAAGTGGTTTCTTCATGTGTTTGTCCACATGGATTGTAGCCTTTGTGCACATGTGTACCATGCATAGGAGACTGGACTCTTTGGGCCAGCAGAGTCCGTTGGGGCCATGCCTGTGCTCTGGATGTCCTTGCCTCTCCACAACTCAAGGCCATCAAGTGTGGAGGTGCCCTACTGTCCCTCAGTGCTTTCCTACCACTAATGGTAGTGAGACAAAAACAACAAGGAGTCCAGTGGCACCTTAAAGACGAACAGATTTATTTGGGAATAAGCTTTCATGGGTAACAAACCCACTTCTTCAGATGCATGGAGTGCAAAATTACAGATGCAGGCATTATTATACTGACCACCAATTGATTTGTTACCCACGAAAGCTTGTGCCCAAATAAATCTGTTTGTCTTTAAGGTGCCACTGGCTCCTTGTTGTTTTTGTGGATACAGACTAACACAGCTGCCCCCTGGCTGGAGAGGGGCCTTGACCTAGTCTTGAGGCTTTCCCACTCTTTGGCATACCTCACAAGACCGGACATACTTGGCAACGTCCTTGCCCATCCCCTCCCAGTGGAAGGACTTCCCCAACCGGTCCTTGGTTCTGTTCACCCCAGCATGGCCATTGGGATGATCATGGGCTAAGCTTAAGAGCTTCCCCCGGTACTTAGTTGGAACCACCAACTGTTTTTGCGGCTGCCATTCTTCCCGGTGTCCACCAGAAAGAATTTCCTTGTATAAAAGTCCTTGGTCTATAACAAACCAGGATCAATTAGAAGAGCTGAGAGGCGGTGGGGTGCTCCGTGCCGCCGCCCAAGCTTTCTGAAGGCTGTCATCTGCTTCCTGCTCAGTCTGGAACTGTTCCCTTGAGGCTGGGGTCACCAGTTCTTCCTCAGACTATGGACTTGGGCTTGGTCCCTCTGGAAGCGATGTAGGTGATGGGTTTGTTTCCGTTGCTGGTGAACCGCTCTCCGCTGGTGCACCTGAGGGTATTTCAGGCTCTGGCTGAGCCTTTTGGGTATGGCTGTCTTTTGCTTCTGCCAGTTCTGGCTCGCTGGCCCCCTCTGGCGTTGAGTTTGAAGATGTGGTTGCACTTGTTGGTGCTGGTTGCTGTTCCAGTTCCGGGCATGGACTCCGGGTCCACTACCTCTGTCTGGGTCTCTGGTAACACAGACGGGGCCTCTGTGGACGGCTCAGGAACAGGAATGGGTCTGGAAGCTTGCCTGATTTGGCTGTGTGTAACCATTCCCACTCTCTTGGCCCGCCTCACCTGGTTGGCCAAGTCTTCCCCCAATAGCATGGGGATAGGATAATTGTCATAGACTGCAAAAGTCCACATTCCTGACCAGCCTTTGTACTGGACAGGCAGTTGAGCTGTAGGCAAGTCTACAGCTTGTGACATGAAGGGGTAAATTGTAACTTTGGCCTTTGGGTTGATGAATTTGGGGTCAACGAAGGATTGGTGGATAGCTGACACTTGTGCCCCCGTGTCTCTCCACGCAGTAACCTTCTTTCCGCCCACTCTCAAATTTTCCCTTCGCTCCAAGGGTATTTGAGAGGCATCCGGGCCTGGGGATCTTTGGGGTGATGGTGGTGTAATGAATTGCACTCGCATGGTGTTCTTGGGACAGTTGGCCTTGATATGTCCCAGTTCATTACACTTAAAGCATCTTCCATCTGATGGGTCACTGGGCCGAGGTGAGTTACTGGAGACTGAGGTGGAAGGGTAGAGTGTCTGTGGCTTTACTTGGGTGGTATGTGGGGTCTTTGGCTGTCCTCGGTTGTAGGGTTTATGGTCTGTGTGCCCCCTGGGGTAATCGTTCCCCTTGACAGTAGCTTTCTTGCTTTTTGCCAGTTCCATCCATTTGGCTCCAATCTCCCCCGCCTCAGCAAGATCTTTGGGTTTTCCATCTTGTATGTACCGTGTGATGTCTTCAGGAACACCATCCAAGAACTGCTCCATTTGTATGAGGAGGTGCAGTTCTTCCAAGGTTTGAACGTTGTTTCCTGTTATCCAGGCCTCATAGTTTTTTGCAATGTAGTAGGCGTGTTTGGGAAATGACATCTCTGGTTTCCACTTTTGGGTTCTGAAGCGCCGACGGGCATGATCTGGGGTTATCCCCATTCTGTATCTGGCCTTGGTTTGAAAAAGTTTATAGTCATTCATTTGCTGCTTAGGCATTTCAGCTGCCACTTCTGCTAAAGGTCCACTGAGCTGTGACCTTAATTCTACCATGTACTGGTCTTCGGGGATGCTGTACCCAAGACAGGCTCTTTCAAAATTTTCCAAGAAGGCCTCGGTGTCATCACCTGCCTTGTAGGTGGGAAATTTCCTGTGCTGTGGAGCAATAATTGGCACCGGGTTGTTAGGGTTGGCTGGCACATGCAGCCCAGCTTTTGCCAACTCCAGTTCATGTTTTCTCTGTTCTTCCTTCTCTTCATTCTCTTTTTGTTGTTTTTCCATTTCTTTTTGTTGTTTTTCCATTTCTTTTTGGTGTTTTTCCATGTCTCGGCGGTGGGCCGCCTCTTCTTCTGCTTGTTTCCTTCGGTAGGCCACCTCTTCTTCTTCTAGTTTTCTTTTGTGTGCTGCCTCTTTGATTTGTTCTTCTCTTTCTTTCATCTCCATTTGTCGCCTGTGTTCAGCTTCTTTGAATTGCTCTTCAGCCTCAATTTTTGCCTTAGAAGTCATGATTCCTGTTTTCTTGTGTTGGGGTGCCCTCCGGTGTTTATCTTCTGAACTGCAGGTTCTCTGTTGCCTCCTGAAGTCTGCCTAGCAACAGTGCCTTTAGCTAATCTTCAATGTTAAGTAAACCTGAAAAACCACTTTATTTGCATGTATATAGTGCTGGTAATGACTCCTAATGGGAGTGCTATTGCACGACAAAAGACCTGTAACAGCTCCTTAATGGCTTCTTGCTTAACATGCAAGCCACAAACTGCCAGAGAGAGCAGAAAAAAAATTCTCTCTGGTTCCCTTTTAAAACCAAACTGTTTCTCTCTGCTAAAAAGCCCTTAGCAGAGAAGAGAAAAATATAATATTCCTACTGGCTTCTGGATTCTGTCTATATCCCAACCGCTGCTACTCATATCATAACCTTAGTCCCAGATTTGGACCTTAGCGTCCAAAATATGGGGGTTAGCATGAAAACCTCCAAGCTTAGCTACCAGCTTGGACCTTTGGACCTGGTACTTGCTGCCACCACCCAAAAAATTAGAGTGTTTTGGGGCACTCTGGTCCCCCTGAAAAGCCTTCCCTGGGGACCCCAAGACCCAAATCCCTTGAGTCTCACAACAAAGGGAAATAATCCTTTTTCCCTTCCCCCCTCCAGGTGCTCCTGGAGAGATACACAGACACAAGCTCTGTGAATCCAAACAGAGTGACTCCCCCTCTTCGTTCCCAGTCCTGGAAACAAAAAAACACTTTCCTCTTCACCCAGAGGAAATGCAAAATCAGGCTAGCAAATTCAACACACACATAGATCTCCCCCTGATTTCTTTCTCCCACCAATTCCCTGGTGAGTATAGACTCAATTTCCCTGAAGTAAAGAAAAACTCCAACAGGTCTTAAAAGAAAGCTTTATATAAAAAGAAAGAAAAATACATACAAATGGTCTCTCTGTATTAAGGTGACGAAATACAGGGTCAATTGCTTAAAAGAATATTGAATAAACAGCCTTATTCAAAAAGAATACAAATCAAAGCACTCCAGCACTTATATTCATGCAAATACCAAAGAAAAGAAACCATATAACTTACTATCTGATCTCTTTGTCCTTACACTTAGAAACAGAAGATTAGAAAGCAGAACTACTTCTCCAAAGCTCAGAGAAAGCAGGCAGACAGACAAAGACTTAGACACAAACTTCCCTCCACCCAGAGTTCAAAAAATCCGGTTTCCTGATTGGTCCTCTGGTCAGGTGCTTCAGGTGAAAGAGACATTAACCCTTAGCTATCTGTTTATGACACTAGCTATCTGTTTATGACAACCGTAGATTCACATCCTGGCTTCCCATATGTTAACTTGCCATGTAGACAAGCTCTTACTATTATTAATTAATTATTTGTTAGTCTGTAAGCATCGTAGTCATCTCAGTCTCAACAGTCAAAGAACAGCCAATAGCCTGACAAAAGTCCCCCTGCTGCCTCTGTGCTAACAGTTAAACATGTACCAGTGATACCCACTAAACATGTGGACTGCCCTTCCTCCAGCAATATACTAATAGCTTCAGTAACTTGTTCATTGGCACCCAGTTCATAGGTACAGTCCCTGTGGTACCATGGGATTTAGCTGTAGACCAGGTATTGGAATCATCATTGCTAGACAGGTTGAAGGTGAGCCTGGCTAGGCCACCAGTCACCAAGACCTCTGTACTGCAGATAAGTGTCAGCGGTATCAACTCCATCAATACCAGAGTGGAGGGGACATCGTACACTTCAAAGTTTAGCCTCACCTTCAGAGCAGGTGTACTCCTTTTCATTCTCACAGTCAATACGTAGTAGGGGCTCATCTCCCACTTGCTCACCCTCCCTCCCTTCTATGGGGATTACAGTGGGAATTTGGGAGGGACTCTAGGGACTGGTCTCGTGACAGGAAATGGCATGAATCTCATAGGCCCCCTGGTGTGTCTATGTAATGTTGTGCGGCCAGGGCTCAATCCTCCCTGAGGGTGGAGGGGAGCCACACCGGCCTGCTACACGTAGTCGGGTCCTGCCCTATTCTTCAGGGCTGAGTGACACTGCACAGTCGCTTGGGGCTCCGGCCTTCTGCTGCAAGGCTGAGCACTGACACACCAAATTAGTGAGGGCTCAGGCCCTCTGCTGCAGGGCTGAGAAATAATACAAGTCAGTTAGGAGCTCGGGCCCTTTGTCTCAGAGCTGAGCAAACACAAAGTTCAGGGGAGCTCAGGCCCTCTGCTGCAGGGTTAAGCAACCATACAAGTCAGTTAGGAGCCCAGGCCCTCTGCTGCAGGGCTGAGCAATAATACAAGTCTAAAGGGGCCCAGCCCTCAGTTCGGGCAGGGCACCAAACACAGACTAATCTGAGTGGCCTCCTTAGGCCAGGGGAAGGGGGAGTCTGCCACCCTTGAGAGGGTGGCAGGGGGAACGCAGGCCCTCCCACTCCACTGCGTTCCAGCCCGGGGCCCTAATAGCAGCTGTCAGTGCTAACGGTCAGTGGGGTTCCTGACCGCAACACACTGACATCGGTTCAGGTATGTCTGCAGCCTGACTGGGATTGGCTGCCCCTGGGCTACTTCCAATTTCCCTCTCCAGGCCTACCTGGTCCATGGTTCCAGCTCCCAGGAAGTCCAGTAACATGGGCTCCTCCTGGCCGGGGCTGGGCGGTAGCTCTGGCAGCTCCTCCAGGAAGTCTGGCCAGGCTTGCTCCGGGGGTTCCTTGGGGTAACAGCAGGGACAGGGTGGCCCCGGCAGCTCCTCTGCGTAGCGGGCGCAGGGAAGCTCCAGGGGTTCCTCCCAGTAACGGGTGTGGGGAAGCTCCAGCCAGTTAGGGCAACTGCCCTGGGCCCCAGCGGCTTCCCAGTCACGAGCTCCCTCTAGCAGGTCTGCTCCTGACGGTGGCTGGGTTCCAACTGAGCTCTGATGGCCGGCTTTTATACTTCCGGGTCACCGCCTGACCCTTTGAGGGGCGGGCTCACTGCCCTGTAGCCCCGCCCCCTTAGGTGTCCGACGGGGCTCGACCCTCCCTGAGGGGGAGGGGAGCCACACCACCTCGCTACAGTCTACCAGTGCAGTGTCCATATGCCTATTGACCTTGGCCTTACTGGACACCACAGGGCATGCGATCCCATACCTGCCTCCCACCCCCCGCCCCAGAACTAGATCCCTTTCTCCCAAACTGGTCAATTCCTGTAGCCTCAGATGCTAGAGACAGGAGGAGGAGAGCGATAAAGATCAGGCAGATGAGGGAGAACAATTAATCCTATCTGAAATTTCCTCATCATAGAATCATAGAAAATTAGGGTTGGAAAGGGGGTGCTCTAAGGGAACCAACTCCAGGAAACAGCCCCGAGGTCGGAGCTGCCAGACCTCAGCACTCTGCCAGTGGCGCCGTGCAGAGGCTGGAGTCCACCTGATGGATCTGTTCCTGGCTGGCCATCAGGAAGGGTTCATCTGTCTTGTTAGGAGTGGTGAGCATTGTGTGTATGGTGTGTGCATTCTGTTTTGGTAATTGTTAATAGGTGGAGCTTGAGTGGGGTATTACTGTGTGGGGCTCTTTTGCTGGTGAGAGACCCCATAAACCCACAAAAGATTAAGCCCTGAGTCTACAGGTAAAGGATGTTTCATAGATTACTGTATTAGGGTTGGAAGAGACCTCAGGAGGTCATCTAATCCAACCCCCTGCTCAAAGCAGGACCAACCGCAACTAAATCATCCCATCCAGGGCTTTGTCAAGCCAGACCTTGAAAACTTCTAAGGATGAAGATTCCACCACCGCCCTAGGTAACCCATTCCAGTGCTTCACCACCCTCCTAGTGAAATAGTGTTTCCTAATATCCAACCTAGACCTCCCCCACTGCAACATGAGACCATTGCTCCTTGTTCTGTCATCTGCCACCACTGAGAACTGCCTAGGTCCATCCTCTTTGGAGCCCCTTTTCAGGTAATTGAAGGCTGAGGTCAAATCCCCACTCCCTCTTCTCTTCTATAGACTAAATAAGCCCAGTTCCCTCAGCCTTTACTCGTAAGTCATGTGTCCCAGGCCCCTAATAATTTTCATTGCCCTCCGCTGGACTCTCTCCAACTTGTCCACATCTCTTCTGTAGTGGGAGGGACCAAAACTGGACGCCTCACCAGTGCCTCACCAGTGCTGAGTAAAGGGGAATAATCACTTCCCTCGATCTGCTGGCAGTGCTCCTACTAATACAGCCCAATATGCCGTTGACCTTCTTGGCAATGAGGCATGCTGCTGACTCACATCCAGCTTCTCATCCACTATAATACCCAGGTCCTTTTTTTCAGAACTGCTGCTTAGCCAGTTGGTCCCCAGGCTGTAGCAGTGCATGGAATTCTTCCCTCCTAAGTGCAGGACTCTGCACTTGTCCTTGTTGAACCTCGTCAGATTTCTTTTGGCCCAATCCTCCAATTTGCCTAGGTCACTCTGGACCCTATTCCTACCCTCCAGCATATCTACAGCACCCAGATGCAAGAGGTGTTTTACTTCTTGCCATAGAAGCTGTTCATGAGAAGCATCCCTGAAGGGGGACGGGGAAGGACGGTGGGCAGGGGTCGTGGAAATAAACAGTATTGTATAGCCTGTATGGATTATTTCTAGAACTCATTTGTCCATGGTGGTGGGTTTCCGTGCTGAATAGAAAGGGGTGAAACAGTATCCAAAACGGGGGATGGTCAGAGATGGAGTGAGCACTGATGAATGGAGTAGGTTGTTCAGGCCTTTGACCAAACTCTCAAAATTGTTGTTTCGACAAGGGTTGTTGGGACGCTGATGGGTGGAGCTGGTTGATGTCTTGGAGGTCTCTGCTTCTGTCGTTGTGAATCACATTGCCTCAGTTTTTATGTGTATGGGGAAGAAATGTGCACTGAGAAGGACAGTATCTACCCCCTGGTTTTTTCCACATTGCAGGTGTATATATACTCACAGTACAAAGAGTTGCCTGAGAATCCTTCAGGATGTGGAGGGTCTCCTCCGTCTTTGTGGCAAACAGCTTTTGTCCATCAAAGGGGAGGTCCTCCACCATGCATTACACCTCCCTGGGGAAGCCAGATAGGTGGAGCCATGATGCTCGGCACGTGACTAGAGGAGCGTGCTGCCATGTTTGTCACATCAAAGGATATGATGGTTTTGAATTGCTCCCTTTTGTGTCTTCTGGGATACAATCAATAAAGTCAATTAATTTAGAATAAATTGATTTGGTTGTATTTAGCCATCAACGTGACATAATTGGCAATCCAGAATTGCAGAGTGGCTGATGAGTAGGCCTTGTGGCCTAAAAGGTCTAGTCGCTTCCATTCTTTGTTGTATGGCACAGATCTGAAATTATGTTGTTTACTGCACTGATAGACTGCGTCAACAACTAGAGAGTTTGGTGCTGAGTGAGAAAATAAAAAGTCCATCCCCTTTTTATCTGCCTTCTTACAGGTGGGTGGTATAGTTGCCTGAGTCCACCATATGTCTTTGGCTGGTTCCATCAGCACATCATTTATAGGAAGCGCTATTTTTGATGAAGATGAGATGTGTAGAACATCCAGTAATTTATGTTTTGACTGTGGGATGTCTTATAGAGGGATCGCTAGGGAATCTGAGATTCTCTTGAACAGCTCCTCAAAGTGTTTGAAATCAGCAGTAGCTGTGGATGGTGGAGGCATTATGGCTTTGTTTGGGGAGGAAGAGGAAATGTTGGTTGGAGGCATCATCTCCTGTTCCAAGGCTTCCTCCTGTTCCTTAAAGCTCTTCTCAGGGGGCACTGATGGTGCTACACTGAGGCTGGTGGGGAACTCCTAATCTTTTCCCTGTAGGAACTCGGTTGTCTGAGGTATTGTCCCCTGTATGCTGCCCAGGGTCCCAAAAAGGCCACTGTGTGGGGAAAAGGCATAGGTGGTGGTAGCCATAAGTGATCATACCAGGACTGGGTGCCCATCTTGTGGATGGATTTAGTCTGCATGGGTGGGCCTAAGGGTGTAGGAGTTTGGATGGGAGAAGAGTGGTCCGGATAAAAGGCATCCCCTTCCTCATTATCTTCCTCCTCACTAGGTGGAGGAGCCAATGGTGAAGCAGGCTGGCATGGTACTGTGCATACCAGAGAGAAATTGGTGCCGAATTGCGGCGTTGTAGGAAATGGTACGGAGTACCAGTAGTTTTGGCACCTAAGTGGTCGGTGCTGCTGTTGCTGCTACAGGTGCGGGTGTTGGTGCCCACCTCTGAGCACTCTGCACTACTAGGACAGGTGGTGGCACCACAGGCTGTGGGGAGTGCCTCAGTGCTGCGTCCAGCTTCATCAGTGCTGTAGAGGGTGGAGATGGATGGCAGGAGAGAGATCACGTGATCATTACCTGTTAAGTTCACTCTTTCTGGGGCACCTGGCATTGGCCACTGTCAGTAGACAGGATACTGGGCTAGATGGACCTTTGGTCTGACCCAGTATAGCTGTTCATATAGTTTAGGTGGAGCCCATCCTTCCTGTATAGGCTCCCCCATCCCAAAAGTTTCCCCAGTTCTTAATAAATTTAAACCCCTCCTCTCTACACCATCATCTCATCCACACATTGAGACCCTGCCTGCCTACCTGGCCTTGTGCGTGGAACTGAAAACATTTCCGAGAATGTAGAGGTCCTGGATTTCAGTCTCTTTCCTAGCAGCCTAAATTTGGCCTCCAGGACGTCTCTCCTACCTTTCCCTATGTCCTTGGTATTCACATGTACCATAACCACCAACTCCTCCCCAGCACTACACGAAAGTCTATCTAGATGCCTCGAGAGATCTGCAACCTTTGCACCAGGCAAGCAAATCACCATACAGTTCTCCTGGTCATCACAAACCCAGCTATCTATGTTTCTAATGATCAAATCTCCCACTACTAACACCTGCCTTTTCCTAGTGACTGGAGTTCTCTCCCCCGGAGAGGTAACCTCAATGCGAGAGGCAACCCCAGCACCATCTGGAAGGAGGGTCCCAACTATGGGAAGGTTTCCCTCTGCTGCCGTTGACAGCTCTGCTTCTCTGGGCCTTTCTTCCTCCTCAACAGCACAGAGGCTGTCTGAGCGGAGATGTCCCAGAAAGCCTCATCATAACTCTCTGCCTCCCTTAGCTCCTCCAGTTCCATGACCCTGGCCTCCAAAGCCCATACACGGTCTCTGAGGGCCAGGAGCTCCTTGCACTAAATGCACACATACACCACCCGCTCACAGGGCAGGTAATCATACATGCTACACTCAGCACAATAAACAGGATAGCCCCCACTCTGCTGCTGGGCTTCTGCCTGCATTCTCTCCTACAGCTACCAAGGTTAATGGTAGGGTTTTTGTTTAAATCAAGAAGTTTTACTTATAGTTTAGTTTAAAGGTTTTAAAGAACGGCAAGTGTACCTCGCCCCCTTCCCACTCCCCTTCCAAACTCCCTCTCAAAACTCCCTGTTAGTGGCCTCTGTTCACAAAGCTTCCTGGTCACTCACGGCTTTTAAAGCCCTGGCCTTCCTGATAGCCCCGCCCCCTGACTAAGGCTCAGTCAATGAACAGAGGCTTCATAGGCTTCTATTAGACGACAGGAACACAGTCTAAACAGAGCATGTAGGTACAGAAAACAGGACCCCTCAGTCAGATCCCTCTTGGGGGGTGGGGAGCCCAGACCTGGGTTCTGGGCCTCCCTCCCGTCTCCCCAGCCAGCTCCAAACTGAAACCTCTTCCTGCTGCCTCCCCCAGCCACACCCCCGACCCCTCCTCCGGCCTTTGTCCAGTTTCCTGGGCAGAAGGTGTCACTTGGTCCCAACCCCATCCTGGGCTCAGGTTAGGAAGGGCAGTCACCATCGTTTATATGCTGGCCTTCAAGTATCATCCCTTAGTTAAGTCACCTCATTATTTCCCATCACCATCTAGTATTGGTGCAGTACCCCAGGGAAACAGAGGCATGCCCTATGTTAGCAGAAGACAGTAAACTAGTAAAACTCCCATGCAACATTACCAGATTAATACTCCCTACTCCGTCACAGGTTTGAGCCTGCATTTCCAGAAATGTTGTTCCATATTTTGGAGTTTCTCAGTTAATGCACTGCTACAGGCTGGGGACTGACTGGCTAAGCAACAGTTCTTCAAAAAAGGACTTGGGTATTACAGTGGATGAGATGCTGGATATGAGTCAGCAGTGTGCCCTTGTTGCCAAGAAGGCCAACGGCATTTTGGGCAGTACTAATAAGAATATTGTCAGCAGATTGAGGGAAGTGATTATTCCCCTCTATTCGGCACTGGTGAGGCCACACCTGGAGTATTGCGTCCAGTTTTGGGCCCCCTACTACAGAAAGAATGTGGACAAATTGGAGAGAGTCCAGCGGAGGGCAATGAAATGATCAAGGGGCTGGGACACATGACTTATGAGGAGAGGCTGAGGGAACTGGGCTTATTTAGTCTGCAGAAGAGAAGAGTGAGGGCGGATTTGATAGCAGCCTTCAGCTACCTGAAGGGAGGTTCCAAAGAGGATGGACCTAGGCAGTTCTCAGTGGTGGCAGATGACAGAACAAGGAGCAATGGTCTCAAGTTGCAGTGGGAGAGGTCTAGGTTTTATATTAGGAAACACTATTTCACTAGGAGGGTGGTGAAGCACTGGAATGGGTTACCTAGGGAGGTGGTGGAATCTCCATCCTTAAAGGTTTCCAAGGCCCAGCTTGACAAAACCCTGGCTGGGATGATTTAGTTGGGGTTGGTTCTGCTTTGAACAGGGGGTTGGACTAGATGACCTCCTGAGGTCTCTTCCAATCGTGATATTCTGTGATTCTATAACCTGTCCATGATTTTTACTAAAAATACCCATGACTAAATTATAGCATTACCTATTAATTTCTCTTGTGCCCCTCCCATCTTCACACACTGATCAATTGCCTTTCTTTTAGTTATGTTCCAACATCTCCCTCCTGGTAGTCAGTCCTCCTACCTTCACCCCCAAATCCCTTTTCCCTTCAGAAAATAGAAATTTGGTGAAGTCAGCCCTTCTGATATTAGTGGGGTAGGAGCCTGCTACTCAGGCTATGACTGTGGATCGTTTTCCATAACTTACTTTACATAGGCATTATAAACTTATACCTAAGGCCCCAGATTCTGAAATCACTTGAAGCCAGAACCTCCACTTCCATTAAAAAAAAAAGTAAAGTTTGAAAATATGACTCAAGTGAAACCAATGCAGTACTATTTGTCTGAGACTCCAGAAAGCCTCCAGCAGAAAGAAGACATGGCTGGCCCCACACCTGCCACCAGAGGCAACCAGGCCCCTGCTGTGCTGAAGAGGACCTTGTTGCTCTTCTGGCTCTAATGGTGGGGGGATGGAGGCAAGGGAAAAGGAAAAACTTCTTAGCTTGCCCAGGGGGCCCTAGGAGGACTGGCCTTCCACTACGAGGAGCCCCTCTGAGGGGTGCTTCACTGTACCAGGGAAATGGGACTCAGCTATTTTGAAGTTCACCATTTGCTCATAGAAAAAAAAATTACTATTTGGTTTCAGTTTTTCAGTTCAGCAAATCTGTTACACATCAATATATACCCCTCATTGATCATCATTTTTATGTTTTCTTTTAAGAGCAAGAATGTAAATTGTGTGAATTTTTAAACTATTTAGCTTATAATGGGGAGAGGAGGTCATCATGGCTAGACATCCATTACAAGGTTATTAGTATGTTAAATCCAATCCCTAATTCGTATTCAATGGGACTCAGCTGTGGGGGGGACTCAACTTCTGGCTCTGATGATCGTGAGTGGCCAAGAAAGGAAAGAGACCAGAGGCACTGCACATCTCCTTGTGGCCTCTTTCTTTTTCTGTGTGCAGAATGAATGACTGAGCACTCAAATTTAACAAACATGATGAAGGAGATGGGGAAGAGAGGGATAAGGAAAGTGGAGAATAGTGGAGAGAAAGTGTTTAAACTCAGAAAAGAGCGACTGTGCAGCCAATGTGAGAGAAGAGATTGAGACAAACATTTTCTAGGCCAATATTGCAAGTAAGAGAAAGAGCAAGACGGATGTTTTTTCAGGTTATCAGGTATCATAAAGATGTGTCATCAAAAAGTGATGAGGAAAACTGTTCTTGACTGTGAGGAAAAAGAGTGACAGAGCATCATGCTGTGAAGCAACCTGCTGGCAGCTCAGGAATGGATAGGAATGATAAATGGGCAAAAGTTGAAACCTCAGATGCAGTGTGAGATCCTATTGTAGGTGGGTTGCATCCACTCCTGACAGAGACCTGAGCAGTCTGTCTCTGCCTTCCACTTTGGCAGGGCCGGCGCTTCCATTTAGGCGGCCTAGGCAATCGCCTAGGGCGCCAGGATTATTGGGGGGTGGTATTTTGCCGGTGGGGGGTGGCAGGCAGCTCCGGTGGACCTGCCACAGTCGTGCCTGCGGAGGGTCCCCTGGTCCCGCGGCTCCAGTGGAGCTGCCGCAGGCATTCCTGCGGACAGTCCGCTGCTCCTGTGGCACAGGTGGACCTCCCGCAGGCATGGCTGCAGCAGCTCCACCGGAGCCGCGGACCCACGCGCGGGGCGGCGAAATGGCCATGCACCTAGGGCGCTAAAAACACTAACGCCAGTCCTGCACTTTGGAAACACTTCTGTAGCTTGTCATGCTAATAGTCTCATTGGAATGAATGTAGGATCTGGAATGAATGAAGAGGCAGGAAGGAGAATGAATGAAAGGAGCAGATGTAATGAGGGAGAGGATAGAGGAAGAAGGGAATATGTGAGGGGGAGAGGCTGTGGTATGAGGTTGGGCAGCCATTTGTTCAACACACGAGAAGAAAAAAAAAGAGGGGCCATTAGTTGCTATCTCTGCATGAGGGCCTTTGCTGACACCACATGAAAAGTGGACTCAGTGGACATGCTGAAGCCACTTCCATCATAGTTTGAGTGGGAAAGATGCATACATAGCATTTCCTGCCCAGATGAGATGGGGCTGAGACCTCCTTCCCTCTGGACAGAACTCAGCTTGTATGATGATAGCGTGATGCTCTAGAAAGGAGGGAGACCACAGCCTGCACAAAGGAGAGCAACAGTAGACCACCCGCTAGCCCAGCAGGTTGCTCTTATATGTGTGACTATGAGAGAATGAAGGGTGAAAAAAACCCAAACAACCCCAAGAATCTGTAGGTAGTGGACTATCCCAGAAAATTAGAACTAGGGTGTGGTTCAGCTGGCTCTAATCAATCACAAATCGTCTCAGAAGCTGCTGGGAGTGGAAGGGATCTGAGACTTACATAAATCAGCCCTACCTCATTCTGAGTTTGGGGGAACAATTCCAGAGAGGGGAGTTTTAAAGACAGCACCAGATCATTGTCTGAGGTGCAGTAACACCTTGGAAAAGAAGGTGCTGAGTTTGGGCACAGGCTGGGCTCTGCCTCCCTATGAAGACTTTGGACTTTCTAGAGAATAAAAAGGCTTTGGGTACACAAAGGGAAACTTACAAGGAAATAGGACTGAAAGTAAATGGATGTAGATAAAATAAATACTGGTTTATTTATTTTTAAAGAATTCCTACATTCTCTGGCTTCCTTCCCCTTCTCCCCCCCAAGTCTGTAGGGTGACTAGACGTCCCGACTATCGGGATTGTCCTGTTCTTCTTCGAGTGATTGCTCATATCCATTCCAGTTAGGTGTGCGCGCCGCGCATGCACGCTCGTCGGAAGATTTTTACCCTAGTAACTCTGGTGGGTCGGCAGGTCGCCCCCTGGAGTGGCGCCGGCATGGCGCTGGATATATACCCCTGCCGACCCATCCGCTCCTCAGTTCCTTCTTACCGCCCGTGTCGGTCATTGGAACAGTGGAGCACGGCTTAGCTGTCCTCCACTTCCCTAGCTTCTCTCCGTTCGTCTGATCTCTTGTTGTGAATAGTTCACTTAGTTCATAGTATATTAGTTTTATAGTTTATTGTTGTTTTTTAGTTGTTGTACATAATTTAGCGGGATTTGGGCTCTAGCCCTTCCCTGCACCCGGTGCCCGGGCCCATGTCCAGTTCACCAGGGTTTAAACTGTGCTCGGCCTGTAAAAAGCCGATGCCCACAAGCGATCCCCACAACTCTTGCTTAAAGTGCCTCGGGAATTGCATATCTCCGACAAGTGCCGCATTTGCAAGGCCTTTAAGCTGCGGACTAAAAAGGAGAGAGACTTTCGGTTAAAGACTCTCTCCTTATGGAGGCAGCCCTTAACCCTCCATCCTTGGCACCGAGCACTGACAGCACTTCTCCGGCACCAGACCGCGCTGGCCCCGCCAAGACACCTCGGCACCGGCCTTCTCCGGTGCAGGGATCTGACCGAAGGCCTTCAACTTCTTCCACACCTTCAGTGCAGACTCACCCGGATCGCCCGGCGCCTACCCCTGCCGTGGCACCGACGACTGTGGTACCGTTTACTCCAGTCCTGAGAGGGCCGTCGAGTCCGGTCCAGGAGAGCTCCCCAGTGAGACCCGTGGTCGAGCTGACGGTCCCCTGCACACCGGAGACATTCTCCTCAGCCAGGGACCTTATTGCCATGACTGAATCGGCCCTGCCTCAACCCCCGGCACCGCCGGTTTGGGTTCTCCATTCCAGAGGCAAGCCTGCCGCTATGAGTCCTCCTTCGCTGGAGTCGACAAGCCGGCACCGATCCCGATCCAGGTCTCGGCACCGCTCCAGGTCTTGCGGTAGGTCCCGATCCCGACGCCGCTCGCAGTCCCGGCACCACTCACCCAGGCGGCACCGGTCGTACTCGCAGCGCAGATCCACCTCTTGTCCCAGTTGGTACTCCCGGTACCGCTCCGGCTCCAGGCACCACTCCCGGCACCGAGACTCTCGCAGCCGGTCCCGTCACAGACGATTGAGATCCAGGTCGACCTCCCGGCACCGCGCTGGTTGCAGGTCCCAGTCTCGGTCTCGGCACCGATACGATTCCCGGTACCGATCCCCGGCACCGAGGAGGTCTCCAATGACGGGAGCGAGGGACTCATACCAGCTTCGCTCGGCTCCTCCTTGGCCATCTCGACAGCCGTCCCTGTCCTCTCAGGCTGACAGTGTATACGCCCCGGACACCGACGTGCCTGCTGCCTTGTTCAGCAAGCCCCAGCCTCAGGATCATGGTCCGCAGCAGTGGGGATTCTGGACGCCCTGGGCATACCATCAAGCCCAAGGCCCTCCCCCAGGTCCACTGCGTTCGACGGCTTCAGAACACAGGGCACTGGAGGCCACGATTACCTGCCCTCCTCCTCCTGCTATGGAGGAAGGGGTGACCCAGCCAGAGGACTCCGAACTCCCTAGGGAGATGGACATGATACTTCAGGCGGAGCCTCTTCAGACCCGCGTGTTCCAGGTCTCTCATCTTCATCCTCCCCGGACGAGGCGGTGGCTGGAACCTCGTCGGCCAGCCCTCCTCCAGTTGACCTCAGGGCTCACCAGGACCTCCTCAGGTGGGGTTGCACAGAACATGAACTTGCAAGCCGAGGAGGTCCTGGAGGTCTAAGATCCAGTGGTGGACATACTGTCATCCGATGCCCCCACTAGAGTGGCTCTCCCATTTATCAAAACCATACAGGCCAATGCCACTACAATATGGCAGTCTCCGGCCTCTGTTCCGCCCGCTGCTCGAGGAGTAGAGCGCAAGTACATGGTGCCCTCAAAGGGCTATGAATGTCTGTATGTACATCCTCCTCCTTGCTCCCTCGTCGTCCAGTCGGTTAACGAGAGGGAGCGCCATGGCCAGCAGGCCCCAGTCCCTAAATCGAAGGATGCAAGGCGTATGGACTTGCTTGGGCGTAAAGTTTACTCTGCGGGAGCTCTCCAGCTCTGGGTGTCCAACCAGCAAGTCCTCCTTAGCCTCTATAGCTACAAGACCTGGGCGGTGGCGGACAAATTTAAGGAGCTGCTTCCGCAGGACGCATGGCAGGAGTTCTCCGCAATCCTCGACGAGGGGAAAAAGGTCACGAGAACTTCCCTCCAAGCTTCCCTGGATGCCACGGACTCAGCCGCCAGGACTCTGGCCTCTGGCATAACCATGCGCCGTATCTCGTGGCTGCAGGTCTCCGGCCTCCCCCCGGAGCTCCAGCACACGATTCAGGACCTTCCATTCGAGGGTCAAGGGCTGTTCTCGGACAAAACTGACCCTAGGCTGCAGAGCCTAAAAGACAACAGGGTCATTACACGTTCGTTAGGGATGCATACGCCTGTAACACAGCGCAGGCCCTTCTGACCCCAACAGCACCGCCCTTACCCTCAACTCTGGCAGAAACAAGACTTCGCCAGATGGCGAGGCAGAAACGGCCGCCGGAGACAATCAGGCAACCAAGGGGGCCAAAACCAAAGCTCCTCCAAGCTTCCCCCGGGCCAAAACCTTCCTTTTGAAGGTGCGCCCGAGGGTGTTGTACCAGTTTCTTTAATGAATCCATCTCCACCCTTTTCCAACCGGCTTTCCTTCTTCCTCCCTGCGTGGTCCCAGCTAACATCAGATCGTTGGGTCCTACTCACGTTGGAACTTGGATACCATCTACAATTTATTTCAACCCCCCCCCTTCCACCCTCCTCCCTCGTCCCTCTTCAGGGACCCCTCTCACGAGCAACTCCTCCTACAGGAGGTGCAAACGCTCCTCGCCAAAGGAGCCACAGAGGAGGTACCAGAGCACGAATGGGGCAAGGGGTTTTATTCCTGCTACTTCCTGATCCTCAAGGCAAAGGGAGGTCTCAGACCAATCCTCGATCTGCAGGAACTCAACAGATACATGGTAAAGTTGAAGTTCCGTATGGTATCCCTGGGGACCATTATCCCATTCCTGGATCCTGGAGACTGGTATGCCGTCCTCGACATGCAAGATGCCTACTTCCACATAGCCATCTTTCCACCTCACAGGAGGTTCCTCCGGTTCGTGGTCAACCGGCAGCATTTTCAGTTCACGGTCCTCCCGTTCGGCCTCTCTACAGCCTCGAGGGTGTTCATCAAGTGTATGGTTGTAGTCGCCGCCCACCTTCGCCGCAGTCGGATACACGTCTTTCCGTATCTAGACGACTGGCTTATCCGCGGGACCTCCGAGATGCGAGTCCTCAGTCACGTCCGCATTGTCAAGGACCTTTTCCTACATCTAAGTCTAATGATCAATGTGGAAAAATTGACTCTAATCCCCACTCAGAGGATAGAGTTTATTGGTGCCACCTTGGACTCGACTCTTGCCAAAGCCTGCCTACCACTGCCACAGTTCCAGGCTCTCATGGCCATCATCCGGAGGCTGCAAGCGGTGCCGCTAACTTCGGTGCACACTTGCCTCGCTCTCTTGGGTCACATGGCGGCCTGCACGTTCGTAACGAACTACGCAAGACTGCGCCTACGGCCCCTCCAATCCTGGCTCAACTCGCAATACCGTCCAGCCAGGGATCCTATGGACATGGTCGTCACCATTCCCTCGACCATGCTAGACTCCTTCCAGTGGTGGCTGGATCCCTCCATGGTGTGTGCAGGGCTCCCGTTCCACCCGCCCCAGCCCTCGGCGTCCCTGACAACGGACGCATCATCCCTCGGTTGGGGAGCTCACCTCGGGCACCTATGCACCCAAGGCCGTTGGTCACCTCGCGAACTGGACCTCCACATCAACGTCCGGGAGCTAAGAACGGTCCGCCTTGCTTGTCAGACATTCCGACAACACTTGCAGGGCCGTTGTGTATCGGTATTCACCAACAACACAACAGCCATGCACTATATAAACAAACAGGGAGGCACGAGATCTTCACCCCTGTGCCAGGAAACCTTACAACTATGGGACTTCTGCATAGCCCATTCCATATACCTCATCGTGTCCTTTCTCCCAGGAGTTCGGAACACGCTGGCGGATCGCCTCAGCAGATCCTTCCTGTCCCACGTATGGTCGCTTCGCCGGACGTTGCTCTTTCACTCTTCCGAAAGTGGGGGTTTCCCCGGATAGACCTCTTTGCATCCCGCGGGAACAGGAAATGCCAGATGTTCTGCTCCTTTCAAGGCCTCTCACCGGGTTCAATGGCGGACGCCTTCTTGTGCTGTGGATGACGCACCTGCTCTACGCCTTTCCACCGTTCCCACTCGTCCACAGGGTCGTACTGAAAGCACGCAGGGACAAGGCCTGCTTGATCATGATAGCTCCAGCGTGGCCTCGACAGCACTAGTACATCATGCTGCTAGACCTGTCCATAGCCGACCCTGTTCCCCTGCCTCTTCACCTGGACCTGATTACCCAGGACCACGGCACGCTCCGTCACCCGGACCTGCAGTCGCTCCACCTCACGGCGTGGCTCCTGCATGGTTGACTCGCTCTGAGCTGCGTTGCTCCACCCTGGTGCAGCAGGTACTCCTGGGTAGCAGGAAGCCTTCCACTAGAGCTACATATTTGGCCAAGTGGAAGCGCTTCGCGTGCTGGTGCGCGGAGCGGAACTTCCTTCCCGCCGAGCTATCCATATCTAACATCTTGGATTACCTCTGGTCACTCAAGCAACAGGGCTTGGCGGTATCATCTCTGAGGGTCCACTTGGCGGCCATCTCTACATTCCACCCAGGAGAGGATAGCCGCTCAGTGTTTTCCCATCCGATGATATCTAGGTTCCTTAAGGGCCTAGAGCGCCTCTACCCTCAGGTATGCCGCCCTGCCCCAACATGGGACCTTAACCTGGTTCTTGCCAGACTCATGTCCCCCCCGTTTGAACCGTTAGCAACTTGCTCTCTTCTCTACCTCTCCTGGAAAACTGCTTTCCTGGTGGCCATCACGTCCGTGAGACAGGTTTTGGAACTTCGGGCCCTCACAGTGGACCCCCCTTATACGGTGTTCCACAGAGACAAGGTGCAGTTGCGACCACATCCGGCCTTTCTTCCCAAGGGGGTATCGGCCTTCCATATTAACCAGGAGATCTTCCTCCCTGTTTTCTTCCCAAAACCGCATTCATCTCGCAGGGAGCAGCAGCTACACTCCCTAGACGTTCGTAGAGCGCTTGTTTTTTATATAAAATGAACTAAGCCATTCCGCAAAACCCCCCAACTCTTTGTCGCGGTGGCTGAGCGGATCAAAGAGCTTCCTGTCTCCTCGCAGAGCATTTCCTCCTGGGTAACATCGTGCATCCGCGCCTGTTACGACTTGGCTCACGTCCCATCGGGCCACGTGACTGCGCACTCCACCAGGGCTCAAGCTTCATCAGCTGCTTTCCTCGCGCACGTGCCCATTCATGAAATCTGCCGTGCAGCGACCTGGTCCTCGGTCCACACTTTCGCCTCCCACTATGCCCTGGTTCAGCAGTCTAGGGATGACGCAGCCTTTGGCTCCGCCGTATTGCACTCTGCGACATCTCACTCCGACCCCACCGCCTAGGTAAGGCTTGGGAATCACCTAACTGGAATGGATATGAGCAATCACTCGAAGAAGAAAAGACAGTTACTCACCTTTGTAACTGTTGTTCTTCGAGAAGTTGCTCATATCCATTCCACACCCGCCCTCCTTCCCCACTGTCGGAGTAGCCGGCAAGAAGGAACTGAGGAGCGGACGGGTTGGCAGGGGTATATATCCAGTGCCATGCCGGCGCCACTCCAGGCGGCGACCTGCCGACCCACCGGAGTTGCTAGGGTAAAAATCTTCCGATGAGTGTGCACGCACAGCGCGCACATCTAACTGGAATGGATATGAACAACGCATCTCGAAGAACAATAGTTACAAAGGTGAGTAACCATCTTATTTTGAGGAGTTTGTCCCATGTCCTGACCAGAGTACGGTCGGGACGCCATTTGTCCCGATATTTTTTTTCTTGGTCTTCAGCAGCAATTCAGCAGAGAGTCCTTCAATCGTGGATGGTCTTCAGTGGTATTTCAGCGGCAAGTGCTTCCGTCTTCGGCGGCAAGGTTTATTGCCCGCTGCTGAAATACTGTCGAAGACTAACCGCGACTGAAGGGCTCTCTGCCGAATTGCTGCCAAACTCCTGGATGGGTGAGTGTGGAGAAAAAAAAAAAGCTCTTCCCTGCAATGGTCCCGATATTCCCCCCCTTAACATCTTGTCACCCTATAAGGTTGAAAGGTCACCCAGATGAGCGTGGCCCTGGCCATTACAACCCTAAGCAGGGATGGGATGATGGTGTGGAGGTTGTGTGATGGTAGGGTTGTGGCACAGAAGAGACCTCATGTGAGGGTGTCCAGGGCCCCAATTGCTTTAATCAGGCTCTGCTGGTACCCACTTCTGCAGAGGGAGAGGAAGCTTTATAGGTTGTCCTTTACGCAGGTTGGGTGGAGATGTACAGAGCATTGATGACAGCAGATTGTGTCAGACACTATTTTCCTCAAGTTTATTGTTTTTATTTGTGTAGGGAGGTTTTGGCAGGACCCCTCTTTATCGTGCTGCTTTTGGTGGTCACATGGCTGCAGTGGAGACGCTTCTTCAATATGGAGCAGACCCCAGACTTTATGCTGATGATGGCAACACGCCTGAACAAGTAGGGGCAATTTGTTCTATTTCCCTTTGCCTTACAATAACATTGTTTCTTTTTGTTTTTTGGTCTCTTATATTGTCTCCTGTCAAGGTTCCTCCCCCGCTCTGAACTTTAGGGTACAGATGTGGGGACTTGCATAAACACTTCTAAGCTTAACTACCAGCTTAGATCTGGGTTTGCTGCCACCATCCAGATTCCTTCGTGTCTGGGAACACCTCTTTCCCCCCCAAAATCTTCCCCTCCCTGGGTAGCCTTGAGAGGTTTTTTCACCAAGTTCCTGGTGAACACCGATCCAACCCCTTGGATCTTAACACAAGGAGAATTTAACCATCCCCCCTCCTTTCCCCCACCAATTCCTGGTGAGTCCAGATCCAATCCCCCTGGATCTTAAAACAAGGAAAAATCAATCAGATTCTTAAAAAGAAAGCTTTTAATTAAAGAAAGAAAGGTAAAAATAATCTCTCTAAAATCAGGATAGAAATACTTTACAGGGTAATCAGATTTATATAGCCCAGAGGAACCCCTCTAGCCTTAGGTTCAAAGTTACAGCAAACAGGGGCAAAATCCTCTCAGCAAAAAGGAACATTTACAAGTTGAGAAAACAAAAATAAGACTAACACGCATTGCCTGGCTGTTACTTACAAGTTTGAAACATGAGAGACTGGTTCAGAAAGATTTGGAGAGCCTGGATTGATGTCTGGTCCCTCTTAGTTCCAAGAGCGAACAACCCCCAAAACAAAGAACACAAACAAAGACTTCCCCCCACCAAGATTTGAAAGTATCTTGTCCCCTTATTGGTCCTTTGGGTCAGGTGTCAGCCAGGTTTCCTGAGCTTCTTAACCCTTTACAGGTAAAAGGATTTTGGTGTCTCTGGCCAGGAGGGATTTTATAGTATTGTACACAGGAGGGCTGTTCCCTTCCCTTTATAGTTACGACATCTCTGCTACCTGAGTGAGCCTCACAAACAAGAGTGGATATTGACTGACTATGCAGGGGGCGAGGTGGCACTGACTCTACCCAGAGTGCTATAAACTGTAGGAAGTAAACCTGAAAACAGAGGTGAAAATATATCCTTTTTTCGCTAAACTTAGCTCAACTGATCTCAGGTGTTACTTGTAAAAAGAGCAGGTAAAGCATTTTCAGCCAGGCATGTGACTTTGAGTTGACTTGTGTCCATTTAGTTTCAGTTTAACTGCTGTTTCATTTCTTTGAGTGATTGTGCACACAGATTCCATTCTTGGTGCACATGTGCCCTGTGCACATGCGATTGTATTCTTTTGAATAGCTGTGTCCCACGGGAATTCCCCTGCATCTTGGGAGCCCCTGCAACCACCGTATCCAAGAGTGTAAGGAGCAGGGCAGCCTGAACAGCTTTTCAGTTCCTTCTGACCACTTATGGCTTCAAGATGGAGCCCTGTGATCTCAATGACCTCCAATCTGCAAGAGATAATTTAGCTGTTGTTTTCTGATTTGCTATTTACAGTTCATTAGTTAGCATACCTGTCCTCTATTCCCTGTGGAAACTGTGTGTTGATAGGATTTATGCCCCCCACCCCCATGCCAGCCTCTGTACATGGTTACACACACACACACACACACACACACACACACTCTCTCTCTCTCTCTCTCTCTCTCTCTCTCTCTCTCTCTCTCTCTCCATACAGAAGATCAAAATGCCTAAAGGCAAGGCTCCAGGATTCAAGATCTCTTCTACCTGGGACTCAGCAAAGCTCATGATTGATGCTCAGCACCTCCTATGCTTAGGCAAAGACCATATGCCTGAGCACTACTTAATGACAGATTTTCAAAGTACACACTTTAATCCAGAGAGGGCAGACTGAAGTTACGTCTTCTGGAAGCTTTGATGCAAGTGTTGCCTGATCCAGGAACGCTGGCCAAGAAATCTCCCCATTTGTTTCAGTCCATCAAAGAATCATAGAATATCGGGGTTGGCAGGGACCTCAGGAGGTCATCTAGTCCAACCTCCTGCTCAAAACAGGACCAATCCCCAACTAAATCATCCCACCCAGGGCTTTGACAAGCCTGACCTTAAAAACATCTAAGGAAGGAGATCCCACCATCTCCCTAGGTAACCCATTCCAGTGCTTCATCATCCTTCTAGTGAAATAGCGTTTCCTAATATCCAACCTAAACCTCCCGCACTGCAACTTGAGACCATTGCTTCTTGTTCTGTCATCTGCTACCACTGAGAACCATCTAGATCCATCCTCTTTGGAACCCCCTTTCAGGTAGTTGAAAGCAGCTATCAAATCCCTCCTCATTCTTCTCTTCTGCAGACTAAACAATCCCAGTTCCCTCAACCTCTCCTCATAAATTATGTGTCCCAGCCCCCTGATCATTTCATTGCCCTCCGCTGGACTCTCTCCAATCTGTCCACATCCTTTCTGTAGTGGGGGGCCCAAAACTGGACGCAATACTCCAGGTGTGGCCTCACCAGTGCCAAATAGAGGGGAATAATCACTTCCCTCAATCTGCTGACAGTATTCTTACTAATACTGCCCAAAATGCCGTTGGCCTTCTTGGCAACAAGAGCACACTGTCGACTCATATCCAGCTTCTCATCCACTGTAACCCCTGTGCAGAGGTGAAAGTAAGCCGGTATGGTCCAGTACGGCGTACCGGCAAGAACCAGTATGCCGTGCTGGCTTCCGCATCAGCTTCTGCATCCGGGATTAAAAGGGCTCTGGGCTCCCCGGAGCAGCAGGGAGCTCTGAGCCCTTTAAATCCCACATGCAGCTCTGGCAGCAGGGCTGGGGCTGGGATTTAAAGGGCTCGGAGCTCCCCGCTGCTGCGGAGAGCCCAGAGCCCTTTTAATCCTTCCCACAGCTTCAGCGGCTGGGCTGGGGCTGGGATTTAAAGGGCTCGGAGCTCCCCACAGCCGCGGGAGCTCTAGGCCCTTTAAATCCCGCCTGCAGCTCCAGCGGCCAGGCTAGGGCCGGGATTTAAAGGGCTTGGAGCTCCCCGCAGCCATGGGAGCCCCAAGCCTTTTAAATCCCAGCTGGAGCTGTGACGGGGATTTAAACGACACGGAGCTCTGTGGCAGCTGGAGTCCCAGGCCCTTCAATTTGCTCCTAAGCCCCGGGGACTCCAAGCCACCTTTGCAGCTGGGAGCCCCGGGTTGATTTAAAGGCCCTGGGGCTCCTATCCACAGCTGGTGTCCTAGGGCCTTTAAATCTTGAGAGGCCCCGCCTTTTCCGGTTGAGGCCACGCCTTTTCTGGATGAGGATATGCCCCCTCAGGACTCCGGCAGTACTAGTAAGTCCTGTAAGTTACTTTCACGCCTTCCCCTTTGGTCCTTTTCTGCAGAACTGCTGCCTAGCCATTCGGTCCCTAGTCTGTAGCAGTGAATGGGATTCTTCCATCCTAACTGCAGGACTCTGCACTTGTCCATGTTGAACCTCATCAGATTTCTTTTGGCCCATTCCTCTAATTTGTCTAGGTCCCTCTGTATCCTATCTCTGCCCTCCAGCGTATCTACCACTCCTTCCAGTTTAGTGTCATCTGCAAACTTGCTGAGGGTGCGGTCCACGCCATCCTCCAGATCATTAATGAAGATATTGAACAAAATCGGCCCCAGGATTGACCCTTGGGGAACTCCACTTGATACCAGCTGCCAACTAGACATGGAGCCGTTGATCACTACCCGTTGAGCCTGACGATCTAGCCAGCTTTCTATCCACCTTATAGTCCATTCATCCAGCCCAGACTTCTTTAACTTGCTGGCAAGAACACTGTGGGAGACTGTATCAAAAGCTTTGCTAAAGTCAAGGAATAACACATCCACTGCTTTCCCCTCATCCACAGAGTCAGTTATCTCCTCATACAAGGCAATTAGGTTAGTCAGGCATGACTTGCCCTTTCTGAATCCATGCTGACTGTTCCTGATCACTTTCCTCTCCTCTGAGTGCTTCAAAATTGATTCCTTGAGGGCCTGCTCCATGATTTTTCCAGGGACTGAGGTGAGGCTGACTGGCCTGTAGTTCCCCGGATCCTCCTCCTTCCCTTTTTTAAAGATGGGCAGTACATTAGCCTTTTTCCAATCATCCAGGACCTTCCCTGAACGCCATGAGTTTTCAAAGATAATGGCCAGTGGCTCTGCAGTCACATCCGCCAACTCCTTTAGCATCCTTGGATGCAATGTATCCAGCCCCACGTGCTCCTGTGAGCTGTAATACTATCCCAAACATCACAGATGTTTACAAGCCCTATTCCTCTTCTGCTTCTACTTCAGCATAACACAGAGGCCCAAAGACATCCAGCACTGGGAGATGGAGTTCCTATCCAAAGCCTTGCACAGTGTGAAGGCAAATCTGGCACTGACCACTGCTGCCCAGAGCAAGCATTGTGCTGCACCAGGTACTGCTCATGCTACTTTCCCTATGATAGTAACATGCACACCAGTATAAAAAAAAGCCCAGAGCAGACCACTCCATCACTGAGGAAACTAACCCAGAACTAGTCAGCATAGAACACCATGGTGCTGAAGGCATCAGTGAAACAGAGTGCTTTAATGTCATTGATGGGGTCACCATACCCATATGCTTCTCTGCGCGGGCAGTAAGACCAGTACTGGAGTTCCCAATGTTAGATGCTTAGGGAGGCAACGGAGAGACCAGGTCCTTCTCATATTCCAACAGCACTGGCTATACACCTGACTGAATAGGACTCCCCAGAATACTGTGCCCCCTCTCAATATCTTCTGAGGATTATAGAATCATAGAAGATTAGGGTTGGAAGAGACCTCGGGAGGTATCTAGTCCAACCCCTGCTCAAAGCAGGACCAACCCCAACTAAATCATCCCAGCCAGGGATTTGTCAAGCCGGGCCTTAAAAACCTCTAAGGATGGAGACAAGTATCAGAGGGGTAGCCGTGTTAGTCTGGATCTGTAAAAGCAGCAAAGAGTCCTCTGGCACCTTATAGATTAACAGACGTTTTGGAGCATGAGCTTTCGTGGGTGAATACCCACTTCATCAGATAGAGGATGGAGATTCCACCACCACCCTTGGTAACCCATTCCAGCACTTCACCACCCTCCCAGTTAAATATTTTTTCCTAATATCCAACCTAGACCCCCTCCCCACACTGCAACTTGAGACCATTACTCCTTGTTCTGTCATCTGCCACCACTGAAAACAGCCTAGCTCCATGCTCTATGGAACCCCCTTGAGCTATTAATTTTTGAGTCTTTGGGTAGCGGTTCTTCAAATTCTTTTTTTTTTTTTTTTTTTTTTTTTTTGGCCTTCCTAAATATATTTTTACACTTCATTTGCCAGAGTTTAGGCTCCTTTCTATTTTCTTCACTAGGATTTAACTTCCAGTTTTTAAAGGATGCTTTTTTGTCTCTCACTATTTTTTTTTCACTTTGTTGTTTAGCCCTGGCTGCACTTTTTTGGTTCTTTTAATTTGGGTATACCTTTAAGTTGACCTCTATTATGGTGTATTTAAAAAGCTTCCATGCAGCTTGCAGGGATTTCACTTTTGGCACTGTACCTCTTAATTTCTGTTTAACTAACTTCCTTGTTTTTGTGTGGTCCCCCCTATGCCTTGGTTCAAGCCTTTAGGTCAGATTCAAAGCTTTGGTAGAGCAGTCCTCCAGGTGATGCTCTCCTTACCTATCTCTTAGGAAGGATACTGCTTGCTAGTGATGAAGAGCGGAATCTGTACATATAATCACTTGAAAAAGAAAGTAGTTATTTACCCTACAGAACTTGTAGTTCTTTAAGTCTATTGTCCACACAGATTCCATGATCTGCTTTCTGTCTTTGCTAACAGAAGTCCTGACCCTAGGGATCCTTACTGGCAAGGGAGCTAAGAGGTGGTTGAGGCCACCGTAGCTGTGAGGGGTTGCAACAGTGCCAAGGGTATAGGCATGGCCCCGACAGACACTGCTATTCAAAAGAATCCGATCTTACATGCATGGGGCACATGAGCACCAAAATCAGAATCCCATGCGGAGAACACATCTCAAGCTACAGTTAATGTAGGGTAAGTAACCATTCTTTATGTGAGAAAAGGATTGTTGATAGGCACTCATGCATGGCAGTGATGCAGACTGTTTAATTACAGGGGTGAGATAAATCGTCCTATCAGGTTCATTCACGCAAAGAGTAAAACAATGTCAACGGGACAGCCCCTGAAGTTAAGAAAACTACACAGGGTTAGCAGTCCTATGATGTCAGAGGTGCAGATTGCCCTTTCTTTGGTCCCACTTCTCTTAGATGAAGGGTTATCTTCCCAGCCCTAGTACCCATTGTTGGTGCTGCTGAGATTGGAGTTTGGAGGGTAGTTCGCAACCATTAATTTATGTATTTACAGTCACAATGGTGTTTGTGTTTGTTTCCAATAAGATTGCTTCTTTGGACAGCTTGGTTACCATTCTGCACTCCTGGGACATCAGCCTGACCGAGTTGATGCTACAGAAGATGGAGGCAGAACAGCAAAGAAGAGTCTTGTTGGAAAAGAAGCAGGAAGAAGCTGAGACTCACCGGTGAGACCTGCATCCCAGCCCTAGCCAGGAAAGGGAAGATAGTTAGATATAGCAGTCACAAACACTGTCACACTGAAAGGGATTTTTACCTTTTGAATGGGTTACAGTTTGAGAACTTGGCTTTATGAGCAGAGCCAGCTCTAGAGCTTTTGCCACTCCAAGCAGCAAAAAGAAAAAAAAAAAGTCATGACCGCGATCAGCTCTACCACCGCCACTTCAATCTTCAGTGGCAATTCGGCAGCTGGTCCTTTGCTCCGAGAGGTACTGAGGGACCCGCCGAAGAGCCGGACGTGCCGCCCCTCTCCGTTGGCCACCCCAAGCACCTGCTTGCTGGGTTGGTGCCTGCAGCCAGCCCTGTTTATGAGACAAAATGCAAAATAAGCTAAGAAAGAAGCAGAATAGTAAGATAAACAGGGATAAAAGAAGGAACCTCAAGTTTATGTCCCAGGTGTTGCCCAAGAGTTTGTCCCATTGCAGGGGGTGATGTCATTTGGTTCCTTTTCCTCACCTTGTCTGATCAGGACATCTTTTAGAGTCAGGGAAGGTGGGGGTGTCCAGAAACTGCAGTGCTGCCATGCCCCTCCCCACTGAGAGGGACTCAGAGACTGAACTGTGTTATTCTTTCCCATAGAATGAGCGAGGAGGTGGAGCAGCTGGCTAAAGCACAGGAGAGATGTAACAAGGAGGTCAGGCCTGCTCTTTTTAGAAACTATGAAACAGCCCCCAGGGTATCATTGTTTCCCCATTTCCAGCCCTTCCCTGTAGTGGCCATACTTCTTCTCATTCTTCAGTTCCCAACTTTCCTGCTCAGCTGATCCCTGGAGGGATTGAGTTGGAATTGGTATGTGTTTAGTTGCTGATCTCTGGACTTACAGTTATCAGCCCTTCTAGTCTTACAGAGAGGGGCAGCACTTGCTAATTGGTGTCATTTGTGCAAGACTGGTTTGTACTTGCATAGAGAAAACGCAATTCCATCTGCTCTCTCTCCAAGAGAAAGTTGATGGGATATGTTCTGTACTCCTCACAGTGCATGCCTGGGACAGATATTCATGCTGCTCAGTTGCAGTGGCATAGAGACTGCCAGCCAGCCTGCCCTAGCTGCTGGTCAGGCCCCTTTGACCTTTTTATAGTCAGCCAACTGGTCCCAACATCTGATCCAGACCAGGGGTTTACTGTCCATCCTGAGAACAGTAGGGTAGAATTTATCCCCTCTGTGTGACAGGAAAGTTGCAGCCCCATATAGAGCCTAGGGACATGGAATTTAAGCCTTACTGGTGTGTCAAAGGGTTCTGCTTTCCTCTCCACCTAAGACAAAGTTGTGTTGGGGGCCACCTTCATCTTTCCCATCTGTTTCTTCCTCCTTCCTCCCATGCAGCTGCAGCAGGCCTACTATGAACTGAACAGGAGAATCATGGAGCATGATAAGTGTCAGAGAAAGCAGATGGTCAATGCAGAGCTGACCCTGCAGGTGAGGCTCCCAGGCCCTTCTGCCCCTTTCAGCCTGAGGGGAACGGACTCCACAGAGGTTCCAAGCTGCCTTTGCTCCATTGGACCTGAGAGGCAGCTAGGGGCTCTCTGCCAAATCCTTTCAGAATATTTGGGGTAGGAGGTCTCATTGGAAGGTGGGGCTCATAAAATATTAGGCCAGAAGGGACCGTTATGATCATCTAGTCTGACCTGCTTAACACAGGCCATAGGAGTTCCCTGAATGAATTCCTATTTATGCTAGAGCATATCTTTTAGAAAATATCCAAACTTTGTTAGAACGTCCAGTGATGGAGATATCACAGTTCCAGGGTTAGCGGCACCTCTGGCTTGGTCTGCTCAAAGGCACCGCTTTAAGTCTCAGGCCTCCAGCCACCACCTCTCTATGGGCAGGGACCCATGTCCCTCTCCCTCCAGACTAGGTATTTAGGCTTGCAGTCCTCCTTCCAATTTGCTGTGCTTATCCCAGCAGGTCTGCAGTTCTGCTCTCTCCCAGTGGCTATGATGGTTGTTTCACAAAGCAGAATATATAGAGTATATTTAGGACAAAAGCATTACAGAGTACATATAATTTAAAAAATTGTCTACATGCATGCTAAACTTACCAGGTGACACTCATCATCCACATGGAGACCCTGGTAGGTGTCCCTGCCTGCAGGTATATGGGATCTTGGGGAGCAATTACCACACAGGTGGGGTGCAAAATAAACTTTATTAAGAAAATGCAAAAAACAGGGAAAATTTAATAGTGAGGGGTATGGGGTTTGTTAAGGTAGGTAATTGGGGAGGGAGTTCTTTTAGTATAGTATAGGGGGTTTCAATAGTGGGGTACAATACAGTGGGGTACAATACAGTTGGTAACCAACTAAAACTGAAGTATAAATGTAACAGGTAGCTAACAATTTCTAGGTAAAGGGTGTGTCACAGCAGCATATAACCAACTAACAGTTATGGGTAAAATGTGTTAAATAACCAACAACTCTAGGTAAAAATGTGTCACAGTGGTGTAAATATAAAATGTGAGGTGTGTGAGAGAGAAAAAGGGTAACCAATGGGGTTTTATGCTAGACTTCAGTAATACAATTGAGGTTTGGCAGCAGTAGGAGCGGGGTGAACACGTGGGGGAAGGGATTAAAAGAGAGAGAGAGAGAGAGAAAGGCAGTGGTAGAGGAATGAGGTTAGGGGATGGGGGAAGAGGAGCACGTGGTGGAGCAGAAACCAAAAATAGAGGCGCTACAGAGGGAGATTTAAACTCAGGGAGACACAGAGAGCAGACAGGCTGCAAGTTTAAACAGCAGAGAGACTGCAATGAGTGACTGGGGAGCTCGGGGGGGGGGGGGGGGGTGGGGCAGTGGGAAGACAAATTCAAATAGTAAAAACCTCATCTATCCCCTAACTTAATCAAACTTATATAAAATGACAAGCAGCTACAGAATACAACCAGGCAATGATTTTCTAAACTTATTTTAACCAACAATTAGGCAACACAACAAATATCACAGAAACTTACAAGCTCTACAATCTTAACAAACTATGACTTATTAAATTAAAAAAAAAAACAAGACCTATGGTGCACCTTATGCTATGGGGAGGTTACAGAGGGCAGAGTGGTATGTATCCAGGACTCAGCTCCCAAGGAAGCCAAGGGATGGTGGCTACAGTGGTGGATACAGCTGAAAGCAGACAGCCCCAAGGCAAAGCCCACAGGAGCAGAGCTTAGCAGTGGCAAAGAGCCCTGTAGTTTAAGAGAGGTTTTAAGACACAGACCAAGGTTTAGCTTGAGTCTGTGTGCTGGGGAAACAGAGCCAGCAGCTAAAATAATAAAATAAAAGTATAGAAAGTTTTACAGAGGGATTCTTACCAGTCCCCAAGGCAGCAGCAAAGGCAGAAGCAGCAGCAACATCAGAAGAGGCAAGGAGGGTTCGCTACAGTCTCAATAATCAGGAGATCTCTCAGGTAGCAATTCGTTCTTCGTGGGGGGGGTTTCAAAAACGGGGGTACGCTCCAAAATAAAACGAGAGCGGAGAAAGACCCCCCAGAACCCCTGGCTGATCAGACCAGGCAGCAATGCAGGAACCTTTCTGAGGTGTGTTTCAAAAATGTTTGGTTTTAAAGGCAAACTTGGGCAGTTTCCCACCAGTAATCCTGATAGGCTCCCTCTGTCACAGGGGAGGGGGCACAGGGGAAAAACTGAAGGTAAGCCCAGAGACATGCCTGGACATAGTCCTGTGCAATAGGTGACTCAAGAGCACATGAGACTATGACTCATGCCCAGGATCTTAAAACCACAATAGGCCTTGCAGCTCTGGACATTGCCTACCCTACACCAAGCCCAGGTTCAACGAGGTGATAACAGGACTAACCCTTTGAAAAGGGCAGTGGTCCCACTTAGCATGCAGCACAAGTGGCCATCCCTTTGAGAAGGGCAATGGCTCTTGTTAAACAACTTAAGGGGCCCTCCCTTTGAGAAGGGCAGTGGCCCTGGTAAACAACTTAACAGCCAGGGAAGGGCGGCCACAGGAGAACAGAAAACAAAATGGAGTCTGGGGAAACAAAATGGAATAGGGGAATAGCTGTAACGGACAGTAGGTTTCCAGTTCTTCAAACCCAACAGCAGGGTTTTTCCCTCTCACTTAGTCTTCTGTTAATTTGAGGATCAAATGAGGGTCATTCAATCAGTTTAGGCTGAGCCTTTGTACCAAAAGCCCTGTCTTTGTCATCTGGATCCTTGAACATGGTCTGAATCAGTATGTGAAATGCCCCCCCCCCCCCCACATGAGTGGTAATTATCTGGAGTTGTTTGCCTGTCCTGGGATTTGCAGGACACACACACTCTCTCTCTCACTCTCTCTCTCTCTCTCTCTCTCTCTAGTTACTGGAGTTAGCTCTATAATCCTTTCCCATGGAGCTAGATTACAATCCTATCTGAAAATGATACATAACATTTATAGATACAAAAGCTTTGGGATATTTACTGTAGTCCTTGTCAAGCTGTCCTGCAGTGGCTCAAGAGCCTGACTACCAACCTCAAGGCAGACTGTTAAAAAAACAGGCACAAACCCCAAACTGGTTGAGAGTTCTATGCTTAGATTTCACCAACCAGTTATCAAGTGTATACTCCCTAGGCACTATAAAATTCTTAATATGAAGTCACAGACAGTCTCCTGAGGTGCTCCCTGTCTCGCCACCCAGGGAAGCTTGCCATTGTGATAGAAGGCCCTTACACCACGAATAACAGCAATGTTCCGGTTATGCCCAGTCCTGAACTGCATGTTAGAGCTCACACCAAAGACAATGCTTGCAGCCAATCCTGTACTAAACTACCTAAAGATTTACTAAATAGGAAAAGGAGACAAGAGCTTTTTACAAGGTTGAAGCAGATAATGACTTACCATCTTAACTTTCAAAAAGTAATAGTAGCTTCTATAATAAGCAAGGTCTGTATGACCTTTAGGGCTAACCCAGGATAAGCACTGGGGATCTTTTGTTTATTCTAGTAATCCTTGTTCCCCCCGAGTCCAAGCAATATAAAGATACAGTTCCTGCTTTTTCCGGGGTTTTATTCACTGCTTCACTTCTGCTTTGAGCTGCCAACTCAGCTGATGGGAGCAATTCACTTGCAAGATTCATCTTCTCAGAGGTGGGAAGAGTAAACAACAAAGTCTTTCTTTTGTCCTCTTTAATCTTCCAGGCTGGTCTGTGGGGTGTCAGTGGGCCTTCCTTATTGGGCAGGCCATAACACCTTTTGTTGGAGACCAGCATTTCACACTAATTAATGTCTCGCTCCTGTCTGGTAATTTACAAAGGCTTACAATGCAATGTAAATATTACCTTACAATATGGGACACAGATGTTTTAAGTGAGATTAATGCATACAGCAGCTCACAAGCATTCAATAAACTCTGAACACATTCTTATAATTGTAATATCTGTTTTAACAATATTAACACACAAGTGAGCCAGACTGATTTTTAGCTCTATGTTTGTCAGTGTTCAACTGAGGCATGGATATCTTGGCCTGAACTGGCACCAGATCTGCCAGTATCACACCCATAGTACCTGTTATAATCTTTTGAAGGTTCTACACATCCGAGATCACACATCCGACACTGGAGAATTCACCACAATGCTTGATAAATTATTCCAATGGTTAATTACTCCATTGTTAAAATTTTGAGCCTTGTTTCTAGTCTGAATTTGTCTAATTTAATCTTGAAATCATCAGATCTTTGTTTGCTAGACAGAAGAACCCTTAAAATCATAGAAGATTAGGGTTGGAAGAGACCTCAGGAGGTCATCTAGTCCAACCCTCTGCTCAAAGCAGGACCAACTGCAACTAAATTATCCCAGCCAGGGTTTTGTCAAGCCAGGCCTTAAAAACCTCTAAGGATAGAGATTCCATCACCTCCCTAGTTAACCCATTCCAGTGCTTCACCACTCTCCTAGTGAAATAGTTTTTCCTAGTATCCAACCTAGACCTCCTCCACTGCAACTTGAGACCATTGCTCCTTGTTCTGTCATCTGCTACCACTGATAACAGCCTAGCTCCATCCTCTATGTAAACCCCCTTCAGTTAGTTGAAGGCTGCTATCAAATCTGTCCTCACTCTTCTTCTCTTCTGCAGACTAATTAAGCCCGGTTCCCTCAGCCTCTCCTCATATGTCATGTGTCCCAGCCCCCTAATCATTTTCGTTGCCTCTGCTGGACTCTCCAATTTGTCCACATCCGTTCTGTAGTGGGGCCCGCAAAACTGGATGCAGTACTCCAGATGTGGCCTCACCAGTGCCGAATAGAGGGGAAAAGACGGTTACTCACCTTTGTAACTGTTGTTCTTCGAGATGTGTTGCTCATATCCATTCCAGTTAGGTGTACGCGCCGCGCGTGCACATTCGTCGGAAAACTTTTACCCTAGCAACTCAGTGGGCCGGCAGGTCGCCCCCTAGAGTGGCGCCACCATGGCGCTCCATATATACTCCTGCCGGCCCACCCGCTCCTCAGTTCCTTCTTGCCGGCTACTCCGACAGTGGGGAAGGAGGGCGGGTGTGGAATGGATATGAGCAACACATCTCGAAGAACAACAGTTACAAAGGTGAGTAACCGTCTTTTCTTCTTCTAGTGATTGCTCATATCCATTCCAGTTAGGTGAATCCCAAGCCTTACAAAGGCGGTGGGGTCGGAGTGAAATGTGGCAGAATAAAACTGCTGAGCCAGAGGCTACAGCCTCTCTTGACTGCTGAACCAGGGCATACTGCGAAGCAAAGGTATGGACCGAGGACCAATGGAGCTTCGCGACAGATCTCGTGGGTAGAAACACGAGCCAGCAAGGCGGCAGATGAAGCCTGAGCCCTGGTAGAATGCACGTTGATGTGGCTTGGGGAAATATGAGCCAAATCATAACAAGTGGGGATGTCCGCCATCACCCCAGATGAGATCCTCTGAGAGGAGAACAAGCAAGCCCTCCCTTTGGCCCGCTACCGGGATAGAGCTGGGGCACCTTAGGAAATGGTTCTGTCAGCACAATATAATGCGAGCACTCCACAGATGTTCAAGGAGTGCAACGGTTGTGCCCATTGTGTTGAACTGTGGGTAACATGAAAAGCTAAAACCACCTTAGGGAGGAAAGCCGGGTGCGGTCATAACTGCACCTTGTCTTTGTGAAACCTAGTGTACGGCGGAACCCCCGTAAGAGCTCTGATCTCAGAGACCCGTCTGGCCAAGACTAGGTTGAGGTCCCAGGTCGGGGCTGGGCGGCGCACCCGAGGGTGCAAGCGCTCCAAGCCCTTGAGGGACCTCGAACCCAAGAGCGTGAGAACACTGAACGTCCATCTCAGCCTGCTGGAAGGTAGAGATGGCTGCTGAGTGTATCCTCAGCGCTGATACCGCCAGGTCCTGCCGCTGAAGGCCAGAGACAGGCCAAATAGAGGGGATCGAGACCTCAGCAGGAGCAAGATCGAGCGAATTGCAGCTGTAAAAGAAACGCTTCCACCTGGCCCGGTACGTCGACCAGGTGGAAGGCTGCCTGTCACCCCGACTCAGGAACGCAGCAGCCACCGTGAGGTGAAGAGGCTGCAGGTCCGAGTGACGAAGCCTGTCGTTGCCCTGAGTGATGAGGTCTGGGCTGACAGGCCGAGCAACGTGGTATGTCAGTGCTGCCTGGACCACTCTGGAGTGATCATGATGATGCGCGCTCTGCCCCTGCGGAGTTTTAGCAGGACCTAATGAACCAGTGGGAACAGTGGGAAGGCATAATGCAGTTGGCCTTTCCACGGCATCAGGAATGCGTCCAAGATCGATTCCGAGGAGAGATCTTGGAAGGAGGAGAACACCTGGCATTTCCTGCCCTCGCGGTGAGCGAACAGGTCTGTGTGAGGAAACATCTCCACTTCCGGAAAGCGGGACGCCTCACATGGGGCAGAGTGATCACTCGTAAGGCAGGAAAGACCTGCTGAGGCAAAGAGTTAAGACGTTCCAAACGCCTGGGAGAAAGGACGTCGCCAGCTCCATTGAGTGGGCCATGCAAAAGACCCGGAAATGGATGGCCTCCTGACAAAAAAGGGGGGAAGGACTATGTCCCCCCTGAATACTTATGAAGCACCTGGTCGTTGTGTTGGCTGTAAACACTGAGATACAACGGCCTCGCAGCTGCCGCTGGAACCCCTGGCATGCCAGGCGGGCTACTCTCATTTTTGGGGCATTGATGAGGAATGCCAGCTCCCTAGAAGACCAAAGGCCTTAAGCTCAGAGGTGACCATGAGCACTCGAGCAGAGAGATGAGGCGTCCGCCGTCAGGGGCAGTGAGCCGGACTTGGAGAGGACGGAGGCGGAGCTTGGCGTGTTTGGTTACAAACTGGTGGGCAACCATGGACCCAGGAGACTGAGACAAGAACGAGCTGAGGTCGTTGGGAAAGCCTTCAGACCTCAGATGATTGTTGCCATCGCCTAAAATCGCAGTTGCGATACGCAGGCTCCGGCTAGGTAGGAGACCAGGATAGCCCCTAGGGAGCCCAACCTCTGCGTGGGGACCAGAGTGGATTGCTCTATAATAAACAGCAGGCCTTGACCTGTGAATAAGACCGTGGCGATGCCCACGCGCTGAGTGGTTTGCGTCTCATAGTCTCCTCGGATAAGCGAATCGTCCAGATACGGAAAAACGCATATCCGACATCAGCGACGGTAGGCGGCGACTATGGCCGTAAACCGGGAGTATTGACTGTCGGCTATAGAGCGGAGGCATCTCCCGTGCGGAGGGAAGATGGCATTGCGAAAGTACGCGTCCTTCATATCCAGGGCGGCACAGTAGCCCCCAGGAGGCAAGGATGGAATAATGGTTCCCAGGGATACCATGCAGAACTCCAACCTTATCCTAACCCGGTTGAGTCCGTGCAGGACCAAGAAGGTCTGAGACCTGTGTTCGAGTGGGGGACTAGGGCATAACGGGGGTAAAACCCCTTACCCCTTTCGTCCGCTGAAGGGGGACAGGGCTGGAGCAAATTAAAGGTGGTACCTATGCTCCATCGTGCGCAGGACCCAGCGATCTGAAAGTAACTGGGGCCATGCCAGGAGAAAGCGGGATCGGGATCCCGTCCTGCAACTGGTACACCGCCCTCAGGTGAACCTTGGAAGGTCCGTCTTTGGTCCCAGTGGTAATTGCGAGGGACCTTGACTTTGGCTCTTTAGGGGTCCTGACGTTCGTCTGCGACCACCTTGGCCCTGCCGTTTGCCAGAGTTCTGCCTCTGGCTAGGCACAGAGTATGGCGTCTGGGGCCAGAAAGGCCTGCGTTTGGTCGCTGGCGTATACATGCTGAGACGCATTAGGACCCTATTGCCCATCAGACTACGCAGTCTGGGGCTGTCTCTGCCGCGAAGATGCCTTTACCAACAAAGGGTAAATCCTGAATGGCATACCGCAGCTCCGGCCGGAGGTTTAAAACCTGAAGCCATGAAATGCACCTCACGGCGACACTCAAGGCCAGAGTGCTGGCCGCAGAGTCTGCTGCGTCCAACGAGGCCTGGAGGGACGCTCTGGGAACCTTCTTTCCCCCGTCCTCCAAGACGGCAGCGAACTCCAGGTGGAAGTTTGAGGGAGAAACTCCTTCACTCAGGTGCTATAATTATCGCAGCTAAGCAAGGCTTGTTGCTTTGCTACCCCGAGCTGCAGGGCCCCTGCAGAGTACACCTGGCGGCCAAGCCTGTTCATTCGCCAAGCCTCTTTCTGCTTCGGGCTGGCGCCCGCTGGCCATCATATCAGGATCGTGGTCCTGAGCATAAAATCTGCGCATATGGGATGACACGGATGCGTGTCCGGACGGCCATGGAGGTACTAAAAGAAGGCACAGGCAGAGTCTCTGACTCACTCGGACCTTGCCCAACTCGGCACCGGGGACCGGCATCGGGAGGCGTATCGGTACCTGGAACGAGATCCAGACCCGCAACCAGAACGGTGTCGGGAGGTCGACTGAGATCTCGAGGCTCGGAGAAGGGCTACAGGAGTCAAGGTACCTGCCCCGGTGCCAGGAGTCGGAACGGTGCCGATAGCGAGTCGGCGAACGGGATACCGACCGGTGCAGCGAGTGTGACCAGTACCGAGGAAAACAGCACCGGGACTGCCAGTGGTGTCCGGCGTGCCGACAGGACTTGGAGTGTCTGCGGGACCGTGATCATGAACGGTGCCGCTCTGCTGTGCTGACAGGGGACAGTCCCCTGAAGAGACTGTATTACCCGTACCGGCGGTGCCGGGGTCAGGCAGCACTGACTCTGTCATGGCACTGAGAGCCCTCGCCGTTGGTAACATCTCCGGCGTGAAGGGAACAGCAGGCTCAACCACAGTGCATACTGGGGAGCTGTCAGGCACCGGATTCGACGGCCCTCGTGGGACCGGGATCCACGGTACCGAGGTCATCAGAGCTTCGGTAGGTGTCGGTGCCGGGCGATCCGAGTTAGATAAGCTGACTGGCTGCGGTGCCGTCAGCACGGAAGCAGCGGGAGTAATACGCTCAACCACGGCGCGTGCCGGGGAGCCGTCGGGCACCGGATTCGATAGCCCTTGTGGGACTGGAATCGACGGTGCCGATGTTGTCGGTGCCTCAGAGGCGTCGGTGCCGGGCAATCCGACTTAGACTAGCCCTCTGGCTGCGGTGCCGTTGGCATGGAAGCAGCCAGAGCAGTAGCTCAACCACGGCGCGTGCCGGGGAGCCGTCAGGCACCGGATTCTGTGGCCCTTGCGGGACCGGGATCGACGGTGCCGACGTCATCGGTGCCGCAGCAGGTGTCGGTGCCGGGCAATCTGACTTAGACTAGCCCTCTGGCTGCGGTGCCGTTGGCACGGAAGCGGCCGGAGCAGTAGCTCAACCACGGCGCGTGCCGGGGAGCCGTCAGGCACCGGATTCTACGGCCCTTGCGGGACCGGGGATCGACGGTGCCGACGTCATCGGTGCCGCAGCAGGTGTCGGTGCCGGGCGATCCGACGTAGACGAGCTCTCTGGCTGCGGTGCCGTTGGCGCGGAAGCAGCAGGAGCAGTAGCTCAACCACGGCGCGTGCCGGGGAGCCGTCAGGCACCGGATTCTACGGCCCTTGTGGGACCGGGATCAACGGTGTCGACGTCATCGGTGCCGTAGCAGGTGTCGGCGCCGGGCGATCCGACTTAGACGAGCTCTCTGGCTGCGGTGCCGCTGGCACGGAAGCAGCAGGAGCAGTAGCTCAACCACGGCGCGCGCCGGGGAGCCGTCAGGCACCGGATTCTACGGCCCTCGTGGGACCGGGATCGACGGTGCCGACGTCGTTGGTGCCGGGCGAACCATCTTAGACGAGCTCTCTAGCTGCGGTGCAGTCGGCACAGAAGCAGCAGGAGCAGTAAGCTCTACCACGGCGTGAGCCGGGGAGCTGCCAGGCACCGGATTCAGTGGTCCTGGGGGACTGGAATCGACGGTGCCGAAGTCATCGGTGCCTCTGCAGGTGTCGGTGCCGGGTAATGCAACTTAGGCGAGCTCTCTGGCTGCGATGCAGGTGGCACGGAAGCAGCGGGAGCAGGGGCTCAACCACGGCGCGTGCCGGGGAGCCGCCAGGCACCAGCAGGAATCGTAGGCTCTCTCGACCTCGGAAGAAGGGAGCGGTGCCGAGTCGACATCGGTGCCGGCGACGGTCGGTGCCGAAAGGCCTTGGTAGTACCGGCGGGGTCCGGTGCCGAGGAGGCGCTTCTGCCCGCCGCTTGAACATCGCTCGGCGCCCAAGGTGGAGGGGTAAGTGAAAGTCCCGCACCTTTTTGTTCTCGGCTTAAAAGCCTTGCAAATGGGGCACTTATCTGTCAAGTGTGATTCCCTGAGGCACTTCAAACAGGAGTCATGTAGATCTCTCTTCGGCCACGGCTTCTGGCAGGCCGGGCCCCTTTTAAAACCCGGTGAGCCATGCATGGCTCCGGCACTGGGCTCATGGAAGGGGCTACTTCCTGAACCCCGCTAACTAAACTAACCATGTTAGCAAAGAAAACACGTATAACCATACAAATATATATATAAAAAGGGTTATAACTGCATAATTATATACGAGAAAACGAGTAGCTAGGGAAGTGGAGGTCAGCTAAGCCGCGCTCCACTGTTCCAACGACCGACACGGGCGGTAAGAAGGAACTGAGGAGCGGGTGGGCCGGCAGGAGTATATATGGAGCGCCATGGTGGCGCCACTCTAGGGGGCGACCTGCCGGCCCACTGAGTTGCTAGGGTAAAAGTTTTCCGACGAATGTGCACGCGCGGCGCGTACACCTAACTGGAATGGATATGAGCAATCACTCGAAGAAGAATAATCACTTCCCTTGATCTGCTGGCAATGCGTCTACTAATGCAGCCCAATATGCCGTTAGCCTTCTTAGCAACAAGGGCACACTGTTGACTCATATCCAGCTTCTTGTCCACTGTAATCCCCAGGTCCTTTTCTGCAGAACTGCTGCCTAGCCAGTCAGTCCCCAGCTTGTAGCAGTGTATGGAATTCTTCTGTCCTAAGTGCGGGACTCTGCACTTGTCCTTGCTGAAGCTCATCAGATTTATTTTGGCCCAATCCTCCAATTTGTCTAGGTCCCTCTATATCCTATCCCTACCCTCCAGCGTATCTACCTCTCCCCCCAGCTTAGTGTCATCTGCAAACTTGCTGAGGGTACAATCCATCCCATCATCCAAATTATTAATGAAGATGTTGAACAAAACTGGCCTCAGGACAGACCCCCATGGCATTCCATTTGATACCAGCTGCCAACTAGACATCAAGCCGTGGATCCCACCTTATTAGTCCATTTATCCAATCTATACTTTTTTAACTTGCTGGCAAGAATACTGTGGGAGACCATATCAAAAGCTTTGCTAAAGTCAAGGTATATCACATCCACCACTTTTCCCATATCCACAGAGCCAGTTATCTCATTATAGACAGCAATCAGGTTGGTCAGGCATGACTTGTCCTTGGTGAATCCATGTTGACTGTTCCTGATTACCTTCTTCTCCTCCAAGTGCTTCAAAATGAATTCCTTGAGGGCCTGCTCCATGGTTTTTCCAGGGACTGAGGTGAAGCTGACTTGTCTGTAGTTCCCCGGATTCTTCTTCTTCACTTTATAAAAGATAGGCAATATATTTGCCTTTCGCCAATTGTCTGGGACCTCCCCAATCACCTTGACTTTTCAAAGATAATGGCCAATGGCCGATATGATTGCAGAGCCAACTCCCTGAGCACCCTCAGATGCAATGCATGTGGCCCCATGGACTTGTGTATGTCCAGCTTTTCTATGTATGTCCACTGAGGGCTGCTCACCTCCACCCCATACTGTGCTGCCCAGTGCAGCAGTCTGAGAGCTGATCTTGACTGTGAAGACTGAGGGAAAAAAAGCATTGAGTACTTCAGCTTTTTCCACATCCTCTGGCACTAAGTTGCCTCCCCCGTTCAGTAAGGGGCCCACACTTTCCCTGACCTTCTTGTTGCTAACATACCTGTAGAAATCCTTCTTGTTACCCTTCACATCTCATCCTAGCTGCAACTCCAATTGTGCTTTGGCCTTCCTGATTACACCCCTGCATGCTTGAGCAATATTTTTATACTCCTCTCTGCTCATCTGTCCAAATTTCCACTTCTTGTAAGCTTCCTTTTTGTGATTAAGCTCACCGAAGATTTCACTGTTAAGCCAAGCTGATCGCCTGCCATATTTGCTATTCTTTCTACACATTGGGATGGTTTGTTCCTGCGCTCTTAATAAGGCTTCTTTGAAATACAGCCAGCTCCCTTTGACTCATTTCTCCCTCATATTAGTCTCCCAGGGGATCCTGCCCATCATAAGAACATAAGAAAGGCCGTACCGGGTCAGGACCAAAGGTCCATCTAGCCCAGTGTCTGTCTACCGACAGTGGCGAATGCCAGGTGCCCCAGAGGAAGTGAAGCCAACAGGCAATGATCAAGTGATCTCTCTCCTGCCATCCATCTCCATCCTCTGACGAACAGAGGCTAGGGACACCATTCTTTACCCTTCCTGGCTAATAGCCATTTATGGACTTAACCACCATGAATTTATCCAGTTCCCTTTTAAACATTGTTATAGTCTCAGCCTTCACAACCTCCTCAGGTAAGGAGTTCCACAAGCTGACTGTGCGCTGCGTGAAGAAGAACTTCCTTTTATTTGTTTTAAACCTGCTACCTATTAATTTCATTTGGTGACCCCTAGTTCTTGTATTATGGGAATAAGTAAATAACTTTTCCTTATCCACTTTCTCCACATCACTCATGATTTTATATACCTCTATCATATCCCCCCTTAGTCTCCTCTTGTCCAAGCTGAAGAGGCCTAGCCTCTTTAATCTTTCCTCATATGGGACCCTCTCAAAACCCTTAATCATTTTAGTTGCCCTTTTCTGAACCTTTTCTAGTGCTAGAATATCTTTTTTGAGGTGAGGAGACCACATCTGTACACAGTATTCGAGATGTGGGTATACCATGGATTTATATAAGGGCAATAAGATATTCTCTGTCTTATTCTCTATCCCCTTTTTAATGATTCCTAACATCCTGTTTGCTTTTTTACTGCCTCTGCCTACTGCGTGGACATCTTCAGAGAACTATCCACGATGACTCCAAGCTCTTTTTCCTGACTTGTTGTAGCTAAATTAGCCCCCATCATATTATATGTATAGTTGGGGTTATTTTTTCCAATGTGCATTACTTTACATTTATCCACATTAAATTTCATTTGCCATTTTGTTGCCCAATCATGTAATTTTTGTGAGATCTTTTTGAAGTTCTTCACAATCTGCGTTGGTCTTAACTATCTTGAGTAGTTTAGTATCATCTGCAAACTTTGCCACCTCACTATTTACCCCTTTCTTCAGATCATTTATGAATAAATTGAATAGGAATGGTCCTAGGACTGACCCCTGGGGAACACCACTAGTTACCCCTCTCCATTCTGAGAATTTACCATTAATTCCTACCCTTTGTTCCCTGTCTTTTAACCAGTTCTCAGTGCATGAAAGGACCTTCCTTTTTATCCCATGACAGCTTAATTTACATAAGAGCCTTTGGTGAGGGACCTTGTCAAAGGCTTTCTGGAAATCTAGGTACACTATGTCCACTGGATCCCCCTTGTCCACATGTTTGACCCCTTCAAAGAACTGTAATAGATTAGTAAGACACGATTTCCCTTTACAGAAACCATGTTGACTATTGCTCAACAGTTAATGTTTTTCTATGTGTCTGACAATTTTATTCTTAACTATTGTTTCGACTAATTTGCCCGGTACAGACGCTAGACTTACCTGTCTGTAATTGCTGGGATCACCTCTAGAGCCCTTTTTAAATATTGGCATTACATTAGCTAACTTCCAGTCATTGGGTACCAAAGCTGATTTAAAGGACAGGTTACAAATCTTAGTTAATAGTTCCGCAACTTCACATTTGAGTTCTTTCAGAACTCTTGGGTGAATGCCATCTGGTCCCGGTGACTTGTTAATGTTGAGTTTATCAATTAATTCCAAAACCTCCTCTAGTGACACTTCAGTCTGTGACAGTTCCTCAGATTTGTCACCTACAAAAGCCAGTTCAGGTTTGGGAATCTCCCTAACATCCTCAGCCGTGAAGACTGAAGCAAAGAATCCATTTAGTTTCTCCGCAATGACTTTATTGTCTTTAAGCGCACCTTTTGTATTTTGATCGTCAAGGGGCCCCACTGGTTGTTTAGCAGGCTTCCTGCTTCTGATGTACTTAAAAAACATTTTGTTATTACCTTCGGAGTTCTTGGCTAGCCGTTCTTCAAACTCCTCTTTGGCTTTTCTTATTACACTCTTGCACTTAAGCTGGCAGTGTTTGTGCTCCTTTCTATTTGCCTTACTAGGATTTGACTTCCACTTTTTAAAGGAAGTCTTTTTATCTCTCACTGCTTCTTTTACATGGTTGTTAAGCCACAATGGCTCTTTTTTAGTCCTTTTACTGTGTTTCTTAATTTGGGATATACATTGAAGTTGGGCCTCTATTATGGTGTCTTTAAAAAGGGCCCATGCAACTTGCAGGGATTTCACTTTAGTCACTATACTTTTTAACTTTTGTTTAACTAACTCCCTCATTTTTGTATAGTTCCCTCTTTTGAAATTAAATGCCACAGTGTTCGGCTGTTGAGGTGTTCTTCCCCCCACAGGGATGTTGAATGCTATTGTATTATGGTCACTATTTCCAAGTGGTCCTGCTATAGTTACCTCTTGGACCAGCTCCTGCGCTCCACTCAGGATTAAATCTAGAGTCGCCTCTCCCCTTGTGGGTTCCCGTACCAGCTGCTCCATGAAGCAGTCATTTAAAGTATCGAGAAATTTTATCTCTGCATTTCATCCTGAAGTGAAATGTTCCCAGTCAATACGGGGATAATTGAAATCCCCCACTATTATTGGGTTCTTAATTTTGATAGCCTCTCTAATTTCCCTTAGCATTTCATCATCATTATTACTGTCCTGGTCAGGTGGTCGATAATAGATTCCCTAATGTTATATTTTTATTAGAGCATGAAATTTCTATCCATAGCGATTCTATGGAACGTGTGGATTCGCTTAAGATTTTTACTTCATTTGAATCTACATTTTCTTTCACATATAGTGCCACTCCTGCCCCTGCACAACCTGTTCTGTCCTTCCGATATATTTTGTACTCCGGAATGATTGAGTCCCATTGATTGTCCTCAGTCCACCAGGTTTCTGTGATGCCTATTATATCAATATCCTCCTTTATCACAAGGCACTCTAGTTCACCCATCTTATTATTTAGACTTCTATCATTTGTGTACAAGCACTTTCAAAACCTGTCCCTGTTTATTTGTCTGCCCTTATCTGATGTGCCAGATTCTTTTTTATGTGACTGTTTATCATCTGATCCAGCCCTTACATTATCCTCTTCCGTCCTCTGTTCCTGACTATAACCTGGAGATTCCCTATCATCAGACTCTCCCCTAAGAGAAGTCTGTGTCCGATCCACATGCTCCTCTGCAGCAGTCAGCTTTCCCCCATCTCCGAGTTTAAAAATTGCTCTACAACCTTTATAATGTTTAGTGCCAGCAGTCTGGTTCCACTTTGGTTTAGGTGGAGCCCATCTCTCCTGTATAGGCTCCCCCTATCCCAAAAGTTTCCCCAGTTCCTAATGAACATAAACCCCTCCTCTCTACACCATCATCTCATCCACGCATTGAGACTCTGAAGCTCTGCCTGCCTACCTGGCCCTGAGCATGGAACTGGGAGCATTTCTGAGAATGCCACCACAGAGGTGCTGGATTTGAGTCTCTTCCCTAGCAGCCTAAATTTGGCTTCCAGGACATCTCTCCTACCCTTCCCTATGTCATTGGTACCTACATGTACCACGACCACCGGCTCCTCCCCAGCACTACACATAAGTCTGTCTAGAGGCCTCTAGAGATCCGCAACCTTCGCACCAGGCAGGCAAGTCACCATACGGTTCTCCCGGTCATCACAAACCAGCTATCTACGTTTCTAATGATCGAATCATCCATTACTAACACCTGCCTTTTCCTAGCAACTGGAGTTCTCTCCCCCGGAGAGGTAACCTCAGTGTGAGAGGCAACCCCAGCACCATCTGGAAGGAGGGTCCCAACTATGGGAAGGTTTCCGTCTGCTCCCATTGACTGCTCTGATTCCCTGGGCCTTTCTTCCTCCTCAACAGCGCAGAGGCTGTCTGAGCAGAGGTGGAACAATTCTACAGTGTCCCGGAAAGCCTCATCAACATACCTCTCTGCCTTTCTTAGCTCCTCCAGTTCCGCCACCCTGGCCTCCAAAGTCCGTACGTGGTCTCTGAGGGACAGGAGCTCCTTGCACCAACTGCACACATACGCCACCCGCCCACAAGGCAGGTAATCATACATGCTACACTCAGCACAATAAACTGGATAGCCCCCACTCTGCTGCTGGGCTTCTGCCTGCATTGTCTCCTAGTTAATGGGTGGTTTAAGAAAGGGGGTTTGGAATATGGTTTGGATTATAGGTTTTAAGGGGACTACAGGGGAACAGGTAGGACCGACAAGGGACCCCCCCCCTTCCCAAACTTCCTTGCAAAACTCCCTGTTAGCAGCCCCTGGTCACTTGTGCGTGGCTTTATAAAGCCCTGGCCTGAGTTAATGCCCCGCCCACTGATTAAGGCTCAGCCAATTACCAGAGGCTTCGAGCCTTTAAACCTTCCTTTGAAGCTCAGGGCCTCCAACTGCCAGCCACAGCACATGGTCCTTCAAACAAACAGACTGAGAAACACAAGCTCAGCACACTGCAAGTAACCCCCAAACACAAACACACATATATTACAGACAGTCACTTACCCTACAGATGCTGTATTTGCTCCTCCTTCACCTGGAGAACTCCCTTGCAAAACTCCCTGTTAGCAACCCCTGTTCGCAAGCTCTCTGGTCGCTTGTGCGCGGCTCCCTGATGGAGTCAAAGTCTGCTTTTCTGATGTGCAGGGTTAATGCTCTCCTTTCTTCCTGCTGCTCTCCTTTCTTCCTTTTGTCAGGATCCTGAACTCAACCATCTCATGATCACTTCTGCCCAGGTTGCCACCCACTTCTTCTGCCCCTATCAATTCTTTCCTGTTTGTGAGTAACAGGTCAAGAAGAGCATGGCCCCTAATTGGTTCCTCTAGCACCTGCACCAGGAAGTTGTCCACAACAACTTAGGGTTAGGGTTAGGGTTAGAGCAGAGCAACCAAGGGCAGAGCAACCAATCAAAGCTCAATCACCCTCCCTTTTCCTCTTCCCTCCTGTGAACAACAAGTTGGCTCCTCTGCACCTCCTCCTGCAGCCAGAGGCAGGGGGAAGAGCTCCAGGAGCCTTCCTGGAAGGGGAATGGGGACCCTGCTGCAGCCCCCCAGTGCTTTGAGGGGGGATGTTAGAAAGAACTGAGACAGTTGTTGTGTCACCCTGTCTTTTGTATCTTTTGTGCTCCAAACATTTGGAGCTGTGAAGGAGGGGAGTTGGGACATGAGGGTACTGCAATAGGCATTGCTTTCTGAAGGCTGTTACTGATCCAGACTGTACTTTCAGCACATCTGTCAGGGTTCTCTCCCCACTCTGAACTCTAGGGTACAGACGTGGGGACCCAGATGAAAAACCCCGTAAGCTTATTTCTACCATCTTAGGTTAATAACTCCCCAAGGCACAAATTCTCCCTTGTACCTTGGATTAGGGAACACTGCCACCACCAAGTGATTAGACAAAACTCAGGGAAAGGACCACTTGGAATCCCAAATCAGACATTAGGAATGGCAATATACAAAAACCTGTAGGAGAGCACTTCAACCTCCCTGGCCACACTATAGCAGACCTTAAGGTGGCTATCCTGCAGCAAAAAAACTTCAGGACCAGACTTCAAAGAGAAACCGCTGAGCTTCAGTTCATCTACAAATTTGACACCATCAGCTCAGGATTGAACAAAGACTGTGAATGGCTTGCCAATTACAGAACCAGTTTCTCCTCTCTTGGTTTTCACACCTCAACTGCTAGAACAGGGCCTCATCCTCCCTGATTGAATTGACCTCGTTATCTCTAGCTTGCTTGCTAGCACACATATATATACCTGCCCCTGGATATTTCCATTACATGCATCTGAGGAAGTGGGTATTCACCCACGAAAGCTCATGCTCCAAAATGTCTGTTAGTCTATAAGGTGCCACAGGATTCTTTGCTGCTTTTACAGATCCAGACTAACACGGCTACCCTCTGATACTTGACACCATGCAAGGCACTGCATTTAGCCGTATGGAATGGAAATCCATCAACCTCATGAAGAAACTTGCACAAATACAGACAGATATCATCTTCCTTTCCAAATGCAAACGGATGGACATCATACCAAATGGACTAAAGGTAAAAAATCCACTGCTATCTACATACTACACAGACCACAGTGAGAGATTATGTCATACTCTATCAAAAAAACTGAGGAACCACCTGATCAGCATCCTATACAGCAAACAGGAAAACATCAAAAAAGAGCTCTCCAACCTGGAGACTCTCATTAATAACCAAACTTCTATACAAACGGACTTCACTAGAATAAGACAGGAGATCTACATTACTCACTTCACCTCTCTTCAAAGGAAAAAGGACTGTAAGCTGTCTAAACTTCTACCTGCCACATGGGGCCACAACAGTGGTACCCCTAACCCACCCAGCAATATCGTCAATCTATCCAACTACACACTCAGCCCAGAAGAAAAGTCTGTCCTATATCGGGGACTCTCTTTCTGCCCTGCCACCCCCACCAACATGATACAGTTCTGTGGTGATCTGGAAGCCTACTTTCGCCGTCTCCGACTCAAAGAATACTTCCAGGACAACACTGAACAGTGCACTGATACACGGGTGCCCTCCCACCAAGAGCACAAGAAAAAGAACTCCACATGGACTCCTCCTGAGGGTCGAAATGACAGCCTGGATCTATACATTGAATGCTTCCGCTGACATGCACAGGCAGAAATCGTGGAACAACAACATCGCTTGCCTCACAACCTAAGTCGTGCAGAACGCAATGCCATCCACAGCCTCAGAAACCACCCTGACATTACCATCAAAGAGGCTGATAAAGGAGGTGCCGTTGTCATCATGAACAGGTCTGACTATCAAAAGGAGGCAGCCAGACAACTCTCCAATACCAAATTCTACAGGCCACTTCCCTCAGATCCCACTGAGGAATACACTAAGAAACTACAGCATCTACTCAGGACACTCCCTACACTAACACCAGAAGAAATCAACATACCCCTAGAGCCCCGACCAGGGTTATTCTATCTACTACCCAAGATCCACAAACCCGGAAATCCTGGATGCCCCATCATCTCGGGCATTGGCACTCTCACTGAAGGACTGTCTGGATATATGGACTCTCTACTCAGACCCTATGCCACCAGCACTCCCAGCTATCTCCGTGACACCACTGATTTCCTGAGGAAACTACAATGCATTGGTCACCTCCCAGAAAACACCATCCTAGCCACCATGGATGTAGAGGCTCTCTACACAAACATCCCACACACAGATGGAATACAAGCTGTCAGGAACACTATCCCTGATGATGCCACAGCACAACTGGCTGCTGAGCTCTGTGCCTTTATACTTACACACAACTATTTCAAATTTGATGACAATATATATCTCCAGATCAGTGGCACTGCTATGGGCACCCGCATGGCCCCACAATATGCCAATATCTTCATGGCCGACCTGGAACAACGCTTCCTCAGCTCTCGTCCACTCACACTCCTTCTCTATCTACGCTACATTGATGACATCTTCATCATCTGGACCCATGGGAAGGAGACTCTGGAAAAATTCCACCATGATTTCAACAGCTTCCACCCCACCATCAACCTCAGCCTGGACCAATCTACACGGGAGGTCCACTTTCTTGACACCACGGTGCAAATAAGTGATGGTCACATTAACACCACCCTATATCGAAAACCCACCGACCGCTATGCCTACCTTCATGCCTCCAGCTTCCATCCCGGGCACATCACAAGATCCATTGTCTACAGCCAAGCACTGAGGTACAACCGCATCTGCTCTAACCCCTCAGACAGAGACCAACACCTACAAAATCTCCACCAAGCATTCTCAAAACTACAATACCTGCATGAGGAAATAAGGAAACAGATCAACAGAGCCAGACGTGTACCCAGAAGCCTCCTACTGCAAGACAAACCCAAGAGAGAAACCAACAGGACTCCACTGGCCATCACATACAGCCCCCAGCTAAAACCCCTCCAACGCATCATCAAGGATCTACAACCCATCCTGGACAATGATCCCACACTTTCACAGGCCTTGGGTGGCAGGCCAATCCTTGCCCACAGACAACCTGCCAACCTGAAACATATTTTCACCAGTAACTACACACCACACCATAATAACTCTAACTCAGGAACCAATCCATGCAACAAACCTCGATGCCAACTCTGCCCACATATCTACACCAGCGACACCATCACAGGACCTAACCAGATCAGCCACACCATCACTGGTTCATTCACCTGCACATCCACCAATGTAATATATGCCATCATATGCCAGCAATGCCCCTCTGCTATGTACATTGGCCAAACTGGACAGTCTCTACGGAAAAGGATAAATGGACACAAATCAGACATTAGGAATGGCAATATACAAAAACCTGTAGGAGAGCACTTCAACCTCCCTGGCCACACTATAGCAGACCTTAAGGTGGCCATCCTGCAGCAAAAAAACTTCAGGACCAGACTTCAAAGAGAAACTGCTGAGCTTCAGTTCATCTACAAATTTGACACCATCAGCTCAGGATTGAACAAAGACTGTGAATGGCTTGCCAATTACAGAACCAGTTTCTCCTCTCTTGATTTTCACACCTCAACTGCTAGAACAGGGCCTCATCCTCCCTGATTGAATTGACCTCGTTATCTCTAGCTTGCTTGCTAGCACACATATATATATACCTGCCCCTGGATATTTCCATTACATGCATCTGAGGAAGTGGGTATTCACCCACGAAAGCTCATGCTCCAAAACGTCTGTTAGTCTATAAGGTGCCACAGGATTCTTTGCTGCTTTTACAGATCCAGACTAACACGGCTACCCTCTGATACTTGGAATTCCTACTTTCCCCTAATATTCCCCCAAGCCCTACACCCCCTTTCCTGGGCTTGAGAATAAACAAGATGAGCACAAACCAACCTTAGGGTTTTTTTAGACCATTAAAAAAACCCCAATCAGATTTTAAAAAACCACAGGACTTTATTAGAAAGAAAAAAGTTCAAAGAAGCACCTCTGTGAAATTAGAGTGGAAGATAATCTCACAGGGCAGTCAGATTCAAAACACGGAGGATTTCCCTCTGGGCAAAACTTTAAAGTTACAAAAAGAAAACCAGTAATATACCTTCCTCTCAGCACAGAGAAAATCACAAGCCAAAATAAATGTAAGCTAATGCATTCCCTTGTTAGTATTTACTAATCCTAATAGAGTTGGATTGCTTGCTTTCTTGATCTGTCTCCAGCAAAAGCCACACGGAACAGACAAAACAAAGCCTCCCACCCCCTGATTTGATAGTATCTTGTCCCCTTATTGGTCCTTTTGGTCAGGTGCCAGTTAGGTTACCTGATCTTTTTAATCCTTTACAGGTAAAAGGATTTTTTGCCTCTGTCCAGGAGAGATTTTATAGTACTGTATATAGGAAGGTTGTTACCCTTCCCTTTATATTTATGACAATATCCAATGAGTGGGAATGTGCAGATTTCACCTCGAACTCCAGTTACAGGTGAGCAAATGAAGGTTATGGAGCTTTTTGAGAGGAGCGTCTGGATATTCCCATTTGTACAATCAAGGTGTCTTTCCAGAAGGCACCAGAATCTTCTGAATGTCCTTATGCACTGGGTCTGCTCACCCCTCTCCGTCTCCACCAATCCTGAAGATTTCCAAGCATATAAAAGAGAGAGTTGCCCCAACTGCACTTCAGTTCCATCAATTAATTTGGGAATTCCTAACCTAAGACTCTAAAGAAATGAAGAAGGGGAATGAAGAGTGTGAATATGCACAAGATTATCTTGAAGAACTCTTGTTACACATAAGTAACCTTAATTTCTTGAAGTGGGAGCTGCATATTCCTACTTGTGTGAGTTTATTGAGCATGACAACCCCACAGGAAGATGGGCTGAAGAGTTCCAGGTGAACAAGGACAGCATAGCTGACAAGTGAGTATTAATTCTGGATGCCTCTCACTTTCCCAAAACTAAGTCACAATCAGGGATTGTTGTAGCCATGTTGGTTCCAGAATACTAGAGAGACAAGGTGGGTGAGGTAATCTCTTTCACAAGACCAACTTCTGTTGGTGAGGAAGCTCAAAATCTAGTCTCTCTCACTAACAGAAGTTGGGCCAATACAAGATATTACCTCATGCACCTAGTCTCACAATCAGGGAAACATTTTTGCTAAAACACATATAGTAGCAGTCACACAATATAGTGTGAAGATTTGTCATCGCTGAGAATTCTGACAATTACATGGGGTTGAACCCCTGCCACATTATCATAATTGTAATATGTAGTCAGATATGCTTGGACAATCTTTGGAGCATGATGGACTGACTCTCTGGTCTCAACCTCATAATGGGGCACTTGCAGATAAGTTTTGGTCCCATAGAGCTTAATGGCAAAGTTCTCAGAATGTGCAAAGTGTGATTCCTGCCTTCCTGAATGTAAATGAGGCTTGGGAACATACAGACAAGGTAGTGGTGTCATGGACTCAGAGATCGTGCCCACTCATGGCCCCGTGCAGTCCGTGGAGGGTGCCCCTTTCAGTGAGACAGCCCTTCTTGGGGGTCCACTCTCTCTCAGGGTCAGGCCCCTCCACCTCCTGGAGCTGCACCTCTCTGAGCCTTAGCACACCCGTCTCTGCCGTGGGCCCCCTCAGGGAGTCCACGTGCTCTGGACTCCCCGGGCGTCCTCACCCCCGAAGGGGTTGATGCAAACCTGTTATCTAGACCAGAGCGACTCTCAGCCAGCATAAAACAGGAGCGTTTATTGAGAGTTGAACACAGCACAGGAAACTCTCTGGGCCTCAGGCCTGACCTCTCTCAGTCCAGCACATCCCAGTCTTCCTGCATCCAGGGGGGCTCTGCCTGCTCCCCGTCTCCAGCCCAGAGCCCCCCTGCTTCCCAGATGGGCCTCCAATATCCCCGGCCCCAAGCCCCGCCTCTGTCCATTGTCTTCTCTCCAGGTAAACAGGGTCGTAAACAGGAAGGCCTGGGTCTCCTCTCCTCTCAGCCCTCCTCTGGCACCCTCTGGCTGGAACAGGCTGGTCAGGTCACCCGAGGTCCTCTCTCCGCAGCCCATTTTCCTTCCACTGCCCAGAACCGGCTGCGACTCCTGAGCTGCATCTCCAGGTCACCAGGTCACTGATCACTGGAGTCTCCGTCCTCCAGGCCCTTGGCCGGGGCCCCAAGCTCCCTCTCTGGTCCCCTGCAACAACAACCCCCGCCCCGCCAAATCAGCAACACCCAAGGACACTGAGTCCCTTGCCTCCGCATGCAACCCCCTGGAAAACACAGAAAACCCAAGAAAACCCCCACTTCATCACAAGTGGTCTGAAAGAAATGGAAAGCACCAACCTCTTGAGACTATTGTTAGAATGGAAATGCAGATGGGACCACCCATAAGAATGTGACTTACAGGAGATAGTCATTAAACCTCTATCTCAGTAATTTTCTGGGCTATCCAGACTGGCATTTTCCCAGAGAAATGGTATAGAGACAATCTAACCAATGTTTAAACAAAAATCTATGACCTTTGTGAGGATAAAAATTGCAGTTCCTTAGTTCATACTCTAATGAAACACCTACAGAATAAGACAAATGACCCTGTTCTTCTTCGAGTGATTGCTCACATCCATTCCAGTTAGGTGTGCGCGCCGCGCGTGCACGTTCGTCGGAAACTTTTTACCCTAGCAACTCCAGTGGGCCGGCAGGTCGCCCCCTGGAGTGGCGCCGCCATGGCGCCCAATATATATCCCTGCCGGCCCGCCCGCTCCTCAGTTCCTTCTTACCGCCGTGTCGGTCGTTGGAACTGTGGAGCGCGGCATAGCTGTCCTCCACGTCCCTAGCTCTCCTAGTTATCTATCGTTATCTATCGTTATCTCTAGTTCCATTATAGTTGTTAATTAGTTTGTTAAGTTGATAGTTAAGTTAATTAGTTGTAAAGTACTTCTTCGCCGGGGGCTTAGCCCTTCCCGGCACCCGGCACCGGGCTCATGCCTGGTTCGCCGGGCTTCAAGCAGTGTGCGGCCTGCAAGAAGCCCATGCCTACCAGCGATCCCCACGAAGCGTGCCTGAAGTGCCTCGGGGAATCGCACAGATCTGACAAGTGCCGCATCTGTAAGGCCTTTAAGCCGAGGACAAAGAAGGAGAGGGATCAAAGGCTCCGAACTCTCCTAATGGAGGCGGCACTTGACCCGACGGCTTCGCAGGCCGTGGTATCGGCACCGGCACCGGATCGCTCCGGCACCGAGAAGACTCCTCGGCACCGACCCTCTCCGGCACTGGAGCCAGAGCCAAGGCCGTCGAAGTCTAATACTCCGGCCAGGCAGACCCGGCTAGAGCGCCCGGCCTCGACATCGGCCGCGGCGCCGCCGGCACCGTCAGCACCGTTGACTCCGGGCCCGGCGGGTCCATTGAGTCCGGTGCCGCCGAGCTCCCCCATGAGATCTGGGGTTGAGATAGTGGTCCCATCCACACCGGAGACCTTCGCCTCGGCTCGGGACCTTATTGCCCTGACTGAGCCTACTCGGCTGCCACCCCCGGTACCTCCGGTGCGGGTCGTGTCCAGAGGCAAGCCCATGATGTCGGCACCGCCCAGAGACAGTCGTTCCCGATCCAGGTCCCGACGTCTTGGGCGCTCCAGATCCCGACGCCGCTCGCAGTCCCGGCACCGCTCCCCTCAGCGGTACCGGTCGCACTCGCGGCACCGGTCGGCATCGAGACGGTCGCGGTCAGGCTCCAGTCGACACCGGCACCGCGACTCCAGGAGCAGGTCCCGACGCTACTCGCCGCACCGGTCGACCTCCCGGCACCGAGCTGGTAGCAGGTCCCGGTCCCGGTCTCGCTCGACCTCCCGGCACCGAGCTGGTGGCAGGTCCCGGTCGACCTCCCGGCACCGAGCTGGTAGCAGGTCCCGGTACCGAAGCGGCGCCCGGCACCGAAGCGGCGCCCGGCACCGATCAGGATCACGGCACCGTGACAGATCCCGGTCCCGGTCCCGATCCCGGCACCGATATGACTCCCGGCACCGGTCCCCGGCACCGAGACGATCCTCCGTGCCGGCCCGCGCAGACCCGTACCATCCAGGGTCGGCCCCACCGTGGCCCTCGAGACAGCCGTCCGTATCCTCCCAGACGGACAGCGGCTATGCGCTGGGCACCGACCGGCAGGCGGCGCTGTTTGGTGATCCGCCGCTGCAGGACCAAGGCCCACAACAGTGGGGATTCTGGACACCCTGGGCGTACCATCAGGCCCAGGGCCCCCAGCAGCTCCCTGCTAGGCCGGCGACTGCGGAGCGTAGGGCCCCTGAAGCCTCCTTGTCTCGCCCCCCTCCCTCCCCGGAAGGGGACGAAGGGTCCAAACAGCAGGACTCCGCTGTGGCTCCGGAGGCAGAGGCGAGGGCTGAGGAAGACCCTCAGTTGGACACTATCGTGCCTGGGGTCTCATCATCCTCCTCCCCGGATGAGGCGGTGGCGGGTACCTCCTCCAACAGTCCCCCCCCGCTGGATCTCAGGGCGCACCAGGACCTCCTCAGGCGATTGGCTCAAAACCTGAGTCTGCAGGCAGAGGAGGTCTCGGAGATAGAGGACCCAATTGTCACCATCCTCTCTTCTGATGCTCCCACCAGGGTCGCCCTGCCCTTCATACGGACCATCCAGGCCAATGCCAATACTATCTGGCAGTCCCCGGCCTCCATCCCTCCGACAGCGAAAGGAGTCGAGAGAAAGTACATGGCCCCTTCTAGGGGCTATGAATATCTACATGTTCACCCGACTCCCGGTTCACTGGTAGTGCAATCGGTGAACGATAGGGAGCGTCACGGCCAGGAGGCTCCGGCCCCCAAGTCCAGAGAGGCCAGGCGGATGGACCTCCTTGGCCGTAAGGTGTATTCGGCTGGGGCGCTGCAGCTCAGGGTCTCCAACCAGCAGGCCCTGCTGAGCAGATATGCCTTTGATTCCTGGGTGGCAGTGGACAAATTTAAGGAGCTGCTGCCACAGGATGCTCGCCAAGAGTTTACGGCCATCTTGGACGAAGGCAAGAAGGTCGCACGCACGGCCTTGCAAGCCTCCTTGGACGCTGCGGACTCGGCTGCCCGTACCCTTGCGTCAGGAGTTACGATGCGTCGCATCTCCTGGCTGCAGGTTTCCGGCCTTCCGCCGGAACTCCAGCATACTATACAGGACCTTCCTTTCGAAGGCCAGGGCCTGTTTTCTGACAAAACAGACCCCAGACTCAAGAGTCTGAAAGATAACCGAGTCGTTATGCGGTCCCTCGGGATGCACACTCCCGTGACGCAGCGTAGACCCTTCCGGCCACAACAACAACAACAACAACAACGCAGGCCGTTTTCCCAGTTCCGCCAGCGGCAGGACCTTTACAGGCGCCGCGGCAGGAACGGGAGGCGCAGGCAGTCGGGGAACCAAGGGGGGCAGAACCAAGGCTCCTCAAAACCCCCGCCTGGTCCTAAGCCTTCATTTTGAAGGTGCGCTCGAGGGCGCAGTAACAGTTTCCCCTATGGATCCTTCCCCCCCGTTTTCCAACCGCCTTTCGTTTTTCCTCCCGGTGTGGTCCCAAATAACATCGGACCGCTGGGTCTTAAGCGTGGTGCAGACGGGATACCGCCTGCAGTTTGTTTCGTTTCCTCCTTCCCGCCCTCCTTCCTCGTCCCTCTTCAGGGACCCCTCTCACGAGCAATTCCTTCGGCAGGAGGTGCAGACGCTCCTCAGCAAAGGAGCTATAGAGGCGGTTCCGAAAAACGAGAAAGGCAAGGGGTTTTATTCCCGCTACTTTCTGATCCCCAAGGCCAAGGGGGGCCTCAGGCCTATCCTCGACCTGCGAGAGCTCAACAAATACCTCGTGAAGTTGAAGTTCCGCATGGTATCCCTGGGGACCATTATTCCATCCCTGGATCCGGGAGACTGGTACGCCGCCCTCGACATGCAGGACGCGTATTTCCACATTGCCATTTGGCCGCGCCACAGACGCTTCCTCCGCTTCGTTGTGGGGGCTCGTCATTATCAATTTGCAGTCCTCCCGTTCGGCCTGTCCACGGCCCCGAGGGTGTTTACAAAATGCATGGCAGTTGTCGTGGCGCATCTTCGGCGCAACCGTGTCCACGTGTTCCCTTATCTGGACGATTGGTTGATTCGGGGCACGTCGGAACAGCAGGTGAACAGCCATGTCCGCGTGATCACCGGCATGTTTGCGAGTCTGGGCCTCTTGATAAACACAGACAAGTCCACCCTGAGGCCCACTCAGAAGGTGGAATTTATCGGGGCCGTCCTGGACGCCACTGTGGGCAGGGCCTCGCTGCCTCTGCAGCGGTTCCAGACCATGGCGGCGATCGTTCAACGCTTGCGGTCAGCCCCGTTGACGTCAGTGAGGACATGTCTAACCCTGTTAGGCCACATGGCGGCGTGCACCTTTGTGACCGACTACGCTCGGCTCCGCATGAGGCCTCTCCAGCTGTGGCTTATCAGTCATTACAGGCCAAGGCAACCGTTAGACATGTTAATTACAATCCCCCAGAAGGTCTTAGATTCCCTCGGCTGGTGGTTGGACCAGTCCGTATTGTGTGCGGGTCTTCCCTTTCACCCGTCTCAGCCCTCGGTATCCCTGACAACGGATGCCTCAGATCTAGGCTGGGGGGCCCACCTAGGGACCCTGCGGACGCAGGGCCTGTGGTCCCAGGAGGAGGTGGGGCTACACATCAACATGAGGGAGTTGAGAGCGGTCCGCCTTGCTTGCCAAACGTTTTGTCATCAGCTTCAGGGTCGTTGTGTAGCCGTGTTCACGGACAACACGACGACCATGTATTATATCAACAAGCAGGGCGGCACCAGGTCCTCCTCCCTGTGCCTCGAGGCGATACGACTCTGGGACTTTTGCGTAGCCCACTCCATTCACCTCAGGGCTTCCTTCCTTCCCGGAGTACGGAACACGCTGGCGGATCGATTGAGCAGATCCTTCCTGTCACACGAGTGGTCCCTTCGCCCGGACGTCGCTCTCTCCATTTTCCGGAGGTGGGGTTATCCCCGGGTGGACCTCTTTGCGTCCAAGGGGAACAGGAAGTGCCAAGCGTTCTTCTCCTTTCAGGGCAGGGAGCCGGGGTCGATAGCGGATGCCTTCCTCATCCAGTGGTCGACCCACCTGTACTATGCGTTTCCTCCGTTCCCTCTGGTTCACAAGGTCCTCCTGAAGGTGCGCAGAGACAGGGCTCGTGTGATCATGGTGGCCCCGGCATGGCCCAGACAGCACTGGTACACCATGCTGCTGGACTTGGCCGTAGCCGACCCAGTTCCCCTGCCCCTTCATCCGGACCTGATTACCCAGGACCACGGGTCTCTCTGTCACCCAGACCTGCAGTCGCTGCACCTAGCGGCGTGGCTCCTGCGTGGCTAACTGGTTCCGAGCTGCGCTGCTCCACGCCTGTGAGAGAGGTGCTCTTGAGCAGCAGGAAACCGTCCACAAGAGCCACATATTCGGCGAAATGGAAACGCTTCTCCTGTTGGTGCGTAGAGAGAAATCTCCGCCCTATGGAAGTTTCGGTAACCGAAATCTTAGACTATGTTTGGTCCCTCAAAGAGCAAGGTCTGGCCTTATCGTCGTTGCGAGTCCATCTAGCAGCTATCTCCACCTTTCACCCGGGTGCGGACGGTCGCTCCGTTTTTTCTCACCCGACGGTGTCGAGATTCCTTAAAGGGCTGGAACGGTTATTCCCTAACGTCCGTCCCCCTGCTCCAACCTGGGATCTTAACCTGGTGTTGTCCCGGCTCATGGGGCCCCCCTTTGAGCCGTTAGCTACTTGCTCCCTGCTTTACCTCTCTTGGAAGGCTGCCTTTCTAGTAGCTATCACCTCAGCTAGACGGGTGTCGGAACTCCGAGCCCTTGTGGTAGACCCCCCATATACGGTCTTCCACAAAGACAAGGTGCAGCTTAGACCACACCCTGCCTTTCTACCCAAGGTGGTCTCAGCCTTCCACGTCAACCAAGAGATTTTCCTCCCGGTTTTTTTCCCAAAACCTCACTCCTCAGGCAGGGAGCAGCAGCTCCACTCGCTGGATGTCCGTAGAGCTCTCGCGTTCTACATAGAGAGGACCAAACCCTTCCGCAAATCCCCTCAGCTTTTCGTGGCGGTAGCGGACCGTATGAAAGGGCTTCCTATCTCCTCCCAGAGGTTATCCTCGTGGGTTACGTCCTGTATCAGGACCTGTTATGACTTGGCCCATGTCCCTACGGGCCGTGTGACTGCGCATTCTACCAGGGCGCAGGCTTCGTCGCTGGCTTTCCTTGCCCGTGTGCCCATCCAGGAAATCTGTCGGGCAGCGACCTGGTCATCGGTCCACACCTTTGCTTCCCACTACGCCCTGGTACAGCAGTCGAGAGAGGATGCGGCCTTCGAAACTGCAGTGCTCCATGCCGCGACTTCTCACTCCGACCCCACCGCCTAGGTATGGCTTGGGAGTCACCTAACTGGAATGGATGTGAGCAATCACTCGAAGAAGAAAAGACGGTTACTCACCTTTGTAACTGTTGTTCTTCGAGATGTGTTGCTCACATCCATTCCACACCCGCCCTCCTTCCCCACTGTCGGAGTAGCCGGCAAGAAGGAACTGAGGAGCGGGCGGGCCGGCAGGGATATATATTGGGCGCCATGGCGGCGCCACTCCAGGGGGCGACCTGCCGGCCCACTGGAGTTGCTAGGGTAAAAAGTTTCCGACGAACGTGCACGCGCGGCGCGCACACCTAACTGGAATGGATGTGAGCAACACATCTCGAAGAACAACAGTTACAAAGGTGAGTAACCGTCTTTTCTTCACAGCACATCTCCAGTATTGCAGCAAATAATTCAGTCTTCTTTTCTGCAGCTATTATAGCAAATTAACTACCCCAAGCAGCTCTGGGTAGTTGAAGCAACCCTATCATAAATAAAGTTATTGTAGGATTAGAAAAGACTTTTGACCTTTGTGTGTGAGTCAGAGGAAGAGATGGCACCCAAATGCTTTGGAGACATCAAAGAATTTTTCACTATCGCACATGTAATAGTTTAATAGTTAAGGAGGACCTTCTGAGTCCACCCACTTAATAGTTGCTCAGATAGGGAATCTCTTTCAATTCATTCTTGTGGTGTTGGTGACCTGTGACATACAGATCAGACTACGGTAGAACTTCAATTACAAACACCCGAGTTATGAACTTATTGGTCAACCACACTCCTTATTTGGAACCGAAAGCAGGCAATCAGGCAGCAGCAGAGATTTAAAAAAAAAAAAAAGGTAAATACAGTACAGTATTATGTTAAACATAAACTACTAAAAAAATAAAGGGAAAGTTTTTAAAAAAAAGTTTTGACAAGGTAAGGAAAATTTCTGTCCTTCATGCATTTTAAATTAAGATGGTTAAAAGCAGCATTTTTTGGCATAATAAAGTTTTAAAGCTGTATTAAGTCAATGTGTAGTTATAAACTTCTGAAAGAACAACCAAAACATTTTGTTCATAGTTACAGACATTTCAGAGTATTGCACAACCTCCATTCCCGAGGTGTTTGTAACTCTGAGGTTCTACTGTAGATAATTTGGTGGTCCCTTCTGGGCTTAAACTCTATTACTCTGATTCTTAATTGGAGGAACAGTGCAGTGCAGGCACCCCCTCCACTAGTTGTAATACTGGAGAAATTCTATAAGACTGAAGGAGTGCCTGTATTGTGTCAATATTCTAAAAGGGAAACAAATTAGGTCTTGTCAGAAAAACCTAATATCATTTAGAATCATAGAATATCAGGGTTGGAAGGGACCTCAGGAGCTCATCTAGTCCAATCCCCTGCTCAAAGCAGGACCAATCCCCAACTAAATCATCACAGTCAGGGCTTTGTCAAGCCTGACCTTAAACACCTTTAAGGAAGGAGATTCCACCACCTCCCTGGGTAACCCATTCCAGTGCTTCATCACCCTCCTAGTGAAAAAGTTTTTCCTAATATCCAATCTAAACCTCCCCCACTGCAACTTGAGACCTTTGCTCCTTGTTCTGTCATCTGTTACCACTGAGAACAATCTAGATCCATCCTCTTTGGAACCCCCTTCGGGTAGTTGAAAGCAGCTATCAAATCCCCCCTCATTCTTATCTTCGGCAGACTAAACAATCCCAATTCCCTCAGCCTCTCCTCATAGGTCATGTACTCCAGACTCCTAATCATTTTTGTTTCCCTCCGCTGGACTCTTTCCAATTTTTCCACATCCTTCTTGTAGTGTGGGACCCAAAATGGGACACACTACAAGATGAGGCCTCGCCAATGTTGAATAGAGGGGAATGATCACATCCCTCGATCTGCTGGCAAAGCCCCTACTTATACAGCCCAAAATGCCATTAGCCTTCTTGGCAACAAGGGCACACTGTTGACTCATATCCAGCTTCTCGTCCACTGTAATCCCTAGGTCCTTTTTTGCAGAACTGCTGCCTAGCCATTTGGTCCCTAGTCTGTAGCAGTGCATGGGATTCTTCTGTCCTAAGTGCAGGACTCTGCACTTGTCCTTGTTGAACCGCATCAGATTTCTTTTGGCCCAATCCTCTAATTTGTCTAGGTCCCTCTGTATCCTATCCCTACCCTCCAGCATATCTACCACTCCTCCCAGTTTAGTGTCATCTGCAAACTTGCTGAGAGTGTAGTCCATGCCATCCTCCAGATCATTAATGAAGATATTGAACAAAACCAGACCCCAGGACTGACCCTACTTTGTTGTTTAGCCACAGTGGCACTCTTTTGGTTCTCTTACTATGTTTTTTAATTTGGGGTATTGTAGCAAGGTCTGCATTCACCAGTGCGGCACCTCCTGCAGGGGCGGCTCTAGCCATTTCGCCGCCCCAAGCACGGTGGCACACCGTGGGGGGCACTCTGCCAGTCGCCAGTCCCGCGGGACCAGCGAACCCTCCGCAGGCACGCCTGAGGGAAGTCCACCGCAACCGCCTGCTGCCCTCCTGGCGACCGGCAGAGCGCCCCCCGCGGCATGCCGCCCCAAGCACGCGTTTGGCGTGCTGGGGCCTGGAGCCACCCCTGCCTCCTGCTGGTCCTCTTGGGAATTAGCTCAACTCCAGCTCAGGAGCACCCTCTGCTGGCTGGTATCTTGCCTGCCTCAGGTTCCACATCCCTCCCAGACCCCAGTGCCCTTTACCTCAGTGTTCTGCCCTCTGCAGTACCCCTGCTCTAGGTCTCCCTGTCATAAACAAATAGTTAAGGGTTAATAGAACAGGAGTACTTCATGTCTCTTTTGCCTGTAAAGGGTTAACAAGATCAGTGAGCCTGGCTGTCACCTGACCAGAAGACCAATCAGGGGACAGGATACTTTCAGATCTTGAGGGAGGGAAGTTTTTGTGTGTGCGGTTAGTGTTTGGTTGTTGTTCACTCTGGGGGCTCAGAGGGATCAGACGTGCAACCAGGTTTCTCTCCAATTTCTCTGATACAGGCTCTTATAAGTTCAGAATAGTAAGTACTAGGTAAATAAGGCAAGTTAGGCTTATGTTTGTTTTCTTTATTTGCAAATGTGTATTTGGCTGGAAGGAGTTCAAATATGTATTTTGCTGAAAGGATTTTAATTTGTACTTGTATACTTAGGCTGGGAGGGTATTCCCAGTGTCTATAGCTGAAAGACCCTGTAACATATTCCATCTTAAATTTACAAAGATAATTTTTACTGTTTTTCCCTCTTTAATTAAAAGCTTTTCTTGTTTAAGAACCTGATTGTTTTTTTATTCTGGTGAGACCCCAGGGGACTGGGTCTGAAGCCACCAGGGAATTGGTGGTTAGAAAGGAGGGAAGGGGGAGAGAAAGGTTATTTTCTCTCTGTGTTAGGATTACTTTCTCTCTCAGAGAGAGTCTGGGAGGGGGAGAGAGAAGGAGGGGGGAAGGTGGATTTTCCTCTCTGTTTCAAGATTCAAAGAGTTTGAATCACAGTGATCTTCTAGGATAACCCAGGGAGGGGAGGCCTGGGAGAGGCAATGGTGAGGGAAAGGGTTTACTTTCCTTGTGTTAAGATCCAGAGGGTCTGGGTCTTGGGGGTCCCCAGGCAAGGTTTTGGGGGGGACCAGAGTGTACCAGGCACTGGAATTCCTGGTTGGTCGCAGTGCTACAAGTACTAAGCTGGTAATTGAGCTTAGAGGAATTAATGCTGGTACCCCATCCTTTGGACGCTAAGGTTCAGAGTGGGGAATTATACCATGACACTCCCCTCCCAGGGTAACCCCCAAGCCATGTTGGTTGATAAACATTAAGTACATAGATGTAATATACTTAGGCCCTATACAATATCAATAAAGCACACATGAATTAAGAACTGGCTAACTGACAAATCTCAAGAAGTAGTTGTCAATGAGGAATCATCATTGAATGGGAGTGTTTTTAGCAGGTTCCGCAGGGATTAGCACTAGGCCTGATGCTATTCAGTATTTTTGACAATGATCTGGAAATAATTGTAAAATCACTACTGATTTCAGTAGAATGCGAGTTAATATTTTGCCTGCTGTACAGAGGAGAGTAGTGACTCTGTAGTTTCCACAGTCGGCTTTGCTGCCTTTGTTTCTGAACAGCGATACAATAATATCATCTTTGAAGTCTTGTGGCATTTCTTCCTCCTCCCACATGCTACTCAGGATGTCATGAAACATCTCGATAGCCTTTGGGCCTGCTCCTTTATACAGTTCTGCTGGAATACCATCCTTTCCAGATGCTTTGCTAGAGTTCAGTTGTTTGATGGCTTTTATAACTTCCTCAACTGATGGAGGGAGATTGAGATCCTCTTTGATAGGTTTCTTAAGTAAATGGTCAAGGACACACCGATCGATTGTGGATGGTCTATTGAATAGACTACTGTAGTATTCAGCCCATCTCTGTATGATTCCCTCCTTGTCTTTCATGAAGGTTGTGCCATCTGTCGACTTTAAGGGGGCTGTACCAGATTTAGATGGTCCGTAGACTGCTTTGAGAGAGTCAAAGAACATCTTTGCGTTGTTTGTCTCTATGTAATGCTGGACTTCTGCAGCTTTCCTCTCTCACCACTCATCCTGCATTCTCTTTAGTTCAGACTAGGCCTTGCTCTGTAGGTACTTAAACCTATCTTTCTTTGAGATGGAAGTGAGTTCATTCTGCCATTCAACAAATGCTTTCTGCTTGTCACTTAGGAGTTTGGAGATGTACTTGTTGTTCTCATTGAACCAATCCTGGCATACCCTTTTCTTTGGCCCCAGCACGGATTTAACTTGCATTCTACAGAACAGACTCATTGCAAACATATTTGAGGAGAATCTGCCAGAAGCGCAGTGTGGTTTCAGACCAGGTCGTAGTACTATGAACATGATCTTTGTTGTAAGGCAGGTCCAGGAAAAATGTCTAGAGCAGAACATGGATCTGTACTTGCTCCAGTGCTGTTCAACTTGTTCTTTGCTTGTGTTCTCAGCCATGCAACAAGGGACTTGAATAAGGGGATATACATCTGCTACTGACTCAGTGGCTCCCTCTTTGATCTTCAAAGACTCAATGCTAAGACCAAGATGCTGGAGAGGCTTCTTGATGAGGTGCTTTTTGCAGATGACTGCGCCTTGATGGCTCATAGACATCAGGTCATCGTTGATAGATTTTCTGAAGCATCCCAGCTCTTTAGCCTCACTATCAGTCTCGGGAAGACAGCAGTCTTGTTCCAGCCAGCACTTCATTCCAATACCCCAGTGCCAGCCATCTTCATCCATGGCACACAGTTGAAAAATGTGGATCAGTTCAAGTATTTGGGCAGTACCATCTCAAGTGACGGTTCGCTTGATAAGAAAATCTCCTCCAGAATTAATAAAGCCAGCCAGGCCCTTGGTCAACTTCAAACAAAAGTTCTTAACCAACACAACATCCATCTCTCCACCAAATTGAAGATCTACAGTGCAGTGGTTCTAACTTCTCTCCTGTATGAATCTGAGACATGGACTCTTCATAGACATCACATTAAACAGCTTGAGCAATTTCACATGCGCTCCCTCTGTTCAATAATGAGCATTTGCTGGCAGGAATATTAAAGTCCTTGAGAGAGCAAAACACAACCAGCATTGAGGAAATTTTATTGAGAACATAACATAGGTGGACCGGGCTTCTCATCAGAATGGAAAACTGCTGTCTCCAAAAACAGATCTTGTTTGGGGAACTGAGTCAGGGCAAAAGAAAGAAGCGTTGTCTGTATAAGCACTTCAAGGATAATCTGAAGAATCATGAAATTATCTCCAGACTGCATGTGAAAGGCACCACAGAGCTGCATAATCAAACATCATAAATACAGACTTCCCATGCCCTCAGTGCGGTTGACTCTATGCATCAGGATTCAGAGTCATATGCATAGCCATATATGAGAACTATGACAATATCGTTATCATCACCAGGGATGGACTACCAATAATACTGATTAGATTTGTGGATGATACAAAGATTAGTAGAGTGGTAAATAATGACGTAGTCATATGGAGTGAAGTGGATTGCTTGGTAAACTGGGCCCATTCAAACAAAATGTTATAACAAAGACAAATGGAAGGTCATATCTCTAGAAACAAAGCAGCCCCTATTACAGAATGGGGGATTGTATCCCGGATATTAGTGACTCTGAAAAAGATTTAAGGGTCATAGTGGACAAGCAACTGAACATGGGCTCCCAGTGTGATGCTGTGGCAAAAGAGTCTAATGCAATCCTTAGGTGTATAGGGAAGTAGTGAGTAAAAGTAGGGTGGTGATTTTATTTCTGTATACAGTATTGGTGAGATCGATACTGGAATGAAATTCTATGGCCTGTTTTATACAAGAGTTCAGATTAAATGAGCCAATAGTCCCATTTGGCCTTAAAATCTATGAAAAACTGTTCCTAATGCAAAAAGAATGAGGAATACTTGGGACACCTTAGAAACTAACACATTTATTTGGGCATAAGCTTTCATGGGCTAAAACCCACTTCATTGGATGCATACAGTGGAAAGTACAGTAGGAAAATATATATATTCACAGAGAACATGAAAAAATGGGTATTGCCATACCAGCTATAATGAGATTCATCAATTAAGGTGGGCTATTATCATGCATCCGATGAAATGGGTTTTAGCCCACGAAAACTTATGCCCAAATAAATTTGTTAGTCTTTAGGGTGCCACAAGGCGTCCTCATTCTTTCTGCTGATACAGACTAACACGGCTACCACACTGAAACTTGTCCTAATGTATTTCCTTACTTTAGGCAATTGGTGATGCAGAGACGTTGGTGGAGACTCTACGTCTGGCTGCTGAGAAAGCAGAGGAGAAACTGTCCCTGGCCAGGCTCAGGTTGCGAGAACAGACTCAGAAAGGTAGGTTTAGGCCTTGGTCATGAACTGCTTGATAGTTAGATTGGGGGAAGAGAGAGGATCTTGATCAGGACCCAGGTGTATCTATAGTTCTTTGAGTCTTTGTTCATATGGATCCTATTCATGGTGTGCACATGCTCTGTGAATATGAGATTGAAATCTTTTGACCAGGTAGGAAAGTTCCTCTACAATGAGCCTCTAATCAGAACAAAAAGAACCCCAAGATCCTGCCAGCTGGGTACAAGACACTTCATAAATTAACTATATTAATTACTAAGACTAACACTGTTAGAAAAAATGATGGTAAACTTAGAGACAGTGGACAGATAGTGTTAAGTTCTATCTTACTCCTATGGGTGGTGGGGCAGTATGCTGGGAGAGAAGCTGAGCCTTGATTAGGGGGCGGGGCTTCTCTGCTTAGGGGTCCTATAAAGGTAGCCATCCAGGCAGGCAGTGGCATAGACAGCTGCAGCGGCACAGGAGCCAGTAAACAGAGCTGTAAATGGGGAATTTGGAGGGGAGACTTAGAGACCGAGGCAAAGGAACTGACAGGCTAGTGAAGGGAGTGGGCGTTGTTCTGGTGCCTGTTGGGGGGTTGTTTTGGTTTGTGTTTCCTGGATTAACAGGTTTCAGGTGGGAAGGCTATCACCGATACAGAGGCAGCAGTGAAAGACACAATGAGGATTACTGGATGTGGAAGCTGCGGCATGTACATGATCCTGGAGGGGGTACCTGAAAAGAGTTTTGTCTTCATGAAATGCCGCCTGACAATTCTGAGGGGAGACTGCTCGGTGAGGAAAGTGGACGGTGGAAGCATGTGACTAAGAGAACCAGGCAGAGGAAGAGATGGACCAGTGAAGGAGAAACAGAGCTCAGGAACAAGTTTTCAGAGTTGGAAAATGTAGAAGGGGCACAGCAGGTGGTCAATGAAGGTGAGAGGGCAAGGAAGAAGAGAAGAGCAGCTAGTCCTACAGGAAGAGGGGAAGAGTCAATGGAGACAACACCAAATATGGGCCCCAGGAGGATACGGGTTGGTTGCGGAGGATTGCAAGGGTGAATAAGAATTGAGAGAACTTACAGCCAGTGGGAGCAGGGGATAGACCGGAGAATCACACTGTCACCAGGAAAAGGCAGGTCTACGTGACTGGGGACTCCTTACTGAGAAGAATAGACAGGCTTGTAACTAGAGCTGATCCGGAGAACAGAAGGGTGTGCTGTCTGCCGGGTGCTAAGATACAGGATGTGGACCTGAGGCTGAAAAGGATCCTAATGGGAGCAGGAAAGAATTCGCTGATTGTCCTTCATGTGGGAACAAATGATACGGCTAGATTCTCGCTAGAAAGTATCAAGGGAGACTATGCCAGACTAGGGATGATGCTTAAGGAAATCGAGGCTCAGGTGATCTTCAGTGGGATTCTGCCTGTTCCTAGAGAAGGGTAACAAAGGTGTGACAAGATTACAGCGATCAACAGATGGCTCAGGCAGCGGTGCTATAAGGAGGTCTTTGGGATGTACGGCCACTGGGAAGCATTCATGGACAGAGGACTGTTCTCTCGGTATGGACTTCGCCTGAGTAAGGAGGGAAATAGACTTCTAGGATGCAGGCTAGCACAACTGATTAAGAGAGCTTTAAACTAGGAATTTGGGGGAGATGGTTGGGAGATGTCCAGGTAATCTCCACGCCAGAATTTAACATTGAGAGGGAAGAAAACAAAATAAGAGAGGATACAGCCTTAGGCAGAAGAATGGACATAAAGAGGAAGGGTAGTGTAGATACCAGTCTAATAGGTGATACTGGTGGTAGAATGTCTGTGCCAAACCGGGTAAAGAATGTCAGTGAAGCCAAACAGCAAAAATTAAGATGTGTGTACACTAATGCAAGGAGCACAGACAACAAAATGGAGGAACTAGAGCTACTGGTGCAGGAAGTAAAACCGGATATTATATGGATCACAGAAACATGGTGGAATAGTAGTCATGACTGGAGTACAGGTATTGAAGGCTATGTGCTGTTTAGAAAAAACAGAAATAAAGGCAAACGTGGTGGAGTAGCATTGTATATCAAGGATGAGGTTAACTGTAAAGAAATAGGAAGTGATGGAATGGATAAGACAGAGTCTGTCTGGGCAAAAATCACATTGGGAAAGAAGGCTACTAGAGCCTCCCTTGAGATAGTGCTTGGGGTGTGCTACAGACCGCTGGGATCTGATTTGGATATGGATAGAGACCTCTTTAATGTTTTTAAGGAAGTAAACACTAATGGGAATTGTGTGATCATGGGAGACTTTAACTTCCCAGATATAGACTGGAGGACAAGTGCTAGTAATAATAATAGGGCTCAGATTATTCTGGATGTGATAGCTGATGGATTTCTTCACCAAGTAGCTGAAGAACCAACAAGAGGGGATGCCATTTTAGATTTGATTTTGGTGAGTAGTGAGGACCTCATAGAAGAAATGGTTGCAGGGGACAACCTTGGTTCGAGTGATCATGAGCTAATTCAGTTAAAACTAGATGGAAGGATAAACAAAAATAGATCTGGGACTAGGGTTTTTTATTTCAAAAGAGCTAACCTTAAAGAATTACGGAAATTAGTTAGGGAAGTGGATTGGACTGAAGAACTTGTGGATCTAAAGGCGGAAGAGGCTTGGAATTACTTCAAGTCAAAGTTGCAGAAACTATCAGAAGCCTGCATCCCAAGAAAGGGGGAAAAAATCATAGGGAAGAGTTTTAGAGCAAGCTTGATGAGCAAGCATCTCAGAGAAGTGATTAAGAAAAAGCAGAAAGCCTACAAGGAGTGGAAGATGGGAAGGATTAGCAAGGAAAGCTACCTTATTGAGGTCAGAACATGTAGGGATGAAGTGAGAAAGGCCAAAAGCCATGTAGAGTTGGACCTTGCAAAGGGAATTAAAACCAATAGTAAAAGGTTCTATAGCCATATAAATAAGAAGAAAACAAAGAAAGAAGAAGTGGGACCGCTAAACACTGAGGATGGAATGGAGGTTAAGGATAATCTAGGCATGGCCCAATATCTAAACAAATACTTTGCCTCAGTCTTTTATGAGGCTAATGAGGAGCTTAGGGATAATGGTAGGATGACAAATGGGAATGAGGATATGGAGGTGGATATTACTACATCCGAGGTAGAAGCCAAACTCGAACAGCTTAATGGGACAAAATCAGAGGGCCCAAATAATCTTCATCCAAGCATATTAAAGGAACTGGCACATGAAATTGCAAGCCCATTAGCAAGAATTTTTCATGAATCAGTGAACTCAGGGGTTGTACCGCACGACTGGAGAATTGCTAACATAGTTCCTATTTTTAAGAAAGGGGAAAAAAGTGATCTGAGTAACTATAGGCATGTTAGTTTGACATCTGTAGTATGTAAGGTTTAGAAAAAAATTTGTAGGAGAAAGTATTTAAGGACATTGAGGTCAATGGTAATTGGGACAAAATAGAACATGGTTTTACAAAAGGTCGATCATGCCAAATGAACCTGATCTCCTTCTTTGAGAAGGTAACAGATTTTTTAGACAAAGGAAACGCAGTGGATCTAATTTACTTCGATTTCAGTAAGGCATTTGATACAGTTCCACATGGGGAATTATTAGTTAAATTGGAAAAGATGGAGATGAATATGAAAACTGAAAGGTGGATAAGGAACTGATTAAAGGGGAGACTACAACGGGTCATACTGAAGGGTGAACTGTCAGGCTGGAGGGAGGTTACTAGTGGAGTTCCTCAGGGATCAGTTTTGGGACCAATCTTATTTAATCTTTTTATTACTGACCTTGGCACAAAAAATGGGAATGTGCTAATAAAGTTTGCAGATGTCACAAAGCTGGGAGAGGTATTGCAAACACAGAGAAGGACCGGGATATCATACAGGAAGATCTGGATGACCTTGTAAACTGGAGTAATAGTAATAAGATGAAATTTAATAGTGAAAAATGCAAGGTCATGCATTTAGGGATTAATAACAAGAATTTTAGTTATAAATTGGGCATTCATCAGCTGCAAGTAACAGAGGAGGAGAAGGACCTCGGAGTATTGGTTGATCACAGGATGACTATGAGCAGCCAATGTGATATGGCTGTGAAAAAAGCTAATGTGGTCTTGGGATGCTTCAGGCGAGGTATTTCCAGCAAAGATAAGGTGTTAGTACCATTATACAAGGCACTGGTGAGACCTCATCTGGAATACTGTGTGCAGTTCTGGTCTCCCATGTTTAAGAAGGATGAGTTCAAACTGGAACAGGTTCAGAGACGGGCTACTAGGATGATTCGAGGAATGGAAAATCTGTCTTATGAAAGGAGACTCAAAGAGCTTGGCTTGTTTAGCCTAACCAAAAGAAGGCTGAGGGGGGGATATGATTGCTCTTTATAAATATATCAGAGGGATAAATATTAGGGAGGGAGAGGAATTATTTAAGTTTAGTACCAATGTGGACACAAGAACAAGTGGATATAAACTGGATACTAGGAAGTTTAGACTTGAAATTAGATGAAGGTTTCGAACCATTAGAGGAGTGAAGTTCTGGAACAGCCTTCCAAGGGGAGTAGTTGGGGCAAAAGACATATCTGGTTATAAGACTAAGGTTGATAAGTTTATGGAGGGGATGGTATGATGGGATAGCCTAATTTTGGCAATTAATTTGGCAATTGATCTTTGACTATCAGCAGGTAAGTAAGCCCAGTGGTCTGTGATGGGATGGGATCTGAGTTACTACAGAGAATTCTTTCCTGGGTGTCTGGCTGGTGAGTCTTGCCCACATGCTCAGGGTTTAACTGATCGCCATATTTGGGATCGGGAAGGAATTTTCCTCCAGGGCAGATTGGCAGAGGCCCTGGAGGTTTTTCGCATTCCTCTGCAGCATGGGGCACGGGTCACTTGCTGGAGGATTCTCTGCAGCTTGAGGTCTTCAAACCACAATTTGAGGACTTCAATAACTCAGACACAGGTTAGAGGTTTGTTACAGGAGTGGGTTGGTGAGATTCTGTGGCCTGCATTGTGCAGGAGGTCAGACTAGATGATCATAATGGTCCCTTCTGACCTTAAAGTCTATAAGAGGGAACTGAGAGGAGGTCAGTGCTGCTCTGCCCTATTTGACCTCAGGTGTGTTGCTGGAGATACCTTGCTTGTGAGCAGCCTCTGGCCCACGAGAGACTTTGTCTGGGGTGGAGGATACAATACAACTTTGTTGTTGTGTCTTTTATAGTCCTAAGCATATTTTCAAACCTTGTCACCTACATTTGGTGCTTAAATCTTGTATTTGAGCTCAAATATCCAGTGTAGGCCCTTAAATCCCACCATGAGAACCCAAATAGCAGATTTGATCACAGTCTGTAAGTATCTGCATGCAGAATAGAAGTTACTGGCCTTTATGCAACAGTTACTGGGTGATGTTCCATGGTCTATATTATGCAGAAAGTCAGAGTAGATGATTCCAATGTTCTTTTCTGGCTTTATAATCTATGTGTCTATGAAGATTCAAATCTCCAAAGGGCATAAACACCAAGGAGGAAGAAGAAATGTTTAGAGTAGTCCAAGTAGATATACTTTGGGCAATAGAATGAAATTAAGAAAGGGAGAAGTTAGGTTAATATCTGGGAAATGTTCCTGACTGTGAGTGTTATTAGGCTATGGACTCATCTTCCAAGGGAAGTGGCAGAATGGTAATACAAAAATCAGTAATAGTTTCTACTGAGCGGGCTTGCGCCACTTTTCTTGGAAGCGCTTAACCAGTCAACATTAATGTTCTTGCTGTATTTTGTGCAGACTAGATAATGCTATTCAGTGTTTTCACTATCCTTTACTAGGGGTGGGGGATGAATTCCAAGGGCTGAAGTGCTCCATACCAGAGCTTGATGATGTGCTGTTGAAGGATGTGGGAAGCAAAATCCATTCAGATGGACGGTGAGTTAGAAAAGACAATGGTCATACAGATATCACCCTTGCTGCCATGTTTGTATCCAGCAGAAATGGCTTCACAATAATGCTGCCTCCCTCAACACCAAGGAAGAAGCCTTCGCAAAGGGGCTGACCTAGATGTAGTGGGCTGTTGGCCTAGTACCATTATACCCCATAGTGCAGAAGGCCCTTTTATTGTTGGTATTAACAATCCTATTATTTATTTGTTAAATGCATGAAATCTGCTCAGCTCTGGTACAAGACACAAAATTATTGTATTCCCTGATCACCTTACAACCTAAAGAAAGAGAGAAAAATGGAGAAGAGGAGGGAAACCCAAAGGAGGGATGAGACATATAGAGTGGCTTTATTTTAGACTCACTTCTAGGAATTGCATAAGAAGAAGGTTTTTAAGGAGGGATCATCTCCTTGGTGCCACCAGTGTTACCTGGGGTTTCTCAGAACCCAAAGCAAAGGTAACTTAACTGTTTCTCTCCAGGCAGTGTCAGGAATAAATCAATGGGAACACAGTGCTTCCATCTGATAAATGATTGATACAAGCAAGTGTGCTCTTATCTAAAACTACTATTTATTAGATATTAAGCGCACACACACGCACACACACACACGGTTTAAGACATCCCAGACATAGTTACCCACAGTCTGAGATAGTTTCAGGTGATCACCGGCCGGGCTTCCAGGGGCCCTCTTTCTGTCCCGCTGACGAGGAGTTTAGATGTCAGCTTCTTACCCAAAGAAAAGCTCCCTTGGACTGCTCAGGGGTATTTATTTTTACCTAGTCTTTTATAGCTATCTCTAACAAAGCACATAACCTACTGGGTCAGCATCATAATCTCTACTGGGTCACCAATTCTCCTAATTTCAGCAAACTACTCATTATCTCAAAACATTTCCTTAGCCATAACAACAATACGCCAGGGGCACCTAAAACCAAGGTCGCTCTTCACTCCCTCTCATCCATAACTTTCTGTCCCACCCTCCCATTCTGATTAACAAACTGCAAGTATGCAGCTGTCTGACCGTTTCTCACAAAGGCCTCAGATTATTCCCAGCGATGTGATGTTTGGTTTTCAGCTGGCAGTGACTGAACATACAAAATTGCTTACTGCAGTACTGTCAAGTTCTACACACAGGAATGTCAAATTCCAGGGTAACACCAGGATCCTACATGAGGGGCTGGGGGAAGTGTCTGGTTGTTGCTAGTTCTCCAGCAGGTGGGGGGAATATTTGCTGGTTGTATTGGTTTTTGGTGTTAGGTCTTTCAGCTCTCATTCAAATGCTTAGTTCCCTGTCCCTGCTAATGATGAGTGTTTGTCTCATCTTTACATACAGATGGCCATTGATCATTGATCCATCTGGACAGGCTGCAACTTTCCTGCGGTATCGAGACACAAATTACTTGAATACACTGAACCCAAATGATATGAACATGGAGACCATTCGACTGGCCTTGCTGGGGGCCCTCCGGTAGGTGGAAGAGTACCAGGAATGGGAGGGCAGGATGGTAGGCTTGGACACAGCATAGATTGGTGTTCCTGATGATTGCATAGTGAGCTGGATGAATAAAACCATTAGCTGATAGTGCATGTGGCTGTGAGGGAGTGAGTTGCTTTTTGATACCCTCTGCCAATTCTGCACTTCCATCACAGTTAGCACTTCTGGTCTTTATTCATGAAAGAGACTGCTGGCTGCATGAGGGGCCTTTTCTCCTCAGTCCCCTTCCCACATTGTGCTAAAGGGAAGGCTGCCCATACATGTAATGCTTGAGACCCATCATTATTGAGAGAGAGAGAGAGAGATTGTTTTGTCTATCTTTGTATCAAGGATCTTGGACTGTCCTGTAGTACATATGATCAACCATTCAGACCTCTGTCCTTAGGTATGGAAAGCCAGTGGTGTTTGACATGATGGAAGTGAACATGTTTGATGCTGTGAAGAGGCAGTTGGAGGGAATAGAGTCTGGACTGGCAGAGGCAATTCTGAGCAAGCAGATATTGCAGAATGAAAGGTAAGAATTTGTGGGTATGGTAAACTCCATGATCTTCAATGGAGAAATGGAATCTCTTCCAACTAAACCCATTTCTCTCCCAGACTGGGGCCAAGGGAATGGCATATTCCTACACCCCATATCAGCCCTGTCCCCTCCCAGCTTGGGAAGCCAGGGAGAAGGCTGAGCACCTCTACCCCAGAGCCTTATTTACCACCATTCTCAGATACTAATGTTATGAGGGCCAGTGCCAAATAAATATCTAGCTGTAGATACCTAGGCATGAGGGACTGGCACCTCCAGCCCTTTGGCCTTCTCCCCTTATAATTCTAGGGAAAGGCCAAAAGATTGCTGGAATATTTATCCTTTTCAAGCCTGAGGATGAGACTGTCACCTCAACCCTGGCCCATAACAATCCAGGGTAGGGTTTGAGAAATTCCTGCACCCTAAGTAAAGTTTTCTGCAAATCCCTCTTGATGCCCAATCAGGTGTGTGAACTGCACTATTCAATCAAGGCTGCCTTTGACTCTGAAACCTAATAATGATTTTTTAAATTTCAACATTGTTAACTGTTCTGTCACTGTACCAGAGACATCCAGTAAATGGGCTCTCTCGTAATCATAAGCTCAAATCGCTGCCATGTCTCTTGAGAGCCAAAACTATCAGCTTCCCTGTCAGGGTTCCCCACCCCTGCCTCTGAACTCTGGGGTACAGATGTGGGGATCTGCATGAAAGACCCCCTAAGTATATATTCTACCAGCTGAGGTTAAAATCTTCCCCAAGGCACAAATTCCTTTTCTTGTCCTCGGATGGTATTGCTGCCACTACCAAGTGATTTACATGAAATTTCAGGGAAGGGTCACTTGGAATCCCTATCCCCCCAAGCCCCTTCACCCCCTTTCCTGGGGAGGCTTGAGAATAATATACCAACCAATTGCCTTAGCAATGTGAGTACAGACCAGACCCTTTGTCTTCAGGACACTGAAAATCAATCAGGTTCTTAAAAGAAGAACCTTATTTAAAAAGTAAAAAGTAAAAGAATCACACCTGCAAAATCAGGATGGAAGGTAACTTTACAGGAGAAATAAAAATATTTAAAAGACAGAGGATTCCCCTCTGACTCAGTTTCACAGTTACAAAAACAGGAATAAAACTACCTCTGTAGCATTGGAAAACTCACAAGCTAAAATGAAAGATAACCCAACGCATTTCCTTGCCTACTTACAATTTCTGTGATTTTAGATGGATTATTCCAGGTATATTTTCTGGAGATGTTGTACCTGCTTGGCTTCTCTCTCCATCCGGAGAGGGAACAACCAAGAGAGAGCAAACAAAATCTTCTTCCTCCAGATCTGAAAGTCTCTTCTTTCCTCATTGGTCCTTCTGGTCAGGTGCTAACTAGGTTATTTTGACCTACTTAACTCCTTACAGGTAAGATGATTCAGTACAGTTGCCAAGGAGGGATTTTATGCTACCCTTCTCTCCATATTTATGACATTCCCCTAATACCTTATAGGATGTATTGTCAATGTTCTGGGCACAGAGAATATCATGGTCCCGATATGTAGAAGGGGTTCTATAATATGTCAGACAAAAAAGAATGATCAGAGATGGTCAGCTGGTAATGGATGATGATAGGAAAGCAGAGCTGCTCAATGCCTCCTTTGCTTCAGTCTTCACACATGAAAATAATGTGCCCAGACAACCAACGATGTTATCATAGACAATAAAGGGGAAGGGATGCAGATCAGGATAAGCAAAGAACATGTCAGAAGTCTTCTGACTAGTTTGAATGTATTGTAGTCAGCAGGCCCTGATGGTATTCACCCCAAGATGCTGAAGGAATTAATGGAAGAACTCTTGGAGCTGCTTGTAATACTATTTGAGAATTCTTCTTTGAGTATGTCCTCTTGGGTGCTCCACTGTAGGTGCGATAGTGCTTTTACATCTGGAATCAGAGATCTTCAATAGCAGTGCCCGTCAGACCACACATGCACACCTCCCCTCTCTTGCACTATGCATGTGTCGTATATATAGTGCTGTGTGGTCCGATCACCCTCAGTTCCCTCTCGATCACCTCCAGTCTGGAACAGAACACTTAGCAGAGCCCATGTTATTTAGATAGTATCTTACCTGTTTTTCTTCTCATAGTTGTTAGTTCCTTACTTTCCCTTTTCTGTTTCTTCCTCCTAAAACGAACGAACAAAAAAAAAAAAAGAATGTATTAGTTCTTTCTCCTGTTTCCCCTCCTTCCCCTCAGGGAAGGTACATCCTCATCCTTATGCCTGGTTCACCTGGGTTTAAGTGGTGTGTGTTGTGTGGAGCTGCCTTCTCTATAATGGACGGCCACACAAAGTGTATGTGCTGCATAGGAGAGGGACATGTTCCTCAGAAGTGTTCCCATTGCCAGGGTTTGAAGCCAAGAGCCAGAAAGAACATGGACCTTAAACTCAAATTAATTTTAGGGCTGTTAAGTGATTTAAAAAAAATCACAATGAATCATGCTGTTAAACAATAATAGAATACCATTTTTATAAATATTTTTGGATGTTTTCTACATTTTCAAATATATTGATTTCAATTACAACACAGAATACAAAGTGTACAGTGATCACTTTATTTATTATAAATATTTGCACTGTAAAAATAGTATTTTTCAATTCACTTAATACAAGTTCTGTAGTGCAATCATTAAAAATGAACTTAGAAATGTAGAGTTATGTACCAAAAATAACTGCATTCAAAAATAAAATGATGTAAAACTTTAGAGCCTACAAGTCCACTCAGTCCTACTTCTTGTTCAGCCAATCGCTCAAACAAGTTTGTTTACATTTGCAGGAGATAATGCTGCGCACTTCTTGTTTACAATGTCACCTGAAAGTGACAACAGGTGTTCACATGGCATTGTTGTAGCTGGCGTTGCAAGATATTTATGTGTCAGATGCACTAAAGATTCACATGTCCCTTCATGCTTCAACCACCATTCCAGAGGACATGCATCCATGCTGATGATGGATTCTGCTCGATAACGATCCAAAGCAGTGCAGCCTGATGCATGTTTATTTTCATCATCTGAGTACGATGTCACTAGCAGAAGATTGTCTTTTTTTTCGTGGTTCCGGTTCTGTAGGTTCCACCTCAGAGTGTTGCTCTTTTAAGACTTCTGAAAGCATGCTCCACACCTCTCAGATTTTGGAAGGCACTTCAGATTCTTAAATCTTGGTTCAAGTGCTGTAGCTATCTTTAGAAATCTTGCACTGGTACCTTCTTTGCGTTTTGTCAAATCTGCAGTGAAAGTGTTCTTAAAATGCTGGGTCATCATCCAAGACTTCTATAACAAGAAATATATGGCAGAATGCAGGTAAAACACAGAGCAGGAGACATACAATTCTCCCCCAAGGAGTTCAGTCACAAATTTAATTAATGCATTTTTTTTTTTAATGAGCATCATCAGCATGGAAGCATATCCTCTGGAATGGTGGCCAAAGCATGAAGGGGCATATGAATGTTTAACATATCTGGCACATAAGTACTTTGTAATGCTGGCTACAAAAGTGCCATGTGAACATCTGTTCTCACTTTCAGTTGACATTGTAATAAGTGGGCAGCATTATGTCCCGTAAATCTAAACAAACTTGAGTCAACATGAGTCAGCAATGCAATGCTGCTGCAAAAAATAAATACAAATGTAATTTTGGGTTGCATTAACAAAGGCATAGCATACAAGTCACGGGAGGTGATTGTAATGTTCTACTTGGCTCTGGTTAGACCTCAGCTGAAGTACTGTCTCCAGTTTTGGTCACAACTGTATAGAAAAGATGTAGAGAAACTGGAAAGGATCCAGAGGTGAGTGACAAAGATGATCAAAGGGATGGAATTCAAGGCATATGAGCAAAGTCTAAAGGAACTGGGTTTTGTGACAGACCCAGGACAGTGGGGTGCAGGAGTCTGGTCGAGGGCAAATATACTGGTCACTGGGTGAGTAGTTTTCTGTTCCCTGAGTGACCAGAGCAGGGGCTGCACTAGAGTAGTCAGGAAAAGACGGTTACTCACCTTTGTAACTGTTGTTCTTCGAGATGTGTTGCTCATATCCATTCCAGTTAGGTGTACGCGCCGCGCGTGCACATTCGTCGGAAAACTTTTACCCTAGCCACTCAGTGGGCCGGCAGGTCGCCCCCTAGAGTGGCGCCACCATGGCGCTCCATATATACTCCTGCCGGCCCACCCGCTCCTCAGTTCCTTCTTGCCGGCTACTCCGACAGTGGGGAAGGAGGGCGGGTGCGGAATGGATATGAGCAACACATCTCGAAGAACAACAGTTACAAAGGTGAGTAACCGTCTTTTCTTCTTCGAGTGATTGCTCATATCCATTCCAGTTAGGTGAATCCCAAGCCTTACAAAGGCGGTGGGGTCGGAGTGAAATATGGCAGAATAAAACTGCCGAGCCAGAGGCTACAGCCTCCCTTGACTGCTGAACCAGGGCATACTGCGAAGCAAAGGTAAGGACCGAGGACCAATGGAGCTTCGCGACAGGTCTCGTGGGTAGAAACACGAGCCAGCAAGGCGGCAGATGAAGCCTGAGCCCTGGTAGAATGCACGGTGATGTGGCTTGGTGAAATATGAGCCAAATCAGAACAAGTGGGGATGTCCGCCATCACCCAAGATGAGATCCTCTGAGAGGAAAACAAGCAAGCCCTCCCTTTGGCCCGCTACCGGGGCAGAGCTGGGGCACCTTAGGAAATGATTCTGTCAGCACAAGATAATGCGAGCACTCCACAGATGTCCAAGGAGTGCAAAGGTTATGCCCATTGCGTTGAGCTGTGGGTAACATGAAAGGCCAAAACACCTTAGGGAGGAAAGCCGGGTGCGGTCACAACCGCACCTTGTCTTTGTGGAACCTTCGTAAGAGCTCTGATCTCAGAGACCCGTCTGGCCAAGACTAGGTTGAGGCCCCAGGGCGGGGCTGGGCGGCGCACCCGAGGGTGCAAGCGCTCCAAGCCCTTGAGGGACCTCGAACCCATAGAGCGTGGGACACTGAACGTCCATCTTAGCCTGCTGGAAGGTAGGGACGGCTGCTGAGCGTATCCTCAGCGATGATACCGCCAGATCCTGCCGCTAAAGGCCAGAGGCAGGCCAGAAAGAGGGGATCGAGACCTCAGCAGGAGCAAGATCGAGCGTACTGCAGCTGTAAAGGAAACGCTTCCACCTGGCTCGGTACGTTGACCAGGTGGAAGGCTGCCTGTCACCCCAACTCAGGTACGCAGGAGCCACCGTGAGGCGAAGAGGCTGCAGGTCCGAGTGACGAAGCCTGTCATTGCCCTGAGTGATGAGGTCTGGGCTGACAGGCCGAGCAACGTGGTATGTCAGTGCTGCCTGGACCACTCTGGAGTGATCATGATGACGCACGCTCCGCCCCTGCGGAATTTGAGCAGGACGTAACGAACCAGTGGGAACAGCGGGAAGGCATAATGCAGTTGGCCGTTCCACGGTATCAGGAATGCGTCCAAGATCGATTCCGAGGAGAGACCTTGGAAGGAGCAGGACACCTGGCATTTCCTGCACTCGCGGTGAGCGAACAGGTCTGTGTGAGGAACCATTTCCACTTCCGGAAAGCGGGACGCCTCACATGGGGCAGAGTGATGACTCGTAAGACAGGAAAGACCTGCTGAGTCAAAGAGATAAGACGTTCCGAACGCCTGGGAGAAAGGACGTCGCCAGCTCCATCGAGCGGGCCATGCAAAAGACCCGGAAATGGATGGCCTCCTGACAAAAAAGGGGGGAGGACTATGTCCCCCCTGAATGCTTATGAAGCACCTGGCCATTGTGTTGGCTGTAAACACCGAGATACAACGGCCTCGCAGCTGCCGCTGGAACCCCTGGCACGCCAGGCGGACTACTCTGATTTTTGGGGCATTAATGAGGAATGCCAGCTCTCTAGAAGACCGAAGGCCTTAAGCTCGGAGGTGACCATGAGCACTCGAGCAGAGAGATGATGCGTCCGCCGTCAGGGGCGGTGAGGGCTGGGGCGGATGAAACCGCATCCTGTCCACACCAAGGAGGGGGTTAGCCACCACTCTAGGGAGCCTAAGGCGTTCGAGGGAACGGTGACTACCATGACCATTGGCTCCCTGTCCAAGCGGTACGCCGAGGTGGGCCAGACTTGGAGAGGACGGAGGCGGAGCTTGGCGTGTTTGGTTACAAACTTGCGGGCAACCATGGACCCAGGAGACTGAGACAAGAACGAGCTGAGGTCGTTGGGAAAGCCTTCAGACCTCAGATGATTGATGCCATCGCCTAAAACCGCAGTTGCGATAAGCAGGCTCCGGCTAGGTAGGAGACCAAGATAGCCCCTAGGAAGCCCAACCTCTGCGTGGGAACCAGAGTGGATTGCTCTATAGTAATCATCAGGCCTTGATCTGTGAATAAGACCGTGACGATGCCCACGGCTGAGTGGGTTGTGTGTCAGAGTCTCCTCGGATAAGCGAATCGTCCCAATACGGAAAAAAGCATATCCGACATAGCTACGGTAGGCGGCGACTATGGCCGTAAACCGGGAGTATTCACCGCTGTCTATAAAGCGGAGGCATCTCCCATGCGGAGGGAAGATGGCATTGCAAAAGTACGCGTCCTTCCTATCCAGGGCGGCATAGTAGCCCCCCGGAGGCAAGGATGGAATAATGGTTCCCAGGGATACCATGCAGAACTTCAACCTTATCCCAAACCGGTTGAGTCCATGCAGGACCAGGAAGGTCTGACCTGTGGTCGAGTGGGGGACTAGGGCATAACGGGAGTAAAACCGCTAGCCCCTTTTGTCCGCTGAAGGGGGACAGGGCTGGAGCAATTTTAAGGTGGTACCCATGCTCCATCGTGCGCAGGACCCAGCGACCTAAAAGTAACTGGGGCCATGCCAGGAGAAAGCGGGATCAGGATCCCGTCCTGCGACTGGTACACCGCCCTCCGGTGAACCTTGGAAGGTCCGTCTTTGGTCCCAGTGGTAATTGCGAGGGACCTCGACTTTGGCTTTTTAGGGGGCCTGACGTTTGTCTGCGACCACCTTGGCCTTGCCGTTTTCCAGAGTTCTGCCTCTGGCTAGGCACAGAGTATGGCGGCTGGGGCCATAAAGGCCTGCGTTTGGTCGCAGGCGTATACATGCTGAGACGCATTAGGACCCTATTGTCCAGCAGGCTTCGCAGTCTGGGGCTGTCTCTGCCGCGAAGATGCCTTTACCAACAACGGGTAAATCCTTTCCCCCGTCCTCCAAGACGGCAGCGAACTCTAGGTGGGAGGTTCGAGGGAGAAACTCCTCCACCCAGGTGCCATAAGTATCGCAGCTAAGCAAGGCTTGTTGCTTCGCACCCCAGAGGTGTAGGGCCCTTGCAGAGTACACCTTGCATTCGCCAAGGCTCTTTCCGCTTCGGGGCTGGCGCCCGCTGGCCATGATATCAGGATCGTGGTCCTGAGCATAAAATCCGCGCATATGGGGTGACACGGATGCGTGTCCGGACGGCCATGGAGGTACTAAAAGAGGGCACGGGCCGAGTCCCTGACTCACTCGGACCTTGCCCAACTCGGCACCGGGGACCGGCATCGGGAGGCGTATCGGTACCTGGAACGAGATCCAGACCCGCAACCAGAACGGTGTCGGGAGGTCGACCGAGATCTCGAGGCTCGGAGAAGAGCTACAGGAGTCAAGGTACCTGCCCCGGTGCCAGATGTCGGAACGGTGCCGATAGCGGGTCGGCGAACGGGACACCGACCGGTGCAGTGAGTGTGACCCGTACCGAGGAAAACAGTACCGGGACTGCCAGTGGTGTCCGGTGTGCCGACAGGACTTGGCGCGTCTGCGGGACCGTGATCATAGATGGTGCCGCTCTGCTGTACTGACAGGGGACAGTCCCTTGAAGAGACTGTATTACCCGTACCGGCGGTGCCCGGGTCAGGCAGCACTGACTCCGTCATGGCACTGAGAGCCCTCGCCGTTGGTAACATCTCCGGCGCGCAGGGAACAGCAGGCTCAACCACAGTGCGTACTGGGGAGCTGTCAGGCACCGGATTCGACGGCCCTCGTGGGGCCGGGATCCATGGTACCGAGGTCATCAGAGCTTCGGTAGGTGCCGGTGCCGGGAGAACCGAGTTAGATAAGCCGTCTGGCTGGGGTGCCGTCAGCACTGAAGCAGCGGGAGTAATACGCTCAACCACGGCGCGTGCCGGGGAGCCGTCGGACACCGGATTCTACGGCCCTTGCGGGACCGGGATCGACGGTGCCGAAGCAGGTGTCGGTGCCGGGCGATCCGACTTATACTAGCCCTCTGGCCGCGGTGCCGTGGGCACAGAAGCAGCTGGAGAAGTAGCTCGACCACGGCGCGCGCCGGGGAGCTGTCAGGCACCGGATACTATGGCCCTTGCGGGACCGGGATCGACGGTGCCGACGTCATCGGTGCCGCAGCAGGTGTCGGTGCCGGGCGATCCGACGTAGACGAGCCCTCAGGCTGCGGTGCCGTTGGCACGGAAGCAGCCGGAGCAATACGCTCAACCACGGCGCGTGCCGGGGAGCCGTCAGGCACCGGATTCTACGGCCCGTGTGGGACCGGGATCGACGGTGCCGACGCCATCGGTGCCGCAGCAGGTGTCGGTGCCGGGCGATCCGACGTAGACGAGCCCTCAGGCTGCGGTGCCGTTGGCACGGAAGCAGCCGGAGCAAACGCTCAACCACGGCGCGTGCCGGGGAGCCGTCAGGCACCGGATTCCACGGCCCTTGTGGGACCGGGATCGACGGTGACGACGTCATCGGTGCCGTAGCAGGCGTCGGCGCCGGGCGATCCGACTAGACGAGCTCTCTGGCTGCGGTGCCGCTGGCACGGAAGCAGCAGGAGCAATACGCTCAACCACGGCGCGTGCCGGGGAGCCGTCAGGCACCGGATTCTACGGCCCTTATGGGACCGGGATCGACGGTGACGATGTCATCGGTGCCGTAGTAGGTGTCAGCGCATGGCGATCCGACTAGACGAGCTCTCTGGCTGCGGTGCCGCTGGCACGGAAGCAGCAGGAGCAATACGCTCAACCACGGCACGTGCCGGGGAGCCGTCAGGCACCGGATTCTACGGCCCTCGTGGGACCGGGATCGACGGTGCCGACGTCGTCGGCGCCGGGCGAGCCATCTTAGACGAGCTGTCTAGCTGTGGTGCAGCTGACACAGAAGCAGCAGGAGCAGTAAGCTCTACCACGGCGCGAGCCGGGGAGCTGCCAGGCACCGGATTCCCTGGTCCTGGGGGACTGGAATCGACGGAGCCGAAGTCATCGGTGCCTCTGCAGGCCGGATAACGCAACTGAGGCGAGCTCTCTGGCTGCGATGCAGGTGGCACGGAAGTAGCGGGAGCAGGGGGCTCAACCACGGCGCGTGCCGGGGAGCCGCCAGGCACCAGCAGGAATCGTAGACTCTCTCGACCTCGGATGAAGGGAACGGTGCCGAGTCGACATCGGTGCCGGCGACGGTCGGTGCCGGAAGGCCTTGGTGGTACCGGCGGGGTCCGGTGCCGAGGAGGCGCTTCTGCCCGCCGCTTGAACATCGCTCCGCGCCCAAGGTGGAGGGGCAAGTGAAAGTCCCGCACCTTTTTGTTCTCGGCTTAAAAGCCTTGCAAATGGGGCACTTATCTGTCAAGTGTGATTCTTCAAACAGGAGTCATGTAGATCTCTCTTCGGCCGCGGCTTCTGGTAAGCCGGGCCCCTTTTGAAAATCTGGTGAGCCATGCATGGCTCCGGCACTGGGCTCATGGAAGGGCTACTTCCTGAACCCCGCTAACTAAACTAACCATGTTAGCAAAGGAAAAACGTATAACCATACAAATATATATATATAATTATATACGAGAAAACGAGTAGCTAGGGAAGTGGAGGTCAGCTAAGCCGCGCTCCACTGTTCCAACGACCGACACGGGCGGTAAGAAGGAACTGAGGAGCGGGTGGGCCGGCAGGAGTATATATGGAGCGCCATGGTGGCGCCACTCTAGGGGGCGACCTGCCGGCCCACTGAGTGGCTAGGGTAAAAGTTTTCCGACGAATGTGCACGCGCGGCGCGTACACCTAACTGGAATGGATATGAGCAATCACTCGAAGAAGAACTTGCTAGAACCAATTAAGCAGACAGGCTGATTAGAACACCTGCAGCCAATCAAGGCAGGCTAATCAGGGCACCTGGGATTTAAAAGGAGCTCTCTCCAGTCAGATGAGGAGGAGGCAGAGGAGAAAGGAAGTGTGTGTGAGGAGCTGGGAGCAAGAGACACAAGGAGCTGAGACTGAGAGGGTGTGCTGCTGGAGGACTAAGGATTACAAGTGTTATCAGACACCAGGAGGAAGGTCCTGTGGTGAGGATAAAGAAGGTGTTTGGAGAAGGCCTTGGGGAAGTAGCTCAGGGAGGTGTAGCTGTCACACAGCTGTTACAAGAGGCACTATGGACAGCTGCAAATCCATAGGGCCCTGGGCTGGAACCCGGAGTAGAAGGCGGGCCCGGGTTCCCCCAAAACCTCCCAGCTCCTGATCAGACACAGGAGGAGTTGATCCAGACTGTGGGGGAGATCACTGAGGTGAGCAAATCTGCCAATAAGCGTAGGACCCACCAAGGTAGAGGAGGAACTTTGTCACAGTATGTTTAGTTTAGAAAAGAGAAGACTGAGGAGGGATATGATAGTGGTCTTCAAATACTGTACTTGAAAGGCTGTTATAAAAATGACGGAAAAAAATTGTTCTCTTGGTGCAGAGGGCAGGATAAGAGGTAATGGGTTCAAACTACAGCACAGCAATTTAAGATTAAACCTCAAGAAAAACTTCCTGCCTGTAGGAACAGTAGAACAATGGAACAAACTGCCTAGGGAAGTTGTGGAAGCTCTTTCACTGGAGATTTTCAAAAAGAGGCTGGTTAGTCATGTGTCTCAGACAGAACAAATCCTGCATCGTGGCGGTGCGGGAGGGCAGTTTAAACTAGAACAGAGATTCTCAACCTTTCCAGGCTACTGTACCCCTTTCATGAGTCTGATATGCCTTACGTACCCCAACTTTCACCTCTCTTAAAAACTACTTGCTTACAAAATCAAACATACAAAAGTGTGACACTATTACTGAAAAATTGCTTACTCTCTCATTTTTACCATATAATTATAAAATAAATCAATTGTAATATAAATATTGTACTTACAGTTCAGTTTATGGTATATAGAACAGGGGTAGGCAACCTATGGCATGGGTGCCAAAGGCGGCAAGCGAGCTGATTTTCAGTGGCACTCACACTGCCCAGGTCCTGGCCACCGGTCCGAGGGGCTCTGCATTTTAATTTAATTTTAAATGAAGCTTCTTAAACATTTTAATAACTTTATTTACTTTACATTCAACAATAGTTTTGTTATATATTACAGACTTATAGAAAGAGACCTAAAAACATTAAAATGTATTACTGGCACACGAAACCTTAAATTAGAGTGAATAAATGAAGACTCGGCACACTATTCCTGAAAGGTTGCCGACCCCTGATATAGAGCAAAAACAACAAGTAATTGTATAAAGTTTTAGTTTGTAATGACTTTGCTGCTGCTTTTTATGTAGCCTGTTGTAAAACTAGGCAGATATCTAGGTGAGTTGATGTACCCCCTAGAAGACCGCTGAGTACCGTTGAGAACCACTGGACTTAATGACCCTTGCAGTCCCTTTTAACCTTATGGTTCTATGATTCTATATCCTGCTACTCTTTCTCCTGGGGCCCTTCTCCTTATCCATACAATGCTCTACAGTGTTCATATTGGGCTCCTTGGGGACCAGAGAGGGAACATCCTTCTCAGGTGCCCTATCAGAGGGGGGGAGAGAGACTCAGAAGCAGATCCTCAGGATTCCTGTTGAGATTTATTACCATCCTAGAATACTCAAGGAGCTGACTGAGGAGATACCTGAGCCATTAGCTTTTTAAAAGTCATGAAAGTCGGGAGAGATTCTAGATGACTGGAAAAGGGCAAATAAATATAGTGCCAATCTATAAAAAGGGAAATAGGGGCAACCCAGGGAATTACAGATCAGTCAGCTTAACTTCTGTACCCAGAAATATAATGGAGCAAATAATTAAGTAATCAATTTGCAAACATCTAGACGATAATAAGGTGATAAGTAACAGTCAGCATGGATTTGTCAAGAACAAATCATGTCCAACCAACCTGATAGCCTTCTTTGACAGGGTAACAAGCTTTCATAAGTTGCTAGACATACTACACACCTCCAGACCCAATCATTCTCCTAATTAATGATGCCTTTTTGAAGCCTGTAAAAAACTGTATGGCAAACTCCTGCTACTCCTCCTCCCACAGCAACAAAGACTGAAATATACTATATTCTCACTAAGGGAGCTGAATATCTGTATGCCCATCCAGAGCCAATCTCACTAGTCATTTTTATCGCTAATGAGAGAACCAAGCCGCACCCCTCCCAAAATTACCTCATTTGAAAAAGACTCAAAGCATCTTGACCTCTCTGATAAAAAAAAGCTAGTTTATGATTTTCTTAACTATAACAATATCACTGAATTTATTGACAAATTGCTGCAGGAACATGAAGCAATTTCAGTCTTTAAAAACAGTGTCACTTGAGATCAAGATCTTCATTGCAGGCTGCCTTAGATGCAGCAGATATCACTTTGTGCTTTACAGCGACTTCTGTAGTGATGCATCGGTCATGGTGGCTTCAAACTTCAGATATTCCAGGGAAAGTTCAAGCCACAGTGGAGAACCTTCCATTTCACAGACCATATCTTTTGGGTGAAAAGATAGAATGAGTTTCTTCACATTATCAGAATCCCACCGCACTTTCCGGTCTTTAAGCATTTACACTGCTGCAACAAAGAGAAAATACACTAAATCTCAATTTTAACCAGATCAGAGAACAAGCCCCTTTTTACCCCCAGAGACCAACACCACCTCTAAGGATGTATCAGAGACTGCAGAAGAGAATACTGTCTGCTGCTACCAACTTCTCTTTGCAAATGGTGTCCAGCAGCAAGCATCCCTTTTGATGGGATTGCTGGGAGATGAAAACCAGACATTAACCTGGATATAGCTATCTCTTCCTCCCAGATTCCTTTTGGGAATAACCTTTTTCCCTAACGCAGAACATGGGCTGCAATAACAGGCAAATGTGTGTTGGAAATCATCATATGGTTATGCAATCCAATTCCACATAACTGCTACCTTCTGCCACTCTTGCTGTCCCTTTTGACAGACCCCTCACGAGAGCCTTCTCACCCAGGAGAGGGATTCTCTCCTTCAACTAAGAAGGATAATTTTTCTGATATAACAGAGAGAAATCCTTTTACTTCAGATAATCCTCAGACCCAAGAAGAAAGGAAGTTGGAGGGTTTTCTTAGATCTTAAACAATTCCTTTCATCATCTGAGATTCAGGATAGTCACCTGAGCCTCCATAATGCTGTCGATAGATCCAGGAGACTGATTGTAGCTGTCAACCACTAGGATGCATATTTTCACATTGAAATTAATCCTGCACACAAGAGATTTGAGAGTAGTTGTCAGTCTAAACCACTATACTGAGTGTTACCTTTTGACTGTCGACCGCACTGAGGGTTTTTATTAAAGTGGTGGTGGTGATGTTCCTGTGTCAATGAGGGATAGCAGTCTTTACTTAGCTAGACAATCAGCTCAAAGGGAAGTTTGATCAGAAAGTTAAAAGCTTGTTTCAAACATTTCTCCAACTTTTCATGTCTCTTGGTTTAAAGGTAAGAAAAGAAAAGCCTGTGTTATCTCCCAACACAATATATAGAGTTTATTGCTGTGAGACTGGATTCCTGGACAGCCAGAGTGTGCTTAGCTGATGGCAGATTTCAAACTATGTCCATCTTTATCACTCAACTTCAAATGATTTCATGAACAACATTAAGGTTCTCTCGCAGTCTGCTGAGCCACATGGCTTCATGCACTTTTGTGATGTTGCATACTAGCTTTGTTCAGGACAGCATACACCTCTAGCAAACACAGTCTATATATAACTTTAACACTTCCACAAAAGGTTCTTTCCTCTATGAGTCTATGAACTGGTGGAAAAACCCAGATGCACTTTGTATACAAGTTCGTTTTATTCCCCTCCTTCTGAAAAGAACTACAGTGACAGATGCATCTCTTGTGGGTTAAGGAGCCCATCTAGACCATCATTTAGTTAAGGGCATGTGTGGATTCCAAAGGAGGCACTCTTATACATCAATTTTCTGGAGCTCAGAGCAGAATGCACTTCTTACTGATGATTCAAAATAACTTCATTTGGGTAATGATGGAGAATATGACTACAGTATTTTTCATAAACAATGGGGAATTAGGTTGTCTCTTGTGTTCAGAAGCATTACGATTATGGAATAGGTGCATACAGCACTGCATCAACCTGTCAGCAGATATACTTGTCAGGTATTCACAATGTATTAGCAGACAATTTTAGCAGACACTTCTCATCAGAACGTGAGTGAGAGATTCAGAAGTCAGTGGGTCACTTTGTCTTCCATAAGTGTTGGATATTTTGTTCCAGAGAGGGTCAGAGTCCAGGTTCTCTGGCAGATGCACTCCTGATCCCTTTGTCACAAAATGGTGTATGCCTATGCACTGATCCCATTCCTTCCCAGAATATTACAAAAAATCAAACAGGACAAAGCACTAGTTATCCTAGTGGCCCTTATGTGACTGAGACAGAACGTCTTCATTTGTTCACTTGACCTCTGATGCCAGACGTTCCGTCTCAGAATGAGGGAGAGACTCATCATCCCAATCTGTCCTCCCTCCACCTGACTGTTTGGTTTTTTGATTGAAGGATGTCAGAACTAGAAAGAATGTAGAATCATAGAGTCAGAGGAATGTGGGGCTTAAAGGAATTTCAAGGGGTCATCTAGTCATGTGAGACAGTGTCAAAAGCCTCATTAAAATCAAGACATATCAGATCTACTGCTTCCTGCCCTATCCACTAGGCCAGAAACCCTATCAAAGAAGAAAATTAGGTTGGCTTGGCATATTTTAGCAGGTGTTGTAAGCAAGACATGAGAAGTAATTCTTCTGCTCCGTGCTGATTAGGCCTCAATTGGAGTATTGTGTCCAGTTCTGGGCACTACGTTTTAGGAAAGATGTGGACAAATTTGAGAAAGGCCAGAGAAGAGCAACAAAAATGATTAAAGGTCTAGAAAACATGACCTATGAGGAAAGATTGAAAAAACTGGGTCTGTTAAGTCTGGAGAAGAGAAGACTCAGAGGGGACATAACAGTTTAAGTACATAAAAGGTTGTTACAAGGAGGGAGAAAAATTGTTCTCCTCAACCTCTGAGGGTAGGACAAGAAGCAATGGGCTTAAATTGCAGCAAGGACAGTTAAGGTTGGACATTAAAAAAAACTTCCTAACTGTCAGAGTGGTTAAGCACTGAAATAAATTCCCTAGGGAGGTTATGGAATCTCCATCTTTGGAGATTAAGAGCAGGTTAGACAAACACCTGTCAGGGATGGTCTAGATAATACTTAGTCCTGCCATGAGTGTAGGGGACTGGACTAGATGACCTCTCGAGGTCCCTTTCAGTCCTACAAATCTATGATTCTATGCATTATTCTTGATGAATCTTTGATGGCTATTACTGATCTATTGCCTTGAAGTTAGGCTGACTGATTTATAATTCCCTCAGTCCTCTCTCTCTTTTTAAAGATAGGCACTATGTTTGCCTTCTTCAGTCCTCTGGGACCTCACCCATCCTGTATGAGTTATCAAAGATAATTGCTAATGATTCAGAGATTGCTTCAGCTAGTTCCTTAAGTACTCTAGGGTGAATTTCATCAGGCCATGCCAACCTGAATACATCTAACTTATCTTAGTTTGTATCTGCAAAGAGCATTTTATCCTGATAATCAGTAGAAAGGATCCATAAGGAAAATGTACAGTTTTAAAGTGGAAAAGATTTGTTTCTTGGTGTGACCATCATGAACTTCTACCATTACAGTATCAACTACCTGACATTTTGGGCTACATACTGTCACTGAAGAACTCTGGTCTCTCACTCTGTTTTCTCAGAGTACTCTTGGTGGTCATTAGTGCCTTCCACCCATAGAGTCATTCTTCAGTATTTTCCCACCCTACTACATCTATATTTCTAAGGGTATTTCCACTTGTTGTAGAACATACACCAGCATTGGACCTTCCTATACTATTAACAGATCTTACAGCATCAGCCTTCAAACCACTGGCTTCATGTCCTTTCCTTCCTCTATCAGTTAATATTCTCTTTCTTGTAGCAACAATATCAGCAATAAAAGTGGGAGGGTTAAGAGCTCTTATGATTGACCATCCTTATATAGTTTTTCTCCAAGACAACGTCTCCCTCAGGCCACACCCTAAACTCATATCCAAGATTGTGTTTGAATTCCATCTAAATCAGATTATCCTTTTATCCAGATTGTCTGAATCCTCAGACTAATAGGGATGAGGCCAGGTTATAAACTTTAGATGTTTGGAGAGCTTTAGTCCTTTACCTCCAGAGAACAAAACCATGTAGATCCTCCTTGAGACTTAAGTTTCATTCGCTGAGAGAATGAAAAGTTCTCTGATTCTATCCAAAGACTGTCAAAATGGATTTTGAGTAGTTTTATCTATCTTGCATTATGAGTTCTCCAAACTTGATCCACAAACCAGTGTTAGAGCTCATTTGACAAGGGCCCAAGCATCCTCAATAGCCTCTCGGAAGAATGTTCTCATAGTTGAACTCTGTAAGGCCATTATGTGGGATTCTATATAGACTTTAAGAAGATGGTATACATTGGTGGAGGCATCTAGGTCAAATACTTCTTTTGGTAGGGCAGTTATTCAATCTGTTCTTAGAACCCCAAGAAACCACCACCATAGTTAGATCACTGCTGAGGCATCACCTGAAGTGTAATACACATAGGGACAAGCATTTGAAGAAGAAAGAAAAGTTACTTCTTTGGACAGTAATTGGAAGAAACAGGAATCCTCAATTCAGACCTTACAAGGTGGCCAGACACAAAAATAGACCATCTTGACAATGCCAGACACAACCAGAACAAGCAGCGTTCCAGCCATCAGGAAACAAACCACAGTTTTGAATGCTTGGTCGAGGGTCTGAACGACCTCCCATTAACACCAGCACCAACCTGCCTATTTGGTCACTTTCTACAGCGTTTTTACCAAGCTTGGGAGCATATTACACAAGACCATTGGGTCTTAGAAATAGTTCAGTAAAAGTTCATCCCTTTTATTTCTTGGCCCCCTACCCCCAACCTCTGCAGGGACCCTTCACACGAGCACCTTCTCAGACAGGAAGTAGATTATCTACTACAGCTAGGTGCCGTGGAACCAGTACCAACACAATACAGAGGGAAAGATTTTTATTCCCACTATTTCCTGACCCAGAAGAAAAGTGGTGGATAGTGACCAATATTAGACCTACAAAAACCTCAACAAATCTGTATGCTCCCAAAAATTCAAGATGGTCACCTTAGGCACAATAATCCCAGCACTGGAACAGAGGGACCAGTTTTGAGCCCTCAACCTACAAGATACATATTTCCACATCTCAATACATCCAACTCAAAGCCAATTCCTCCGATTCACAGTGGAACACGACCACTTCCAATACAGCATCCTCCTATTTGGACTGTCCACTGCACTGAGGGTGTTCTCCAAAATCCTTGCAGTAGTCTCAGCCCACCTGCACAAACAAGGAATCATATTTTTTCCATACCTAGATGATTGCCTTATCAAAGGACACTCATACACAGAGACATAAACAATCACATGACTGACCATCAACATCTTCCAAAGACTGGGGTTGCAAATAAACTTTCAGAAATCCACATTGACACCCACACAACAACTGGAATTAATTGGGGCACACCTGGACTCAATTCAAGACAGAGCCTCCCTACCTCATGCCAGATTCCTAGCCATCAAACATCTCAGACACCATCTCCATCTGTCCACGAATCAAGGCACGCCAGATTACACATGCAATGTCTTCAGGGCTGGTAGCGTTCAATATACAAACCCACCAAACACAGCCTCAACATTATGGTAACATCAGTGACCAAAGTTTTAGTATCCCTATGTAGACGAGCGGACTCAGCCCCGCGGCGCCTCCTGCTGGTGACTTCAGGAATTAGCTCGGTCCCAGCCCAGAGCGCCCTCTGCAGGCCGGCAATCCACCTGTCCTCTGCTGGCCCCCGTGTCCCTCCCTGGACCCGGTGCCCTTTTACATGGAGTGCTGCCCCCAAGCAATCACCCTTTTCTCTGAGGGTTTCCCCTTCCCAGGGGACCCCCCACCCTCTATCTCCACTTTGCCTCAGTATAGGCTACTGCCCAGTCTCCACCTAGCCCCTGTTCACTGGGGCAGACTGCAGTATCAGCCACTCATTGGCAAAGGGGTTTGGACCTGCTGCCTTTGCCTACCCCTGGGTTGCTCCCTGCAAAAGACGGTTACTCACCTTTGTAACTGTTGTTCTTCGAGATGTGTTGCTCATATCCATTCCAGTTAGGTGTACGCGCCGCGCGTGCACATTCGTCGGAAAACTTTTACCCTAGCAACTCAGTGGGCCGGCAGGTCGCCCCCTAGAGTGGCGCCACCATGGCGCTCCATATATACTCCTGCCGGCCCACCCGCTCCTCAGTTCCTTCTTGCCGGCTACTCCGACAGTGGGGAAGGAGGGCGGGTGCGGAATGGATATGAGCAACACATCTCGAAGAACAACAGTTACAAAGGTGAGTAACCGTCTTTTCTTCTTCGAGTGATTGCTCATATCCATTCCAGTTAGGTGAATCCCAAGCCTTACAAAGGCGGTGGGGTCGGAGTGAAATGTGGCAGAATAAAACTGCCGAGCCAGAGGCTACAGCCTCTCTTGACTGCTGAACCAGGGCATACTGCGAAGCAAAGGTAAGGACCGAGGACCAATGGAGCTTCGCGACAGGTCTCGTGGGTAGAAACACGAGCCAGCAAGGCGGCAGATGAAGCCTGAGCCCTGGTAGAATGCACGGTGATGTGGCTTGGGGAAACATGAGCCAAATCATAACAAGTGGGGATGTCCGTCATCACCCAAGATGAGATCCTCTGAGAGGAAAACAAGCAAGCCCTCCCTTTGGCCCGCTACCGGGGCAGAGCTGGGGCACCTTAGGAAATGATTCTGTCAGCACAATATAATGCGAGCACTCCACAGATGTCCAAGGAGTGCAACGGTTATGCCCATTGCGTTGAGCTGTGGGTAACATGAAAGGCCAAAACACCTTAGGGAGGAAAGCCGGGTGCGGTCATAACTGCACCTTGTCTTTGTGGAACCTTCGTAAGAGCTCTGATCTCAGAGACCCGTCTGGCCAAGACTAGGTTGAGGTCCCAGGGCGGGGCTGGGCGGCGCACCCGAGGGTGCAAGCGCTCCAAGCCCTTGAGGGACCTCGAACCCATAGAGCGTGGGACACTGAACGTCCATCTTAGCCTGCTGGAAGGTAGGGATGGCTGCTGAGAGTATCCTCAGCGATGATACCGCCAGATCCTGCCGCTGAAGGCCAGAGGCAGGCCAAATAGAGGGGATCGAGACCTCAGCAGGAGCAAGATCGAGCGTACTGCAGCTGTAAAGGAAACGCTTCCACCTGGCTCGGTACGTTGACCAGGTGGAAGGCTGCCTGTCACCCCGACTCAGGTACGCAGGAGCCACCGTGAGGCGAAGAGGCTGCAGGTCCGAGTGACGAAGCCTGTCATTGCCCTGAGTGATGAGGTCTGGGCTGACAGGCCGAGCAACGTGGTATGTCAGTGCTGCCTGGACCACTCTGGAGTGATCATGATGATGCACGCTCTGCCCCTGCGGAGTTTGAGCAGGACGTAACGAACCAGTGGGAACAGTGGGAGGGCATAATGCAGTTGGCCGTTCCACGGCATCAGGAATGCGTCCAAGATCGATTCCGAGGAGAGACCTTGGAAGGAGCAGAACACCTGGCATTTCCTGCTCTCGCGGTGAGCGAACAGGTCTGTGTGAGGAACCATCTCCACTTCCGGAAAGCGGGACGCCTCACATGGGGCAGAGTGATCACTCGTAAGACAGGAAAAACCTGCTGAGTCAAAGAGTTAAGACGTTCCGAACGCCTGGGAGAAAGGACGTCGCCAGCTCCATCAAGTGGGCCATGCAAAAGACCCGGAAATGGATGGCCTCCTGACAAAAAAGGGGGAAGGACTATGTCCCCCCTGAATACTTATGAAGCACCTGGCCATTGTGTTGGCTGTAAACACCGAGATACAACGGCCTCGCAGCTGCCGCTGGAACCCCTGGCATGCCAGGCGGACTACTCTCATTTTTGGGGCATTAATGAGGAATGCCAGCTTCCTAGAAGACCGAAGGCCTTAAGCTCGGAGGCGACCATGAGCACTCGAGCAGAGAGATGATGCGTCCGCCGTCAGGGGCAGTGAGGGCTGGGGCGGATGAAACCGCATCCCTGTCCACACCAAGGAGGGAGTTAGCCACCACTCTAGGGAGCCGAAGACGTTCGAGGGAACGATGACTACCATGACCATTGGCTCCCTGACCAAGCGGTACGCCGAGGTGGGCCGGACTTGGAGAGGACGGAGGCGGAGCCTGGCGTGTTTGGTTACAAACTTGCGGGCAACCATGGACCCAGGAGACTGAGACAAGAGCGAGCTGAGGTCGTTGGGAAAGCCTTCAGACCTCAGATGATTGTTGCCCTCGCCTAAAACCGCAGTTGTGATAAGCAGGCTCCGGCTAGGTAGGAGACCAGGATAGCCCCTAGGAAGCCCAACCTCTGCGTGGGAACCAGAGTGGATTGCTCTATAGTAATCATCAGGCCTTGATCTGTGAATAAGACCGTGACGATGCCCACGGCTGAGCGGTTTGTGTCTCAGAGTCTCCTCGGATAAGCGAATCGTCCAGATACGGAAAAACGCATATCCGACATCAGCGACGGAAGGCGGCGACTATGGCCGTAAACCGGGAGTATTCACCGCTGGCTATAAAGCGGAGGCATCTCCCGTGTGGAGGGAAGATGGCACTGCGAAAGTACGCGTCCTTCATATCCAGGGCGGCATAGTAGCCCCCAGGAGGCAAGGATGGAATAATGGTTCCCAGGGATACCATGTAGAACTTCAACCTTATCCTAAACCGGTTGAGTCCATGTAGGACCAGGGAGGTCTGAGACCTGTGTTCGAGTGGGGGACTAGGGCATAACGGGAGTAAAACCCCTTGCCCCTTTCGTCCGCTGAAGGGGGACAGGGCTGGAGCAAATCAAAGGTGGTACCTATGCTCCATCGTGCGCAGGACCCAGCGATCTGAAAGTAACTGGGGCCATGCCAGGAGAAAACGGGATCGGGATCCCGTCCTGCGACTGGTACACCGCCTTCCGGCGAACCTTGGAAGGTCCGTCTTTGGTCCCAGTGGTAATTGCGAGGGACCTTGACTTTGGCTTTTTAGGGGGCCTGACGTTTGTCTGCAACCACCTTGGCCTTGCCGTTTTCCAGAGTTCTGCCTCTGGCTAGGCACAGAGTATGGCGGCTGGGGCCATAAAGGCCTGCGTTTGGTCGCTGGCGTATACATGCTGAGACGCATTAGGACCCTATTGTCCAGCAGGCTTCGCAGTCTGGGGCTGTCTCTGCCGCGAAGATGCCTTTACCAACAAAGGGTAAATTCTTTCCCCCGTCCTCCAAGACGGCAGCGAACTCCAGGTGGGAGGTTCGAGGGAGAAACTCCTCCACCCAGGTGCTATAATTATCGCAGCTAAGCAAGGCTTGTTGCTTTGCTACCCAGAGGTGCAGGGCCCCTGCAGAGTACACCTTGCATTCGCCAAGGCTCTTTCTGCTTCGGGGCTGGCGCCCGCTGGCCATCATATCAGGATCGTGGTCCTGAGCATAAAATCTGCGCATATGGGCTGACACGGATGCGTGTCCGGACGGCCATGGAGGTACTAAAAGAAGGCACGGGCCGAGTCTCTGACTCACTCGGACCTTGCCCAACTCGGCACCGGGGACCGGCATCGGGAGGCGTATCGGTACCTGTAACAAGATCCAGACCCTCAACCAGAACGGTGTTGGGAGGTCGACCGAGATCTCGAGGCTCGGAGAAGAGCTACAGGAGTCAAGGTACCTGCCCCGGTGCCAGATGTCGGAACGGTGCCGATAGCGGGTCGGCGAACGGGACACCGACCGGTGCAGCGAGTGTGACCAGTGCTGAGGAAAACAGCACCGGGACTGCCAGTGGTGTCCGGCGTGCCGACAGGACTTGGAGTGTCTGCGGGACCGTGATCATGAACGGTGCCGCTCTGCTGTACTGACATGGGACAGTCCCTTGAAGAGACTGTATTACCCGTACCGTCGGTGCCCGGGTCAGGCAGCACTGACTCTGTCATGGCACTGAGAGCCCTCGCCGTTGGTAACATCTCCGGCGTGCAGGGAACAGCAGGCTCAACCACAGTGCGTACTGGGGAGCTGTCAGGCACTGGATGCGACGGCCCTCGTGGGGCCGGGATCCACGGTACCGAGGTTATCAGAGCTTCGGTAGGAGCCGGTGCCGGGCGAACCGATTTAGATAAGCTGTCTGGCTGCGGTGCCGTCAGCACTGAAGCAGCGGGAGTAATACGCTCAACCACGGCGCGTGCCGGGGAGCCGTCGGGCACCGGATTCGATAGCCCTTGTGGGACTGGAATCGACGGTGCCGATGTTGTCGGTGCCTCAGAGGCTTCGGTTGGCATGGAAGCAGCCGGAGCAGGAGCTCAACCACGGCGCGTGCCGGGGAGCCATCAGGCACCGGATTCTACGGCCCTTGCGGGACCGGGATCGACGGTGCCGACGTCATCGGTGCCGCAGCAGGTGTCGGTGCCGGGCGATCCGACTTAGACTAGCCCTCTGGCCGCGGTGCCGTTGGCACGGAAGCAGCCGGAGCATTAGCTCGACCACGGCGCGTGCCGGGGAGCCGGCAGGCACCGGATACTACGGCCCTTGCGGGACCGGGATCGACGGTGCCGACGTCATCGGTGCCGCAGCAGGTGTCGGTGCCGGGCGATCCGACGTAGACGAGCTCTCTGGCTGCGGTGCCGTTGGCACGGAAGCAGCAGGAGCAATACGCTCAACCACGGCGCGTGCTGGGGAGCCGTCAGGCACCGGATTCCACGGCCCTTGTGGGACCGGGATCGACGGTGCCGACGCCATCGGTGCCGCAGCAGGTGTCGGTGCCGGGCGATCCGACGTAGACGAGCCCTCTGACTGCGGTGCCACTGGCACGGAAGCAGCAGGAGCAATACGCTCAACCACGGCGCGTGCCGGGGAGCCGTCAGGCACCGGATTCTACGGCCCTTGTGGGACCGGGATCGACGGTGCCGACGCCATCGGTGCCGCAGCAGGTGTCGGTGCCGGGCGATCCGACGTAGACGAGCCCTCTGGCTGCGGTGCCGCTGGCACGGAAGCAGCAGGAGCAATACGCTCAACCACGGCGCGTGCCGGGGAGCCGTCAGGCACCGGATTCTACGGCCCTTGTGGGACCGGGATCGACGGTGACGACGTCATCGGTGCCGTAGCAGGTGTCGGCGCCGGGCGATCCGACTTAGACGAGCTCTCTGGCTGCGGTGCCGCTGGCACGGAAGCAGCAGGAGCAATACGCTCAACCACGGCGCGTGCCGGGGAGCCGTCAGGCACCGGATTCTACGGCCCTCGTGGGACCGGGATCGACGGTGCCGACGTCGGCGGTGCCGGGCGAGCCATCTTAGACGAGCTGTCTAGCTGTGGTGCAGCTGGCACAGAAGCAGCAGGAGCAGTAAGCTCTACCACGGCGCGAGCCGGGGAGCTGCCAGGCACCGGATTCCATGGTCCTGGGGGACTGGAATCGACGGAGCCGAAGTCATCGGTGCCTCTGCAGGTGACGGTGCCGGATAACGCAACTTAGGCGAGCTCTCTGGCTGCGATGCAGGTGGCACGGAAGTAGCGGGAGCAAGGGGCTCAACCACGGCGCGTGCCGGGGAGCTGCCAGGCACCAGCAGGAATCGTAGACTCTCTCGACCTCGGAAGAAGGGAGCGGTGCCGAGTCGACATCGGTGCCGGCGACGGTCGGTGCCGAAAGGCCTTGGTGGTACCGGCGGGGTCCGGTGCCGAGGAGGCGCTTCTGCCCGCCGCTTGAACATCGCTCGGCGCCCAAGGTGGAGGGATAAGTGAAAGTCCCGCACCTTTTTGTTCTCGGCTTAAAAGCCTTGCAAATGGGGCACTTATCTGTTAAGTGTGATTCCCTGAGGCACTTCAAACAGGAATCATGTAGATCTCTCTTCGGCCGCGGCTTCTGGCAAGCCGGGCCCCTTTTAAAACCGGGTGAGCCATGCATGGCTCCGGCACTGGGCTCATGGAAGGGCTACTTCCTGAACCCTGCTAACTAAACTAACCATGTTAGCAAAGAAACACGTATAACCATACAAATATATATATAAAAGTGTTATAACTGCATAATTATATACGAGAAAACGAGTAGCTAGGGAAGTGGAGGTCAGCTAAGCCGCGCTCCACTGTTCCAACGACCGACACGGGCGGTAAGAAGGAACTGAGGAGCGGGTGGGCCGGCAGGAGTATATATGGAGCGCCATGGTGGCGCCACTCTAGGGGGCGACCTGCCGGCCCACTGAGTTGCTAGGGTAAAAGTTTTCCGACGAATGTGCACGCGCGGCGCGTACACCTAACTGGAATGGATATGAGCAATCACTCGAAGAAGAACCTCCAGTACCTCTTGGCCTAATGCTAGGTGGCAGCCTGGGGCTTTCCAGGCAGGAGCTCCCCAGCTCCTCTGCCTTTCCCCAGCCCTGCTCCACTCAAGGTACCTTGTCTAGCTCCCTGCAGCCAGGCCCTTCTTCCTCTACAGCCAGAGAGAGACTGTCTGCTTCTCACTCCCCGGGCCTTCTTATGAGGACCGGTTGCTCAGTTTGGGGTGTGGCCCCAGCTGCAGCCACTTCCCCAATCAGCCCAGCGTAAAGGCTGCTTTCTCCAGCCACAGTCCCTTCCCAGGGCTGCTTTTAACCCCTTCAAGGCAGGAGCAGGGATCCACCCTGCTACACCCTACAATGGTGGAAAAGACTGGAGAACATCTGCGTAGGTGTTCCCTTTCCCCACAGACCTCCTTCAATCATGATCACAACAGATGCTTCCCTACTGGGCTGAGGGGCACACCTTGACTACCACATGACACAAGGCAGGTGGACGACATTGGAAGCATGCCTTCACATACATTTGCTAGAACTCAGAGCAGTAAGTTACACCTGTCTTCACTTCTTACCACTGATAAGAAACCCATCAATTCAAGTGATGACAGACAATGTTGCATGCATGTTCTACATCAATGGACAAGGTGCGGGGGAGGGGAGGGAGGAGGAAGGGAGTGGCTGATCCCAGTGCCTAGGCATTGAAGCCATGAGACTAACCACCGTTACCAACACACTAAGCAAATAGTTTTCACAGGCGCACAAATAGGAACTGAACCCTATGGTCTTACAACAGATATTCTAGCAATGGGGGGTTCCCATCTATCAACTTATTTGCCACAGCACAGAACCACAAATGCACGCTATGCAAGACCAGGGATGACAAAGCCAAGAACATCTTGATTACCCTAGCATGGCCCAGACAGATCTGGGACCCTTAGCTGCTGCATATGTCAAGTCATCCTCCACGAACTCTTCCAATGAGGACAGGCCTCCTCTCACAGGCTGACAGTCAGATCCTCCATCCATAACTGGTGAAGCTCCATCTGAAAGCATGGCTCCTCCATGGTTCCAATTACACGAGTTAACCTGTTCGGAGCAGGCAGTGGTGGATTTAGAGTTAGTGGGGCACTATGCACAGCTTCATTTTCACACACACACCCTGGGACTCAGCCAAGAAAAAGAGCATTCTCTCTTATCTCCCCCCTGTTTTTCATTATTTTTTTCCTTCATCCTCCCCCTATATTATAAATAAGGGGAAGTAAATGACAATGAAATGAGGTACCTTGATTGGGGCAAGTGGTTGGGTTGCAGGAGGAAGTGCGGGCGGTGGGCTCTGGAAGGAAGTTTGGGTGCTGGGTGCATGCTCTGGCTGGGGCTTGGGGGTGTGGGAGGAGGGGTTGAGGGCTCTGGGAGGGAGTTTGGGTGTGGGGTGCAGGCTCTGGGCTGGGCCAGGGGGCTGGGGTGTGGGAGCGGGACGGGGAGGGCAGCGCTTACCTTGGCAGTGCAGCTCCCAAAGCAACCAGCACACACCCCCTCCGCAGCGGCTCCTAGGCGGGGAGGGCAGGGGCTCTCCGGGCACCGCCGCCTGCAGGCACCGCCCCCACAGCTCCCATTGGCTGCAGATCATGGCCAATGGGAGCTGCAGAATCAGCACTCAGGGTGGGGGCAGTGCATGGAGACACATACTCTCTGGGTGCCACAGGGACATGCCGGCCGCTTCCTGGAGCAAAGTGGCATGGAGGAAGGGAGGCAGAGCGGGCATGGAGCTGCCTTAGCCCTCCTGCTGACACGTCTCTGCGCACCCTTTACAGGGAGGGGGGCAGCGGGTCTCCATGTGCTGCCTGGGGTGGGGGCAGTGCATGGAGCAACCTTCCCTTCCCGCCAGGGACATGCAGAGACATGCCAACAGCCAGACGCTTCTGGGAGCAGTGTGGGGCCACCAGCCCTGGCAAGCTCTGCTGTGCCACTGGCTGGGACTCAGGGGCAGGCTGTCAGATATTTGTCCTCCATTTTGGGGACCCCTCTGTTGGGGGCCCCATGCCACTGCACAATTTGTTTCATGGTAAATCTGCTCTTGGGAGCAGGTCAAACACATGTTATTGAACAGCAGACGTGATTCCATGTGCAATACTTACCTACAGAAGTGGAAACGTTTTTCCACAAGGTGCCTACATAAACAACTTACTCCCTGACTATATCTGTTCCAATGGTGCTAGACTACCTTGTAAAGCTAAAGAACTCAGAGTTATTGGCAGGGTTCCTTCCCCACTCTGAACTCTGGGGTACAGTTGTGGGGACCCACATGAAAGACCCCTAAGCTTATATTGCATCAGCTTAGGTTAAAAACTTCCCCAAGGCAAAATTTCTTTCCTTGTCCTTGGACAGTATTGCTGCCACCACGAAGTGATTTAAACAGATATTCAGGGAGGGGCCACATGGACCTAGAATATCCACAGCTATTCGCTGAAATGGAACCTCAATTATGGGGAGTGGCTGTAGAGGAGCTTTGCCCTGGTCTTGGGGTTTTCCCACTCTTTGGTACACCTTACAAGACGGGACATAAGTAGAAACATCCTTGCCCATTCCCTCCCGGTGGAAGGACTTCTTCAAATAGTCTTTGGTCCTGTTCACCCTGTTAGGGGGCTTGTTCCTTCACCCTCTCACTTCCCTGGTCCTTCTCGCATGAACAGAGAGCAACAATACCCAGAGTCCAAAGGCACAAACAATTCGACGTTCCTTGGGGTGAACTTCCAGCAAGCATGATTCCAGTTTCCTTCCTTAGTGTCCCCCTTCTCAGCTCTGACACCACAGAGCCTTGCCTGTGTCCCTGTCCCTGTCCCCATCCCCCCTTTAGCAAAACATGATCCCAATTCCCCCATCCACAGTGCCTGTTCCCACTCCCACCCCCCACTTCCTGCTTGACTTCAGACTATATAGCAAAACCTGAGTTTTGCTTAGCTATTCCTTAACCAATCATTTTACTGAAATTTAACTAACCAATCCTAACATATTGTAACATGGTTATTTAATTATACCCCACCACCTTAATTGGTTTACACCCAACAAAATTAATTATACAGCAGACAGAAACAATTACAGAACCAAACAGAGACCATGCAAATAAACATACAAAACAATACAGAAGTGAGGATTTCACAACTACATCTATACAGACATAAGGGTTCTCCAGCTGTGTCTATTGATAAGTGAGTTCTTGCCAGACAGGATGCTATCAAACTAAGTTTCCTTTTACATCTTCTAGGCTTTTCCCTTTTTTTTTTTTTTTGGAAGTGATAGGAATATCAGGACAGGAATGTATTTCTAATAGCCCAATAGCACCTTATTTTAATGTGACTAGTTTGGAATGTGAGGATGTGACCATACACTTCCCAGCTTATGGCTGCCTAACTACATCTTAACTGAAGGCCTTAGCCTGTCACAGTAAGAGAACGCCATTACACAGACAGTGATTTTTATTCTTTCTTTTATATCTCTGTAACTAGCTAAGTGATAAGAATACACCTAAATTCTTAAAGTATAGGCCTTTACAGACAGGCCTGAATATCTATATCCTAACACACCCCAGCATGGCCCCTAGGACGATCGTGGGCTAAGCTCAACAGCTTTACCTGGTACTTAGTTGGAACTACCAACTGTATTTGAGGATGCCAGTCTTCCTGATGCCCACCAGAAAGAGTTTCCTTGTATAAAAGTCCTCTTTCTACAACAAACCAAGATCAATTAGAAGACCTGAGAGGCGGTGGGTTGCTCCATGCTGCTGTCCAAGCTCCCTGGAGGCTTTCATCTGCTTCCTTCTTGGCCTGGAACTGTATCAGAGGGGTAGCCGTGTTAGTCTGGATCTGTAAAAGCAGCAAAGAATCCTGTGGCACCTTATAGACTAACAGACGTTTTGGAGCATGAGCTTTCGTGGGTGAATACCCACTTCTTCAGATGCATGTGGTGGAAATATCCAGGGGCAGGTATATATATGCTAGCAAGCAAGCTAGAGATAACGAGGTCAGTTCAATCAGGGAGGATGAGGCCCTGTTCTAGCAGTTGAGGTATGAAAACCAAGAGAGGAGAAACTGGTTCTGTAGTTGGCAAGCCATTCACAGTCTTTGTTCAATCCTGAGCTGATGGTGTCAAATTTGCAGATGAACTGAAACTCAGCAGTTTCTCTTTGAAGTCTGGTCCTGAAGTTTTTTTGCTGCAGGATGGCCACCTTAAGGTCTGCTATAGTGTGGCCAGAGAGGTTGAAGTGCTCTCCGACAGGTTTTTGTATATTGCCATTCCTAATGTCTGATTTATGTCCATTTGTCCTTTTCCGTAGAGACTGTCCAGTTTGGCCGATGTACATAGCAGAGGGGCATTGCTGGCATATGATGGCGTATATTACATTGGTGGATGTGCAGGTGAATGAACCAGTGATGGTGTGGCTGATCTGGTTAGGTCCTGTGATGGTGTCGCTGGTGTAGATATGTGGGCAGAGTTGGCATCGAGGTTTGTTGCATGGATTGGTTCCTGAGCTAGAGTTATTATGGTGCGGTGTGCAGTTACTGGTGAGAATATGTTTCAGGTTGGCAGGTTGTTTGTGGGCAAGGACTGGCCTGCCACCCAAGGCCTGTGAAAGTGTGGGATCATTGTCCAGGATGGGTTGTAGATCCTTGATGATGCGTTGGAGGGGTTTTAGCTGGGGGCTGTATGTGATGGCCAGTGGAGTCCTGTTGGTTTCTTTCTTGGGTTTGTCTTGCAGTAGGAGGCTTCTGGGTACACGTCTGGCTCTGTTGATCTGTTTCCTTATTTCCTCGTGCGGGTATTGTAGTTTTGAGAATGCTTGGTGGAGATTTTGTAGGTGTTGGTCTCTGTCTGAGGGGTTAGAGCAGATGTGGTTGTACCTCAGTGCTTGGCTGTAGACAATGGATCGTGTGATGTGTCTGGGATGGAAGCTGGAGGCATGAAGGTAGGCATAGCGGTCGGTAGGTTTTCGATATAGGGTGGTGTTAATGTGACCATCACTTATTTGCACCGTGGTGTCAAGAAAGTGGACCTCCCGTGTAGATTGGTCCAGGCTGAGGTTGATGGTGGGATGGAAGCTGTTGAAATCATGGTGGAATTTTTCCAGAGTCTCCTTCCCATGGGTCCAGATGATGAAGATGTCATCAATGTAGCGTAGGTAGAGAAGGGGTGTGAGTGGACGAGAGCTGAGGAAGCGTTGTTCCAGGTCGGCCATGAAGATATTGGCATATTGTGGGGCCATGCAGGTGCCCATAGCAGTGCCACTCATCTGGAGATATATATTGTCATCAAATTTGAAATAGTTGTGTGTAAGTATAAAGGCACAGAGCTCAGCAGCCAGTTGTGCTGTGGCATCATCAGGGATAGTGTTCCTGACAGCTTGTATTCCATCTGTGTGTGGGATGTTTGTGTAGAGAGCCTCTACATCCATGGTGGCTAGGATGGTGTTTTCTGGGAGGTGACCAATGCATTGTAGTTTCCTCAGGAAATCAGTGGTGTCACGGAGATAGCTGGGAGTGCTGGTGGCATAGGGTCTGAGTAGAGAGTCCATATATCCAGACAGTCCTTCAGTGAGAGTGCCAATGCCCGAGATGATGGGGCGTCCAGGATTTCCGGGTTTGTGGATCTTGGGTAGTAGATAGAATAACCCTGGTTGGGGCTCTAGGGGTATGTTGATTTCTTCTGGTGTTAGTGTAGGGAGTGTCCTGAGTAGATGCTGTAGTTTCTTAGTGTATTCCTCAGTGGGATCTGAGGGAAGTGGCCTGTAGAATTTGGTATTGGAGAGTTGTCTGGCGGCCTCCTTTTGGTAGTCAGACCTGTTCATGATGACAACGGCACCTCCTTTATCAGCGTCTTTGATGATAATGTCAGGGTGGTTTCTGAGGCTGTGGATGGCATTGCGTTCTGCACGACTTAGGTTGTGAGGCAAGCGATGTTGTTGTTCCACGATTTCTGCCTGTGCACGCCAGCGGAAGCATTCAATGTATAGGTCCAGACTGTCATTTCGACCCTCAGGAGGAGGCCTGGAACTGTTCCCTTGATGCTGGAGACATCAGTTCCTCACTGGATTGTCGACTTGGCTTTGGTCCCTCTGGAAGTGATGTAGGTGATGGGGCTGTTTCTGTTGACTGTGAACCACTCTCTGCTGGTGTACTATGTTGTATTTCAGGCTCAGGCTCTTGTATAAGTTTATCTGCTGCTGCCAAGGCAGGCTTGGTGGTGCCCTCTGGCATTGGCATTGAAGATACAGGGGAGGGATAGCTCAGTGGTTTGAGCATTGGCCTGCTAAACCCAAGGTTGTGAGTTTAATCCTTGAGGGGGCCATTTAGGGAAGTGAAAACTGCCTGGGGATTGGTCCTGCTTTGAGCAGGGGGTTGGATTAGATGACCTCCTGAGGTCCCTTCCAACCTTGATATTCTATGAGGTTTCAAGTGCTGGCAATGGTTTTGGTGTTGGTTGCTCCGCCAGTTCCGATTCCAGGACTGATTCTAGCTGGGTCTCTGCGACTGGATCCACTACTGCTGTTGCATATGTTGGCATGGGGTCCACTTCCACCACCTCAGTCTGAGGCTCTGGTAACACAGACGGGGCCCTTGTAGAAAGCTCAGGAACAGGGATAGGTGCGAAGGCTTGTTTACCCTGGCTGCAGGTGACCATTCTCACCCTCTTGGCTAACGTCACATGGTTGGCCAAGTCTTTCCCCAGCAGCATGGGAATGGGATAATCATCATAGACTGCAAAAGTCCACATTCCTGACTAGCCCTTGTACTGGACAGGCAACTTGGCTGTAGGCAAGGCAAAAGAATTTGACTTGAAGGGTTGAATCATCACTTGGGCCTCTGGTGATGAATTTGGGGTCCACTAAGGACTGGTGGATAGCTGACACCTGTGCGCCACTGTCCCTCCATGCGATAACCTTCTTCCCGCCCACACTCAGTTTCCCTTCGCTCTGAGGGTATCTGGGAGTCATCTGGGCCTGAGGACCTTTGGTGTGACCCCAGTGCAATGCACTGTAATCTGTTGGGGTTCTTGGGGCAGTTGGCCTTTACATGCCCCAGCTCGTTACATTTAAAACATTGGCCTGCTGACTGGACACTGGGGAGAGGTGGGTTGCTGGAGAATGGTGTGGTGGGACGATAACGTGTCTGGAGTTTTCCTTGGGGTGCAGGTGAGGCCTTGGGCTGCCCCCGGTGGTATGGTGTGGTCTTGTGGTGTCTCTTCTGCTTGCTACCCAAACTGCAACCAGGGTTGTTTCTCTCTGCTACCTCCACCTGCTTTGTTCCGATTTGCCCCGCCTCTCTGATGGTCTGGGACTGCTTGTATTGATCAGCATAAGAAGCAAGACTTTCTGCTGAGTCAATTTTCTTATCCCATAAATCCTGTTTTATATCATCATTGGTCACAGTCAGGAACTGCTCTTGTGCAACCAAATCACACATTCCTTCAAAGCTAGTTACACCCTTTTCTTTGACCATTTTATCTAACAGAGCCTTCATCTGGTTTCCATAAGCCACATTACTTAGTGTAGCCCCTTTCTTAAGGGCTCTAAATTTTACTCTGTAAGTTTAAAGAGTAATTTGAAATTGTTTCAAAACCAAATCCTTAAATTTACCATAGTTAGAAGCATCCTCAATAGGCATCTTGTTAAATATGTCCAGAGCTCTTCCATTCAATTTTGCTACCAATATTGTCATCTTGTGATCTTCAGAAATTGCATGGAGGGTGCACAGTCTCTCAACGGTGATGAAATATTCAGCAATATCACTGAATTCATCATACTATGGATGTAGTTGCTCCCATTTGTGGATTTTTGGGAAAGTGGAGCCAGCCGCTGAAGGGTTCTGTCTTTTCAACTCCATAACAGCCAGTTCATGCTTCTGGGCCAAAATCTGGGCCAGTATTTCTCTTTTAGCTCCAGGGCTCTTTTATGGGCAGCCTCCTCCCTGGCTGCCTCTGTCTCCAAGCAGTTTGCCTCCTTCCTCTCCTCCATGTCCAACTCCAAGCACTTTAAGGCCATTTGTCTTTCATGTTCTCTCTTTCATCAACTTCCAATCTGACTAATTCTAGTTTCTTTTGGACCTCACTTTCTGTCATCCTAGCCTTCCTGTGCTTAGCCTAGCCTAACCTGAGAGTTAGAATGAAAACAAAAAACAAAACCAGAAAAAAACAGCTTGTGAATTCCCTTCCAGGAACTTAACTACTCTGCCCTCAGGCAGAGAAAAAAACCTCCAGCTGCTCTCAGCTTAAAAAAAAAAAGTGTCTTTTTAAAAAAAAACCTCCCTGGTTTTCAAGCCCAAAAGGAAAAAAAGTGTCCTTTTAATATCCTGAGGTCTGTGCTTCTGGTTCAAAATGATCCTACCATGCTGCCACCATGTTGGGGTTCCCTCCCCACTCTGAACTCTGGGGTACAGATGTGGGGACCCACATGAAAGACCCCCTAAGCTTATTTTTACCAGCTTAGGTTAAAAACTTCCCCAAGGTACAAATTCTTTTCCTTGTCCTTGGACGATACTGCTGCCACCATGAAGTGATTTAAACAAACATTCAGGGAGGGGCCACTTAGAGCCCCTTCTCCCCCCACAATATCCCCCCAAGTCCCTTCACTCGCTTGCCGGGGTGGCGGGGGGGGGCCTTGAGAATATTATACCAACCAATAGGTTAACAAAGTGAGCACAGACCAAATCCCTGGTTTTTAGGACACTGAAAACCAATCAGATTCTTACAAGAAGAATTTTATTTAAAAAAAAAAAGAAGGGCCAATGCTCAAACCACTGAGCTATCCCTCCCCCCGTCACTTATTATAAAGAAAAAAAATAAAAGCATCACACCTGCAAAATCAGAATGGAAGATAACTTTACAGGGTTAATAAAAAGATTTAAAACACAGAGGAGTCCCTGCTAGGCTCATCTTCAAAGTTACAAAAACAGGAATAAACCTCCTTCTTAGCATAGGGAAAATTCACAAGCTAAAACAAAAGATAATCTAACGCATTTCCTTGCTATTACTTACAATTTTTGTAATTGTTAGATGTATTAGTTCAGGATCTTTTTAGGAGCTGGGTTACCTGTTTGGTCTCTCTCTTTGTCCCAAGAAGGAACCAACAAAGAGAGCACAAAGAGAACTTCCCTCCCCACCATCCCAGAGTTGGAAGTATCATCTTTCCCCATTGGTCCTTCTGGTCAGGAGCTAACTAGTTTAATTGAACTGATTAACCCTGTCAGCGTTCCTTGAACGCTGGGGTACAGATGTGGGAACTCGCATGAAAGATCCCCTAAGCTTATTTTTACCAGCTTAGGTTAAAAACTTCCCCAAGGCACAAATTCCTTCCTTGCCTTAGTATCGCTGCCACCACCAAGTGATTTAAAACAAACATTCAGGGAGGGCCACATGGAGCCCTACCTTTCCCAAACATCCCCCCAAGCCCCTACACCCCCTTTCCTGGGGAGGCTTGAGAATAATATCCTCACCAATTTGTACAGGTGAACACAGATTCAAACCCTTGGATCTTAAGAACAATGAAAAATCAATCAGGTTCTTAAAAGAAGAATTTTAATTAAAGAAAAGATAAAAGAATCACCTCTGTAAAATCAAGATGGTAAGTACTTTACAGAATAACAAAAAACTCAAAAACAGAGGATTTCCCCTCTAGGCAAAACTTTAAAGTTACAAAAACAAGGATAAACCTCCCACTTAGCACAGGGAAAATTCACAAGCTAGAACAAAAGAAAGAAATGTGTTAGATTACCTGTTACTTACTATTTCTGCAATAGTAGATGCTTAGTTCAGATATGGCTTAGGGAGATGTATTTCCCTGCCCCTGGTTTCTTGTTGACGCCAGGAAATACAGACCAAAAAAAAACCTTCCCCCACAGATCTGAAAGTATCTTCTCCCCTTATTGCTTCTTTAGTCAGGTGCCACCCAGGTTAGCTGAGCTTCTTAACCCTTTACAGGTAAAAGAGGAATTAACCCTTTATAGGGTAAAGAGGGATTTTATGCTACCCTTAGCTGTACGTTTATGATAAACCCCTTACAGGTAAGTGATTCTGTACCTCAGGCCAGGAGGAATTTATGGTACTGCATACATAAAGGTTGGTACCCTTCCCTTTATATTTGACAGCTATCATTAAGCTTTATAAAAGTACATCTCGTGGCAATTAACACCTTCCATGACAAAAATCGATGGATTCTCAACATTTACACATCCAACTACAAAACATGTCCTTGTGGGACTCCAGAGCCTTTTCTCTGAAGTGCACCCTCCCATCCCCACGTGGGATCTGAACTTAGTCCTCAAGGGATTGATGAGAACCCCCTCCTTCAAACCCCTAGCTATCTGCTCCTTACTACACGTCAATGAAGGTAGCATTCCTCATTGCCATCACATCATCTAGAAGGGTGAGTGAGATTAGTGCACTGATGGCCAGTACACCCTACATGAGATTTTTTTAAGGATAAAGTCACACTGTGACCTCACCCTAAATTCCTTCCGAAAGTGACGTCCACCCTCCACACCAACCAGCTTTGCCATCTCCCTACATTCTACCCTAAACCCCATAGGAGGCTTCATTACATGCTCTTGCTGTTGGGAGGGACATAGCCTTCTACTTAGACAGGACTAAACCTTTTTGTAAATCCAGGGGTGGCTCTAGGCATTTTGCCGCCCAAGCATGGCAGGCAGGCTGCCTTCGGTCCGCCGAAGCCACGGAACCAGCGGACCCTCCATAGGCAAGCCGCCGAAGGCAGCCTGCCTGCCGTCCTCGCAGCAATGGCAGCGCGCCCCCCCGCAGCTTGCCACCCCAAGCATGCACTTGGCGTGCTGGGGCCTGGAGCCGCCCTTGCATAAATCACCAAGACTGTTCTTTTCAAAAACTGAACACTCCAAGGGTGATGCGATATCCATGCAACGACTTTCCAAGTGGATATTGGACTGTATCCAATCATGCTATCAAGCCCTGCTGGGGTCAGGTCCCACTCTATTTGAGCCATGTCAACATCTGTGGCATTCCTGCATAATGTACCCCTTCTGAATATTTGCAAAACTGCCACATGGGCATCAGAACATACTTTTGTCAAGCACTATGCCATTACACAGGACTCCAGGGCAGATGCCATATTAGGCCTTACTGTCCTTTCTGCTGCAACTATGCACATAACTCCAAAGCCCCCCACCATAGTAGGGACTGCTTGTCAGTCATCTGAAGTGGAGCACCCAGAGGGCCATCACTCGAAGAAGAGAGGGTTACTCACCTTGTGCCATAACTGAGGTTCGACATGTGTGTCCCTGCTCTTCCCCTCTACTTTGGAGTTGGACACGAGGACTCTACGGTAGAGAAGAAACCGAACGGGTCGGACCATGCACGAGCTGAAGCGACTCCAATGGCGCCGCGAGACAGCATGGCCCGACCAGGCACTGGTACTGAAAATCTCTGATCAACGGTGCTGGGACGCGCCATCACCTGAAGTGACGTGGCGCACCCACTGCGACACACATCTCGAATCAGAGGGGTAGCTGTGTTAGTCTGGATCTGTAAAAGCAGTAAAGAATCCTGTGGCACCTTATAGACTAACAGACGTTTTGGAGCATGAGCTTTTCATGGGTGAATACCCACTTCGTCACCCACGAAAGCTCATGCTCCAAAACTTCTGTTAGTCTATAAGGTGCCACAGGATTCTTTGCTGCTTTTACACATCTCGAAGAACCTCAGTTACTGCACAAGGTGAGTAACCCTCTCTTCTGCTTTACCAAGCCCTCCTCGGAACCAAATGAAATGGAAGGCCCAAGATGCTTTTCCATACAGGGGTTACAAAAGCCAGTACGAGATCATAGACACTGAGACAAGTTAGGAAGACCCTGCCATCAAAGGATCATTAGCACTGATGCTCTGGATTGCTGTGTATTTCACAGTGGCACTAATCCAGAATAGAACCTAAAAAAGGTCATGGTCCTGGCTTAGAACTGGACGTTAATTAAAATTGGAGGTTGGTAGCACAGAACCCAGCAATAGTTTAATAAAATTCTCTTCTATGAATATGGGTCAGTCAGATCTTTGAGGCTCTGAATCCACATTTGTGCTTGGCACATAGCCACAGGTGTTAGATCAACCTAGCCAGACCCAAGGATCTTGATGGTGAGTGGATGCTGGCTTTACAGGTGGCCAGATTTAATCAACTAGGGCTGAAGAGCCTCTCCCAATGTCTGGGAACTGAGTCAGCCCTCCAGTATCTGTGGGACAATCCTTTAAGTTGATGCTGAGCTTGCCCAGTGCCAACCATTGATGACTTGTGCCTCCCAATATGATGGGGGGTGGGGGTGCACAGGGGCACAATCTAAAGGGCAGGATACGTGACCACCCCACCTGCATCCGCAGCAACTCCGCGCCTTGTGCCCAGCCCAGGGCTGCCATACTTTCCCCACCCCACCAGAGTTACCTGGGTTTTTTGTTTCTTTTGTTGTCTTTCTCCCAGTGCACCTCCCCTCCCCAGCATGTTCAGCCCCTGTCCCTGGGAGGTGGGGAGCTGACTGAAGTTGAGTGCTCCAGCTCGCTGCTCTGTGTGGCATGATGGCTGCCTGAGAAAGCCCATTTGGGGAGGTGGCGCCCCTCCTCCCCCAGGTCTAGCTGCCAGAGACCGGGATCGAGTGAACTGGAAATGTGCCAGGGGGAAATGGCTTCCGTCTCGCTCGCCCCGTGCCAGCAACCAGCCTGGGCGGGGAGTGGCCCGGCACCACCGCCACCTCCCCAAATGGGCTCTCTCAGGCAGCCGCCTCACTGCACAGAGCATTGGTCCACAGTGGCCACACAACAATGGCTGGTCCCACCCGCTCCACTCCCCAAACAGGCCTGGCTGCCAGGAAGAGGGCCAAGCGTGCCTGGAGGCAGGCGCAGCAGGCAGGAGGCCAGAGCCCCTCTCCCCACTCCCGGCAGGCCAAGCAGAAATCTGGAGGGGGTCCCTTGACTCGGAATTCCCCCCCATAAGTTGGCTACTGGACCTTAGTCAACTGGACTGAGAAGCCGCCCTGATCGGTAGGACAGAGGGGCAGCCCTTTTCCTGCCCAGGTCCAGCCAGACCTCTCCTCTTACGCACCTTATAGAACCCCAACAGTCTCACGCTAACAACATTTGCTCCCAAAGATGGGAAGCATGGAAAACACTGGGTGTGCGCAGAGCGCACTCAACTTCAGTGGTCAAAGGAACTGAAGAGTGGTTTGGACCAAGATTTCTCAACCGTTCTCTTTCTGAGACACACTCCCCCCCCCCCCCCGCCCTGGCCACAACATACAGTACTATAAAAACTCCAGGGTGGGGTGTGTGCGTGCGTGTGTGCGCATGCGTGCACGGCTTGAGACTCTGGCTTCAGCCACCAGATGTATTGGGGGGGGGGGGTTAGCTCTGCAGGGCTTGGGGTGTCAGCTGTGGCAGGGTTCTGGACTTCAGCCACCAGGCAAGGAGGGGCTCGGGGCTTCAGTTGGGGGCTCCGAGTGGGGGCAGGGTTCAGCTCAGAGTTTCTTTCCTTTGCAGCATTGTGTGTGTGTGTGTGGGGGGGCCCTCAGGGCTTTAGCCACATGGGGCGCTGGGGCTTTGGGCGGGGTGGAGCTTGGGACTTCAGCCCCACAGGGACACTGGGGCTCCAGGCTTTAGGTGCCTGGGGACCACTCCCAGCTTCAGCCCCGCAGGAAGCACTGTGGCTCAGGGTGCTGGGCTTCAGCCCCGTGGAGGGGCACTGGGGCTAGGGGTTTTAACCCTGGGGGGGGGGCATACTGGGACTTGGGCCGCTCTGTGGCTCTGCTCCTGGTTTCAGCCCCATAGAGGTGCTGGGGCTTAGGGTGCCAGGCTGGAGACATGGGGTCCTGTGGCCCCCAGAAACCAACTCACAGATCCCCGGGAGGCTGCTGACGCTGGTTGAGAACTACTGGTTTGGACTACGCTGTCTTTTATGCCTCTGGAACTCTCCAGGATGGGAGGAGAGGCAGAGAGGTGTGAGTGCGTGCTAGATCAGTCCAAGGGTGCACACTGCAGGATTCTTGATTCCACCCCGGCAACATGTAGAAAGTTCATCTTCCCTGAAGCTGTATGTGAAAAAGTTTGTTGTTTCAGCATATTTATTTTTATTTATGTAATGGGTATAACAAGTTCAGGCATTAACAGAGATAGTCTCAAATTTAAATTTGAAGAGGTTTAGTTTTTAAAAGAACTTACAATAATTAATTCTTTTATTTTATTTTAAAATTGATTTTTGAAAAAAAATTCCTGCTTTTTATGTACCTTTATGTGGAACGCCCCCTCCTTGAAGCCTTATCCCGCTGACTGGGGATGGTTACCAGAGAACCTTGATGGCTGAGGAGAGAGAAAACCTGCTTCCCTGGTGGTTACTTGGTCTGCACCCTTGAGTCCTTTGCATGGCTCTCTTTCGCTCCTCTGTTTGTTCCATGCATTCTTGAGCACGGCTTGTTGCTTGCATCCACTTATGCTCCTAAGATGTTGAATAGCTTTGGAGCAAAGTCAGGGCGTGCAGAGACCTTCCTCTGTAACAAATGTTTTTCTTTCTTCCAAAGCAGCACTGGCCCCTATGAGAATGGTCCCAAGAGGCCTTGTAGATCTATCATCTCTTGGCCTTTGTTTTGTTCCAGTTGGTTTACACCTCCATGAAAGGGAGCAGGAACAAACAGAGTCAAAGCATTCTGTGACTGGGCCACAGAAATCTCAGTGCACTGAGGGGCGACGGAGCAGGAGGCCACGATGTTTGTTGTTGTTGCCATGATAAAAGCTGGGGTTCCAGTGGCAAAGGTGTGACTGCAGCATGTCCATGTTCTCTGCATTGCTGAAGGCAGTGAATGGGCCCTGTAGCTAGAAGGTGTGGCTAAGCCCTGTGAACACATTAGAACTTTCTTATATGTGCTGGAGAGAGGTGCAGTCCCAAAGGGCTAGATTTATAAAAGGACTTTGACAGCTGTGTCTTTAGTCCATAATGTAGGCACCACTGCTATCACAGAACCACAGCTCAGTTGACACATAACCCTGTAGACACCGAAGGGTCTGCCAGTGAAGTCCCCTACGCACCTAAGTCCTGACATCACACAGATGCTCAGCACGTGAAGTCACACCTAAACTGGCAGCAGTTTCAAACGCTGCAGCCACTGACTTATCATGCCGAAGAGCCCTGAGCTGGCAGGCAGCTCAGAGCATGCCTAAGTCCCCCACAAAAGCCAGCTAGGGAAGGGGAGGAGTGGGTGGGCATGTTTATAAACAATAGCTAAGTGATTAGCTGGGATGTGGGAGACCCAGATTTGCAGTTCACTGTTACTTGAGTTACAGCAGGGCCTAAGTCTGGGACCAGGGAGCAGGAGGGTGAGATGGTTCCTGAAACCATGAAAGGCAATAAGGTTATTCAGGGTGGGGGCCACAGAAAGGCCTGAAGGGCATCAGAGGAACCATGAGTGGGTATGAGACAGGACTGGGAGTGATTCTGTGAGAGAAGGACAGACTCACCAAAGCCCAGCAAGGTGAGGGAAAGGAGTGAGAGCCAGATCCCCAGAAGTACTGAGTCACCACCGCCCTCTTCTGATACAGTACCACGCTCAGTAGTCTTTCGGGACTTCCCCTTTTGCACACCATTGAGATCTTTCAGGTGTCTTTACGGCACCTTCTACACTTCGCCCCTATGTAACTCATAGCTCTTCATGGTTTCAGCCGCCATCTCATGGCCCTCTCCTTCCACCATTGTTAGCGTAAATCATCAAGGCAGAGACAGTCGCTTTGCACAGATGCAACTTTGGTGCCTTTGTTTGAGTATTTCTGAGGTTGCTGGCCCTGCCCAGGGGAATTGTGTTGCCTCGAGCCAGTGTCCATGCAATACCACCTGTGGCTTTTTAGAAGCAAAAGTCAGTATGGCCCCATGAGCCCAGTAACAGCACATCTATAAACTCTGCTGTTCAACTGCGTGTCTCCTTCCTCTTACAGGTACCTATCCTTAGTCAGGGCAACAGATGGACCAGAGTATTCACCGACTGAATTTCAAGCAACTAGACTTGGAAACTTTAAATTATTTGTTATCATCAAACGTCACCAGCCCCCTGAGGAATTGCTCCAAATTCTCCTTCCAATTCGGGTCATTCTGGTCAAGTGCAGCCTGTAGGTATGGGGCAACAGGCAGCAAGTGGGGGTAGCAGCTGGTATCTCATTAAAGTGAAATTGTATTACAAGGCTTGTGTTTTGTAACCAATCATGGGCAGCGCTGGGGGTCAGCCTTCTGCGTTTCTGAAGGGAAGGCCACAAAGTGCAGGGATCATAATAGGGCAGATGGGAAGGTGCCAAATAGCTGAGCTGAACTCACCCTGCCAATAGCTAAGACTGCAGGATGCAATTCTGTTCAGCAGCACTATGGGCAAGGCCATACATTTGTGACTGAAGGCCTCCTTTGCAGGCTCAGCTTGTCTCCCCAGACAGTGACTCACCTTTGGTGAGATGGTCATTTTCTTTCAGGCAGCGAGTAGGACAATGAGGCTGTTTCTTCCAGTCCCTGCCCTTTGCACTGTGATACCTCAGCTGCAGGCAGGAAATATGAAAGAAAAGTGCCTCTGCCTGACCCCTGCAATCATCTCCTTTCTGTTTATGATCCTGCCCCTCCCCGCCCCGCTGGACTTGGTGTAGCCTGTTGTTTTTTCTTTCTTTTCTACTACCGCTTTAGTGCAACTGAAGGAGGCTGCAACTTGGTGCTATTTCCATTAGCCCCACTGAGACTGTTGTTCTCCTGCCAGCATAGTTAACGGGGACAGGCTGGCTGCATCCGTCCATGAAACACCCTCAGCCCATGCTCAGACAAGGCTATGAAACTGAGGAGCCTTTTTATATCAGTAATAGGACTTGGTGCAGTCACCTCTATTTTAGGCCTGTAAAAGGCCAGTCAGTATCAGATCTGTGCCAGGTTGGCTGCTGGTTTGGCTCAACTGTGCTCAAGCTCATATCCCAATTCCTGCCTTCAGTGAGCAAAGCCTTCCTGCCACAGAGCATGCACGCTACCGGCCCTCAGGTGCTAGCCGTGATTTAGCTGCCCTCATATAAACGAGGCCTTGACAGCTTTGGGCCTTTTAACAATGCCAATTAAATCTGCTGCCTACAGCAAGTGCTGGACACATCTGAAGCCTTGGCTACATGGCAGCTGCCATAGCCAAACTGCAGTTCTTAACAGTCAGACTTTTGATAAAGGACCTGAGCATGGCTAAGGGCAACCAAGATGCAGACACCAAGTCCCTGACAGTGACACTGGGTGCAGCCAGGCACAGGTCAATGCACTGTTTGTTAAAGACTTGTGTGCGCTAGGTCCTGTTAGCAACACCAATAAGCCCAGGGGTGAAGGGTAAAGGCAGGCCGACTGTCCCCAATGTGATGCAGGCCAAATGCCCATAGGTCAAGTGGCGAGCGTCAGGGTGGATTTGTGGCACCATGGCATGGATAGTGGAAGATTAACCATTGAAATGGTGGTTTGTTTGTTTTTCATATACACTTAGTCATCGCTGCTTGCCCAAGTTTTCTTCCTTGAACCTAGTTCTTCTAGCATCCAGCAGGTAACTGTCCTGCAGTGACTCTAGAGGCAGCATGTCCCCTGCTGAAAAGTGGCCATGCTGACGTCAAGATGACAGGCATCCACCTGAAGCAAATGTGAACATACTTACTGAGGGGGCAGTTGGTGGGTTTGTTCTTACACTGCATCACCCCAGGGTAGGGGAAGGCTGAGTTATGGGCCATCTGGGTCCTACCACTGCTAGGATTCTTTTGTGGTAGCCACTAGATGCCCTGCTGTGCAGGTTGCTTCACAAAAGCCTGGGTTCCGCATCTATGAGCGCCTGCCCTCTAGAGTGCCTGTGAGAGAGTGAAAGTTGATTACATTGGCAGGTGACATGCACAGCTTGATGTGTGATGGGGGACAGAAAGGAGTTCAAGGAGTATAAGAGACACAAGGAGCTCAATCTCTGTAGTTTAACAAAGAACAGTTAAAAGATAATGTCATTTGGTCAAAATATGTACATGGGGAACAAGTATTCAATAATGGGCTCTTCAGTCTGGCAGAGAACAGTATAACATGATCTAATGGATGGACGTTGAAGCTAGACAAATTCAGACTGGCAATAAGGCGTAATTTTCTAACAATGAGCATAATTAATGACTGGAACAATTTACCCAATTGTTTTGGTGACCGCTCCATCTTGGGCAATTTTTAAATCAAGACTGGATGTTTTTCTAAAAAATATACTCTGGGAATTAGTTTGGGGCCGTTTGCTGACTAGCCATGAAATCTCTGAAAGAAGTCTCAAGATGGGAGAGACCATAGCAGGGCAGATGTGATGGACATTGAGGCAGCGATGCTGAAGACTTGGCTTTCTCTAGATTTGAAAGTAGAAGCAGTGAATAGAGAGAGGCCCTTCTTGTGCTGCCCACTGGCCTGAGGAAAGAGCTTCATCCACAGACAGACACAGGCTCTAAAATGTAAAGTAAACTTTATTCTCCTTGATCCACAAAATAGATTTCTTTGGTTGTACAAATTTCACTAGTTACAGTCTTGATGAGCTAATTTTTCCTCTGCATCTCTCAGGAGAGGAGAGAGATCAGAGCCTGGCACTCAGGTACCGCAAAGGGAAAGGAAAATCACAAGTTAGTCACCAAAACCAATTCATGATTCTTTCCAGAAATTGCTCTTGTTAAAAAGCAAATGCTAAAATGAGGTTTTAAAAAGGAAAAGCTCAAATTGCTGATGATGGCAGCAGCCATGGCTGCAGTTTGATAGATTATTGGATTTCCCCCTGTCCAAGCCCTGTAAAATTAAACATATCAATTCAGTTAAAATGAGCCATGTGATTTGGTGTGAAGAGAGGAGATTCTCAACTAAAAGAAACCGCATCCAGTCATTTAGTAAATGTACAAGCAGACGTGCCCACCACTCCCTAGTCACATCCTGGCACTGGGAGGATTAAGGGCCAACTCTGGGCTTACTGCTGGCGGCATCAGCAAGTAAGAGAGCACCGATTTGTTAGAGGGAGTGGAAAGATCACTCAGACCATTGCCAAGACCAAGCTCAGATGCCTTGCTTTGATTTGGGCGTGTGTGGGTAAGGGCTGCTTAACTCGCGGAGGGCAAGAACAAAAGAAACAATAATTTCACTGGTAGACACAGGCGCCTAGTCACTGGTGCCAGATCCTTGGGTTCACTTGGTACTGAGGCTGATAGAGCCCTTGTTCCAGGCAGGAAGCCAGCAATAACATCCTTGGTGCATGTGTAAAGAATCTCGTCTGCCCTAATCTGCAGGTAAAGTGAGGACGGCACCATCTTGTCAGAGAGAGACGGTAGGATTTGTAGTTAGCGGGAGGCATATCTTGTTATTCGTTATCTCCCTGCATGGTGCTCACTTTGTCTGTGCTCCAACCTCCCTCAACACTCACATTTTACTTCAGTGGACATGGGCAACACAGTGAGAGCCATCACCACCATCACTCTCTGTGTACCATCATCATTCTGCACCCAGTACCCTTCACCTGACCCCAGCCAATCCATGTCCCACCGTGCTCCCTGCACCCCACACTATAACCTTACCCCACTGTCTCCTTATTTGTACAGCCTACTGCTGTGTCACCACATTCTAATCCCCAACTAGTCTGTCCCTACTGCTGTCACATGCACACACTGCTATAGCCTCATACGCCCATCTGTCCTAATTCATCCTGCTCATGGATGCGACTCTCACACAGGACAGTCAGCACCTGCTCCCCACATGTCCCCCTCCCCATGTAGTGTGTTTGCCTGGAATGGACCACAGCCTCTGCTACATGAATTACATGTGCATCTGGGGGGCAGACCTATTGCCAGAGGAACAGTGTCACACCAAGCCAGATGATTGTTGGCCTGGTGGTAGAGTGGAATGGGGACAATACATTCTAGAGATGTCACAGATCCCTGTCTCTGCATGGACATGACTCTCCATGGTTGGGGGGAGCTGGCTTTTGACAAATCAGTGGGATTTAGAAGGGAGTAAAGGGCTGGCCCTTCCTGCTAAGTCATATCAGAACAAAGCCGCTGTAGTAGCCACTGAAAAACCCAAGTGGAGGGAATAACAGGTGCAGCGTCACACACACGCGCACACACACGCACTCACATACTATTTACAGACTAACACTGCTGCTGCCCACTGCCCTGCCCCCCTGCCCCGTCAAACATCTACAAGTCCAGCACTGTCCTGTTTTGTTTAGCACATGCCCCAGTGCACTGTGGGTAGTGAGAGAAAAAGGATGTTCACAGCCTAAAGGAAGTTAGTTAACCACACCAACTCCTGGGTGCGCAGTTCCCAGCCAATGCCAAGGAGGCAGCTGTGGGACCCAGTCCAGTGCTGTTTGTGGAGTGCAGGAAGGTGTTGAGCCCTGTGCTGGGCTGTCCTGTTGCCCCCATGCATCAGGCCCCCTATGTGGGGACAGCAGCCTCCAGGCTGCGACGGCTGTGTCGGAGTTTGCGCTTGCTGCTGTACAGAGCCATTTCTTCAAGTGCTGATGTGGTGGGTGTTGAGGAATCGTGAGTTACTAACAGCTCCTCTTCCTCTGCTGGACCACCCTGCTCCTGGGGAACTGAGCAGAGACAGACAGACAGAAATCAGGCAGGAGACAGACAGTATTTCCCACAGAGCAGCATGCCTCTGAGATACAGAGTGACCACTTTGACAGAGACACTGGATTGATGGCTTAGTATGACAAGCTATAAACCACTAACAACCCCCTTCCCTCGCTCCCTTCCTTCCTTTCCTCCCTATGACTGGAGGGGTGTTAGCAGGCCACTTCACCTTGAATGGTCCCTTGAAATAACTACTTATGCTAAACAATCTGTTCCACCTTGAATCTAGCTGTGAGACACTCTGAGTACCTGCAGAAGAGCTCTGTGTAAGCTTGACAACTTGTTTCTCTCACCAACACAAGTTGGTCCAATAAAAAACATTACCTCCCCAGCCTTGTCTCTCTAAGACCCTTCCAGGCAAGCAGCTGGTAAACTGAAAAAAAAAAAATCCCATTTTGGTTCTCCTGAAATGGAATTTTTCTGAATTTCTGTTCCATGAAAAATTTCAATTTTTTTATTTTGTCCTGAATACGCATTACTTTTTCCCCTGGAACCTCACAGCTATCTGTGGTCTCCTAGATTCATTCCCGCCTCCAGTCAAACCAGAACAAATTAATTGGATGCCAAAGAAAAGTCATTTCATTTCCACCTGCTGCTATGACCCGTTCTGCCATGACCAAGGGCAGAAGGGTTTGGGAGAGCAGCAGGTGTCATCATCACTGGACTGGACTTACAATCAGTAACTGTGCAGTCACACTCACACCCATAGGAGAGAGCCAGCTAGCCCTGAGGTATTTGTCACCACGTTACCTCGGCGCAGGCCCTCTTGGGTCATGCCTGGTGCTTCTTCCACACCAGAGCAGTACTGTTTTAGCTATAATGTCCTTAGCACTGTAGGATGTAGTTGCATGTTCTCTATAATCAAGGCTCTGTCCCACATAGTTTTAAATGCTCCAGGATGGGATTTCCACTCCTTCTGTGGGGAAGATTCTCCAGACTGAGATCTCTTAGTCTGGAATAACTAACAAAATCATAGAGCCTGGTGGTGATGGGGGACTTCAGCTACCCAGACAGCTGTTGGGAAAATAACACAGCAGGGCACTGATTATCCACCAAGTTCTTGGAATGCAATGGAGACAACTTTTTATTACTGAAGGTGGAGAAAGCGATTAGGGGAGAGGCTGTTCTGGATTTGATTCTGGCAAATAGGGAAGAACTAGTTGAGAATTTGAAGGTGGAAGGCTGTTTGGGTGAAAATGATCATGATATGACAGAGTTCATGATTCTAAGGAATGGTAGGAGGGAGCTAGAATTCAGGATGTGACAGACTATCTGCTGAGACTGATCAAGCCCTCGAACTGCTACCCCTTCTCACATGGGCACCAATGATACTGCCAAGAATGACCTTGAGCAGCTCACTGTAGATTACATGGTTCTGGGAAGGATAAAGGAGTTGGAGGCACAATTCGTGTTCTCGTCTATCCTCTCTGTTGAAGGAAAAGGCCCAAGTAGGTAACACTGAATTGTGGAAGTAAATGTGTGGTTACGCAGGTGGTGTCAGAGAAAGGGCTTTGGATTCTTCGATGATGGGATATTGTTCCAGAAAGAAGGACTGCTAGGAAGAATTATTGAAGATTAGAGTTGGAAGAGGCTGCTACTTTGCCTTGGTCTTCCCAGACAAGGTCAGCTCCCAGACTGCTGCACTGGGCAGCACAGTATGGGGAGGAGGTGAACAGTTCTCAGTGATGAAAGAACAGGTTAAGGGCTATTTAGAAAAGCTGGACGAGCACAAGTCCATGGGGCCGGATGCACTGCATCCGAGGGTGCTGAGGGAGTTGGCTGATGTGATTGCAGAGACATTGGCCATTATCTTTGAAAACTCGTGGTGATCGGGAGAGGTCCCAGATGATTGGAAAAAGGCAAATACAGAGCCCATCTTTAATAAGGAGAAGACAGAGAATCCGGGGAACTACAGACCGGTCAGCTTCACCTCAGTCCCTGGAAAAATCATGAAGCACATTCTCAAGGAATCCTTTTTGAAGCATTTGGAGAGGACAGTGATCAGGAACAGTCAACATGAATTCACCAAGGGCAAGTCGTGCTTGACCAACCTGACTGCCTTCTATGACATAACTGGCTCTGTGAATATGGGGAAAGCAGTGGATGTGTTATTCCTTGACTTTAGCAAAGCTTTTGATATGATCTCCCACAGTATTCTTGCCAGCAAGTTAAGAGAGTATGGATTAGATGAATGGACTATAAGGCGGATAGAAAGCTGGCTAGATCGTTGGGCTCAGCGGGTAGTGATCAATGGTTCCATGTCTAGTTGGCAGCCAATATCAAGTGGAGTGCCCCAGGGGGGTTGGTCCTGGAGCTGGTTTTGTTTAACATCTTCATTAATGATTTGGATGATGGGATGGATTGCATCCTCAGCAAGTTTGCAGATGACACTAAGCTGGGGAGAGAGGTAGATATGCTGGAGGGTAGGAATAGGGTCCAGAGTGATCTAGACAAATTGGAGGATTGGGCCAAAAGAAATCTGATGAGCTTCAACAAGGGCAAGTGCAGAGTCCTGCACTTAGGACAGAAGAATCCCATGCACTGCTACAGGCTGGGGACCGACTGGCTATGCAGCAGTTCTGCAGAAAAGGACCTGGTGATTACAATGGACAAGAAGTTGGATATCAGTCAACAGTGTGCCCTTGTTGCCAAGAAAGCTAATGGCATATTGGGTTGCATAAGTAGGAGCACTGCCAGTAGCTCAAGGGAAGTGATTATTTGGCACTGGTGAGGACAAATCTGGAGTACTGCTCCAGTTTTGGGCCCCCCACTACAGAAGGGATGTGAACAAATTGGGGAGAGTCCAGTGGAGGGCAACGAAAATGATTAAGGGGCTGGGACTTACGAGGAGAGGCTGAAGGAACTGGGCTTATTTAGTCTGCAGAAGAGAAGAATGAGGGGCGATTTGATAGCAGCCTTCAGCTACCTGAAAGGAGGATGGAGCTCGGCTGTTCTCAGTGGTGGCAGATAATAGAACAAGGAGCAATGGTCTCAAGTTCCAGTGGGGAAGGTTTAGGCTGGATAGTAGGAAACACTATTTCACTAGGAAGGTGGTGAAGCACTGGAATGGGTTACCTAGGGAGGTGGTGGAATCTTCTTCCTTAGAGGTTTTTAAGGCCCAACTTGACAAAGCCCTGGCTGGGATGGTTTAGTTGGGGTTGGTCCTGCTTTGAGCAGAGAGTTGGACTAGATACCTCCTGAGGTCTTGTCCAACTCCAATCTTCTATGATTCTATGGACAATGGACTGCACGAAGGCAGACTTTAGCAAACTCAGAGAATTGGTAGGTAAGATCCTGTGGGAAACAAATCTAAGGGAAAATAGAGTTCAGGAAAGTTCATATTTTTTTAAAGAGACATTATTAAGGGCACAAGAGAAAACTATCCCAATGCAAAGGAAAGATAGGAAGTATGGTAAAAGATCAAGAGATCTTCAGTGACCTGAAACTTATAAAAAGGTCATACAACAAGTGGAAAGTAGGTCAAATTACAAAGGATGAATATTAAAAAACCAACACAAGCATGTAAGGACAAAATCAGAAAGGCCAGGGCACAAAATGAGCTTAAACTAGCTAGGAAGATAAAAGGTAACAGGAAAACGTTTTACAAATATACTAGAAGCAAGAGGAAGACCAAGGACAGAGTAGGCCCATTACTCACTGAGGAGCAAAAGATGATGATAGAAAACGCAGCAACAGTCAAAGTGTTAGATGCCTTCTTTGTTTCAGCTGTAACCAAAAAGATTAGCAGTGATTGGAGGATTAACATAGTGAACATCAGTGTAAATGGGGTAGGATCAGGTCAGATGTCTTCAAGTTGGCAGAACCTGACAAAATACAGTCTAGAATACTCAAGGAACTGGCTGAAGAGATCTCTGAGCCATTAGTGACTAGGGTTAGGATTCTCTCTGAGAACTTATAGAGGATGGGAAAGATCCCAGAGAAGCGGAAAAGGGCAAATATAGAACCTATCTATAAAAAGGGGAATAATGACAACTCAGGGAATTACAGACCAGCTGGCTTAGCTTGAGCACCTGGAAAGGTAACAGAGCAAATATGTATGTTGAATCCAGACACCAACTCCAAACTGCCCAGGTTAATAAGACTACCCTTGCTCTGAAACCTCCAGGCATATCTGAGGAGCTCCCAGTTAATTTTGTCCGTTCTGACCTCCTGGAGATGGACAACGAGTTTATTAAAGACGCCAAGGTAAATGGCAGGATGTGCCAAGTATGTAAAGACACAGGAGCCCAGATCACACTTGTCAGGAAAGATATGATTAAGGAATCTAATATGCTCCCAGGGAGAAGCTAACACTCCTTGCCTGGGGGAAACCTGAATTCAGCATGCCTTTGGTTCACAGTGAACTAGAGTAGGAAGGTTGAAGGTGGGTGTTCTCCATCATATACCTGTGGATGTATTGGTGGGGAATTATATTATTTCACTGCATAGGGCTGTTAATATTGTGACCCAGAGCAAGAGAGAGGATGTTCCCAGGTTTCCAAATGTAAATCCTGCAGAGGGGGAGGCAGCTGAAGGGGGAGGGGAGACCTCTGCACTGTTAGCAGCAGAGGGTGATGGTATGTCCACAGGGGAGAGGGACAAGGAATCAGCCCTCAGTGCAAGCAAAAGCTAAGGGGAGTTTGCTGCTGAATCAAGTGCAGACAACTCATTGGGAAAACATTCTAATAGTGTCCAAGATAAAGAGAGCAGGGGAAGGTTTAGGGAGGAGGGCAGAATATACAGGGAAGCTCCAGTGGGGAAAAATAGATGCCACCCTACAGAGAGCTAACAGTACTCAAAAAGCATCATGTGGAGCTACTGCTGCTAGCCTACCATTTCCAGTTTGCTAAGTACCTAGGGACAAAAAGTTATGAGAGGCTAAGAAAAAACCTGTATTGGCCAAATATCCAGAATCAAGTAAGGGAGTACAACAAAACTTGTGACTTATGTCAAAAGCGGGAAAAGGCCACAGGTCTCTATACAGCTCCACCACATCCTTTATCAGTGATTAAAGAAGGGTTTTATAAGGTCACCCTGAATCTCATAAGGCCATTATCTGGGCCATGCCAAAAGGGGAAAAGATTTATATTAGTGGTGGATTTTGCTGCCAGATATCTGGAAGTGGTCACTCTGTCAAACATGGAAAATGGAACAGTTGCAGACGCACTGTTTACCATATTTAGCAGGGTGAGCTTTCCAAAAGAGATCTTATCAGATCGTGGTTCAAATTTCATGTCCCACCTATTTTGAGAGTTATGGAGGATGTGTGGGGCAAAACAATTGAGATCTCCCTCATATCACCCCAAAACTGTTGAGTCATGGGGACCTTAAAGTCTATGTTAAAAATGTATGAGAACAGGAGGGCAATTGACTTGGATGTAATGTTGCCCTATTTGTTATGGTCTCACCAGGAAGTGCCCCAACAGTCATGGGGTTCATCCCACTTGACCTCCCTTATGGGAGAAAAGTCAAGGGCCCTCTGGATCTTATCAAAAATTCCTGGGAGGGTGGCCCTGAAGCAGAAGGGGAATTGATGGCTGAGTTTGTGAAAAAGTTTAGAGAGGATTTCCCTGGGTGTGCACAGATGAGTCTCTCTCACTCTGTAAGCTTTTGGTCACTCCAGACACCTTGGGAAACTCTGAAATGTGTCACAAAGTGATGGTTTTCTGCACAATATTCTTTTTCTGAGATCTGGCACTTCCTATTTGTCAACATCATAGATCTTAGTTTTCAGCCTCCTAGCACTGATGAAGGTGGATTTACGGAGGATAACTGACAAGGTAAACCAGGAAAGCAGAAAATTCAAACTGAAGATCAGCACAGAGAAGACAAAAATGATGGTAACTGGAAGACAAGAGGAAGAGGTAATGATCAAAATTGGAGACAACTGGAACAAGTAGAAAAATGAGTGTATCTTGGAGGACTAGTATAGAAGAACAGGAATTGTGAAGATGACATAAAAAGAAGAACTGGATTAGCTATACTGCATTCAGCAAACTGCAAGACCAGGAAGACTTAAAGACATTTAGATAAAAATGAAAATAGCATATATAAGACTACTGTCATGTCAATACTACTGTAGGGGTGGGAATGTTGGAGTGGCAGGAAAGCCAATGAATGTAAGATATTGACTGCAGAGATTAACAGGCTGAGGGGAATAACTGAGAGTGTCAAGACTGCAGAAAATAAAAAATAGAGTGATAAGAAAATGGCTAGGGCAAGAAATAAGGCTGTTACAGAAGATTCAAGAAAGATGACGATGATTTGGACATATGTCGAGAAGGGACCCGGAAAGGATACCAGAATTTGTGATACATACCAGAGTGCAAGGAACTAGAAATAGAAGACCACGGATGGGAGTAGAAATTCTTAAACCCTTTCTGAGGGATCTGATACCTCTTCAAAGCTACAATATTTGAGAGAAATGAGGAGGCTAGACTCTTCCAAAGGTCTTTCACAGGCTCTGTGAATCTATGAATGAATGATTAATGGCCCTTTATGGATTAGCATTGCCAATTGCATGGGAAAGTCAGATGGCGAATACTGAAAAGTTTGTGAGCTTTCTCCTATATAATGGGTAGCTCAAGATCGTATAAGATGATCTGGAGTAATAGAAATGGGATGAAATTTAATAGTGCAAAGTGCAAGGTCATGCATTTAGGGACTAACAACAAGAATTTTTGCTATAAAGTGGGGCTGTATCAGTTGGAAGTGACAGAGGAGAAGAAAAATCTGAGTGTATTGGCTGATCACAGGATGACTATGAACTAGCAATATGATGCAGCTGTGAAAAAGGCTAATGCAGTCCTAGGATGCATCAGCCGAAGTATTTCCAGTAGAGATGGGGAAGTGTTAGTACCATTATACAAGGCACTGGTGAGACCTCATCTGGAATACTGGGTGCAGTTCTGGTCTCCCATGTTTAAGAAAGATAAATTCAAACTGGAACAGGTGCAGAGAAGGGCTACTAGGATGATCTGAGGAATGGAAAACCTGCCTTATGAGAGGAGACTCAAAGAGCTTGACCTGTTTAGCCTAACCAAAAGAAGGCTTAGGGGAGATATGGTTGCTCTCCATAAATACATCAGAGAGATAAATATCAAAGAGGGAGAGGAGTTATGTAAGTTAAGTGCCAACGAGTGCCAACGTGGACATAAGAACAAATAGATATAAACTGGCCATAAACAATTTTAGGTTAGAAATTAGATGAAGGTTTCTAGCCATTAGAGGTGTGATGTTCTGGAACAGCCTCCCAAGGGGAACAATGGGGACAAAAACCTAACTGGCTTCAAGACTGAGCTTGATACATTTATGGAGACAGTTGTATGATGAGACTATCATAGCATAGACTCATAGACTTTAAGGTCAGAAGGGACCGTTATGATCATCTAGTCTGACCTCCTGCACAACGCAGGCCACAGAATCTCACCCACCCACTCCTGTAACAAACACTTAAACTATGTCTGAGTTACTGAAGTCCTCAAATTGTGGTATAAAGATCTCAAGGTGCAGCGAATCGTCCAGCAAGTGACCCATGCCCCATGCTGCCGAGGAAGGCGAAAAACCTCCAGGGCCTCTGCCAGTCTGCCCTGGAGGACAATTCCTTCCCAACCCCAAATATGGTGATCAGTTAAACCCTGAGCATGTGGGCAAGACTGACCAGCCAGCACCCAGGAAAGAATTCTTTGTAGTAACTCAGATCCCATCCCATCTAACATCCCATCACAGACCACTAGGCATACTTACCTGCTGATAATCAAAGATCAATTGCCAAATTAATTGCCAGAATTAGGCTATCCCATCATACCATCCCCTCCATAAACTTATCAACCTTAGTCTTATAACCAGATATGTCTTTTGCCCTGACTACTCCCCTTGGAAGGCTGTTCCAGAACTTCACTCCTCTAATGGTTAGAAACTTTCGACTGATTTCAAGTCTGAACTTCCTAGTGTCCAGTTTATATCCATTTGTTCTTGTGTCCACATTGGTACTAAGCTTAAATAATTCCTCTCCCTCCCTGATATTTAATCCCTCTGATATATTTATAAAGAGCAGTCATATCCCCCCCTCAACCTTCTTTTGGTTAGGCTAAACAAGCCAAGCTCTTTGAGTCTCCTTTCATATGACAGGTTTTCCATTCCTCAGATCATCCTAGTAGCCCTTCTCTGTACCTGTTCCAGTTTGAATTCATCCTTCTTAAACATGGGAGAGCAGAACTGCACACAGGATTCCAGATGAGGTCTCACCAGTGCCTTATATAACGGTATTAACACCTCCTCATTTTTGCTGGAAATACCTCGCCTGATGCATCCTAAAACTGCATTAGCTTTTTTAACAGCCATATCACATTGGTGGCTCATAGTCATCCTGTGACCAACCAATACTCGGAGGTCCTTCTCCTCCTCTGTTACTTCCAACTGACGTGTCCCCAATTTATAACTAACATTTTTGTTATTAATCCCTAAATGCATGACCCTGCACTTTTCACTATTAAATTTCATCCTATTACTATTACTCCAGTTTACAAGGTCATCCAGATCTTCCTGTATGATATCCTGGTCCTTCTCTGTGTTAGCAATACCTCCCAGCTTTGTATCATCCACAGACTTTATCAGCACATTCCCACTTTTTGTGCCAAGGTCAGTAATAAAAAGATTAAATAAGATTGGTCCCAAAACTGATACCTGAGAAACTCATAGACTCTAGGACTGGAAGGGACCTCGAGAGGTCATCCAGTCCCCTGCCCTCATGGCAGGACCAAATACTGTCTAGACCATCCCTAAAAGACATTTATCTAACCTACTCTTAAATATCTCCAGAGATGGAGATTCCACAACTTCCCTAGGCAATCTATTCTAGTGTTTAACTACCCTGACAGTTAGGAACTTTTTCCTAATGTCCAACCTAAATTTCCCTTGCTGCAGTTTAAGCCCATTGCTTCTTGTTCTATCATTGGAGGCTAAGGTGAACAAGTTTTCTCCCTCCTCCTGATGACACCCTTTTAGATACCTGAAAACTGCTATCATGTCCCCTCTCAGTCTTCTCTTTTCCAAACTAAACAAACCCAATTCCTTCAGCCTTCCTTCATAGGTCATGTTCTCAAGACCTTTAATCATTCTTGTTGCTCTTCTCTGGACCCTCTCCAATTTCTCCACATCTTTCTTGAAATGCGGTGCCCAGAACTGGACACAATACTCCAGTTGAGGCCTAACCAGCGCAGAGTAAAGCGGAAGAATGACTTCTCGTGTCTTGTTTACAACACACCTGTTAATGCATCCCAGAATCACGTTTGCTTTTTTTGCAACAGTATCACACTGTTGACTCATATTAAGCTTGTGGTCTACTATGACCCCTAGATCTCTTTCTGCCATACTCCTTCCTAGTCAGTCTCTTCCCATTCTGTATGTGTGAAACTGATTGTTCCTTCCTAGGTGGAGCACTTTGCATTTATCTTTATTGAACTTCATCCTGTTTACCTCAGACCATTTCTCCAATTTGTCCAGATCATTTTGAATTTTGACCCTGTCCTCCAAAGCAGTTGCAATCCCTCCCAGTTTGGTATCGTCCGCAAACTTAACAAGCGTACTTTCTATGCCAACAACTAAATCATTGATGAAGATATTGAACAGAACCGGTCCCAAAACAGACCCCTGCAGAACCCCACTTGTTATACCTTTCCAGCAGGATTGGGAGCCATTAACAACTACTCTCTGAGTACGGTTATCCAGCCAGTTATGCACCCACCTTATAGTAGCCCCATCTAAATTGTACTTTCCTAGTTTATCTATAAGAATATCATGCGAGACTGTATCAAATGCCTTACTAAAGTCTAGGTATATCACATCCACCGCTTCTCCCTTATCCACAAGGCTCGTTATCCTATCAAAGAACGCTATCAGATTAGTTTGACACGATTTGTTCTTTATAAATCCATGCTGGCTATTCCCTATCACCTTACCACCTTCCAAGTGTTTGCAGATGATTTCTTTGATTACCTGCTCCATTATCTTCCCTGGCACAGAAGTTAAACTAACTGGTCTGTAGTTTCCTGGGTTGTTTTTATTTCCCTTTTTATAGATGGGCACTATATTTGCCCCCTTCCAGTCTTCTGGAATCTCCCCCGTCTCCCATGATTTCCCAAAGATAATAGCTAGAGGCTCAGATACCTCTTCTATTAACTCCTTGAGTATTCTAGGATGCATTTCATCAGGCCCTGGTGACTTGCAGGCATCTAATTTTTCTAAGTGATTTTTACTTGCTCTTTTTTTATTTTCTCTTCTAAACCTACCCTCTTCCGGTAAGCATTCACTATACTAGACATTCCTTCAGACTTCTCAGTGAAGACTGAAACAAAGAAGTCATTAAGCATCTCTGCCATTTTCAAGTCTCCCGTTACTGTTTCCCCCTCCTCACTGAGCAGTGGGCCTACCCTGTCCTTAGTCTTCCTCTTGCTTCTAATGTATTGATAAAAAGCCTTCTGGTTTCCCTTTATTCCCATAGCTAGTTTGAGTTCATTCTGTGCCTTTGCTTTTCTAATCTTGCCTCTGCATTCCTGTGTTATTTGCCTATATTCATCCTTCGTGATCTGACCTAGTTTCCATTTTTTATATGACGCCTTTTTATTTTGTAGGTCACGCAAGATCTCAAGGGTAAGCCAAGGTGGTCTTTTGCCACATTTTCTATCTTTCCTAACCATCGGAATAACTTGCTTTTGGGCCCTTAATAGTGTCCCTTTGAAAAACTGCCAACTTTCCTCAGTTGTTTTTCCCCTCAGTCTTAATTCCCATGGGACCTTACCTATCAGCTCTCTGAGCTTACCAAAATCCGCCTTCCTGAAATCCATTGTCTCTATTCTGCTGTACTCCCTCCACTAGTAATCTCCTTCCAGCCTGACAGTTCACCTTTCAGTATGACCCGTTGTAGTCTCCCCTTATCCACCTTTCAATTTTCATATTCATCCCCATCTTTTCCAATTTAACTAATAATTCCCCATGTGGAACCATACCAAATGCCTTACTGAAATCAAGGTAAATTAGATCCACTGCGTTTCCTTTGTCTAAAAAATCTGTTACCTTCTCAAAGAAGGAGGTCAGATTGGTTTGGCACTATCTACCTTTTGGAAAACCATGTTGTTATTTTGTCCCAGTTACCATTGACCTCAATGTCCTTAACTACCTTCTCCTTCAAAATTTTTTCCAAGACCTTACATACTTCAGATGTCAAACTAACAGGCCTACAGTTACTCGGATCACTCTTTTCCCTTTTCTTAAAAATAGGAACTATGTTAGCAATTCTCCAGTCGTGCGGTACAACACCTGAGTTTACTGATTCATTAAAAATTCTTGCTAATGGGCTTGCAATTTCATGTGCCAGTTCCTGTAATATTCTTGGATGAAGATTATCTGGGTCCTCCACTTTTGTCCCATTAAGCTGTTCGAATTTGGCTTCTACCTCGGATGTAGTAATATCTACCTCCATATCCTCATTCCCATTTGTCATCCTGCCATTATTCCTAAGATCCTCATTAAAGACTGAGGCAAAGTATTTGTTTAGATATTGGGCCATGCCTAGATTATCCTTAACCTCCATTCCCATCCTCAGTGTTTAGCGGTCCCACTTCTTCTTTCTTTGTTTTCTTCTTATTTATATGGCTATAGAACCTTTTACTATTGGTTTTAATTCCCTTTGCAAGGTCCAACTCTACATGGCTTTTGGCCTTTCTCACTTCATCCCTACATGTTCTGACCTCAATAAGGTAGCTTTCCTTGCTAATCCCTCCCATCTTCCACTCCTTATAGGCTTTCTGCTTTTTCTTAATCACCTCTCTGAGATGCTTGCTCATCTAGCTTGGTCTACAACTCCTGCCTATGATTTTTTTCCCCTTTCTTGGGATGCAGGCTTCTGATAGTTTCTGCAACTTTGACCTGAAGTAATTCCAGGCCTCCTCTGCCTTTAGATCCACAAGTTCTTCAGTCCAATCCACTTCCCTAACTAATTTCCGTAATTCTTTAAGGTTAGCCCTTTTGAAATAAAAAACCCTAGTCCCAGATCTATTTTTGTTTATCCTTCCATCTAGTTTTAACTGAATTAGCTTATGATCACTTGAACCAAGGTTGTCCCCTATAACCACTTCTTCTATGAGGTCCTCACTACTCACCAAAACCAAATCTAAAATGGCATCTCCTCTTGTTGGTTCTTCAACTACTTGGTGAAGAAATCCATCAGCTATCGCATCCAGAAAAATCTGAGCCCTATTATTGTTACTAGCACTTGTCCTCCAGTCTGTATCTGGGAAGTTAAAGTCTCCCATGATCACACAATTCCCATTAGTGTTTACTTCCTTAAAAACATTAAAGAGGCCTCTATCCATATCCAAATCAGATCCCAGCGGTCTGTAGCACACCCCAAGCACTATCTCAGGGGAGGCTCTATTAGCTTTCTTTCCCAATGTGATTTTTGCCCAGACAGACTCTGTCTTATCCATTCCATCACTTCTTATTTCTTTACAGTCTGCCTCATCCTTGATATACAATGCTACTCCACCACCTTTGCCTTTATTTCTGTCTTCCCTTCAATACCTGTACTCCAGTCATGACTACTATTCAATCATGCTTCTGTTATCCCTATAATATCCGGTTTTACTTCCTGCACCAGTAGCTCTAGTTTCTGCACTTTGTTACCTAGGCTCCTCGCATTAGTGTACAGACATCTTAATTTTTGCCGTTTGGCTTCACTGACATTCTTCACCCAGTTAGGCACAGACATTCTACCACCAGTATCACCTATTAGACTGATATCTACACTACACGACCTGCGACTGCTAGCAGCAAATATCCCCAACGGTCAGAGACAGGCCACTAGCTGGGGAGGGCTGTGAGTCACTACAGTGAATTCTTTCCCAGGTGTCACGCTGTGGGTCTTTCCCACATGCTCAGGGTTTAACTGACCACTGTATTTGGGGTCAGGAATTTCCCCTCAGGGCACTTTGACTGAGACGCCTTCCTCTGCATGGGTCACTTGCAGGTTTGAACTAGTGTAAATGGTGGATTCTCTGTAACTTGAAGTCTTTAAATCACAGATTTGAGGCTTCAGTAACTCAGCCAGAGGTTAGGAGTCTATTTCAAGAGTCAGTGAGTGAGATTCTGTGGCCTGCGATGTGCAGGAGGTCAGACTAGATGATCATGATGGTCCCCTCTGACCTTAAAGTCTATGAGTCTACGAATCTAATCAGTCTGATATACTTCACAGCAGACCTAGCCTGGAACTCATCTGAGGCAGGAATTGGGGGGGTGTCACTGCTTTGTCCAGTGATGATAAGGTCTTTCGAAGACATGGGAGGGAAAGGGTTAGGAAGCTCTTGAGGCTCTCAGAGTAATATCCTCTTCCCTGTCTTGCTCTCTATCTTCATCCTCCTCCTGTTCTGGTTCTTGGAAGTTGAACAAGTTCTAGAGGGCTTAGTAGGGGGATCTCAAAACACCCAATAAGGCCCAGGTGGAAACTGAAGGTTAAGACTATGGAGGAGATGGAGCTCATGGAGAAGAAGGTATAACGAGAGGGAGATATTTAGGAGGGTTTCTCTGTGATCAGGGAGTGGAGAATGGGAGGATGATGCAGGTCTAGCCAACAGGCAAGGAACTGGTGATGGTTCCCTGTTTAATTCAGGGAAAAGGGAATGGGCAGGAGATAAGAACTGCTCATGCTCTACAGGTGGTGTTGAGCTCTCTGAGCAAGGGTGAGAGGTGGTTGATAGCAGTAGCAGGTATTGTGGCACCTGACACATTGGGCTGCAGTTGGTATGGAAGGCTCAACATGTGCATTACACCTGCTAGAACTGTCAAGGACTCCACTCTGGGTGCCAATTCTGGGACTGACAGCTTGGCAACAAGGAGTGTTAATTGGTATCAGGCTTCGGTGCTGGGGTGGATTTCATTTTCCTCAGATCTGAGCCGTTGAAGGACTCAGTCATTTTAGACTTTTCAGCATGATTAAGCCTAAGGCCTGACAATTTTGGATAGACAGTGCTTATGGCTCTTCTGTGGTCTCTTTGTCCTATCCAGTTCTGGGTAGGAGGGTCAGTGCAAAGAGTCTCCCCGGGAATGGAGCTCTTCCTGCCCTTCCTCGAGGTGGAAGTAGTACCAGGCTTCAGTGCCAGGCTCCCTGCCAGTGCCAAACTTGTCTTAAGGAATGGCCGAATGTCAATAGAGAGGGCTGTGGGCACTTAGTGATGGGAATTAGGGCTAGCTACACTAGACATGCTACAGCTGCATCAATGCAGTTATGTCACTGTAGCGTGTCCCATTGGCATAATAAATCCATCTCTGGGAGTGGTAGTGCTGTCCACACTGGTGCTTAGGTCGGTGTAACTTACATCACTCAGGGGGCATCTTATTCACACCTCTGAGTGACATGTTATACTGATGTAAGTGACCTGGCCGTAGCAGTCGAATCCCTAATTATAGGACACTGAAGAGGATCTGTGAGAAGAGAGTGACTTGAGTCAGAGAGACTTCCTTTGTTCCTCTAATGGATCATATCAGGATCCAGTGTTCCTCTAATGGATCACATCAGGAGGAAGTCAAGTATCAGAGGGGTAGTCGTGTTAGTCTGGATCTGTAAAAGCAGCAAAGAGTCCTGTGGCACCTTATAGACTAACAGATGTTTTGGAGCATGAGCTTTCGTGGGTGAATACCCACTTCGTCGGATGCATGTAGTGGAAATTTCCAGGGGCAGGTATATATATGCAAGCAAGAAGCAAGCTAGAGATAACGAGGTTAGTTCAATCAGGGAGGATGAGGCCCTGTTCCAGCAGTTGAGATGTGAAAACCAAGGGAGGAGAAACTGGTTTTGCAGTTGGCAAGCCATTCACAGTCTTCGTTTAATCCTGAGCTGATGGTGTCAAATTTGCAGATGAACTGAAGCTCAGCAGTTTCTCTTTGAAGTCTGGTCCTGAAGTTTTTTTGCTGTAGTATGGCCACCTTAAGATCTGCTATTTTATGGCCAGGAAGCTTGAAGTGTTCTCCTACAGGTTTTTGTATATTGCCATTCCTAATAATCAGGAGGAAGTGTTGTAGTTGGCTATCCCAGGAAAAATGAGTCTTGGGGGAGAAGGGCCAATCCACCGAGCACTGGTCCAGGACATGGCTGAAGAGATACCAACTGTACTCCATCATTGGGAATAAGTGCATCACATGGTGGACAGGGCTTAAAGCTGGAATATTCTGAGTCCACCACTGGCGAGAGGCACCAAAAAGGCAAAAGTGAGGAAGATAGAATTTTTTTTGCTGAAAATGAAATGAAAAAAACCATGCAGGGTGCATGCTGGACAATGCTGGCCAGAGACTCTGAGCCCGTGTGCACGTCATACATGCACACACACACATAGACTCGAAGACGAACCCTGGTTCTCAAGTGTTCAAATGCTCTCAAGCCCTGCAACCTATCACACACCTCCCATTCCCTGCTGCAGGCAGCCAGGCTCTCCACTCCCACCTAGGATAGTCCCACTGGGGCATGCACACCACACACCAACGTCAGCTGCAGGAGGCCAGACCCTCCCACATTTTGCCCCAGGACAGAGGCCAGGAACAAATGGAGGCATGCTCACTACACACTACTCCCAACAAATCAGTCATCATCCAGCCACAATGCAGAAAAATCCTACCCACAATTCAGTGCTGCTGGATTGGAGGGTTCAGTCTAGAATGGGACAGAAACAGGCGATTGCTTCAGGCAGCAGAACAAACTGGATTCCTCAGTACTCTGTGGACTCCCCAGTACCGTGGCTAGGAGGGTCGATGTGGGGAGCTGGGAGCTATATGGCTCCCTATTGCTAGGTCAGTAACTTACCTGTGTTATTTGTGTCATCCACGTATCTGAGATTGCCAACTGCTTCAGGTGACTGGAAGAGAAAAGAGCAGAGGGCAGTGAGCATCAGCCACCAATCATTCTCCCCAGTTGCCTGCCCCAGCACCAGGGACATGGTTACCGGCTAGACATAGCCTATCGCCAAGGCTCTGGTGGCAGAGGGGCTGAATCAAAGGATTCTGAGTGAAAGAGCAAATGACCCCACATTAATGCTCAGTGCCAGAGTTGGGCAGCTTGAGCACTGCCCATAGGCTGGATTCAGGGGAGGAAGGTAGTGTGCCCAGCAGAGTATCCCCTTGCTGCCCTAGTTGGATTAAGAGAAAGTGAGAGAAATAGGTAGGACAGGAGAGGTAAGGAGGACAGAAGATGGGGAGGACAGCAAGAGCAATGAGAATCCACAGCCTCTCTGAAGGCCCTGGACTCTCACCCACAGCCTGCAGCATCTTGTCAGACTGACTTTCTCGGCAGCAGAATCCATTCTGTTTTGGTTCAGTAAACGCTTTCCCTTAGATGAGGCAGGAAGCACAAACAGCCCAGCATATGGCAGCAGCCAGCCTGGGGAAACTCCAGTGCTCCTACTAGTTTCAGAGGCCAAGGTAAACGGAGGCACATTTCAGCAAATGGAATTCTCTGCAAGAGATCTTCTTGGCAGCCCCCTGTCTTGGGATTCATGCCAGGGTGAGACTCAGAATAGTTAAAAAGAAACTAATTTTGCTCAGGGCTATAAGTCTCGAGGTGCTCCAGGGACCAGGCCTATTGCTAAAGGGGCAGGCACAGGGACCTAGCACTTTGTCCTTGATACAGAATCTCTGAGCTCTCTGGGAAAATGGCTTTCTGGAGCAATAGGCTCAGAGTCCTTCAGCGAGTAAAGGAGCTCTCTCCTCCACGACAATGGCTCCACTGGAGTCTTTGCTATTCAGCTCTATATACTGCGTCCATTGCTAGGGATCCATGGCCTGCCCGAGTTACACCAACATATGGACTGCCCCTCCCTGCACCTCGTCATCTCTCACCCTGAGGAGAGCGTGTGAGCAGGGGTGTTACTGTGATTAGTCACTGACATGTTCTGGGCAGTTGTTTCGGAGGGGAGGGGCAAGAGCACTTTGCATTTGGACTAGAAAACACTGAAGGCTTTGTGGTTGTTCCCAGGCTCTGCAGGAGGGAGTTCTATGGTCTTGGGTGAGCCCCAAGAAGCACCATCTCCTGCCACTCAAGTTTCACCCATTGTGCCTGAACAGCAGACTCACTGAGGGTGGGGGAGGTCCTGGAGAGTGAAATGAGCCTCAGCTGTACCAAACCCAGACCTGCTCATGCTTTGGAAACAAGGACAGAGATCTTGGGTTAGCTGCAGGGCTCTATGGGCGCCAACAGAGAGTGGAGCATGGGCCTGAAGTGCCCTGTGTTGCTGAGGCAGCAGCTGTTACCCCAGCATAGTTTCCTCAGGACTGATGCTTTCTAGTGCAGGTAAATAGCAATGCTGTAATCCAAGCGGACTGGCAGGCCTGTGTGATTAATGCCAAGAAGGGATGTGGTCTCTTCCTAGCCACTTAAAAGTGGTAGGAAGCATTACTCATGGCCACTATTGTGTGAGAGTTCCAGAAGATCTCCTGGCCGGTGACGGCCTGGCCAATCGGTGGGTGTGTCCTCTCCCAGTGGAGGCAGCTCCATGGTAGCCTGAGGGAAGAATGCTCCCCTGGCTTGCATTGCTACCTCAGCATGAGCTTGGAAAAAATAATGTTTGATAAGGATTAAAATTCAAAATGATCTGGACAAACTGGAGAAAAGGAGGTAATGCAAAGTACCCTGCTTAGGAAGGAAAAAAACGGTTACTCACCTTTTTGTAACTGTTGTTCTTCAAGATGTGTTGCTTATGTCCATTCCATTGTATGTGTGCGTGCACCCATGTGCACGGCCATCGGATACTTTTGCCTTAGTGGTAGCCGTAGAGCCGGCTGTGGTGCCCTCTGGAGTGCCCCGCTCATGACGTGGTATATCAGGAACGGCTGGCCCTGCACCCTCTTGGTTCCTTCTTGCCGACAACTCCAACAGAGGGGCAGCAGGGCAGGCAATGGAATGGATATGAGCAACACACAGAGCCCTCCACTGGGTACGGCAAATCTGGGTGATCGCTTCAAGCCCCGCAGGCCGCCAGTGCAATTGGCTGCCACCAGGCGCAGTCGGTCCCAGAAATGATGGGTCAGTCCCAGAAGTGATGGATTCGTCACTTCTGCCCTGGGTCCCACGCCCTTCCTAGGGATGGCCCTTGTAACACATCTCAAAGAACAACAGTTACAAAAAGGTAAGATGGGATAGCCTAATTTTGGCAATTAATTGATCTTTGACTATTAGTGGTCAATATGCCCAATGGCCTGTGACGGGCTGTTAGATGGGGTGGGATCTGAGTTACTACAGAGAATTCTTTCCTGGGTGCTGGCTGATGAGTCTTGCCCACATGCTCACAGTTTAGCTGATCGCCATATTTGGGGCCAGGAAGGAATTTTCCTCCAGGGCACATTGGCATAGGCCCTAGGGTTTTTTTGCCTTCCTCTGCAGTGTGGGGCACGGGTCACTTGCTGGAGGATTCTCTACACCTTGAAGTCTTTAAATCATGATTCAAGGATATCAATAGCTCAGATATAGGTTAGCAGTTTATTACAGGAGTGGGTAGGTGAGATTCTGTGGCCTGCGTTGTGCAGGAGGTAGGACTAGATGATCATAATGGTCCCTTCTGACCTTAACATCTATGAGTCTAAGGTGAATAACCATTTTTTCTTCTTTGAGTGCTTGCTCATGTCGATTCCACTGTAGATGACTCATAAGCAGAATCGCAGGAGGTGAGCTGGGAGTTCACAGTCTTATCATAGAATCACAGAATATCAGGGTTGGAAGGGACCTCAGGAGGTCATCTAGTCCAACTCACTGCTCAAAGCTGGACCAATTCCCAACTAAATCATCCCAGCCAGGCCTTTGTCAAGCCTGACCTTAAAAACCTCTATCTCCCTAGGTAACCCATTCCAGTGCTTCACCACCCTCCTAGTGAAAAAGATTTTCCTAATATCCAATCCAAACCTCCCCCACTGCAACTTGAGACCATTACTCCTTGTTATGTCATCAGGTACCACTGAGAACAGTCTAGATCCATCCTCTTTGGAAACCCCTTTCAGGTAGTTGAAAGCAGCTGTCAAATCCCCCCTCATTCTTCTCTTCTGCAGACTAAACAATCCCGGTTCCCTCAGTCTTGCACACTGTAGTACTGCTCTGCTGAAACCAGCATCAGCCTGAGCTTGCAGGATCAGCGCATAGTGTGAGGCAAACGTGGACGAATGACCACGTTGCAGCACGGCAAATTTCCTGGATTGGCACCTGAGCGAGGAAGGCCGCCGATGAGGCCTGCACCATAGTGGAGTGAGCCGTCACAGTCGGTGGTGGGGGCACCTTTTTCAGTTCATAGCAATAGCGGATACAAGCTGTGATTCAGGACGAGATCCTCTGGGTAGACACTGGACGACCCTTCATTCGGTCCACGACAGCAACAAACAGCTGCGTAGACTTACAGAATTGCTTCGTCCTCTCTATGTGGAAGCCCAGAGTCTGCCTAACATCCAAGGTATGCAGCCTGCGCTCCTCATCCATTGCATGAGGCTTCGGGCAAAGAACTGGAAGATATAAGTCCTGATTCGTGTGGGACTGGGAGATGACCTTGGGCAGAAAGGTCAGGTGCAGATGCAGCTGGACCTTGTCCTTATAGAAGATCGTATACAGAGGCTCTGATGTGAGTGCCCTGATCTCAGACACCCTACAGGCTGAAGTTACAGCAACCAAAAAGGAGACCTTCCAGGATAACAGGAGAAGGGAGCAGGAAGCCAGGGGCTCAAAGGGGGGGCCCATGAGCCTAGAAAACACAAGTTTCAGGTCCCAAGGAGGGACCGGGTCTTGGACATGTGGGTAAAGGCACTCCAGACCTTTCAGAAACCGCACTGTCATAGGATGGGCGAAGACCGACCTTCCTTGAAATGTCCCTGTTCCTCTTAGGCCCCTGCAGAGGCTGCCATTGACTAGGAGGTGGGGGAGGCCAGAACGGCTGCCTAGACGACTGAGGCGTGTGCATCCCAGGGAACGGAAGGTCGCCTTTGTGTCCTTTAGGCCATGCAGACATGCATCCGTTTGATCAGAAAACAGGCCAACACCATCAAACGGAAGGTCCTGGATTGAGGCCTGCATCTCCTGGGACAGGCTGGCAGTCTGGAGCCAGGAACTGCTCCGCCTGACCACTCGTGAAGAGAACTCTAGGGCAGCTGAATCGGTGGTGTCCCGGGCTATCTGGAAAGAAGACTGGGCTGCCATGGTCCCTTCCTTCGCCAGGGTGGCAAATTCCTGGGCCGCTTCATGGGACATGGAATCCTTGAACTTGAGGAGAGAGCCCCACATGTTAAAATTATAGTGGTTCAAGAGGGCCTGGTGATTTGCCACCCGAAACTGGAGGGTAGCCATAGAATAAATCTTTCGGCTGAATACGTTGTTTTTTTGCCTCTTTATTCTTAGGGGTAGAACTGGTGAGGCCACGTTTGTCCCATTCACTGGCCACCGACACAACCAATGAACCCGATGGCGGGTGAGTATATAAGTGCTCGAACCCGTTTGTGGAGGCAAAGTACTTGTTTCCGCCCTTTTTGACGTGGGCGGGATGGAAGACGCGGTATGCCAGATGGCCTTGGCGATATTCAGGACCCTATCGTGAACCAGGAGCGCAACCCAGGTTGGGGCTGATGCAGAGAGCACATTAAAAAGCATGTCTGTCTGCTCCTTCACTTGGAGGAACAATTTAGCCACCACCTTGTGGAGCAGAGCCTAATGCTGGCAGAAATCTTCAGGTGGGCTAGCTCTGGAGGTTCCACTACCGTTTTGTCTGGGGAGGAAGAAGATGACTGGATGGCTGTGGGGGGCTAGGTGATGTGGCCTTGGGGGAGGGTGGCCTTGGGTATGTACTGGCTCCTCACCCGAGGCGGTTTTCGGGACGTCCTGCACCGAGCCCAGAGCCGCAGATGCTGGGGGCACTGCCTGTGGTCTGTCTGATGCGGCAACTGAGGGCTGATGGGAATGGGGCACCGGCATGACAGGAACGCCCCATGTGTTCCAATACAGCCATTGGATGGCCACTGGCTTTGGTGCCAGGTCGGCACCAATGCCACTGATGCACCTTCTGGAGCCCACTCATGCTCATAGACTCATAGACTCATAGACTCTAGGACTGGAAGGGACCTCGAGAGGTCATCGAGTCCAGTCCCCTGCCCTCATGGCAGGACCAAATACTGTCTAGACCATCCCCGATAGACATTTATCTAACCTACTCTTAAATATCTCCAGCGATGGAGATTCCACAACTTCCCTAGGCAATCTATTCCAGTGTTTGACTACCCTGACAGTTAGGAACTTTTTCCTAATGTCCAGCCTAAATCTCCCTTGCTGCAGTTTAAGCCCATTGCTTCTTGTTCTATTATTGGAGGCTAAGGTGAACAAGTTTTCTCCCTTCTCCTGATGACACCCTTTTAGATACCTGAAAACTGCTATCATGTCCCCTCTCAGTCTTCTCTTTTCCAAACTAAACAAACCCAATTCCTTCAGCCTTCCTTCATAGGTCATGTTCTCAAGACCTTTAATCATTCTTGTTGCTCTTCTCTGGACCCTCTCCAATTTCTCCACATCTTTCTTGAAATGCGGTGCCCAGAACTGGACACAATACTCCAGTTGAGGCCTAACCAGCGCAGAGTAAAGCGGAAGAATGACTTCTCGTGTCTTGTTTACAACACACCTGTTAATGCATCCCAGAATCATGTTTGCTTTTTTTGCAACAGTATCACACTGTTGACTCATATTAAGCTTGTGGTCCACTATGACCCCTAGATCTCTTTCTGCCATACTCCTTCCTAGACAATGCTGTCTGGGCAAGAGACTGAATTGTGCCTCCGAGCCTGCGAAATTGTCTCCCTGCGGCAACCAGGGAAGGGCTGTGGAGCCTTGTGTCTTATGGCTCATGGTTGCTGCTGGAGACCGGTGCTTGCACCAGTCTGACCAGTGCCAGGGGTAGGGGGAGTGGTGTCGGGGAGTGCCCTCAAGGTCTCAGTGATGGTAACCAATGGTGAGACAAGAACTGGTACTGGGGTGATCGACAATGCCTGGGTGAACCTCTGCGCGACGACGGAGATCAAGAGCGCAGTGCTGGCAACTTGTAATGACTAGCCGGAGACCTGGGCTGATGTGGAGAGCAAGAACGTGGTGACCTCTGGCTCTGTCTTGGCTCCGGAGACCGGCGTCACTCATCTGATTTGTGTGAGGCCTTTCTGGTGGACTTGCCCTCAAGGGAGCCTTAGCCTGGTCCTTTGCTACACACGGCGGAGGCGCTGTGGACTCTTCTGGTGCCGAGCCCTCATAGGGGGCCAGTTGTGCCATTTGCTTAGGTCCTTCACCACTACCCAGAGTTGGTGGCGGGTCCTTTCTGAGGGAGGAACCCCCCGTGGCTGAACCCTTCAATGGGTCTGGAGTGGGCATAAGGCCCAAACAGGGTCCTTTACCCACAGTCCCCTGGTCGGGCTTGGCTGGTGCCATCTTCTTAGGCTTCCTCTTCGGCACCGGTGACGGTGATCGGTGCCAGAAGGACCCCAGTGCTGGAAGTGTGCTACGCACCGAAGTTGAAGCACTGGGTTCCAGTTTGGGCCATGCTGGCTCTGAAGCTGGATGCACAGCAGCCTACATCAAGAGGGCCCTGAGGTGGCTGTCGTGCTCCTTGTGGGTCTGTGGATGAAAGTTCTGGCAGATACAACAGCGCTCCCTTATATGGGTTTCCCCGAGGGACTGCAAATAATTCTCGTGTGGGTCACTACAGGCATAGGTCTGTTACAGGACAAGCAGGGCTTGAAACCTGGAGATCGGGGCATGCCCCGTCAGGGGCAAAGTCCCTGCTGGGACACTATCTAACTAAACAGTTAACACTGACAACTATTTGCAGAGAAGCACAAGGCTGAACAGACAAAGAAAAATGCTGACTACTTGTGAAGCAAGGGACGGAAGTGCTCCGACTGACCACCATGGGCAGTAAGAAGGAACTGAGAGGGCGCAGGGCCGGCAGTGCCTGATATACTGCACCATGAGCACGGCACTCCAGAGGCCATAGCCAGCCCCACGGGTACTGCTAAGCCAAAGGCTCTGACAACCATGCATGTGAGCGCATGCACACCTATAATGGAATCGACATGAGCAAGTAGTCGAAGAAGAACAATCAGTTGTACTCATACAAAATGGGAAATGACTGCTTAGGAGAGAGTACTGCGGAAAGGGATCTGGGGGTCATAGTGGATCACAAGCTAAATATAACTGAACAGTGTAACACTGTTGCAAAAAAAGTGAAAATCATTCTGGGATGTGTAAGCAGGAATGTTGTAAGCAAGACACAAGAAGTAATTCTTCTGCTCTACTCTGCACTGATTAGACCTCAGCCAGAATATTGTATACAGTCCTGGGCAACACATTTCAGGGAAGATGTGTACGAACTGGAGGAAGTCCAGAGAAGAGCAACAAAACTGATTAAAGGTCTAGAAAACATGACCTCTGAGGGAAGATTGAAAAAATTAGGTTTGTTTAGTCTGGAAAAGAGAAGACTGAGAGGGGACATGATTACAGTTTTCAAGGATGTAAAAGGTGGTTACAAGGATGAGGCAGAAAAATTGTTTTTCTTAATCTCTGAGGCTAGGACAAGAAGCAATGGGCTTAAATTGCAGCAAGGGCGGTTCAGGTTGGACATTAGGAAAAACTTTCTGTCAGGGTGGTTAAGCACTGGAATAAATTGCCTAGGGAGGTTGTGGAATCTCTATCATTGGAGATTTTTAAGAGCAGGTTAGACAAACACCTGTCAGGGGTGGTGTAGATAATACTTAGTCCTGCCATGAGTGCAGGGGACTGGACTAGATGAGCTAGAGAGAGCCCTTCCAGTCCTTTGATTTTATGAATGATTAGTCTGTTTCAGCAGTGATTTCCCAACATCAGCACTTACATTTCTGTCCCTCTCTCTTCATCTGGCCCAGGTGTCTGAAAATGATTTGTGCCTGTGGTCACAATGAAGACATTTAGAGACTACAGAGCAGTAACCATCTGAGGCTGGCCAAAATTGTAACTAAGGGATAACCCTGAATAACAGTATAGACCAAACCCATAACTGCTACCTTGAGCTCTGCTAATGCCAGTCTAGCTCTGGAGGATAAACGGTGAGACTCCTGGGCCTGAGATCTTTGCCTCCTGATAGCAAATTACCGCTGTAATAAATGAGTGCTGGGAAACTACTCTTCATTTGCTGGCTCCCACCCCATCCTGGGCCAGGGTAACAAAGGTAATACCCCTGGGGGCTACTGTTACATCTTCCTTTTTGAAAATCAATGTGAATTAACCCTAATATCAGCCAAAACAGCCACCCCAGACAAACAGCTTGTTAATGACATATCTAGACAGAAACACTGAGGCTGGTGGCTGGGGAGATGACCTAACACAGCACGGATGAGAGGATTATTCTCTGCTACAGACAGCTGTCCATAACTGTTATCTCTGAGGCCCGATGCCTCTGACCACATGACCACTGCTCAGTTTCTCTGCAGTGGTCTATTCAGCTGCTGAGGTGGATCTGTCACCTGGAGTCTGTTTGCTGTCCCTGATATTTCACTGTCAGTGACTGGCTGGGGGTGTGTTCCTTCTGGGAGCAGCATTCTGGAGGTCCTCAGAAAGCAGAGCTCTAGTGTCCTCTTTGGCTTTGTGGAGATGTCTCAAGTTCCTTGCATAGGACTGACCCTCAGGGTTTGTAACATTGGTGCTGCTGGTACAGCTATTCCTTGGCAGGTTGTCAGCCACATTCTGGTTTGAAGTCAATATTCCTCCAACTTGCAATGGAATAACTGTTTGGCATTCTTGTCGTAACATTTCTTCTGTTTAGTTCCCTGGTGCTTAGCTATTTGTTAATTATGTCAGGGTCAACAGCCTCTCACTCAAACAGTTTGTCAGATGTTGGCACCAACGTTTTTGCCCACAAATCCCCTGTTTGGTAACCCTAAAAGCATTAGGAGGTGTGTGGTGATATTTTAACAGTGCTAACAATGGATGCTTTAAATCCACAAGATTTAAAAAAAATCCAGCTGTTTGTTATTTGGATTGATTTTTCCACAATCCCATTTGACTGCTTGTAATAAAGAGCTTGAACTGATGGATCAGCAAATTGCTAAAATGAGTAACTCATGAATTGCTCTTACAGGTCAGAGGGAGGTCACTACTCATGCCACACCACTGCATCCTGCATGGAAAGGGCTCTGAGGACTAGTTTCCTGTCTCAATAATTCTGTTTCTGTGGTTCCTTGTCAGGTCCAGAGTGGTACCAGATCTCTCATTAGCAGTAGCTGCTCAGCTAAAGAGTCTGGGGAACAGAGGGTGGAAAGGTAAATTGGAGTTCTGGTTGGCATAAACTCTCTGGTTTTACATGGAAGCTGCAGCTGCAACAACTGCTAGTTGTGCACAAACATCCAGTAGATTGTGAGGCTTCTCCTGTACTAGGCAAGAGGAACTTTTCATTCCTAGTCAGCTGGAGAAGAAACTCCTGGGAAGCTTTGGCATCACCCATCACAATGGTCCTTTATGAATGATTCTTACTTAGAAGGGAGATCTTCAAGGTCACGAGAGAGGGAAACATGTTCTGTGGAATACAGCTCAGTTTCTTGAAGATGCCCAAAGGCCACGAGCATGTCAGCTAGTCAGGCTTCCACTTAATCCCAGAAGAGTCAGGGAGACTGCATCAGCAGCCCCGTTTGTCTCAGCTCCACCCACAGAAGGAGCTGCAGAGACTCTTTGGCATGATTGCTAAGAACAATGAATTAATGACCTGGTCTCTAGATGTCCCACGAGGTGGGATGGGATCCAGGCTCTCCCACTCTCTTTCCGTGACGTACACCATGATTCTGCCATATTCCAAAGACATTTCACCCACAGTACACATCCCCACCCTGAGAGACCCCCTATTAGACCTCTAAGTCACATAACAGAGCTTCAGGTGAGGGCAAGCCAACCAGAACCAGACCCTGATTGCTTAGTTGGCAATTGAGTGAAGACAGGAATTCTGCATGCAGCTTATACCTGAATTTCGTAAACAGGTTTGGAAGAAGGAATAGCGGCAAATTCCCGGTAGTCAAACTTCTTTTCAGACATGGACTGGAAGGGACAGCAAGAGAAGAGAGAGAGAGAAAGAGAGAGTGAGCGAGGGATCAGCAGCAAGCAGAGGGTTGCAGTACACTGTGGAAAGGCTTATCAGGAGACCAGGGCAGAAGGAACAGTTTGGGGAAAGGCGATGGTGACACCTCTCATCTCTGAAAGGTGGCACCAGGACCTGCATGAACAATCGTCTATTGCAGCAAGTCATCTCTGGGATATAATCCTTCATGCGCTGAGGCTCAGGGCCAGTAAAGGACAGGAGTGTCCTAAAACCCTGGGCATAGACAGTGTGGTCTACTGGATCACACACTGAACTGGGGAAAATCCAGGTTCCATTGAAATCAATGGCAAACTCCCATGGAGTTCATTGATTTTAAACCATATATTCCTAGTTCTACTCTGTGACCGGGGGCAAGCCTCTTCCCTTCTCTGTGCCTCGCTTTTCCCTCTAACCTTTGTCTTGTCTTCGTACTCAGTGAACTCTGTCTCTCAGTGTGTGTGTAAAGTGCCCAGCACTGATCTCAGCTGGGGCCACTTAAAGTACTGAAAAAAACAACCACAACAGCTGGGAGCAGGTATTGTGAGGCTTGTAGAAGGTGTCTCAGGCATGAAAGGCTTGCTGAGGGTAAAACGCAGAGGTTGAGCTGAAGAAGCAGAGGGGATGGAAATGGAATGTGTGGGAACGGGAGGGTTCACAGACAAGTAAAATGAGAACCTAGGGAAATGAGACCAAATCTCAGCTGTGAAACTGGGCCTCTCAGCAACAGGCATGGCTGAGCACATGGGGCCAGGTGGCTCACTCTCATGGCCTGTGTCGCGGCCCCAGGTCTGGGATGAGTCTATGAATGAGGATCCCCCATCCCAGACATACGGGTCATTCTCCCCTCCCTGGCTCGTGGGAGGGTCAGTGGGTAGGTATCCCAGGTTTAGAGATAAGACAGAGAGGGGTGGCAGCAACTCCTACCAGCCTCCCTGGTGAAGTGACATTCCTGGGGCTGCAATCTGCAAAAGAAGAGGCAGAAGCACTCGTTAATGAGGAATGCATTATGTACCCTTCCCTCTTTGGCAGCACGCCTAGGCGCTATAAAGGGCTATGCCAAGCCTCCCAGCCACACGGTCATTTCTCTCTCCTGTTTCTCGGGCTTGGGTTCCCTGGAGAATAACATGGCAAAGGGATCTGACTCTGTCAGTATCATACAAGCCAGGACTATCCTAGCTGAAAGATTCCAGCCCAGCCCTAGAAGTGCTCCCTCAGCCTAGAAGACATCTGGAAGAGTCCTGGCTGGCACACAGATGTTGGCCTCTATCCCCACTCCCAGGAAGCCGTGGTGCACAGTACCTTCTGGAAGCGTTGGGGAGGGGGTGGGGGCAGGTGAAGGCGATTCAGTCAGCTGGTCCAGTGTGTTGCGCTTCTTCCCCTCCTTGGACTTGGCAATCACCATCTGGGCTTTGAGGGCATCCTGCTCCAGAGACTTCATCCTGCCTCAGAGGAAGGGGCAGAAAGTGAACATCAGCATCACTGAAGAGAATTATGAGTAATGCCTTCTTCTGTGCCTGGCAGCCAGCTCATGGGTCTGGGGCTGAATGTCAGAGGGCAGGGACAGAGCACTGGCTCCCACGTTCTCTCTGTGGAGAGGGTGAGGATATGTTGTGGCAGACAAAGAAAGTCAGTGTGGGAGAGAATTCAGAAAACAGCTGAATTTGCTATGATTAGCCATTAACCTCCTCCTGACACACACACACACACATACATGTGTGAATATAGGACAGACCTAGCTGCGCGCCGCACACCCAAGTGAGAAGCTGCAGGGCTCTCCAGAGGTGCCTGGGGATGTAACAGGGAATCATCCAGGCCAGAAGAAGGGAGGGGAATTGCAGGTATAAACCGCAAGGGCATGAGGGTTATTTCAGGCACACTGATCTCCCTCACACTCCATCAGTGCTGCTGCATCCTGCCCCTCTTCTGGCATTTGTGAAATTCAGAACTGACAATGGCAGGATGGGCTCTGCACTTAGCAGTGGAGGCTCCCCAAGCTGGAGACCTTCTCCCTCTCATTGGTTAGATAACTGCCATCAGCCTGCAGAACCAGGGGATAATGGGCCCTAGCACACTGCAGCAGGAGGAGGGTGTTTCTCCCCACTCCTAGAGCAGCAGCAAATATGGCTGCAGTAGGAGGCAGGAATACAGATAGGGATTGTGTAACATGCAACTGGAGGGGCAGGGGCTGTGCACACCTGGATTGACTTCCTGACCCAGGGGTTCTTGAGACGTGACTCTGCCCTGGGCTAGACACCTGAGCTGGCCTGGCCCCTGGTGCAGGTGCCCGCTGTCGGGACTGGTAGAGCTTCCTGGCCAGATCCTGCTCGTACTGTTTAATACTGTCTTCAAGAGTGGAGGATCTGAGGAGGAGGAGAAGGAGGAGGAGGAGGAGAAGATAGTAGTGATGAACATCATAGCAGGCGACCACAGAGAGAGAGAGAAAGAGAGAGAAAAAAGAGATTGGAATGTACCCTGGAGAGAGGAGGAGTGAAGGGCTGATGCAGGTATTGGCTGGGATCAGACCAGGCTCCCATCTCTGAGCCTGGCCAGCACCAGCTGCTTCAGAGAGTGGGGCAAGAACACCCTGGTGTGCAAGTCAGGAATAACCTGCCCATGGGGACGGCCCTTCCCAACCCCAGTGGTTAGACTCTGACTTCTGCTCTCGGCAGGTATGTATTGGGTGGGAAGGACTAGACATGGCAGGCACGCCAGACGTGGAGGGACTGACGAGGTGCTTACACAAGCGGGAGGGGGTGAGACAAACAGGATGGATGCATGCTGAGGGGGAAGAGGGTGTCTGTGTGCACCTGTCAGAAAGGGAAGGGGGCCCAGGACAATGGACAGGCGCCCAAGGGAGGGCTGTGTTTGCCATATGCTGGATGCATGTGTATCCAAAATGGCACAGGCACACATCGGGGAAAAGTGTGTTCACAAGAGGGCATGTGTGTGCTTCAGAGCAGTGGAGGGAGTTCAAACGATGTGTATCGTTCCCTTGTGGACACACTTCTCCCCCACTGGCGGGTGCCCGTGACCTTTCAAACACACCCATCCTAGACATGCGTGCCAATGTAGGTGTGTGTGGGTGTCCTGACAGGGGACACATGGCAGTGATGGGGGGGGGGGGGTCGAGCCTCACAGGGTACACAAGCAGAGGAGTCCAGGGGTGCTCATGTCCCACAAGGCGCCAGAGACCAGCATGTGGGTATGGGTGTGCATCCTAACAGGGCACTGATGGCAGAGGGCATGGGGGAAGGCTAAGCAAAGTGGGTAGTGGTGGGAACACACACCAGAGAACTGGAAAGAAGCAGAAGACAGAAGATTAGACAGAAAGTGATACAATCTGCATTGTGCAATATAAGAAATACAGTGAGACTGAAGGGCAACCTAAACCTCCATCTACCAAGTAGCTCATGGAGTTGTATATGGGGTCCCCTCGGAGGGAGACCTGAGCCCTGGCCCCTGAACACTGTTACACTGCACCTAAGACTGAGCCAACTCTGGCAAACCAAGGAGATGTGGTTCTCCAGAAGTGCACCGCCTCGTGTGGTAGTAACACAGGAAGCTGCAGAGCAGACTGAGCTCAGGTGTCTGTGATGGTGCCATGTCATCTCATTTGGGAGTGGGGGGAACTAAAATATGGTGAATTACAGGCTCTCTGTCAATGCAAACACAGCCATGGAGAGGTAGCAAGCAGACAAGGACGTACTCCACCTCAAGGGTCTTTAAACACAGGGCAAGAAGGGCCTTTAATTGGCAGCCAAATCCCCAAGAATGCTGTGGAACTGGAATGCTATATAAAAGTTCCGGGGAAAGAATGAAGAAAGAATGTGGGAGTTTTCTGAGTCAGGAGTCCCTTGGAAATTGTCATGATAATGGTGGCGTGTCAGAATTATTAGTAGATTTTTAAGGCCAGAATGGACCATTAGATCTAGTCTGACCTCCAAAACCGGAATGTCTATACCGCCTGGTGTCTGACTCAGGTTTGACCCAAGACCCCCTTCTATCCACACACAAATCAATCTGACTTGGGTTAGTGAGCACTCAGGACCTAGGTCCTAACACTCTACTGGGGGATGGGTCACAGCGAGCCCTGTCATCTGACAGTGTGAATGTAGCTCAAGCCACAGACCCAAGGCAGAAGGTATGCGTAATGCAGTATGGACACATTAGCCCAGCTAACAGACTTGGGTTAGTGAGCACTCAGGACCTAGGTCCTAACACTCTACTGGGGGATGGGTCACAGCGAGCCCTGTCATCTGACAGTGTGAATGTAGCTCAAGCCGCAGACCCAAGGCAGAAGGTATGCGTAATGCAATATGGACACATTAGCCCAGCTAACAGACTTGGGTTAGTGAGCACTCAGGACCTAGGTCCTAACACTCTACTGGGGGATGGGTCCGAGCCCTATCATCTGACAATGTGAATGTAGCTCAAGCCGCAGACCCAAGGCAGAAGGTATGCGTAATGCAGTATGGACACATTAGCCCAGCTAACAGACTTGGGTTAGTGAGCACTCAGGACCTAGGTCCTAACACTCTACTGGGGGATGGGTCACAGCGAGCCCTGTCATCTGACAGTGTGAATGAAGCTCAAGCCGCAGACCCAAGGCAGAAGGTATGCGTAATGCAGTATGGACATATTAGCCCAGCTAACAGACTTGGGTGCCAGCAACGGGAAGCCCAGGTTTACAATGCAGTGTGGACGCTCAAGCACTGGCTTGGAAACAATAAGTCCACATGCCCAGGTCCCACAGACCTGGGTTTACAATGCAATGTAGACACCCAAACACTCAATCGTTTGATCTGAAGTCAGATGCCTTATCCATTAGGCCACAGAATGAGGAAGTTTTGTGCTGAGCATTTGGTGTTGGGGATGGCACTGCATTATACCCACCAGCACATCTGGCTACTTCCCAATATGATGGGAACAATGCAATGCCCAGTGGTTATTTTCCAAATAAAGCATTCAATGTTAATGCCACAGTAAGAGTGACAGTTTAGATTCAAGAAATAGGGTACTGGGAGTGAGAGGTCCCTCAGCAGCATTTATTCACCCACTCTGCATGAGGGGCATCTCCTTTCATTAATTGCTTTAAAGGGATTTGGTTAAGAGCTCCTTGAGTGCAGGGGCTGACTCTGCAGTAAACTTCTTTCTGTCCCCAGCAGAGAAGGAAACATACTACACATTCACCCCCCTCACAATGCAATGCCACACCTTTACTACAACCAAAGCAAATATTCAGTGCTGATCTAGGGGCTCAGGTCAGGTGTGTGATGTGTTTGTGGATGTGCTGGGGGGCCATCATTTAATTTTTACATTACTGGGTATAGTATGCCTGTGGCAAGTCTTCAAGAAGGGCTATATTTTTGAAGATTCATGTATCCACCGTATACACACCAGATATCATTTTAAAGCTTATTTTATATATGTTTAGACGAGGTATGATGTGGACTTGTCAAGTGGTGCTGTAAGCTTTAGGCGAGGTGAAACAATGGCATCCAAAATAAGAAAGTGTCCTTTTTTGCACAGTGCTGGCACTGTGCAAAACATGGCAACGTGACTACAACTACAGTTTTTATTGTAGAGTTAATTTCAACACTTTAATGTGGTGTTTACTGCTCAAAGCTACCAATGTATTCAAAGATTTTTTTCTGGTTTTTGTCATCTTGCAAGGCTACACCATGAGTCTGGGTCTCAAACTGTAATTAACATAGTAAACCTTCATGGATTCTGCATCATTTATGATGAGCTGAAACGATTCATCACTCGTGCTGCAAAACCCGAAGTAGAAAGTCTCCAGGGAGGATATTCACTCCAAATGGAATTATCCCATTTCACGCTAGTGGTAATCTCATCAGTGAAGGAAATAATAATATAGACATCAATGTAGAGACCACTGATGGAAAGGATATGGAGATATACCTATTTCATAGAGCTGGAAGGGACTCTGAAAGGTCATCGAGTCCAGCCCCCTGCCTTCACTAGCAGGACCAAGTACTGATTTTGCCCCCACCCCAATCCCTAAGTGGCCCCCTCAAGGATTGAACTCACAACTCTGGGTTTAGCAGGCCAATGCTCAAACTGATATCTTCCATTCAATAGCTACAATTGTATTTCAAGAACATTCTGCAATTAGCCCAGTATCACAGAAATATCACTGAAACATGGGAAAGAAAGGTCAGTTACTTTCCCAGGAATCAGAGTCTCTCGGGCAGTGTGGCGCATTTGAAAAGATCTCCAACATGTCCAGAACCCACTTGCCATGGAAAAGTACTTCAGGAAATAAACTCTTGTCACCTACAAATGAACACTGTCAGAGATCTCTCCTGGAGTCTCTTAAGACTACTACCAGTACCAAATGATGCTGATTCTTTTCACACTTAGATGATTCCATTTTGGACTGGTTTCAACCACAAGCTTGCAACAAAGCAGAGCACATACAGAACAGTTTCATATATAGCAGTTGTGGATTCCAAAGCAGCTGACACACCCACAGTCTGTATTACAATGCTGAATGTAAGGAAACGTCAGAAGCTCTAGGACAGCAGCAGGCTGTTCAGACCATGGATCAGCAGCTATATGAAATGATACTACCAATGTGATTTGCCTGGATGTTTTGCACACTCGGTGCTGTTTTATTGCATGTCTTGGGAAATTTGGGAGAGACACAGGATTGCTCGACCTTCTTGTTGATTCTGATGTGTAAGCAGGTTGTACTGCAGATCAAGTGCTTGTTGGTAAGCAATTCTACTGTGCTCTGTGTAGCCTGACTCTAGTATTGAGACCCTGATTGTTCTGAAATGTTATTTGTGTTAAATGGTGTCAGCAGGGAGGTGGTACTCATATAATTCCAGCATCTGTCTGGCAAACGTCTGACACTCAAGAGATGTCAGAGTCTGAAGACACTGAGTCCTTATAATGTCATTAAAGAGCTTGATGATGCTATAACTCAGTATGTGCTCCTGCTGCTGGAGGAACATCAGGCATGAGGGTGTGCCCAGTCTCATACATTGACGTTCTGGGATCATTTTCTCCAGGTTATGCAGACACTACTTCTAAATGTCCATGCAGAGCAAGGGGATGATTGGAAACTTCACCTACAGACACAGCATGCCATCCTTCCATCCATCTTTATTGCAAACAGGCCCAGCTATGCTAGGTGGATACAAATTTACATTCTTGATATGTTAAATCTCCCTGAAAGAAGTACATAGTGCCTTTGAGTCTGGGAAATTTGCTGTGTGTCAGACTCTGTGTTCTTTGAATGGGGCTTGGAATGGACTGGAGTGACCCCAACATAATAATAATTAATGGAGATATACTAATCTTCTAGAACTGGAAGGGACCTCAAATGGTCATTGAGTCCAGTCCCCTGCCTTCACTAGCAAGACCAATTTTTGCCCCAGATCCCTAAGGGGCCCCCTCAAGGATTGAACTCACAACCCTGGGTTTAGCAGGCCAATGCTCAAACCACTGAGCTATTCCTCCCTCCCAACACCAGCCCAATGCAAGAGGGTCACTGATATTTGGTACTATGTTTCAGCTCAGTGTACCCCAACTCACTACTGTAATAACCTGTATCTAAAAAATGTCTTGAAAGATTTCAACAGAAAGCTAATATCATACTGATAATTAATATTATTGCATGTTGTATGTACAGGGGACAAATTCAAAATTACAGACGTTTCGGAAATTATGTTATCAAAGTGTGTCTGCCAGGCAGGGCTAAAGATACCTCACCTTAGCCAAAGGAATGTGATTCTGCCATCTGGAAGTTATTTCCAAGGTACATTAAGAGACAGTGGGAATCCCATTTACTTAGAAAGTAAACAGGAGCATCAAGCCAACTAGGAGAGGAGACACCACTCAGCATCATACTCAGGGGGGAGATTACAGGAAACAGATTAATTTGCATTTTACCAAACAGTAGCAGGGGAAGAAACCAGCATGGAGCTTCCTTCACCACCAGACTGCATGTCGCCTTCCTCACTGCTTGACTGAACTTTATTTTGAGGAATAATCTTCAGAAAAATCCATTTCAAGAATTCACTGGACTATAAAAGAAAGGGGCAAAGAATCCCAAATTCGCCTAAGAACACAAAGAAACCAAGGACTTTGTACTTTGTGGGAGATCCTGACAAGTGGGCTTGATCAGCCATCTTGCTGGAAGGCAGTGTGATGAGAAGCCTACCCTGAACCAAGACTGTAGTCTTGTTAAATTTTAGTCTCTAAAAAGCATTTTTCATTTTTATTTGCTTGTTACCATTTCTGACTCTATCCTTTATACTGAACTTACAAAAAATCCTCTCTCCTTTTGTTAATAAATTTGTTTTACTTTTAATCTAAACTAGGGCTGCCAAGCAATTAAAAAAATTAATCGCAATTAATCGTGCTGTTAAACAATAATAGAATATCATTTATTGAAATATTTGTGGATGTTTTCTACATTTTCAAATGTATCGATTTCAATTATAATACAGAATACAAAATGTACAACACTTTTATATTTATTTTTGATCGCAAATATTTGCATTATTAAAAAAATAGTATTTTTCAATTCACCTAATACAAATACTGTAGTGCAATCTCTTTATCATGAAGGTTGAACTTACAAATGTACAACTTTGTACAAAAAACGACTGCATTCAAAAATAAAACAATGTTAAACTTGGATCTCATAAGTCCACTCAGTCCTACTTCTTTTTCAGCTAATCACTAAGAAAAATAAGTTTGTTTACATTTACAGGAGATAATGCTGTCTGCTTCTTGTTTACAATGTTACCTAAAAGTGAGAACTGGCATTCACGTGGCACTTTTGTAGCTCGCGTTGCAAGATATTTTCATGCCAGATGCACTAAAGCAGGGGTCAGCAACCTTTCAGAAGTGGCGTGCTGAGTTTTTATTTATTCACTCTAATGTAAAGTTTCATGTGCCAGTAATACATTGTAATGTTTTTAGAAGGTCTCTTTCTATAAGTCTATAATATATAACTAAACTATTATTGTGTGTAAAATAAATAAGGTTTTTAAAATGTTTAAGAAGCTTTATTTAAAATTAGATTAAAATGCAGAGTCCCCTGGACCGGTGGCCAGGACCTGGGCAGTGTGAGTGCCACTGAAAATCAGCTCACATGCCACCTTCAGCACACGAACCATAGGTTGCCTACCCCTGCGCTAAAGATTCAGATGTCCCTTCATGCTTCAACCACTATTCCAGAGGACATGCATCCATGCTGATGATGGGTTCTGCTCTATAACTATCGAAAGCAGTGCTAACCAACACATGTTCATTTTCATCATCTGAGTCAGATGCCACCAGCAGGTTGATTTTCTCTTTTGGTGGTTTGGGTTCTGTATTTTCTGCACTGGAGTGTTGGTCTTTTAAGATTTCTGAAATCATGCTCTATACCACATCCCTCTCAGATTTTGGAAGGCACTTCAGATTCTTAAATCTTGGGTTGAGTGTTGTAGCTATCTTTAGAAATATCACAATGATACCTTCTTTGCGTTTTGTCAAATCTGCAGTGAAAGTGTTCGAAATGAACAACATGCTGGGTCATCATCTGAGACTGCTGTAACACAAAATATATGGCAGAATGTGGGTAAAACAGAGCAAGAGATATTCAGTTCTCCCCCAAGGATTTCAGTCACAAGTTTAATTGAGGCATTATTTTTTTAACAAGCGTCATCAGCATGGAAGCATGTCCTCTGGAACGGTGACTGAAGCATGAAGGGGCATACAAATGTTTACCATATCTGACACATAAATATCTTGCAATGCCAGCTACAAAAGTGCCATGTGAACACCTGTTCTCACTTTCAGGTAACACTGTAAATAATAAGCAGGCAGCATTATCTTCTTGTAAGGAGGCGCCCTGGCTCCCTGCCGCGCCTGAGAGGGACGAGCCAGAGCAGGTGCCTCAGTGGGCGGAGCCAGCACTGCCTGTCCCTCTCCCCACCTCCCCCCGGAAGTCAAGGGGCGGGACAGGAAGTATAAAAGCCCGGCCCCAGCGCTCAGTTGGGCGCAGGCTGCCGGAGAGGACAGACGCTGGTGCCTGGGCTCCCGCCGGGCCGGACCTGCCTCGCGCCCACTACCCAGAGGAGCGCTGCCCTGACCTGCCCCGCGCCCACTACCCAGAGGAGCGCTGCCCTGACCTGCCCCGTGCCCACTACCCGGAGGAGCGCCGGCCGGACCTGCCTCGCGCCCACTACCCAGAGGAGCGCTGCCCTGACCTGCCTCGCGCCCACTACCCGGAGGAGCGCCGGTCGGACCTGCCTCGTGCCCACTACCCAGAGGAGCGCTGCCCTGACCTGCCTCGCGCCCACTACCCAGAGGAGCGCTGCCCTGACCTGCCCCGTGCCCACTACCCGGAGGAGCGCCGGTCGGACCTGCCTCGCGCCCACTACCCAGAGAAGCGCTGCCCTGACCTGCCTCGCGCCCACTACCCAGAGGAGCGCTGCCCTGACCTGCCCCGTGCCCACTACCCGGAGGAGCGCCGGCCGGACCTGCCCCGCGCCCACTACCCAGAGGAGCACTGGCCTGACCTGCCCCATGCCCATTACCCGGAGGAGCGCCGGCCGGACCTGCCCCGCGCCCACTACCCAGAGAAGCGCCAGCCGGACCTGCCCCGCGCCCACTACCCAGAGAAGCGCCAGCCGGACCTGCCCCGCGCCCACTACCCAGAAGAGCGCTGGCTGGACTTGCCCCAGATCCGGTACCCGGAGGAACGTTGGCCTGACCTGCCATGTACCCGATACCCCGAGGAGTGGCCTGAGCTTCCCCACGACCGGTACCCGGAGGAGCCCATGGTCTGGGACCCCCCAGACAACGCTGGCAAGGACCAGGAACCCAGAGAGGGGGAGGTTGGAAGTGGCCTGGGGGTAGCCGACCCTGGTTTGGCTCCTGAAGAGCCCGAACCCATGTCAGTGTGTTGCGGCCAGGATCCCCACTGACCACAGCGGGTCTTGACCGCTGCTAGGGCCCCGGGCTGGAACGCAGTGAAGTGGGAGGGCCTGTGTTCCCCCTGCCCCCCGTAACCGGGTGGCAGACTCCCCCTCTTCCCGCCTATTGCCACTGCTCTGCCCTGATCCAGATGGCCAGAGCTAACTAGACTTGTGTTTGGTGCCCCGCCCGAAGCAAGGGCTGGGTCCCCTTTGACTTTGCCACTGCTCTGCCCTGATCCAGAGGGCCAGAGCTAACTAGACTTGTGTTTGGTGCCCCGCCCTGCCAAGGGCCTGGGCTGATACTGTGTTTGCTCAGCCCCACTAGAGGCCCGAGCCTGAACTGCTACTGCCCCGCCCTGTCCAAGGGCTGGGGCTTATTTACTTTGAGAGCCCCGACCCCGGCTAGAGGGCCGGGGCTCTACCTTGTTTGCAGACCCTGTACCCCCCTCAACACCTGCGGAGGGGCTAAGCCTACCCGGACTGCAACGTGCTAGAAGGCGCCCTGGCTCCCCGCCGCGCCTGAGAGGGACGAGCCCCGACACGATCGGCTTACACTTCTGTAAATGTAAACAAACTTATTTGACTTCGCAATTGGCTAAACAAGAATTAGGACTGAGTGGATTTATAGGCTCTAAAGTTTTACATTGTTTTGTTTTTGAATGCAGTTATGTAACAAAGAAAATCTATATTTGTAAGCTGCACTTTCACGATAAAGAGATCACACTACAGTACTTGTATGAGATTAATTGAAAAATACATTTCTTTTGGTCATCATTTTTACAGTGCAAATATTTGTAAAATATTAATATAACGTTAGCACTGTATACTTTGTATTGTGTTGTAATTGAAATCAATATATCTGAAAATGTATAAGAACACCCAAAAATATTTAATGAATTTCAACTGGTATTCTCTTGTTTAACAGTGCTATTAATAGGGATTAATTTTTAAAATTGCAATTAATTTCTTTTGAGTTAACCGCATGAGTTAACTGCGATTAATCGACAGCCCTAATCTAACCCAACCCAGTGCTGTGTTTAATATAAAGTAAATGTTAACTTCAATGTGACAAGCTGCTAGGTATTGTATCTTTAAAGGAACAAATGAATCTTAATGTCTCTCCGAATGATCCAGTAGAGGGCTGGACTTTGCAGAGCACAGAGTTTGGGGAAAATTCAAGACTGGGAGGTGCTGGTGTTGTTGTGCCAGGTATAACCAAGGCTGGTGGAGCCAAAATGTGTCAGTGGTGTAACAAGCAAGCTGCTGGAATCAGAACTGTTGCGTCAGGGCGTCTTAACCAGGGGCAGCTCTAGACATTTCGCCGCCCCAAGCACAGCGGCATGCTGCAGGGGGCGCTCTGCCGGTCGCTGGTCCTGCGGCTCCGGTGGACCTCCTGCAGGCGTGCCTGCGGAGGGTCCGCTGGTCCCATGGCTCCACCGAAGCCGCGGGACCAGCGGACCCTCTGCAGGCACGCCTGCGAGAGGTCCATCAGAGCCACGGAACCAGAGGACCCTCCACAGGCATGCCGAAGGAGGCAACCTGCCTGCCGCCCTCCCGGCGACTGGGAGAGCGCCCTCCGCAGCATCCCGCCCCAAGCACGTGCTTGGCGTGCTGGGGCTTGGAGCTGCCCCTGGTCTTAACACACACACTCAGTGCAGACTTGTCTGCTGGCTCGGAATGTTCAGACAAGAGAACCACATCAGCACGGCATTTTGAGGGCAGGTGGTGACGCAACCCTTCACTGATCTGGATTGCACCCTAGCATGTACCACACGGGAACTGAGAAAACTGTCAGCAGACTCAAAGGGCAGCAGTGGGATTGTAGGAATGAGAAGAAAGAAGTCAGCTCCTTGTCCGATGGTACCTCACCAGACATCTCTGAAATGCAAAGCTCTGACAGAAAGAAGTGGTCTAACAAGCAGTAGTGAAGACAAAGTCCACAAACAAGTCCTTGCCTCTGCACTGAAGAGGGATGAAGACCACGTTATAGCCCTTACCAACCATGTCATCAACACTATAACAAACCCACTTGACCCTAAATCCCATCCAGAGGTGCTTATCAACATATCTACTGTAACATCAGATGTACAAGAGTTTCTACACAAAATACTAGATGTTGGTGAAGAATGAATGGAGAGATTTGAGAGAGGTGCACTTGAATGTGATGGAGCACGTAGCTTCTTCAGCCCAGTCAAGAAATCTGGCATCAAAACATTTGCTGCCATGACTAAGACAACCAAATTTGAGTCTGACAAGGGAGGGGCAATCACACAGAAATCAGTTCAGAAACTTTTTCCCATAGAGCCCAGTCCTCCTTGTAACAACCTTTTATGTGCTTGAAAATGGTTATTGTGTCCCCTCTCAGTCTTCTCTTTTCCTGACTAAACAAACTCAATTTTTTCAATCTTCCCTCATAGCTCATGTTTTCTAGACCTTTTAGTCATTTTTGTTGCTCTTCTCTGGACTTTCTCCAATTTGTCCACATCTTCCCTGGAAGGTGGCGCCCAGAACTGGACATAATACTCCAGTTGAGGCCTAATCAGCACAAAGTAGAGCAGAAGATTCACTTCTCGTGTTTTGCTTACGACACTCCTGCTTATACATCTCAGAATGATGTTCACCTTTTTTGCAAGTGTTACACTGTTGACTCCTATTTCGTTTGTGGTCCACTATGACCCCCAGATCCCTTTCCGCAGTACTCCTTCTCAAGCAGTCATTTCCCATTTTGTATGTGTGCAACTGATTGTTCCTTCTTAAATGGAGCATTTTGCCATTTGTCTTTCATAGATTCATAGACTCTAGGACTGGAAGGGACCTCGAGAGGTCATCGAGTCCAGTTAACTGCCCTCATGGCAGGACCAAATACTGTCTAGACCATCCCTGATAGACATTTATCTCACCTACTCTTAAATATCTCCAGAGATGGAGATTCCACAACCTCCCAGGCAATTTATTCCAGTGTTTAACTACCTTGACAGTTAGGAACTTTTTCCTAATGTCCAACCTAAATCTCTCTTGCTGCAGTTTAAGCCCATTGCTTCTTGTTCTATCATTAGAGGCTAAGGTGAACAAGTTTTCTCCCTCCTCCTGATGACACCCTTTTAGATACCTGAAAACTGCTATCATGTCCCCTCTCAGTCTTCTCTTTTCCAAACTAAACAAACCCAATTCCTTCAGCCTTCCTTCATAGGTCATGTTCTCAAGACCTTTAATCATTCTTGTTGCTCTTCTCTGGACCCTCTCCAATTTCTCCACATCTTTCTTGAAATGCGGTGCCCAGAACTGGACACAATACTCCAGTTGAGGCCTGACCAGCGCAGAGTAGAGCAGAAGAATGACTTCTCGTGTCTTGTTTACAACACATCTGTTAATGCATCCCGGAATCACATTTGCTTTTTTTGCAACAGTATCACACTGTTGACTCATATTTAGCTTGTGGTCCACTATGACCCCTAGATCTCTTTCTGCCATACTCCTTGACAGTCTCTTCCCATTCTGTATGTGTGAAACTGATTGTTCCTTCCTAAGTGGAGCACTTTGCATTTGTCTTTTTGGAACTTCATCCAGTTTACCTCAGACCATTTCTCCAATTTGTCCAGATCATTTTGAATTTTGACCCTGTCCTCCAAAGCAGTTGCAATCCCTCCCAGTTTGGTATCATCTGCAAACTTAATAAGCGTACTTTCTATGCCAACATCTAAGTCGTTGATGAAGATATTGAACAGAGCCGGTCCCAAAACAGACCCCTGCGGAACCCCACTTGTTTTACCTTTCCAGCAGGATTGGGAGCCATTAAAAACTACTCTCTGAGTACGGTTATCCAGCCAGTTATGCACCCATCTTATAGTAGCCCCATCTAAGTTGTATTTGCCTAGTTTATCAATAAGAATATCATGCAAGACCGTATCAAATGCCTTACTAAAGTCTAGGTATACCACATCCACCGCTTCTCCCTTATCCACAAGATTCGTTATCCTATCAAAGAAAGCTATCAGATTAGTTTGAAATGATTTGTTCTTTACAAATCCATGCTGGCTATTCCCTATCACCTTACCACCTTCCAAGTGTTTGCAGATGATTTCTTTAATTACTTGCTCCATTATCTTCCCTGGCACAGAAGTTAAAAAGACGGTTACTCACCTTTGTAGCTGTTGTTCTTTGAGATGTGTTGCTCATATCCATTCCAGTTAGGTGTGCGCGCCGCATGTGCACGTCTGCTGGAATCTTTTTACCCTAGCAACTCCAGTGGGCCGGCAGGTCGCCCCCTAGAGTGGCGCCGCCATGGCGCTTGATATATACCCCAGCTGGCCCGCCCGCTCCTCAGTTCCTTCTTGCCGGCTACTCCGACAGTGGGGAAGGAGGGCGGGTGTGGAATGGATATGAGCAACACATCTCGAAGAACAACAGTTACAAAGGTGAGTAACCATCTTTTCTTCTTCGAGTGATTGCTCATATCCATTCCAGTTAGGTGAATCCCAAGCCTTACCTAGGCGGTGGGGTTGGAGTGAGAAGTCGCGGCATGGAGCACTGCTGAGCCGAAGGCCGTGTCATCTCTGGAGTGCTGGACCAGGGAGTAATGGGAAGCGAAAGTGTGGACCGATGACCAGGTCGCAGCCATACAGATCTCTTGGATCGGCACTCGGGCAAGGAAAGCCAGCGATGACGCCTGCGCCCTGGTAGAGTGCGCAGTCACACGGCCCGTAGGGATGTGAGCCAAGTCATAACAGGTCCTGATACAGGACGTTACCCACGAGGATATCCTCTGTGAGGAAACAGGAAGGCCCTTGACACGATCCGCTATCTCCACGAAGAGCTGGGGGGACTTGCGGAAGGTTTGGTCCTCTCCACATAAAACGCTAGTGCCCGACGGACATCCAGCGAGTGGAGTTGTTGCTCCCTGCGGGACGAACGGGGCTTTGGGAAAAAGACGGGAAGGAAGATCTCCTGGTTAATGTGAAAGGCTGAGACCACCTTGGGGAGAAAAGCAGGGTGCGGTCTCAGCTGCACTTTGTCCTTATGGAAGACCGTATACGGGGGGTCTACCGTGAGGGCCCGGAGTTCCGACACCCGTCTAGCTGAGGTTATGGCCACTAGAAAGGCGGTCTTCCAGGAGAGGTAGAGCAGGGAGCAAGTCGCTAACGGCTCAAATGGAGGGCCCATGAGCCGAGACAGAACGAGGTTGAGATCCCATGAAGGGGCAGGGGGACGGACCTGTGGGTAGAGATGTTCCAGCCCCTTCTGTCTTCTCCCACCCTATGGTGACGAGATTCCTGAACGGCCATCTCCTCCCGGATGAAAGGTGGAGATGGCCGGTAGGTGAACCCGAAGGGACGATATCGCCAGACCCTGGTCCTTGAGGGACCGGATGTAGTCCAGAATATTGGTGATGGAAACTTCCATAGGGAGAAAACCCTTCTCCGAGCACCAACAGGAAAAACGCTTCCACTTGGCTGAATACGTAGCTGTAGTGGAAGGCTTCCTACTGCCCAGGAGAACCTCCCGAACTGGGGTAGAACAGCGTAACTCGGAGCTGGTCAGCCACGCAGGAGCCATGCCGTGAGATGCAGAGACCGAAGGTCCGGGGGACAGAGTCTGCCGTGGTCCTGGGTGATCAGATCCAGGTGAAGAGGCAGGGGAACTGGGTTGGTTATTGAGAGGTCCAGCAACATGGGGTACCAATGTTGCCTGGGCCACGCTGGGGCTATCAGAATCACGCGAGCTCTGTCCCTGCGCACCTTGAGGAGGACCTTGTGGACCAGCGGAAACGGAGGGAACGCATAAACAGATGGGTCGCCCATGGGATAAGCAAGGCGTCCGCTAATGACCCGGGTTCCCGACCCTGAAAGGAGCAGAATGCCTGGCATGCATCTGAGGAAGTGGGTATTCACCCACGAAAGCTCATGCTCCAAAACGTCTGTTAGTCTATAAGGTGCCACAGGATTCTTTGCTGCTTTGGCATTTCCTGTTCCCCCTGGACGTGAAGAGGTCCATCCGGGGACGACCCCACCTCTGGAAGAGTGAGAGGGCGACGTCCGGGCGAAGGGACCACTCATGTGAGCGGAAGGATCTGCTCAGGCGATCCGCCAATGTGTTTCGTACTCCAGGGAGGTAGGAGGCCGTGAGGTGAATGGCATGGGCTATACAAAATTCCCAGAGCCACGTCGCCTCCTGACATAGGGGAGAGGATCTGGTGCCGCCCTGCTTGTTGATATAGTACATGGTCGTCGTGTTGTCGGTGAACACCGCGACACAGCGACCTTGAAGGTGATAGACGAACGCTTGACAAGCAAGACGGACCGCTCTCAACTCCCGTATGTTGATGTGGAGGTCCAGTTCCTGGGGGGACCACAGGCCCTGATTCCTCAGGGTTCCGCTGTGCGCCCCCCAGCCCAGATCTGAGGCGTCCGTCGTCAGGGATGCCGAGGGTTGGGGCGGATGGAACGGGAGCCCTGCACACACGACGGACTGGTCTAGCCACCACCGGAGGGAGTCCAGTACCCCCTGGGGGATGGTGACAACTGTGTCTAACGAATGTCTGGCTGGCCGGTACTGCGCGATGAGCCAAGATTGGAGGAGCCTCATGCGGAGTCGAGCATACGCTGTCACGAACATACAGGCCGCCATATGGCCCAGGAGGGTCAGACATGTTCTTATGGAGGTCAGGGGGGCCGCCTGCAAGCGCAGAATGATGGGCGATAGCGACTGGAACCTAAGCAATGGTAGCAAGGCCCTGGCCAAGGTGGAATCCAGAACGGCCCCGATGAACTCTATCCTCTGCGTGGGGAGCAGAGTGGACTTGTCCACGTTGACAATGAGGCCTAGGGCAGCAAAGAGGTTGCTGATCCTGCGGACGTGGTCGCAGACCTGCAGCTCTGATGTGCCTCGGACCAACCAGTCGTCGAGGTAGGGGAACACGTGAATGCGGCTGCACCGAAGATGTGCGACGACGACTGCCATGCATTTCGTGAATACCCTCGGGGCCGTAGAAAGGCCAAATGGGAGGACCGCAAATTTATAATGCTGGCGGTGGACCACAAAGCGAAGGAAACGCCTGTGCTGTGGAAATATGGCGATATGAAAGTAAGCGTCCTGCATGTTGAGGGCGGCGTACCAGTCTCCAGGATCCAGTGATGGGATGATGGTCCCCAGGGATACCATGTGGAACTTCAACTTCACCATATGCTTGTTGAGTTCTCGCAGGTCGAGGATAGGCCTGAGTCCTCCCTTGGCCTTGGGGATCAGACCGTATCGGGAATAAAACCCCTTGCCCTTCTCGCTCTCTGGAACCTCTTCTATGGCTCCCTTGTCGAGGAGCGTCTGTACCTCCTGACGGAGGAATTGCTCGTCAGAGGGGTCCCTGAAGAGGGACGAGGGTGAGGGGTGGGAGGGGGGGGACGATGAAAACTGCAGGCGGTAACTGGCCTGTACAGTGCGTAAGACCCAACGGTCTGATGTTATTCGGGTCCACGCCTGGAGGAAAAACGAAAGACGGTTGGAAAACTGGGGGGAATGATTCGAAGGGGAAACTGGTACTGCGCCCTCAGGCGCCCCTTCAAAATGAAGGCTTGGGTCCGGGTGGGGCCTTGGAGGAGCCCTGGTTCTGCCCCCCTTGGTCACCCGACTGTCTGCGCCTACTGTTCCTGCCCCGGCGCCTATTAAGGTCCTGCCGTGGGCGGAACTGGGGATACAGTCGGCGTTGTTGCTGCTGGTTCTGCGGCCGGAAGGGTCTGCGCTGCGTCACGGGCGCGTGCATCCCCAAAGAGCGCATGATGACCCGATTGTCTTTAAGGCTCTTTAGCCTGGGGTCTGTCTTGTCTGAAAACAGGCCCTGGCCTTCGAAGGGGAGGTCCTGGATGGTATAGTGGAGCTCCGGTGGAAGGCCAGAGACCTGAAGCCAGGATATGCGGCGCATCGTAAGCCCTGAGGCAAGGGTCCGAGCAGCCGAGTCTGCAGCGTCCAATGAGGCCTGCAGCGAGGTCCTTGCGACTTTCTTGCCCTCATCAAGAATAGCCGCAAATTCTTGACGTGCCTCCTGCGGCAACAGCTCCTTAAACTTGTCCGCCACTACCCAGGAGTTAAAAGAGTAGCGGCTAAGGAGGGCCTGTTGGTTGGAGACCCTGAGCTGTAACGCCCCCGCCGAATAGACTTTACGGCCTAGGAGGTCCATCCGCCTCGCCTCCTTAGATTTGGGCACCGGGGCCTCTTGTCCATGGCGCTCCCTCTCGTTCACCGACTGTACCACGAGGGAGCACGGTGTCGGGTGGACGTGTAGGAATTCATAGCCCTTGGAGGGGGCCATGTACTTTCTCTCCACGCCTCGTGTGGTAGGAGGGATGGAGGCCGGTGACTGCCAGATAGCGGTGGCGTTGGCCTGAATGATCCTAATGAAAGGCAGGGCAACCCTGGTGGGAGCATCTGCGGAGAGGATGCTGACCACCGGATCCTCGATCTCAGTGACCTCCTCCGCTTGTAAATTCAAGTTTTGTGCCACGCGCCTGAGGAGGTCCTGATGTGCCCTGAGGTCGAGAGGGGGAGGGCTGGAGGACGAGGTGCCTGCCACTGCCTCGTCAGGGGAAGATGATGAGGAGACCCCTGGCAGCAGAGCGTCCATAGGGGTTCCGTCTGGGCCCGGCCCTCTGGCTCCGGAGGGAGCTCTGGGTCCTGGTGGCTTGACCTGTCCTCGCCTTCTGGAGAGGGAGGGGGGCGAGACAGCGCTGACTCTGGTGGTCTTCGGTCCGCCGCAGGCCAGGGAGAAGTATGTTGCGGACCCTGGGCTTGATGGTACGCCCAGGGAGTCCAAAACCCCCACTGCTGTGGCCCTTGGTCTTGAGGCAGAGGGTCCTGAAAGAGGGCCGCGTGTCTGTCCGGGCCCAGCGTATAAACGCTGTCCGCCTGAGTGGAGACCGATGGCTGCCTCGAAGGCCATGGAGGTGCCGAACTCGGCTGATAGGCATCTCTCAGTCCCGACGCCGACGATCCTCTCAGTGCCGAGGATCGGTACCGGGAGCCATACCGGTGCCGGGACCAGGATCGGTCTGGTACTCGGTGCTGGGATCCGGACTGGGACCTGCCTCCAGCTCGGTGCCGGGATCAGGACCGCGATCTACGTCTGATGCAGTGCCGGGATGGCGCTAGGGACCGGGACCTGCAACCAACGCGGTGCTGGGAGGTTGACCGGGACCTGTCACCAGCTCAGTGCCGGGAGGCCGACCGGGGAGTTGATTGCCGACGTGAACGGCTCCTAGAGTCCCGGTGCCGGTATCGAGAAGAGCCAGACCGGGACTGTACCGATGTTGACCTGCGCCGCGAGTGCGACCGGTACCACCTAGGAGAGCGGTGCCGGGACTGCAAGCGGCGCCGAGAGCGCAAGCGTCCACGTCGTCGGGGCCTCGAAGGCGATCGATGCCTGGATTCCAGAGACGGCGCTCTCAACGTTGGCTTGCCTCTGGAGATGACCCGCACCGGAGGTACCAGGGGTTGAGGCTGGGATGGCTCAGTCAGAGCTATCAAGTCCCGTGCCGAAACGAAGGTCTCCGGCGTGGACGGGACTAATAGCTCGACCCTAGATCTTAAGGGGGAGCTAGGAGGGGCCGGACTTGACGGACCTTCCGGGCCCGGAGTCGACGGCAACCCTGCAGGCGGTGCTGCGGCAGAGGTAGGTGCCGGGCGTTCCACTTGAGCCTGTCGAGATGATGTCGCAACGTCGAGGGTCTTTGATCGGATCCCGGTGCCGGGGATGAGCGGTGCCGGGGTGTCTTTCCGGTGCCGGCGCAGTCCGGTGCCGGTGTAGAGGTGGCCAGCTGCGCTGACGGTACTGGATTCAGTGCCGCTTCCATCAGGAGAGTCCGCAGTCTTTGATCTCTCTCTTTCTTTGTTCGAGGCTTAAAGGCCTTGCAGATGCGACACTTATCGGCGATATGCGATTCCCCGAGGCACTTCAGGCACGCGTCATGGGGATTGCTAGTTGGCATCGGCTTCTTGCAGGCCGAACACTGCTTGAAGCCCGGCGAACCAGGCATGGGCCCGGTGCCGGGCGCCGGGAAGGACAATGGCCCAACCCGCGAATAAGTTCTATAAACTATGTACAATGACTACTAATTACTAAATAACAACTCTCAACTGTTTTTTAAACTATTTACAACTACAACTATTGACAGTAACGAAGGAGAGCTAGGGATGTGGAGGACAGCAAGCCGCACTCCACAGTTCCAGCAACCGACACGGCGGTAAGAAGGAACTGAGGAGCGGGCAGGCCGGCAGGGGTATATATCAAGCGCCATGGAGGCGCCACTCTAGGGGGCGACCTGCTGGCCCACTGGAGTTGCTAGGGTAAAAAGTTTCCGGCAGACGTGCACATGCGGCGCGCACACCTAACTGGAATGGATATGAGCAATCACTCGAAGAAGAACTAACTGGTCTGTAATTTCCTGGGTTGTTTTTATTTCCCTTTTTATAGATAGGCACTATATTTGTCCTTTTCCAGTCTTCTGGCATCTGTCTCGTCTCCCATGACTTTCCAAAGATAATAGCTAGCGGCTCAGATACCTCCTCTATTAACTCCTTAAGTATTCTAGGATGCATTTCATCAGGCCCTGATGACTTGCAGGTATCTAACTTTTCTAAGTGATTTTTAACTTGCTCTTTTTTTATTTTATCTACTAAACCTACCCCCTTCCCATAAGCATTCACTATACTAGACATTCCTTCAGACTTCTCAGTGAAGACTGAAACAAAGAAGTCATTAAGCATCTCTGCCATTTCCAAGTTTCCTGTTACTGTTTCTCCCTCCTCACTGAGCAATGGGCCTACCCTGTCCTTGGTCTTCCTCTTGCTTCTAATGTATTGATAAAAAGTCTTCTTGTTTCCCTTTATTCCCATAGCTAGTTTGAGCTCATTTTGTGCCTTTGCCTTTCTAATCTTGCCTCTGCATTCCTGTGTTGTTTGCCTATATTCATCCTCTGTAATCTGACCTAGTTTCCATTTTTTATATGACTCCTTTTTATTTTGTAGGTCATGCAAGATCTCGTGGTTAAGCCAAGGTGGTCTTTTGCCACATTTTCTATCTTTCCTACCCAGCGAAATAGCTTGCTTTTGGGCCCTTAATAGTGTCCCTTTGAAAAACTGCCAACTCTCATCAGTTGTTTTTCCCTTCAATCTTGATTCCCATGGGACCTTACCTATCAGCTCTCTGAGCTTACCAAAATCCGCCTTCCTGAAATCCATGGTTTCTATTTTGCTGTACTCCCTTCTACCCTTCCTTAGAATTGCAAACTCTATGATTTCATGATCACTTTCACCCAAGCTTCCTTCTACTTTCAAATTCTCAACGAGTTCCTCCCTATTTGTTAAAATCAAGTCTAGAACAGCTTCCCCCCTAGTAGCTTTTTCAACCTTCTGAAATAAAAAGTCATCTGCAATGCAGTCCAGGAACTTATTGGATAGTCTGTGCCCCACGGTGTTATTTTCCCAACATATATCTGGATAGTTGAAGTCCCCCATCACCACCAAATCTTGGGCTTTGGATGATTTTGTTAGTTGTTTAAAAAAAGCCTCATCCACCTGGTTAGGTGGCCTGTAGTAGACTCCTAGCACGACATCACCCTTTATTGAATTTCATCCTATTTACTTCAGACCATTTTCCCAGTCTGTCCAGACCATTTTGAATTTTAATCCTATCCTCCAAAGCACTTCCAAACCCCTCTCAGCTTGGTATCTTCCACAAACTTGTACATGTATTCTCTATGCCATTATCTAAAGCACTGATGAAGATATTGAACAGAACCGGACCCAGAACTGATCCCTGTGAGATCCCACTTGTTATGCCGTTCCAGCATGACTGTGAACCACTGATAATTTCTCTCTGGGAACAGTTTTCCAACCAGTTTTAAACCCACCTTGTAGTATCTCCGTCTAGGTTGCATTTCCCTAGTTTGTTTAGGAGAGGGTCTTGTGAGACAGTATCAAAGGCTTTACTAAGGTCAACAAGCCCAAGACTTCTACAGTACTCAGGAAGAAGCTGACACAAGGGTGCCTCTGCATGTTGTATGTGCCAGTATAGCTTTTGGGTCTCTTGGTATCAAAGAAACTATTGTAATTATGTCACTTGATACAGATGATTTGGTCCTTGCTGCTCACTACTTTCCAAAAATGGAACACATTGATCGCACGTGGATTGAAACAGGCACCATTACCGGCACAGCTGACAAGTGTCACTCTATACCTGTGCAGACAATTTGTGACGCACTCACTCCTGACTTCTGCAACATACTTCCTGTTGTACATGGATGTGACTCTGTGTCATCCCTATTTGATACCAGGAAAAAAATCTGCGTTTAATGTTGTCAAAACAAAGAGAGCTTACCATTCAGAGATCCTGCCAAATTAGGAGAGACTGACAAACAAGCCACAATTTCTGCAGCAAGGAAGTTGGTAGTAGTGCTATATGACCAGAGCAACAAAGGAGACCCACAAAGACCTCAATTGTTTGTGCCTCAATCTAGCCAGCAAAAAGGACAAGTCACTGGCCAAACTCCCACCATGTGAGAACAGTTTTGAAGAGTGTATCAAAAGAGCATCTTGGCAAACAAAGATTTGGATGTCTTAACACACAGGTAAGCCAGATGTTGGATCTTATTGCAACATGGATGAAAAAATGTAGATGGTGAACTACTTCCCGTATTCTTCAAAGGCCCAATGGCATCTGAGCTTCTACAAGATCTTATGTGTGCCTGTGCCAGTAGCGGCTGCTGCACAAGCAACTCTGTCTGCAGAAAGAACACTCTTCCCTGCACAGAACTGTGTCCATGCTGAGGCAGTGAAGACTGTGATAATTGACAGAGATCATAATGAACAAGATGATGATAATGGTGTTGACTAGAAGTGTCACCAGCTTTTACATTTCAATTATACCTGTACAAATGTACTACCAGATTTTATTTTACCTTTTAGATTGTTGCTGCAATATTTGAGGTCACAAAGAAATCCAATTGTATTTCTTGAAATAATACAGAGTCATTAAACTAACAGAAATGAATGCAAATATTTCAAAGTGGTCATTTTAACGTGTTGAGGGTGTCATTGTTTATTCTCGTTTTCTATGGTAATGGCACCAGTTCCACATTATACCTCACCATTAAGTAGCCATCAGAAGCTTTCAATAATGTATAATGTGCATGTATGTAGAGATGGTACATTAAGCTGACCAAATCAGTGCTGTCTACTGCTCACCTATAGTGTGTTTCCTACTCTACTGGGGAATAGAAGGAAGTTCATTGTGATAAGGCAGCATCTTGAAATATGCTACGTGAGCGTTGAGTACAGGAGAAATGTCCCATAAAGTGGCATATCCTTGCTTTTAAAGGCTTGAGTTGGGGGATTTCAGTTATTCAACCTTAATCCCTTTAAAACAGAGCTTTTGTATATATATTTAATAAGAACATAAGAATGGCCATACTGGGTCAGACCAAAGGTCCATCTAGCCCAGTATCCTGTCTTCCAACAGTGGCCAATGCCAGGTGCCCCAGAGGGAATGAACAGAACAGGGAATCATCAAATGATCCATCCCCGTTACCGATTCCCAACTTCTGGCAAACAGAGGCTAAGGACCCCATCCCTGCATATTCTGGCTAATAGCCATCGATGGACCTATCCTCCATGAATTTATCTAGTTCTTTGTTGAAATTCAGTATAGTCATGGCCTTCACAACATCCTCTGTCAAGGAGTTCCACAGATTGACTGTGTGCTGTGTAAAGAAATACGGCCTTTTCTTTGTTTTAAACCTGCTGCCTTTAATTTCATTTGGTGACCCCTAGTTCTTGTGTTATGAGAAGGGGTAAATAACACTTCCTTATTTACTTTCTCCATATCAGTCATGATTTCATAGACCTCTATCATATCTCCACTTAGTTGTCTTTTTTCCAGGCTGCAAAGTCCCAGTCTTTAATCTTTCCTCATATGGAAGCTGTTCCATACCCCTACTCATTTTTGTTCCCCTTTTCTGAACCTTTTCCAATTCCAATATATCTTTTTTTGAGTTGGGGTGATCACATCTGTACACAGTATTCCAGATGTGGGCGTACCATGGATTTATATAGAAGCAATATGATATTCTCGGTCTTATTATCTATCTCTTTCTTGACGATTCCCAATATCCTGTTAGCTTTTTTGACTGCCGCTGCACACTGAGCAGATGTTTTCAGAGAACTATCCACAATGATTTCAAGATCTCTTTCTTGATTGGTAACAGCTAATTTAGACCCAAATGTTTAATATGTATAGTTGAGATTATGTTTTCCAATGTACATTATATTGCATTTATTAACATTGAATTTCATCTGCCATTTTGTTGCTCAGTCTCCCAGTTTTGTGAGATCCCTCTGTAGCTCTTTGCATTCTGCTTTGGAGTTAACTAACTTGAGTAGTTTTGTATCATCTGCAAAGTTTGCCATGCCATTATTTATGCCTTTTTCCAGATCGTTTATGAGTATGTTGAACAGTACTGGTCTCAGTACAGACCCCTGGGGGACACCACTGTTTACCTCTCTCCATTCTGAAAACTGACCATTTATTTCTAACCTTTATTTCTGATCTTTTAACCAGTCACTGATCCCTGAGAGGATCTTCCCTCTTTGCTTAAGAGCCTTTGGTGAGGGACCTTGTCAAAGGCTTTATGAAAATCTAAGTACACTATATCCACTGGATCACCCTTGTCCACATGCTTGTTGACCCGCTCAAAGAATTCTAGTAGATTGGTGAGGCATCATTTCCCTTTACAAAAAACTATGGTGACTCTTCCCCAACGAATTATGTTCATCTATGTGTCTGACAATTTTGTTCTTTACTATAGTTTCTACCAATTTGCCCATAATTGACATTAGGTTTACTAGCCTGTAATTGCCAGGATCGCGTCTGGAGCCCTTTTTAAAAATTGGCATCACATTAGGTATCCTCCGCTCATCTGGTACAGAAGCTGATTTAAATGATAGGTTACAGACTACAGTTAATAGTCGTGCAATTTCAAATTTGAGTTCCTTCAGAACTCTTGGATGAATACCATCTGGTTTTGGTGACTTATTACTGTTTAGTTTATCAATTTGTTCCAAAACTTCCTCTAATGACACCTCAATCTGGGACAGTTCCTCAGATTTGTCACCTAAAAAGAATGGCTCAGGTTTGGGAATCTTCCTCAGATCCTCAGCTGTGAAGACCAGTGCAAAGAATTCATTTAGTTTCTCTGCAATGGCCTTATCATCCTTGAGTGCTCCTTTAACATCTTGATCATCCAGTGACCCCTATATGGTAACTATTGGAGGCAGCACAGAAGAGGGGAAAGGGTGACACCCCCACATACAACTTTCCCTTTCTGGTATGTGGAGATATGCATAGAAAGCAGATGTTTGAAGTGAGGGGTGAGGAGACACCAAGCTAGGGGGAGGGCAGGGGAACTGTGTGGGAGAGAAGATCTTTCTCTGCCACCCCTCACACCAGCACAATGATGCAGAAATCTCTGAGAAAGGGGAAGCCTGTCATGTGCCATTCCTCTTCCACTGGGCCAGTCACTGCGCCTCCGACCCTGTTAAAGCTATAGAGATTCCATAGTGGGGAACCTCAGGTGCTGTTCCCTTTGACTATGAAACGTATATAGCTCTCATTGCCATAGGAGTTGAACACCTCACAATGGGTTTAACATGTTTCTCCTCATGACATGCTGTGTCCCCATTTTACACAAGGGGAATGGAGGCACACATATATCAAGTGATCTGCCCAAGGTCCAACTGGAAATCGGTGGTGGAGCATGGAATTCAACCTGGGTCTCTGGAGTTCAAGCCCCAAACCAATGGACCATCTTTTGTTTCCTGAGCTGAGTTCATGGCATAGACTAGTTCTTCCCAGTTTTCTAACCAGAGTGCAGGGATAGCTCTCATTCCTGCAGGCCTCCTAATGTCAGTCCCTTTGGAAACAATGGGATATGGAGGCAACCTTAGTAGTGGCAGGTTCACTGCCAGACACCATAACTTCAGTGAAGAGGCAGCCATCTTTCCTAAGGGCACTCTTTGACTTCATTATCCTATGAGTTATGGAAAATGATGGTTATTTTGAATAAGGCCAAATTATGAACTTTAAGGGCAAAACTTAGACATGAAGATTGTTAGTAACTTTACTTAATAACCACCCAGTTTCTTCAAATGTACATTTAAGACTATCTTTTCAGTTTGTTAGCTAGAAGGTGCCCCCCAAAATGAGAGAAATGTTTCTTAACGGACTAATTTTTAATTAATTTACACTTCAACTGTTACCTGAAAAATTCTCAGAAAATTCCATTCCTTTTCAGATTATGTGCTGTAAATTTGGGGAAGATACACTGTTCTCTCCATGAAAAACAATGAGGGAAAATCCCTGATTCAAGTGGAGAAACAGAACCCATCTTAATGACAGCAGTGCTCTGTGTCATGTGCCATACAAGTGAAAACCCCTGACACCATGCGTGGGGAGCAGAAATGGCCAGAAGGGAGCTAGGAGAGCGAAGAGACATTTACAGCAGAGTGTACAATGTGACACGGCAGCAGAATGAGACCAATGCTACTTGGGACTGCTCTACAGAGGCATGACATGAAAAGCAGAGATAGTCCTTAGTAACACACTGACTGAAATGCCATGCCTATATCTGGGTGCCTCACATTAAACAGTGAAGAAACTTCAGAGAGAAGCAACAGTGCTCCAGCAGCTAGAGGGTCAGATTTATAGAGAGTGATTATTCAGAATGCCACAAGATGCGGAAAAATTAAGGAAGTGCTATGGAAGAACATCCTGGCTGGAAGAGGGATCTGGCTGGAGAATCATCCCCTCACAGAGGAAGGAATGGGAACCCTGTTGCTGAGGCATCCTCTCCCCAGGGAAAGGGGGATGAGCCCCAGTTCAGTGAACATTGGTTCAATCTGGTTTTAAATAACTATAAAAGGTACAATAATACTATGTGACCTTTCCAATAACACGAGTCTCTCAGCTTTCCAGCCTCAAACCAATGCACTGGCTCCAGCATCTTCCATCCAAGGCTCTCGAAGACTTTACAAACATTAACTCATTCACCCTCATAGTCTCCATGGGAGGAAGAACAATAGCATTATCGCCAACATACACAGCAACATAAGATTTGCCAGACTGGATCAGATCCAAAGTCCATCTAGTCCAGTATCCTGTCTCCAGCAGTGGTCAGTACAAGGAGCTTCAGAGGAATGGGCACGAAACATTGCTGTAACAATTGTGGGATAATTTACCCCATGAAGATTGCATTCTAACTCCTAATAGAGACTCTTAAATCCTGAAGCAGGAGGTTTTATCTCATTTCCAAAATGTTTGCTTGCATTCATTGTTATAACTTTGGATATGTCTGTTACCCGCATGAGTGTTCAATCCGTATTTGAACTTTGCTAAGTTCTTGGCCTCAATGACACCTTGTGGTAATGAGTTCCACAGTCTAACTGCAAATTATGTATGTAGAAAGGAATTTCCTTTTATCAGTTTTGCATTTGCCACCTTTTAAGTTTCACTGCATGTCTCTTTGTCTGATACTATGAAACAGGTGGAAAAAACAGGAGCAAAGAGAGGGAAGGGAATTGTGCACGGTCACATGAACATCAGTGCCTGAGCTGAAGTCAATACAATGAGACTTTATTGTCATGAAGACCTACACAAGTGTTGCTAAAGTGTAAAGAAGAGACAAACCCCTCAAGTTCCTGTCAGAGGTAGACAGGATTGGATAGACAGATAGGTCTGTGCACTGTGTTCTGGCCACTACAGTCTCCCTTGCTACTGGCCCCTAAACATTCCCTCTCTCTGATGCTACAGATTCAATGCTACGACTGCTAGTAAAGAGAGAGGGATAGAAGGCTCCCCTTGACTCACCGTGCTGCCCTCCACATGGCTCGTTTCTCTGCCTCCAGGGCCCGGCGCTCAGCTGGAGACAGCTCCTTCTCCTGGGTACTTAGGAACTCAGGGCTCTGCATCCGCAATCGCTCCTGGTGCCGTCGCTCAGCTTTGGCCGTTCGCACAGGTGCCCCTGCCTCACCCCCTCCTGGGTAAACTGGGATCAGTCTGGGAAGAGAGGCCAGGAATAACAAAGGGCTTGGCCCAGCCCATCCTCAAGTACCCAGACTTCCTGCTCTCTCTCCTCAAAGGAGAGGTCCACCTTGTACCCTGCCCAAAGCTCCGAGCCCCCCAACGGATCTCCTCAAAAGAAGGGCCCCACCGCATCCCCTGCCCAACCCCGCCAGGCTCCTGGCTCTCACTAAGTACCCAACCAGTGCCCCCCATGCCCTGTACCTGACCTCTGCCCCCTACACCCATCCCTCCCCAAAGACAGGTCCCTGCTCCATCTCCCCCCCCTCCCCGAAGCCTGCCCGTTACCCCATTCCCTGCTGAATGGCCCACTATGTGGCAGTCTGTGGGCAGCAGGCAGGGAAGGACAGGGGCTGTTGCAGTGCAGTGTTGCTTCTTCCCCTCCAGAGTCCCCTCTTACCCAGACATAGAATTAGGCCTCTGCTCGGGCTTGAATCCTTCTTCTAGTGAGTTTCTCTGGGAGCTGCTGTGCTCATCTGCCTCAGAGATCCTGGCAGCAACACAGACATGTCAGCCAAGCATGCTGCAGGCATGCGTACCCTGGAGGGTTCAGAGCACAGATCCCCCTTCCCATGGACCTGAGCCGCAGGAATTAGACACTGCAACTCAGCTCAGTGACATGGCCCTTGATGCATTTACCTGACACCCTTGCTATCATGCACACAGAGCTTATCCCTCCAGTCCCATCTGCCCAGAGGAGAAGCCTTCAAGCGCATGTGAGCAGGGATCATTCGGAATGAGTCACCTGGTAACCAGGTCAATTGGTGAAACTGGAACTCGCAGATCATGGGAACAGCCTCCCAGGTCCTATGGCAGAACCTCAAGAGACTGGGAGCAGGCTGACAGGTACACATCCTCTTCACTCTGCCTGGTCTTTGTTATCATTGAGACTGCCAGCACCTGCCCTGTAATCTGGGAGCCCTCTCCCTTCCTTCTACCTCCAGGCTGGGGATTTCTCCTCAGAATCTCGCAGAGCCTACCTTTCTCTCCGTTCTGACAACACGGGCTCTTAGCAGGTCCAGGCCCCAATTATGTCCCATCTCCATTATCACAGCTACATCCTCTCTGATGTATGCATCTATCTCACCCCAGACAGGCCATCCAAACTCATCTTCCTCACCCAGAGGTCTGACTGTGTCACCTCAACCTGCTGTATCAAGTGTAAATCCAGCCCCGCTCCCTGTGACTGACTGCTTCTTGTTGATGTCAGATATCTCTGAAGGCACAAAATCTGCCCTCAGGCAGCCCTCTAGAACTAAGTGAGGGCAGACCTGCGCTAAAGGCTGCATTCTCAGTGATCCACATCCTTTGCAATGCCATTGGCCCAGTGTGCCCTAGGTATAAGTCAGCACAGAATTTGGCCCTGAATAAGCAGCAAAAGATCTTATTTCCTATCACAATATTGTCAACAGCTGCCTGTTCCCACCCAGACTAGAGACAGGGAGTTGATGGGGAGAGGCAGTGTAGCTGTTCCCACTCTAAGTACCTTCCTTCTATTAAACTCACTGGAGACCAACTGAACAATCAGCCTGACGAGCAACTGAGCCAGTGATGTGGTGCCACAGATACACTCTCCAGAGCTCGCTGTAGGATGGACTGGCCCACAACCCTGTAGCCCAGCAAAGGGAGAGCACCAAAGGGAGGCCACCTCCACCCTACCTTCACAGAGTGATGCATCTGGCTGTGGAGAGAGGAGGGATAAACTGCCTCTGCAAAGACTGCATGTTTGGCTGCTGCCATTTACTGTTTGCCAGGAACCCAGTTTAGTATGGCAGTGCAGGGGGGAACCCTCACCATGCAAGTGTAATGCGAGGTGTTTCTGGACTGAGACTGAATGAATACAAATGCTAATGGGGAGATGGGGAGGAAACTGGAGCCAACATGAGGACATGGACTGTCCCCAGTGTGGTCAGGCAGCATGAGAAGACTCTAAGCCAAAGTCTACAAGACGAAGATGCTTGGCCCTTTGGCCCAAGGCATGGTCCTGCCGCAGTTTATGGGGAAAGAGTCAGATAGATAAGATTCTGAGAAAGTTCAAAGGCAGCAACCTGAGCTTTATTCTGTCTGAAGCCCAATTCTCCACCTGTAAAGCAAATCTGCAGGGAAAGGAATGAAAGCAGCAGCACTAATGCAGAACCGCAGCCTGAGGAGACAGACTCCAGCAGACCCAGGCATAAAGCAAGAACCTAAGGGGCAGGGCTTGGCACAGGCTTAGCAAAGAGGTGTGTCCCCCAACCTAGCCACAACTACAATCAATGACTCCAGGGCAGCCACTCATTTGAGAACAAGGACCTAGAGACAAACTGTGATGCTCAGTTCCCCCGCAAAGGTGGTGGAGCCTGCCCAGACCTTCCCATCTGGGGAAAGGTGATGCTGGCATACTCCTAGGACACAGAGCTGGATCTGAGCTGCCAGTCAGTCTTACCGAGTTGCCAGGGACTGAATGCTCCTTCCATTTAGTCTCTTGATCTTGTATTCCACTCCTTCGATGATGACACTGGACTGCATGCTCATATCGGGCATCAGCTTCCCCATATCCTCCTCTTCCTCTTCCTCCTCCTCCTCCAACAACAGAGCCCGTTTCTGCTGCAGTTTACGAACTGCCAAAATGAGGAAGACCCATATGAGTGGGGAGAGAACTGCAGAGCTGGCTGCCTGCAGTGATTCCCATGGCCACCGAGGTTCATGGTAGGTCCTTTCCCTCTAAGGGCCTTGCTCACTCTCTGCAAGAGAGTCCTACAGTTTCTGTAACAGTCTTTGAGTCTATTCCCTCCCTGAAGACACACTTCTCTTCAGCTCTCTTAGAATCTACTCCTTTCCCAGCCTTGATGCTTTTCAGCCTGTCCTCTTAATCACTTCTTTGTAATCAGCAAAACCTTTTCCCTAGCTTTCTTCCTGGCTATAACCTCAGACAGTGTCCAACCGCTTCACCCTCTGTAACTCCTCCATAGATGGGAACCACCTAGGAGCCTTTGGGAAGACCCCCTGTGGAGACGGATCCCACAGGATATGATGTTTATGTCAGGGATCAGATCTCTAGGAGTCAACAGCCAGATTCAGACCTGTCCCTCCATGGGCACAGAGCCCCAGGAGCTAATGGGCAAACATCATCCCCCCAGCTCAGTTGACAAGCAGACCCCCTCCACATACATCAGGGACAGTGCCATGAGGAGTCTATGGGTAGGACCCTGCTGGGGGGATGGAGGCCAGATGAGTTGATGATCCTCTCCACTCAATGGAGGCCAGAGTCATGGCAAGGGACGAGCAGAACTCCACCCTCCTCCCACAGACTCATAGACTCTAGGACTGGAAGGGACCTCGAGAGGTCATCGAGTCCAGTCCCCTGCCCTCATGGCAGGACCAAATACTGTCTAGACCATCCCTAATAGACATTTATCTAATCTACTCTTAAATATCTCCAGAGATGGAGATTCCACAACTTCCCTAGGCAATCTATTCCAGTGTTTAACTACCCTGACAGTTAGGAACTTTTTCCTAATGTCCAACCTAAATCTCCCTTGCTGCAGTTTAAGCCCATTGCTTCTTGTTCTATCATTGGAGGCTAAGGTGAACAAGTTTTCTCCCTCCTCTTGATGACACCCTTTTAGATACCTGAAAACTGCTATCATGTCCCCTCTCAGTCTTCTCTTTTCCAAACTAAACAAACCCAATTCCTTCAGCCTTCCTTCATAGGTCATGTTCTCAAGACCTTTAATCATTCTTGTTGCTCTTCTCTGGACCCTCCCAATTTCTCCACATCTTTCTTGAAATGCGGTGCCCAGAACTGGACACAATACTCCAGTTGAGGCCTAACCAGCGCAGAGTAAAGCGGAAGAATGACTTCTCGTGTCTTGTTTACAACACACCTGTTAATGCATCCCAGAATCACGTTTGCTTTTTTTGCAACAGTATCACACTGTTGACTCATATTTAGCTTGTGGTCCACTATGATCCCTAGATCTCTTTCTGCCATACTCCTTCCTAGACAATCTCTTCCCATTCTGAATGTGTGAAACTGATTGATCCTTCCTAAGTGGAGCACTTTGCATTTATCTTTATTGAACTTCATCCGGTTTACCTCAGACCATTTCTCCAATTTGTCCAGATCATTTTGAATTTTGACCCTGTCCTCCAAAGCAGTTGCAATCCCTCCCAGTTTTGTATCGTTTGCAAACTTAATAAGCGTACTTTCTATGCCAACATCTAAATCGTTTATGAAGATATTGAACAGAGCTGGTACCAAAACAGACCCCTGCGGAACCCCACTTGTTATACCTTTCCAGCAGGATTGGGAGCCATTAATAACTACTCTCTGAGTACGGTTATCCAGCCAGTTATGCACCCACCTTACAGTAGCCCCATCTAAATTGTACTTTCCTAGTTTATCTATAAGAATATCATGCGAGACCATATCAAATGCCTTACTAAAGTCTAGGTATATCACATCCACCGCTTCTCCCTTATCCACAAGGCTCGTTATCCTATCAAAGAAAGCTATCAGATTAGTTTGACATGATTTGTTCTTTACAAATCCATGCTGGCTATTCCCTATCACCTTACCACCTTCCAAGTGTTTGCAGATGATTTCTTTAATTACTTGCTCCATTATCTTCCAATGGGCACAGACTGTTCAGAGGAGGCCTATATTCTCATTGATTTATAGACTCATAGGCTTTAAGGTCAGAAGAGACCATCGTAATCATCTAGTCTGACCTCCTGCCCACCGTAGGCCACAGAACCTCACTCACTCACTCCTGAAATAGACTCCTAACCTCTGGTTGAGTTACTGAAGGCCTCAAATCATGGTTTAAAGATTTCAAGTTACAGAGAATCCACCATTTACACTAGTTTAAACCTGCAAGTGACACGTGATCTGTGCTGCAGGAAGGCGAAAAACCCTCAGGGTTTCTTCCCAACCCCAGGTATGGTGATCAGTTACACCTTTCACCTAAGATGGGTTTAAGCATGCATGCAGGGGTTCCCTCACCAAAGGCTCTTAGACAAAGTAAGCTGTCATGGAATAAGAGAGAAGGTCCTGTCATGGGTCAGTAACTGGTTAAAAGATAGGAAACAAAGGATAGAAATAAATGGTCAGTTTTCAGAATGGAGAAATGTAAATAGTGGTGTTCCCCAGGGGTCTGTACTGGGATCAGTCCTAGTCAACATATTCATATATGATCTGGAAAAAGGGGTAAACAGTGAGGCAGCATGATGGGGTCTAAATTAGCCATTACTACTCAAGAAAGAAATCTTGGAGTCACTGTGGATAATTCTCTGAAAACATCCACTCAATGTGCAGCGGCAGTCAAAGTTAACAGAATGTTGTGAATCATTAGGAAAGGGATAGATAATAAGACAAAAAATATCATATGGCCATACTGGGTCAGGCTACAGGTCCATCTAGCCCAATATCCTGTCTTCCAATGCCAGGTGCCTCAGAGGGAATGAACCCGTCGCCCATTTCAGCTTCTGGAAAACAGAAGCTAGGGACCCCATCCCTGCCCATCCTGACTAATAGCCATCGATGGACCTATCCTTCATGAATTTATCTAGTTCTTTGTTGAAATTCAGTATAGTCATGGCCTTCACAACATCCTCTGGCAAGGAGTTCCACAGGTTGACTGTGCACTGTGTGAAGAAATACTGCCTTTGGTTTGTTTTAAACCTGCTGTCTATTAATTTCATTTGGTGACTCCTAGTTCTTTTGTTATGAGAATACTGCTGAGCAGTAAGAACAGCGTTTAAATCTTGGCTTCTTAGTTTTCACATCTGCCATAGAAGACACTTCAGTATGGACTCAAAGCTTACTTATCGTTGCTAAAAACTACCTATCCAAAACTGTAACTACCGTGTACAATCTTAACAATGTAAAACCCTAAACCAAAATGTTTTTAGATAGCACTTGTATCAAAAATAGGATCTGGATCCCAGGTCCAGAAAGGTTGGTAGTCTGCTGATGCCGGCGGCTGGAAGGAGTGCTGCAACCCCTTTTTATAGCCTCGACCGTAGAACCTTCAAAACAGTGAAGGGAGAGGCAGGAGGCAGCACATGAGTACTTTGATGGGCACTGCTAGCTAATGTTAATTGTCAGAGCTGTACAGGCCAGCTCATCCCAGGAGCGGGAATATACAAAGGCCAAGCAAAGGGGAACCTCAGCTTCTATTTAAAAAAAAAAAAGAAAGTTTGTAGCACTCCTGGCTGTGGAGAAAAGCTTGAAAATGTGACTCATAGGGGCTCAAAAGCCAGAAGGCAAAGAAACATGTATCATTTTAAAGCCAGTCTCATGATTTTTCAGGCCTGACCACAATTGTTTACTATTTTACTGTAATATTGCTTGAGACACCCTCCCCCCAATAATAATAAACAGGAACCCAGGAGCCAATGGCTGGAAATTAGAAGAAATTTCCAATTCCAACCATCCAAGCAGCAGGGTTCTGGAACAGCCTTCCAGTAGGAGCAGGGGGCCTAACAGCCCAACTAGTTGTAAGGTGGAGCTTGATGAGTTTATGAACGGGATGATAGGACAGGGTTGCCTATAATAGTAGTGGACTGGATTCAGTGACTCAGGAGGTCCCTTCCAGTCCCATGTTCAACAGGTGGGATTCCCCACTCTCAAAAGCCAACAGGCAGGGGACAGATCCCCCCAAGAGTCACAAAAGAGAAACTTAACACCCCAACACTGACTCCATCGCACCTTCCTCCTCCTTCATTTTCTTCAGGTCATCCTCCCCCACCAGGGAGACACGCTTGGGGGGCTTCTCCACCTGCTGCTGTTTCACCTCGATCTCAAAGTACTTTTGCCTCTCACGGAAGGATCGCTGCTCTGGGCTGTGCAGTCCCCCTGATGACAGCACCTGCAACAGCCACAGCAGCATGTCAGCCACTAAAAGACCCTACCCCATATCCAATCCCCCCAGGCAAATGCCCATGCCTACGTTTCCTGTGTCCCTACCCCACATCCAGTCTCTTCAGGCATGTGCCCTGTGCCCACCTTCCCTGGATCTCTGCCCCATATCTAATCTCCCTGGGTATATGTTCCACGCCTGCCTTCCCCAGGTCCCTTCCCCATATCCAGTCCCCTTCACACACAGGCCACATGCCTGCTTTCATCAGGTCCCTACCCCATGTCTGAACCCTCTCTTCACACTGCTGCAGATGGGAACTTTGCCTCCTATCTACCCACACTGGGATTCTGCACTTATCCCCCAACGTCTGTGATCAAGACTCCCAACTCCAACTCTATTTCCAGCCACTGAAACTCACCTCAGGAGAAGCTTTAGGTTTCTCGGTGCTTGTTTGACCATGCGTCTCCTGAGGAGAGAGAGGAAAGGGAAATGTTTGAGAGAGGGGCTCTCTTTGTCTTTGCCTCACCCATGAAACAGAATAGCACCTCCTACCCCCATTCTCAGTCCTGACCCACCTGTGATGCTCCCAGTATCCCCATTGTCCCTGCCACCCTGGTGTCTGTGCAGCCAGGTCATCATCTCTGCCCCACCCCTACCTTATTTGCCTGTGACAGAGGCACCGCTGCAAAGGTCTTGTATGCCTGCTTGACACTGACTGGGACATCCTCAGGAGAGGAGGGTGAGGGGGGACGCAGCTGCAGAGACAGAGACAGAAGAGGTCAGGCTAATCATAGCTGCTATAAATAAGAACAGGAAAAGAACCAGCCCCTTATGTGTGTTGAGACCAGAGGGTGGAGCATCAGAGACAGAGCCCCCAGCCTCGGGCAAAGGGGGAAGTAGCTGCCATGCAAAATGGCTTCCTTAGACATGAGCATGTTACACTGCTGGCTCTCAGGTCCTGGATAGGCCAGTGCCAATGCTTCTGCTGGTGGCAGAGCCTCCTGGGTTCGGTGAGGGTTTCACAGGTGGCAGTGCTGCTCCAGACTCCTCGGGGATTTCAGCTCAGCCACTCCAGCTTATGTCTGCCTGCAAACAATGGGCTCTCTGGGTAGCCATACACTGGACTCCAGTTCCTGAGCCTGGATTGGGTATGCCAGTTTTTAGATTAACTCACAGTATTTGTGAAGGCCAAGACTATATCAGAGTTTAGGTTACCTCTCAGCCTTGTCTCTGGTGCCAGTCCAATTATCCCTGTAAGAAGGCCCGGCTGTTTCCTCCTGAATTTCAGTGCAGGGGCTATTGCACTCCTACTTAAACCAGCGTCAGAGCAGGTGCCCACACACCCCTACATGGAGGGCTCCTGTGGATTTCTGTGGTCCTCTTACTAGCATTGATCACATCTTAACTGCCTTCAGTGAATGTGCCACCTACGACCACTGCCTTGAACTCTTGCCTCCAGCCTCACTGTAGTGGGGTGGTCACCCCTCTCCAGCCCTGAAGGGGTTAAAGCAGCCCTGGAGAAGGCTGTGGTGGGGGAAAAGATAGTCTGATTGGGGGAAGTAGCCACAGCTGGGGCCACACCCCAATCAGGCCACAGCTGGCCCTATAAGAGGGCTGAGGGCCAGAGGCTGAAATACACTCTCTCACTCTCTCTAGTTTCGTGAGAGAGAGAGATCTGGCTGCCTGGGAGCTGAGAAGGGTACCTGAGGTGGAGCAGTGCTGGGGAAGGGCAGAGGGAGCTGGGGAGCTTCACCCAGGAAAAAACCCAGGCTGCAGGCCTTGCTAAAAGAGCCAAATAGGTACTGGGGCTACAGAGGGGCAGTTCAGAGATAGGCAAAGGCAGTTGGTCCTAACCCCCTTGCCGATGATGAGTGGTTTACAGACTGCAGTTTGCCCCAGTGAGCGGGGGCTAGATGATGACTAGCAGTAGCCACTGAGGCAAGGTGGGTTAGAGGGTTGGGGGGTCCCCTGGAAGGGGAGACCAAGAGCGAGGGGGTACTGTGGTGAGCAGAACCATTGGGCAAAGGGCATCGGGGTCCGGGAGGGACTCTGGCCTGCAGAGGGCGCTCCGGGCTGGAAAGATCTGATTCCCGAGATGACCAGAAGGAAGCAAGGCGCTGGTGAGTCGTCGCGGCGTCAGTGAGTTGTCACCCCACCACACTCACCCTTGACTCTCTCTGATCTGGGTTCTCCTCTCTCCCCTGAAAAGGGAATACATCTGCTCATATTCTTTACACTGGCTGCCTATAAACGAACTCCTCTGCTCCTAGCCCTTTCCTTCCTCTATGGGGAGCTGTCAGGGCCTCATGACTGTGGGGGCAACAGCTTTCCTCACTAGTGGTTACATGGTCTCTCCCCTTCCATTCCACACTTGATTCCTTCCCTCTTTTCTCGCTCCCTCAGCCCCTTTGGCTGCCTTAACTCAGCCTTGCTTGCTTGCTGCCCTTCTCTTTGCTCTAACTCAGTGATTCTCAAACCTCTGTACTGGGGACTCCTTTCACACAGCAAGCCACTGAGTGTGACCCCCCCCCCATTAAATTAAAAACACTTTTAAAATATATTTAACACCATTATAAATGCTGGAGGCAATGTGAGGTTGGAGTGGAGGCTGACAGCTAGCAACCCCTCATATAATAATCTCATGACCCCTTGAGAGGTCCTGACCCCCCCGTTTGAGAACCCCTGCTCTAACTGGCCATGTCTATTTTTGTTTGGTTGCCTTCCCTTCTGCTCAGACTAAACAATAGTCTACCAATCTTGGAAAGAGATTTTAAAATACAGTATCTGAATCACTTGAACTCTAGCTCGGGGTATGCAACCTATGGCACACGTGCTGAAGGCGGCACGCGAGCTGATTTTCAGTGGCACTCACACTGCCTGGGTCCTGGCCACCGGTCTGGGGGACTCTGCATTTTAATTTAATTTTAAATGAAGCTTCTTAAACATTTTTAAAACCTTATTTACTTTACATACAACAGTAGTTTAGTTATATATTATAGACTTATAGAAAGAGACCTTCTAAAAACGTTAAAATGTATTACCGGCACACAAAACCTTAAATTAGAGTGAATAAATGAAGACTCGGCACACCACTTCTGAAAGCCTGCCGACCCCTGATCTAGCTCTTCAGCCTGGGTCTCATTGGGGCCCAGACAGGGATGTCTGACCAATTCATAATGTGACTCTTTGAGGCAGGCTGGGTCTCTCTCTAGGTTTTCAATAGTGCCACACAGGCACTGTAAAAACGAGTAACAGGACCATTGGCCTATTTCCATGCTGCAAGTGGACCAGTGTTCTTGTGTGGTAATTCTTGCCAGGGCACAGAAACCCCGTGTCTGGGCCCCTAATGTCCAGGCCAGAGACCAGCAGAGATTCCTCTGCTCCTGATGCCATCTTATAGCAATTGCCAATGTGCAAGCAATCATTCTGCAAATCAGCAATGGCGCAGTGCTCCCCAGCGAGGGGGGCAGAGCCATACAGCTAGGCAACAGCAAGAAGCTGTAGGCTGTTGCCCTGGTGTGTGGGATAATGACAGGACAAAAGATCTGAAGAGCTTTATACATCAAGAGAATGTAGTACCTTATAAGTAAATGAAAGTCTAAGACTCTATCTGCACTGGGGATTTCAGCCACCGGTGCAGCTGCACTGATGCAAATTCTGGCACAGACAAACAAAGCCACCATGGTCCACTGTGTTGCTCACCCTGTTTGAAACCAGAGTAAGCAGAACTGGTGCAAATCAGGATTCTGTCTATCTTTTCTGGGTTCTCATCAGGTTAGCACCACTGGTGGTTAGCCAAAGATGGCTGTAACAAGGGCAAATTCCAATGTACACAAGACTGCGGAGCACCCAGCACTCCAGTGCCTTTCAGATAGTGCAGAGAGCTCCTGCAGGGACCAGAGAGGGTTGGTTGGCATTTGGGTGCATAATGGGCAAATTCCCTTTAAAACCAATGGGAATCACTAGGAGGGTGTGTGTAGCTTGCCTGCCAGGAAGGATGGCACAACAACCACCAGGAACAGGCTGACTCAGCTCAGTGAGAAGGAACTGCAGGCCACTTACAGAGTTCTGGACACTGGAGCATGACTCAGGTTGCTGGAAGGGGTTGGAGCTATCCCTGCCCTCCGAACTAGGTGGGGCAGCATTTTGTCGCACCCGGGAAAGAGGCTGAATGACGCCCGGCTTGGTCTGCTTGTGCCCACACCACACAACAGGGAAAAGGCAGAGTAAAGGACAAGAGACAGAAAAGAGAGACAAGAAAAGTTAGGACATGCAAAAGAGGGGGGCAGATCCTGTTTGAAACTCTTGGGTGCAACTTGTCCGCCACACTGCCAACCCAGTCAGAGGCAGCAGGCTGTGAAAGGGATAAAGGCACCTTATCAATAGCCCCCATTGATATGTGGGAGGGAGAGCAACAGCAGCTATCAAGCACCAGCCAACACCCCAGGATCAAGATGTGCAGAACTAGACACACAATAAGGTCATGGCAGGGCCTTGTGGCTCCACACAAGCCCAGGAAACAAGCACAAGTCTACAGTGCAAGCAGACAGCTTCCAGAGGTGCAGGAGGGAAGTGTAAGTACGTAAAAGCCTGGGGAGAATGTGAGATTCGTAAATAGGAGATGCAGGTGACAAACAGCAGCTAGTGCCTGGTGTTGTCAGGGGTGAGAGAGAAAAGGATGAGCAAGCACCGAGGGCTCCAGTGGCAGACTGGGGCAGAAGCTGGGATGTAAGAGGGGAGTGGAGTGTTGAGACTAAGACTACAGCCGGTTCCTTTGGGGTGTTTTGGGGAGATGAACAAATGTGAGACACTGGAGAGAGGGGTAGCAGAGAAGCAAGTAAGCGAGTGGAAGAGAGCACCCACCACAGGAATGAGAGCCACCAGAGCAAGTACCAGAGGGAGCAAGGCTGTGGAATATCCACACTGAATTTTGAGAAAAGGGAAAAAAAATAAGCCTTTGTGCATTTGTGCAAATGTGAGGCCTGGCAGTGAGCAGCGTGCAAGGAAAGGAGAGTGTGTGGCCTGGCAGTAAACAGAATGTAAGGAAAGCAGAGGGCAAGACCTGGCAGTGAGCAGTATGTGAGGAAAGGAGAGCGTGAGGCCTGGCAGTGAGCAGAGTGCCAAGGAAAGAGAGTGCAAGGATTGGTGGTGAGCAGTGTGAGGAAAGAAAAATGAGAGGCCTGGGAGTGAGCAGAGTGTGAGGAAGGGAGAGGGTGAGGCGTGGGGGTGAGCAGAGTTCAAACTTGGCAGGGATCACAGTGTGAGGAAAGGAGAGGGTGAGTCCTAGCAGCGAGCAGAATGCGAGGAAAGGTGAGGGGAGGCCTGGCAGTGAGCAGTGCGAGGAAAGGCGAGGGGAGGTCTGGCAGTGAGCAGAGTGCGAGGAAAGGCGAGGGGAGGCTTGGCAGTGAGCAGAGTGCGAGGAAAGGCGAGGGGAGGTCTGGCAGTGAGCAGAGTGCGAGGAAAGGCGAGGGGAGGCTTGGCAGTAAGAAGAGTGCGAGGAAAGGCGAGGGGAGGCCTGGCAATGAGCAGAGTGCGAGGAAAGGCGAGGGGAGGCCTGGCAGTGAGCAGAGTGTGAGGAAAGGCAAGGGGAGGCTTGGCAGTAAGAAGAGTGCGAGGAAAGGTGAGGGGAGGCTTGGCAGTAAGAAGAGTGCGAGGAAAGGTGAGGGGAGGCTTGGCAGTAAGAAGAGTGCGAGGAAAGGCGAGGGGAGGCTTGGCAGTAAGAAGAGTGCGAGGAAAGGCGAGGGGAGGCCTGGCAATGAGCAGAGTGCGAGGAAAGGCGAGGGGAGGTCTGGCAGTGAGCAGAGTGCGAGGAAAGGCGAGGGGAGGCCTGGCAATGAGCAGAGTGCGAGGAAAGGCGAGGGGAGGCTTGGCAGTAAGAAGAGTGCGAGGAAAGGCGAGGGGAGGCCTGGCAATGAGCAGAGTGTGAGGAAAGGTGAGGGGAAGCCTGGCAGTGAGCAGAGTGCGAGGAAAGGTGAGGGGAGGCCTGGCAGTGAGCAGAGTGCGAGGAAAGGCGAGGGGAGGCCTGGCAGTGAGCAGAGTGCGAGGAAAGGTGAGGGGAGGCCTGGCAATGAGCAGAGTGCGAGGAAAGGTGAGGGGAGGCCTGGCAATGAGCAGAGTGCGAGGAAAGGTGAGGGGAGGCCTGGCAATGAGCAGAGTGCGAGGAAAGGTGAGGGGAGGCTTGGCAGTGAGCAGAGTGCGAGGAAAGGTGAGGGGAGGCTTGGCAGTAAGAAGAGTGCGAGGAAAGGTGAGGGGAAGCCTGGCAGTGAGCAGAGTGCGAGGAAAGGCGAGGGGAGGCTTGGCAGTAAGAAGAGTGCGAGGAAAGGCGAGGGGAGGCCTGGCAGTGAGCAGAGTGCGAGGAAAGGCGAGGGGAGGCCTGGCAGTAAGAAGAGTGCGAGGAAAGGCGAGGGGAGGCCTGGCAATGAGCAGTGCGAGGAACGCCGAGGGGAGGTCTGGCAGTGAGCAGAGTGCGAGGAAAGGCGAGGGGAGGCCTGGCAGTGAGCAGAGTGCGAGGAAAGGCAAGGGGAGGCTTGGCAGAAAGAAGAGTGCGAGGAAAGGTGAGGGGAAGCCTGGCAGTGAGCAGAGTGCGAGGAAAGGCGAGGGGAGGCCTGGCAGTGAGCAGAGTGCGAGGAAAGGTGAGGGGAGGCCTGGCAATGAGCAGAGTGCGAGGAAAGGTGAGGGGAAGCCTGGCAGTGAGCAGTGTATTAGGAAAAGAGAGTTTGCAGTCTTGCAGTGAGCAGCATGTGAAGGAGGGAGAGTGTGAGGCCTGGCAGTGATGAGTGTGCAAAGGAAGAAGAATGAGAGGTCTGAGGGCAGAAGCACTTACTGATTTGCTGTCATCTTGCGGTGGGATGAAGTTTATGGAAGCCTGAAAACAAGAGAATGTAAATTGAGAGTCCTAGCTGGAGTCCCCTGGGTCATCCTGCCCAATTTGAGAGTAATACCAGAACTCTCAATCTACCCTCCCCTGCTCCTCCTGTCATGTGCAGGGAGAGGCCTGGAGTTCTCACTCTGTTCAGCCCATGGCACCAACGCCACCACAGCATAGCCTGTCCTAGCCCTGGCTTAACACTCCGTGCTCTCATAGCTTGTTACTGAGTTTGAGCAAAGCAATTGACACCACAGCTTTTCTGCCATGAAGCACTCACAGACACCAGCCCAGCAGCAGCTAGCAGAAAGGAGCAGAGGGGGAGCAGCTTCTATCCTCTTGGGGCCCTGGCCCGATAACTGCTCCCCACAGCACAGGTCTCAGCAAATACCAAGTCCATGAGACAGTGGAGCCAAGGAACGTGCTAAGAGCAGCAGCACACACTGCACACCAAGAGGCACTTACAAAGCGAGTCTCCCTGCCTGACAGGTGAGCAGGCCGAAGGGCTGCAGGTGGCTGGAGAGGGGCAGCGTCAGGGAGAACCGAGAGGGGAGAAAACCAGAGAAACACTGAAGACACCAGGGTTCCTGCAGGGAAGGCAGAGACAAGCACCCCTTTCCCCAGAGCTGAAACTCTTTCCTCAAGCCTCACTGTCAGCATGCTCAGCCTTTTCTAACCCATGGCAGAGAGAGGAGCCCCCAGCCCAACTGCTCCTCACCTGCCACAGAGAAAGGACTCAGCACCTGCTTCTCAGCAGGGAACAACCCCTTCCCCACTGCCTCCACCCCACCACGTGCAGTGAGGGGAGGCTTTGCTGGCTTCTCCCCTGCCAAAGGATCACAGGAGTTATCAGAAGGGACCATTATGATCACCTAGTCTGACCTTCTGCATAGCACAGGCCAGAGAACTTCAGCCAGGGATTCCTTCGAGTCCAGTAAGTTCTGATTGAACTAGAGTGTGTCTTTTACATTATGAGATGCACATAGTTGAAGGCCAGAAGGGATGATTATGATTATCTAGTTTGGTCTCCTGTCTATGACAGACAAAAGAATCCCGCACAGTGACTCCTGCATCAACTAAGTAAGTTGATCCAATGGTTAATTATCTTCACTGTTAAAAATTTGCAATTTATTTCTAATCTGAATTTGTCTAGCATCAGCTTCCAGCTAATGGATACAGATTTTTTTAGCCAGTTTGAAGAGCCATCTTTTCTAGCCAGACTGAAGAGCCATACCACTATCAGAAATCCCTTCCTCATGTAGGTATTTGTAAAGCATGATTAATTCACTTCTTCACTTTCTCTTGGATAAACTAAATAGATTTTTCTTTAATCTCTCACTACAAGGCAGTTTTTTCCAGACCCTGAATTGTTCTTGTAGCTCTTTTCAGAACTCGTTCCAGTTTTTCTACATCCTTTTTGAAGTGTGGACACCAGAAATGGACACCGTATCCGGTAATGGTTTCACTAATGCCGAATAAAAAGATAATACCACCTTCCTACTCCCATTTGTTAATTCCCAGCTTGCATATCTGAGGATCACATTCACCATTTTAACTACAGCATTGCACTAAGTACTTTACAGTGTCACTGCATTTCAGGATATAGTCCACATCTTGTAAGTCCTACATTCTTTGTTCTTAGATATATGATCTTGCATTTAGCTATAATAAAACACGTTGTTCAAATGAGCCCACCTTACCAAGTGATCCAGATTGGTCTATATAAGCGACCTGTCCCCATCATTATTTACCACACCACCAATTTTTGGATCATCTGCAAATTTTATTAGCAATGATTTTATTTTTTCTTCCATATCATTGATAGTGACAGTGAATAGCACTGGGTCAAGAATAGACCACAGTGAGAGCCCATTAAAACATCTGCTTTGATAACAATTCCTTTGGTATAATTACTTTTTGTGAACTATCCATTAACCAGATTTTAATCCATTTAATATAGGCCACATTGATTTTGTTGTGCTAATTGTTTTAAACATCAGAATGTCAATTGTCTGTATTTCCTAACAGCTTATTTGTACTCATCGCTATCAGCTTCCCCATTTTTCCATTTATATGAAGTCCAAGTCAACCACCCCAATCTTCCAAGGCAGAGAAGAGTACCATCATTCATTCAAGGATGTCTGCTAGTTATATGGTATCTGCATAAGGTAAAAAGCTCAATTCTAGATCACCCATCATCATGCCCTTCGACTTGTATACCATTCTGAATGTCCAGTTTAAGAATATGATGAAAAGTGACTGTGATTCCATATCTGCTTACTGTACACCAAACTTTGACATGAACCAGTTGTTTAATATTGCACCAATCTGTACAGCACTACAGGAGTTTTCATACATAATTTTTATAATTGCACTTATCCTATCTGGAACTCCATATGATTTTAACTGCTTTCTATAATGCTTCCCTCCAAACCAAATCAAATGCCTTTGTGAAGTCAATGAAAATAGCAAATCTTTTCAATCTCCGTTCTCACTTTTTTTACATCAACTGATGGCGTGTGAATATCTCATCAATGCAACTTTGGCCTGGTCTGAAGCCACACTGTTCCTCACCTACTACTTCTAAAACTGGTTTTAATCTGTTGACAATTGCTTTCATCATGATTTCTCCCTATACTGGTAATAAGCTTATACCTCTATAATTATTCAGATCTGCAAGATAAGAAGTGACCATGTTGTAAGAGATCACAAAATGAAGTGTGCAGTTAACACCTCTACAGCTGTAGTACAGAGGAGGCTTAGTGGATCATAGGTTGTTGTAACAAGCCATAAATCTAGTGTCTTTACTGAGTCCATGATTTTTAGTGTCTAACAAAGAAATGAATTTAATGTCCCAGACTTGTCTTTTGAAGGTGTTGCACAGGTTTCCTTTGAGGATGAGGACTAAGAGGTCAGATATGGAATGATAGCTTTGTGAAAAAAGTTCGCTCAGGGGTGATATGGTGTTTTTGTCTTTTATCATTTTCCTGTGTGGATTCATTTAAGAGAGTAGTGATTGTCTCGTTATAGTCACATAGTTGTTATTGGGACCTCTAGTGCACTGGATGAGGTAAATTCTTCTTCCCGCTCAACTTTGTTGTGATAATTGGGCCTACAAATTTATTCTAATTGTAAGCTCAACTGTAAAAGTACATGAAAGTTTGAAAGCATCATAATCTATAATTAGTGTTGATGAGTGTGACGTTATGAGTGTAATATAATATCTAACTGAAAGGTGACAGGGTCAGAAAGAGTTAATTAACTCACAGACTGACCTGACCAATGGCCGAACTTCAGAGACTGGTTAGGAAGACATGTAAATGAACAGAGCTTTGAAATGCAAGTCTGCATTGTTAGAGGTAAAAGGGTAGATGTTTGCTCAGGTCTTGTGATATAAGCAAACAAGTCTTGCCTATTGCTATAGCTTTGATTCAAAGATCAAAAAGGGAATATTAACATTTAGGAAGACTCTTGAGGGAAATAGTATTATTGTCTATATGTCTCTTTGAAGGTTGTGGTAACCTGTATCTGAACTGTTTAATGGGTAAATTACCCTGTGCTAATTGCCAGGATGTTTGGGAGAAGGAGAGTTAAGCCTACTGTTTTCTCAGACCAAATGCATGGAAATGCATAAGAACCCTGCGACATGATCCTTCTTCATCTCAGATCTGCTTTCGGTTTCAGAGGGGGAAACCTTAAGCCATAAGGATTGAGATCCCCAGTCAATGACTGGAGTCACCCTGAATATGGACATTGGACTATAACCTATGGACTATTTCTAAAAGGACTTTTGGCAACTATAAGCTCATTTCTGCTGTGTCTGAACCTCAAGGATTGAATTCAAATCTGTATGTATATTGATCTTTTAACGAACTCTATCTCTCTTTTCTTTTTTTAATAAATTTTAGTTTAGTTAATAAGAATTGTCTATAAGCATGTATTTTGGTCAACACCTAAGTTATAATTGGACCTGGGTATGTGGCTGATCCTTTGGGATTGGAAGAACCTTTTCTTTTACATGATGAGATAAGATTTTCAGTAATTATCATCATACGTTTGACATGTGTGTCTGGATGGAGGCCTGAGGTTGGATACTTTAAGGGAACTGTAAAAGCAGCAAAGAATCCTGTGGCACCTTATAGACTAACAGACGTATGCATCTGAGGAAGTGGGTATTCACCCACGAAAGCTCATGCTCCAAAACATCTGTTAGTCTGTAAGGTGCCACAGGATTCTTTGCTGCTTTTACAGATCCAGACTAACACGGCTACCCCTCAGATATTTAAGGGAACTGTGTTGTTTGGACTTCTGAGTAATCACTGAGGTACTATGGAAGCTGTTCTGTGCTGGCTTGGTAAACTAAGTATTGGAATATCCACCAGCATTTGGGGTTTGTCTGCCCTGTTTTGTTTGCAGTTCACCCTAATTGAGTGACCTCAGCTGGCTACCATGGGCAGCATTGTCACAATGAGAAAAGTTGCAACAGGGAGACAGACAGACTAAATTAGTACAGACCAAAAGGTCTACTGAGGACCAGATGTCCTGATTTTATAGGGACAGTCCCGATATTTGGGGCTTACATAGGCGCCTGTTGCCCTCCACCCCATCCCGATTTTTCACACTTGCTATCTGGTCACCCTACCTGATATAATTCAAGGACCGTGTTAAGATCATGCCTGCTAAACTAGAAAAGTGCGGAACCAGAAACCAATGAACCAAAATTGGAGTGTTGGAAACTAGGCCTAATCGGTGGGCAAAATAATGAGAGGATGGGATAGGCTTGGTTCTTGGCAGGTAAAAAGACGGTGCATGCCTGATGTCGAGGGACTGAAGTCTTTTCTCTTCAGAAGAAGTGTGGGGATTTCGAAAAAGAACAGGTAAGTGAATAAACTGGTTGAGATGGAAATTGGAGATGATCTTTGGTAGAAATTTACAGTGAAGGTGAAGAGGTATTTTATCCTTGTGACATATTGCAAGGGTAGGGGGTCCATTATGAGGGGTCCCAGTTCACTGATCCTCTTGGCTGAAGTGATGGCCACTAGAAACACCACCTTCCTGGATAGGTGGGACATGGAATATCGCTGAGAGATCTAGAAAGTTTTGACAGCACACAGCTAAGATGCCATAGTGGTACTGGTTTAATGACTGGCGGGAAGGCCTTGATGAGGCCCTTCATGAACCACGTCATAGTTGGGTGGCTAAAGACAGAGTACCAGTCTGCTGGAGAGAGGAAGGCAGGCATGAATGGCTGCTAGGTGCACTTGTAATGAGGTGATCAAGATATCAGTGTTATTTTGCGACAGGAGGTAATCTAAAATGATACAGGATGCTTGAAGATACTGGCTGAGACTGATTGTGCTGCACTCAGGCGGAGAAGTGTTTCCATTTAGCCAAATAACAGGTTCTGGTCAATTCTTTTCTACTGTGGGTAAGTATAGCCTTGACAGGGGATGAACAAGAGCACTCTACTTCCAAGGCCCATCCAAACACCAGGCCATGAGCCGGAGAGAACCTGGGTTGAGGTGTTTGGCCCTGCATCAAGACTTCTGAGAAGGGGTGGATTTTGATTGGAGGGTGGGCTAACATTGACAAAAGCTCTGGAAACCAAAACTATCTGGGCCATTAGGGTGCTAGGAGAACGACATTGGCCTTATCATGACATATTTTTCTCAGCATATGTGTATGCAGCAGGATGGGAGGAAAGGCATATCTGAAACCACTCATCCACAGTAATAGGAAAGTATAGCCTTGGGAGTTGCAGGGTATGGCTCCTCTGGAACAATACAGGGGAAGTTTTTTGTTTGACTGTGATGCAAAGAGGTTCCATAGACGTTGCGCCCCACTGCATGAAAACGTCTGTAAGTATAGAGTCATGTATTTCCTACTCGTGGTCCACTGAGAAGCACCTGCTGAGGTTGTCTGCTAAGGAGTTGTGAACTCCCGGGAGATATGCTGTCTGGATTGCGATGCTATGCCTGATGCACCAGTTCCAAAGCCTGACTGCCTCCAGACATGTGAGGGAGATCTTGCCCTGTTTGTTTATGTAGACCACGGTGGTGATACTATCTGACATCATTTGGAGGTGGAGGGAGAGAATGAGTGGGAGGAAGGCCTTGCATGCAAGGATGAGTACCCACAGCTTCAGGATGTTGATATATAGTCTGGCCTCCTGTGGGGTCCATATGCCCTGAACAGTGTGACTGTTCAGGTGGGTGCCTCACCTCAGAACGGATGCATTTGTTACAATGGTGACAGTGGCAGTGGAAAAGGGAACTCCCAGTCATAACTTGCCTTGGTTTGATCACCAAATGAAGAAAAGACGGTTACTCACCTTTGTAACTGTTGTTCTTCGAGATGTATTGCTCATATCCATTCCAATTAGGTGTGTGCTCGCCGCGTGCACGTTCGTCGAAAGATTTTTACCCTAGCAACACCCGGCGGGTTGGCAGGGCGCCCCCTGGTGTGGCGCCGCTATGGCACCGGATATATACCCCTGCCGACCCATCCACCCCTCAGTTCCTTCTTGCCAGCTACTCCGACCGTGGTGAAGGAGAGCGGGTTTTGGAATGGATATGAGCAACACATCTCGAAGAACAACAGTTACGAAGGTGAGTAACCGTCTTTTCTTCTTCGAGCGCTTGCTCATATCCATTCCAATTAGGTGAATCCCAAGCCTTATCTAGGCAGTGGAGTCGGAGTGAGAAACTGCAGAATGCAAGACTGTTAAGCCGAAGGCTGCATCGTCTCTGATTGTTGGACCAGGGCATAATGGGAGGTAAAGACCATGTAGCTGCTCGGCATATCTTCTGAATAGGTACTCGAGCTAAGAGGGCGGCCGATGAGGCCTGAGCCCTGGTCAAATGTGCGGTAATACGACCCGGAGAGGCGTGAGCTAGATCGTAGCACGCCCGAATGCACGCTGTTATCCAGGACGAAATCCTCTGGGTAGAAACGGCCTGGCCTTTTATCCGGTCTGCCACTGCAACAAAAAGTTGGGGCGTTTTGTGGAAGGGCCTTGTACGGTCAATACAGAAGGCGAGCGCCCTACGGACATCAAGCGAATGTAACTTCTGCTCCGTACGTGATGCATGCGGTTTGGGGAAGAAGACCGGGAGGAATATGTCCTGGTTGAGATGAAAGGCTGAGACTACTTTAGGGAGGAATGCTGGATGTGGGCGTAGCTGGACCTTGTCCTTGTGGAACACCGTGTATGGTGGGTCCACCATCAGAGCCCAAAGCTCAGAGACTCTCCTAGCCGATGTAATGGCTACCAGGAAGGCAGTCTTCCATGACAAATATAAGAGCGAGCAGGTTGCCAATGGCTCAAACGGGGGGGATGTAAATTTTGTTAGAACTAAATTGAGGTCCCAGGAAGGGGCGGGGCATTGCACAAGAGGAAATAGATGCTCAAGGCCTTTGAGGAACCTCGAAACCATAGGGTGGGAGAAGACGGAGTAAACGCCTTCACCAGGGTGGAAAGTAGAGATAGCTGCTAAGTGTACTCGCAAGGATGAGATTGCGAGGCCCTGTTGTTTGAGATGCCAGAGGTAATCCAAAATAGTGGGGATGGAAACCTCCATAGGTGCAACATCCCACGTGAGACACCAGCAAGAGAATCGTTTCCACTTGGCTAAGTAAATAGACTGGGTAGAGGGTTTCCTGCTACCCAGGAGTACCTCTTGTACTGGGGCAGAGCAGCGCAATTCCGATCGGGTTAACCTTGCAGGAGCCACGCTGTCAAGTGGAGGGATTGCAGGTCTGGGTGGAGAAGCCTGCCGTGGTCCTGCGTTATCAGGTCCTGACGGAGGGGTAGGGGGATCGGGTCGGCTATCGAGTAGTCCAGTAACGTGGTGTACCAGTGTTGCCGGGGCCCCGCAGAGGCTATCAAAATCAGTCGAGCCCTGTCCCTGCGAAGCTTTACGAGAACCCTGTGCACCATCGGGAAGGGTGGAAAGGCATAAAGCAGGTGGTTCGCCCAAGAGATTAGGAAGGCGTCCGATATTGAGCTCGGGGCGAGACCCTGGAAGGAGCAGAACCTCTGACACTTCCTGTTGTTGCGGGAAGCGAACAGGTCTATGTGGGGAAAGCCCCACTTCTGGAAGATGGAGTGAACAATGTCCGGGTGAAGCGACCACTCGTGGGTGAGAAAGGATTTGCTGAGATGGTCTGCCAGAGTATTCCGGACTCCTGGGAAGAAAGATGCTACAAGGTCTATAGAGTGGGCTATACAAAATTCCCACAGTTGGATTGCCTCCTGACAAAGGGGGGAGGATCGAGTCCCGCCCTGCTTGTTGATGTAGTGCATTGCTGTTGTGTTGTCCGTAAGCACTAGAACACAACGGCCCTGTAGATGTTGCTGGAACGTCTGGCAGGCGAGGCGGACTGCTCTCAGCTCCTGGACGTTTATGTGTAAGGACAGCTCTTGAGCTGACCAGAGGCCTTGCGTGCGGCGATGGCCTAGGTGTGCCCCCCAGCCAAGAGACGAGGCGTCCATTGTTAGGGACACTGAGGGTTGTCTCGGTTGGAATGGCATCCCTGCGCTCACCAGGGAAGGCGTTAGCCACCAGCTGAGGGAGCCTAAGATGGTTTGAGGAACGGTGACGACCATGTGTATGGAGTCCCTGCCTGGACGGTAAACTGAGGCAAGCCAGGCTTGGAGGGGACGCAGGCGTAGTTTGGCGTGCTTGGTTACAAAAGTGCACGCAGCCATGTGACCGAGAAGGCTGAGGCAGGTACGGGCCGAGGTCGTTGGGAAAGTTTGAAGGCTTTCTATGGCCGAGACTAGCATCCGAAACCGGGGTAACGGAAGGGAGGCTGTTGCAAGCTTGGAGTCTAGAATGGCCCCAATGAATTCTATTCTTTGAGTGGGCACCAGAGTGGACTTCTCTAGATTGATCATGAGGCCCAACCGCTCGAATAGGCTCGTGATGGCGGCCATATCCCTGGTGACTTGGGCCTCAGATGTCCCGCGAACCAGCCAGTCCTCTAGGTAAGGAAAGACGTTTATGCGCCGACGACGGAGAAAGGTGGCCACTACCGCCATGCACTTTGTAAATACGCGCGCGGCTGGTGGAGAGGCCAAACGGAAGGACCGCAAACTGAAAATGCTGGTGGTGCACCATAAACCATAGGTACCGTCTGTGCGGAGGGTAAATTGAGATGTGAAAGTATGCATCCTTCATGTTGAGAGCAGCGTACCAGTCTCTGGGATCCAAGGATGGGATGATGGTCCCCAATGACACCATGCGGAACTTCAACTTCTTCAGAAAGACGCTGAGACCGCGCAGGTCTAGGATGGGATGGAGACCTCCTTTTGCCTTGGGAATTAGGAAATATCGGGAGTAAAATCCCTTGCCCCTGAACTCCTCCGGCACCTCCTCTATAGCTCCGATTGAGAGGAGCGTGCAAACCTCCTGCCAGAGGAATTGCTCGTGAGAGGGGTCCCTGAAGAGGGATGGGGAGGGCGGGTGGGAGGGAGGAGGCGAAACAAATTGAAGGCGGTATCCAAATTCCACCGTGCGTAGGACCCAACGGTCTGAGGTTAATTAGGCCTATGCAGGGAGGAAAGAGGAAAGGCGGTTGGAGAACTGAAGAGGATCCTGGGAAAGGACTGGTGCTCTGCTCTCGGGTGCACCTTCAAAAGTTCTATTTTGGTCCCGCTGATGGTTTGGTGGGAGCGTTATTCTGGCCCCCTTGGGAACCTGCTTGTCTCCTGCGGTTCCCGAGACCATGCCTCCTGTTAAGGTCTTGTTGTGGCCTGGGCGGGGGATAAGGGCGCTGAGGCTGGGTACGGAAGGACCATCTTTGGGTTTGCGGACTATGCATCCCCAGGGAACGCATTATGACTCGATTGTCTTTGAGACTCTGGAGTCTAGGGTCCGTTTTCTGAGAGAAAAGGCCCTGTCCCTCAAACGGAAGGTCCTGAATAGTGTGTTGCAGTTCGGGGGACAGACCCGAGACCTGCAACCACGATATTCTCCTCATTGTAATGCCCGAGGCCATGGTTCTGGCTGCCGAATCAGCAGCGTCGAGCGAGGCCTGCAGGGAAGTCCGTGCCACTTTCTTCCCCTTCTCCAGAAGGGCTTAGAATTCTGGGTGGGAGTCCTATGGGACTAGTTCAACGAATTTACCCACCGACTGCCAGGTGTTATAATTGTATCTGCTGAGTAGGGCCTGTTGGTTGGCCACTCGCAGTTGGAGGCCTCCGGCGGAGTAGACTTTATGGCCTAATAGATCCATCCTTCTAGCCTCCCGCGATTTTGAGGCAGGAGCTTGTTGGCCATGGCGCTCTCTCTCATTCACAGATTGAACGACCAGAGAGCATGGCGGAGGATGGGTATATAAATACTCGTACCCTTTAGAGGGTACCATGTACTTCCTCTCCACGCCTCTGGCTGTAGGAGGGATAGATGCCGGAGATTGCCAAATGGTGTCTGCTTTGGCTTGGATAGACCATATGAATGGCAAAGCCATGCGAGTTGGTGCATCTGCCGACAATATGTCTATGATCGGGTCTTCCACCTCCGGGACGTCCTCCACTTGGAGGTTGATATTTAAGGCGACTCATCTTAGAAGGTCCTGGTGGGCTCGGAGGTCAATCGGGGGCGGGCCCGATGAGGTGGTACCAGCCACTGCCTCGTCTGGTGATGAGGAGGAAGACAGGCCCGGCACGACTGGATCATGCAATGACTCCTGTTCTTGAGGAACTTCAGGGTCCGGGAACACCTGAGGGTCCGGTGCCAGAGCTGAGTCGTCTGTACCCGCTGGAGGAGGGCGGCTAACAGTGGCCTCTGGTGCTCGGTGTTCCGACGGGGCCGAACGAGATGGTACTGTACGCTCGCCTTGGGCCTGATGATATGCCCAAGGCGTTCAGAAGGACCACTGAGGCGCTTGTTCCGTGCCCTGAGCCTCCTGAAGAAGACGGATCTGTGGGTCTGAGTCCCCATACATGGCGCTGTCAGCGTGCGAAGACTCAGATGGGTGCCGTGATGGCCATGGCAAAGCAGAGTGCACATGAGGAGGGGCCCCATGCGCAGGGTACCGTATGTCGTGACGTGCCAGAGAGTGGTACCGGGAGTCATACCAGTGCCGAGAGGTTGACCGGGACCTGCGACCAGCGCAGTGCCGGGAGGTCGACCAGGATCGTGAAGCTCGGTGGCGAGAGCAGCTGCGGCGAGAACGGTGCCGGGAGCTGGACCACCGTCTGGAGTACTGGTCCGGGGAGCGGGATCTTGAGCGGTGCCGCAAGTATGACCGGTACCGAGAAGGGGACCAGTACCGGGACTGCGAGCGGTGCCTGGACCAGGACCGGCGGCGAGATCGGGAACGCTGGCAAGACCTCGACCTCGAGTGGTGCCTGCCTGTGGCGTCGATGGAAGGTGGCCTGACTAGGGCCGGCTTCCCCGCTAACGCAACAATCCGCACCGGCGGTGCCAGGGGTTGAGGGAGGGTGGGCTCCGTTAGAGCAATGAGTTCCCTCGCCGTTGAAAAGGTCTCTGGCGTGGTGGGAAAGAGAAGCTCTACCACAGCATGTGCCGGGGAGCTGTCATGCACCGGACTCGAGGGCTCTTGCATGGTTGGAATCAACGGTGGCGGGATCGCCGGTGCCGCGGCAGTTGTTGGTGCCGGGCGACTCGGTCTTGGCTGATGCTCTGACTGCGGCACAGGTATTGGAGCCACAGGAGCCTTGGCCTTCTTGGCACACGGGGAGAGGGAGTGGTGACGGGCTGTCTTCTGTTCTGGTGACGGCTAGTGCCGGGGCGTCTTGGCTGTGCCGGTGGTCTCCGGTGCCGAGGAGGCACTTCTCCCTGGTGCGGACTGTGCGGCACTTGGTGCCGAGGCTGGAGGAGTGAGGCCCGCCTCCATTAGGAACTGCTTAAGGCGAAAGTCTCGCTCCTTTTTTGTCCGTGGTTTAAACGATTTACAAATCCGGCACTTATCTGTGAGATGGGATTCTCCCAGGCACTTTAGGCAGGAGTCATGGGGGTCTCCCGTTGGCATCGGCCGGTGGCAGGCTGAGCACGGTTTGAAGCCCGGTGAACCAGGCATGGGCCTGGGCACCGGGAGAGGGGAAGGGGCTAATCCCCAACCCTCTAAGTATATACACTAACTACGTTAATAAAGGTTAATAAAGTATAAACTACAACTATAACTATACAACTATATATACAATAAGTACTAGAACGGTGAACAGCTAGGGAAGTGGAGATCAGCTAAGCCACGCTCCACTGTTCCAACGACCGACACGGGTGGTAAGAAGGAACTGAGGAGCGGATGGGTTGGCAGGGATATATATCCGGTGCCACAGTGCCGCCACACCAGGGGGCGCCCTGCTGACCCGCCGGGTGTTGCTAGGGTAAAAATCTTCCGACGAACATGCACGCGGCGCATGCACACCTAATTGGAATGGATATGAGCAAGCACTCGAAGAAGAAGGAGGTGATCCTGGTAGGAATGGTCACCTTAAAGTTGATGTGATTTGTTGGGCAAGTGGACCAAATTGAGCCAGGCCTGCAGGCAATGTAGATGAAGCATGGCAAAGGGTGTGCCATATGACCTAGAAGCAATAGGCACATTTACACTGTAGTCCTCGATCTGCGGGAAATCAAAGAATTAGGTTGTGCATAGTTTGAAACCTTTCTGAAAGGAAGAAAGCTCTTGCAGAAACAGAGCCCTGTTAATAAAGTTTATTGTCCTCGTGGGGGATAAAACAGACTTTTCTCAGTTTGTATGAACCCACAAGGCTGCAAGACCTTGAACATGGAATTAAATAGCCAACCAGCCCTCCTGACAGAGTGACCTACCAGGAGCCATTCTTCAAGATATGGAAACACTATGTAGCCCTGATGGCTCATCTGGGCCACTACCTTGGAGAAAGCTTTCATAATCACTCTGGGTGCCATTACTAGTCCAAAGGGGAGGACTCAAAATTGGAAATGCTCCCAGCCCACTGTAAACTATAGTAACCTCTTGTGGGAGGGGTGAATGTCTATATGAAAATATGTGTACTTTGTGATGATAGCCACGAACCACATCCCTCTTGAAGAGAGAGGTTTACAACCACACATCCTCCCCATAATAATACCAGAGGCCAAGCTTCTGGATGCTGTATCTGCTGCATCAGCTGCAGCCTGAAGAGCCATTTTTGCTACCAACTTGCCTTTCTCTAGAAGGGAGAGGAGCTGGGCTCCATCCTCAGAGGAAAGTTCGTCCTGAAACGCTCCAGCCTAGAGTAGTTATTAAAGTCCTATTTAGCTAGCAGGGACTGGTAAAAGACCGTTACTCACCTTTGCAACTGTTGTTCTTTAAGATGTGTTGCTCATATCCATTCCAATTAGGTGTGCATGCGCTGCATGCACGATCATTGGAGAATTTTTTTCCCTAGCAACACCTGGTGGGTCGGCTGTGGAGCCCCCTGGAGTGGCGCCTTAATGGTGCTGGATAGGGAGGTTGTGTCCATAAGGGTAGAGACTAAGAGTCCTGGATCACCTGTCGAGGCTTGGCTCTCTCCATAGGGATAAAGGAGGGACTGGCTCCTCAGATTTGTCCAAATCTGAAAATTGCTCCTGTTGGAATGGTGGAGCCATTGGTACTCAGGCAATCCTGGCTTATGATTGTAAGTGAGATGGCTCCTGGGACATCGAAGCAGTATCATCTTCCATGTAGTAATGTCCCTCAGGAGGGCTAGGCCAGAGAAGAGGAGAGACTGCAGGTAGGGCAGGAAGATATCCTCTGGTGTTGTGTAGGTCTCTGTGTACCCCAGTGTGCAGGGAGTTCTGATGGTACCAACAGTACTGGTGCATCCCTGGTTGTGGTGTGCTCTTTGGGCAGATGCTTCAGTACTGTAGAATCTGGAGCGGCACTTGTGGGTGGAACTGGTGGATTATGGTCCTTATGCTTCAGTACCAAAGTCACCAATGGAACCAGCACATCCTTCTTCCTAAGGTCTTTACCCTCCAGCCTAATTTTTTTTTTTTTTTGCTAAGCCAGTTCCTTAGGATCTGTGTGTAAGGGCTTGCTCGACCTTGATGGGCTTGGGGAAGAACTGTCTCTTATGAACAGACCTCACAGACTTTAAAGTCAGAAGGGACCATCGTGATCATCTAGTCTGATCTCCTGCACTCTGCAGGCCACAGTACCTCACCCACTCCTGAAATATGCCCTAACCTCTGGATGAGTTACTGAAGTCCTCAAATCATGGTTTAAAGACTTCAAGTTACAGAGAATTCACCATTTACTAGTTGATACCTGCAAGTGACCTACGTCCCATGCTGCAAAGGAAGGCAAAAACCCCCAAGGGTCTCAGCCAATCTAACTTATGGGAAAATTCCTTCTCAACCCCAATATGGTGATCAGTTAAACCCTGAGCATGTGAGCAAGACACACCAGGCAGATACCTGGGAAATAATTCTCTGCAATCATCTAGTGTCCCATCCCTAGCCATTGGGGATTTTTGCTACCAGCAGTTGCTGATGGACCACATGCCATTGTAGGCAGTCTCATCATACCATCCCCTCCATAAACTTACCAAGCTTGGTCTTGAAGCCAGTTAGGTTTTGTGCCCCACTGCTCCCCTTGGAAAGCTGCTCCAGAACTTCACTCTTAGAAACCTTCATCTAATTTCAAGCCTAAACTTGTTGATGGCCAGTTTATATCCATTTATTCTTGTGCCCATGTTGGTGCTTAACTTAAATAACTCCTCTCCCTCCCTGGTCTTTATTCTTCTGATGTATTTATAGAGAGCAATCATATCTCCCCTCAGCCTTCTTTTGGTTAGGCTAAACAAGTCAAGCTCTTTGAGTCTCCTCTCATAAGGCAGGTTTTCCATTCCTCGGATCATCCTAGTAACCCTTCTTTGCACCTGTTCCAGTTTGAATTCATTTTTCTTAAACATGAGAGACTAGAATTCACACAGTATTCCAGATGAGGTCTCACCAGTGCCTTGTATAATGGTACTAACACTTCCCTGTCTCTATTGGAAATATCTCACCTGATGAATCCTAGGACTGTGTTAGACTTTTTCATTGCCACATCACATTGACAGCTCATAGTCATACTGTGATCAGTCAATACACTCAGGTCTTTCTTCTCCTCTGTCACTTCCAACTGATAAGTCCCCAGTTGTTGTTAGTCCCTAAATGCATGATCGTACACTTTGTATTAAATTTCATCCCATTTCTATCAATCCAGTTTACAAGGTCATCCAGATCTTCTATGATATTCCTGTCCTCCTCCCTATTGGCAATACCTCCCAACTTTGTGTCACACACAAATTTTATTAGCACATTCCCACTTTTTGTGCCAAGGTTAGTACCAAAAATGTTAAATAAGATTGGTCTCAAGACCGATCCCTGAGAAATGCCACTTGTAATGTCCCTCCAGCCTGCCAGTTCACCTTTCAGCATGACCCAATGTACTCACCCCTTTAACCAGTTCCTTATTCACTTTTCAATTCTCATATTAATCCCCATCTTCTTCAATTTAACTAATAATTTCCCTCATTGAGGATTTGTCCTTATGCCCACAAGAGTGTTCCCTGCTCTCATGGAGAGAAGCCCTGCTGTAGTGGGGTGGTCACCCGCTCCTGCCCTGAGGGGCTTAGAACAGCCAAGCAGAGGGCTGTGGCTAGGACAAGCAGCTCCCAGGCTGTTTGGGGAAGTAGGCACAGCTGGGAGCCATGCCCCAAACAGACCACAGCAGGCTTCTATAAAAAGGCTTTGAGCCAGGAGCACTGATACTCTCTCTGTTTGTAGAGGGAGAATGGCCTGGCTGCTAGGGAGTTGAGAAGGTACTTGGGGGTAGCAGGACTAGGGGAAGGCGGAGGGAGCCGGGGAGCTCCGGCCTGGAAAACCCCAGGCTGCAGCCTAATCTAAGGCCAACTGGGTACTGGGGTTGCAGAGAGCAGCCCATGGGTAGGCTGAGGCAGCAGGTACAACCCCCCCTTGCCTATGATGAATGGCTGAGACACGGCAGTCTGCCCCAGTGAGTGGGGGCTAGATGGTGACTGGCAGTAGCCAAATACTGAGGAGAGGTGGGGATAGTGGGTGGGGGTTCCCCTGAGTGGGGAGACCCACAGAAACTGTAGGGGTACTGCCTGGGGGCAGCACCCAGATAAAAGGTTGTCTGGGAGGGACACAGGGCCAAGCGGCAGCAGGACACCAGCCTGCAGAGGGCACTCCGGAGGCTGGAGAGCTAATTTTCAAGACGACCAGCAGGAGGCACTGCAGGAGTGAATCCCACACCATTACACCTGCAATATCTTTGGGCTTAGAAACAAAGGGCTCCTCGCCTAAGCAGTTGCTTGGAGACATGCTGCTCCTTTGGTGAGGCTGACGTTCAGGGTGGGTCTCCCTGGCCCAGATCAGAGAGGGGCCTCATGGCCTTCTCCATTAAGAGTTTTCTATGGCAAAGCTCACAGGCTTCGTGCATTCTCAGTGGCAACGAGTGACAAATGCTGCACTTCACCGAAATGTGTGTCTCACCAAGACAGTAGAGGCAGCATTGGTGTTCATCACTGACAAAGGATCAACGGCAAGAAATGCAGTTTTTGAAGCCTGGGACTCTAGGCATACCCCTGGTCACAGAGAGGCAGTTCCCGGGCTGGGGAAACAAACTACACTAAGTATACAAAAATTAACTGTACCAAGCTAAAAGAATAACTATTTACTATTTTATTTACAGGTCTTCTGAAAGGCTGAAGCAGGAGAAGACACTGGATTCTGACTCAGGCCATGAGGTGGTAAGAAAGAAGTGAGGGGGCATCGACCCATACTCCCTTTCATACCCTCACTTGGGAGCATAAGATCAATTGTGCATGTGTAGGCCAATGGACACTGCTTGTTAAAATCCCTGGACTTGGGCGCATGGTGTGCATGCATATCCCCACATGTGGAATACACATAGGGACCAGCACTTGAAGAAGAACCGTTGTTTCTTCTTTGGGTGATTGCACGTCTCACAAGCAGATTATCCTGGAGGTCGGCATGTGAATGGAGAATAACTCATCTGAAACTAGCATCATTCCTGGATTGATGGGAAATGGCATAACAAGTAGCAAAGGTGTGGACTGATAATGAAGTTGCTGCTTTGCAAATTTCCCGAATAGGCATTTGCTCCAGTCAATGGGCCAGCACTCTAGCTGGTGGAGTCACATTTGCCAAGTGGTACCATAAACAAATGCATGAAGAAATGCATGAGGAAATCCTCTGAGTGGAAACCATCTGGCCTTTCATTCTGTCTGCAACTGCAATAAACAACTGTGTTGAGGACCGAAAAAATTTAGTGTGGTCCAAGTAGAAGGCTAAAGCTCTTCTCAAAATTAAATAATGAAGTTTCTCCTCATCTTTCTGAGTGTGAGACTTCAGGAAGTAAGTTGGAAAATAAATTTCCTGGTTAATGTAAAAACTGAATATCATCCTTTTCAAAACTTCAGGTGAGGGTGAAGAAAGATTTTATCCTTCTGAAAAATCACATATGAAGGCTCTGACACTAATGCTTTCAAATCACCCACCCTCCTCACCCAAGTTATCATAATTAAAAATGATACTTTCATAGAGAGGTGAATAAGGAAGCAAGTTTCAAGAGGTTCAAAAGGTGGCCCCATTAATTTTGCCAACACCAGGCCAGATGCCACTGGGAAATAGGTTCTTGCATCTGTGAGTATAATCTATCTGATCCCTTTAGAAATTCGGTGGTGAAGGGGGTTGGGAAAAAGAGATCCATTATCCACAAGAGGTGAAATGCAGAAATAGCTGCCAAATGTGCTGTGATAGAACTAACTGCCAGGCTTTGATGGGTTTGAGCCAATATACGATTGATGGAATCCTGCTCTGGAGATTCTGTGAGGACCAGATGGAAAAACACTTCCATTTTTCCAGGTAAGTAGCTGAAAGTTTTCTACTAGCTGAAGGTTTTCTACTATTCAGCATGCTTTCTGTACATCTTTAGAGCATGCCCTTTCCAACAGTGTTAACTATGAAGTATCCACACTATGAAGCGAAGGACTTGCAGACTGGGGTGAAGCAGGAACCCATGGCCCTGGGAAATCACATCTAGAGCCAATGGGAAAGATAGTGGAGGTCTGACTGACAAGATTAGTAGGGTCAAATACCAGTGTTGCCAAGGCCAGGCTGGTGCTGTAAGTATGAGGTGAGCATGGTCTTGGACAAGACTCTGGGCAGTAACGGAATCAGAGGGATGGCATACAGAAAGGAGTTTTTCCAGGATAGCAGGAATGCATCCATCAACAAACCTGGGCTCAATTGGCTATGCAAAACCCTCACAAGCGAATCACCTCTTGGCATTGCTAAGTTGAATGTGATCCTCCTTGCCAGTTTACTTAAAACATAGTTGCTGTGTAGTCTGTTACCACCAGCAGATTTTTCCCTCACTATGTGGGAAGGAAGGCTGAACAGGCTAGATGGACAGCTTGCAATTCCCTGACATTTATGAGTTTTCAGATCTTGAGAAGACCACAGACTTTGAGTCTGCAGGGACCCCATGCACACCTCGCATCACAGGGAAAATGCATCCGTGACTACTGTAGTGTTGGTTGTGGGGGAACAAAAGGAACCCCCAAACAAACATTCAGAGGGTCTGTCCATAAGTCCAGAGGTGGCAAAACTAACATTGGTATTCAAAAGGACAGTTACCTGTTCCGTAACTGGCGTTCTTCGAGATGTTGCTCATGTCGCAGGTGTGCATGCTCGCCATGTACACCAGTGCTGGAAGTTTTTCCCTCAGCAGTACCCCTAGGGGGAGCGCTGCTGCGACCTCTGGAGTGGCGCTGCTATAGCGTGCTCTAAGGGGAGCCGCATGCTCCCCCCACCCTCAGTTCCTTCTTGCTGGACCAACTCCGACAGTGGGGAAGGAGGGAAGGATGTGGAATACACCTGAGCAACACATCTCGAAGAATGCCAGTTAAGGAACAGGTAATTGTCCTTTCGAGTGCTTGCTCATGTGTATTCCACAGTAGGTGATTACAAGCTATGTCTGATGGAGGTGGGTAGGAGTTCACAGATTCTCTGGCTGGAGTACAGCCCTACCGAAAACGGCATCATCCCTGGTGTGGGAGATGATCGCATAGTGCGATGGGAACGTGTGTACTGAGGACCGGGTAGCGGCTCTAGAGATGTCCTGGATAGGGACATGGGCCACAACAGCAGCTGTTGAGGCCTGAGCCCTTGTCGAGTGAGCCCTTACAATAGGTGGTGTGGGAACCCCTGCTAGGTTGTAGCATGTCTGGATGCACGATGTAATCCACTGGGAAAGCTTCTGGGTGGAGATCGGTTGGCCCCTCATGCACTCGGCCGAAGCAACAAAGAGTTGCGAAGACCTGCGGAACAGCTTAGTCCGGCCCAAATAAAAGGCCACAGCCCTGCGCACGTCAAGCACATGGAGGTAGGGTTCCTCGTTAGAGGTATGCAGCTTAGGGCAGAGGACAAGTAAGAAGATGTCCTGTCTCATGTGAAAGACAGAGACCACCTTAGGGAGGAATGCAGGATGTGGGCGGAGCTGAACCTTGTCCTTGTGAAAGACAGTGTACGGGGGAGTCGCAGGTCAGGGCCCTGAGCTCCAAGACCTGCCGGGCTGACGTGATGGCCACGAGGAAGGCTACCATCCAGGAAAGGTAAGACCACAAGCCTGTGGCCAGGGGTTCAAATGGGAGCCCCGTAAGGCAGGATAGCACCAAATTTAGATCCCACTGAGGGATACGGGTCCTATCATAAGGGAAGGACCAATCTGGCACCTTGAGGAAACGCCTGTTCATGGCATGGGAGAAAACTGAGCAGCCCTGGACCAACGGATGGAACACCGAAATAGCAGCCAGGTGCACCCTGACAGAGGAAGAGGCTAGGTCTTGAGTTCTAAGGTGAAGCAGGTATTCAAGGATAAGTTGGAGTGGGGCAGATGTTGGGGAAACACCCCGCTCGCACACCCACCTGGAGAATTGGGACCACTTTGCCAGGTAGGCTTGGTGCGTGGATGGCTTCCTATTTTCGAGGACATGCCTGACCCCCTCCGAATACATTCTCTCCTCCACATCTACGCACTGATCAGCCACATTGTCAGATGGAGCCTGGCCAGATTGGAGCGGAGGCAGCGGCCTTGGCCCTGGAAGAGTAGGTCTGAGCGGAGTGGCAACGACCAGGGAGGGGCCACGAGTAAGCCTACGAGGGTCCTGTACCAATGCTGTCAGGACCACGCTGGGGTGATCAAAAGGACGGGTGCCTTGTCCGTTTTTACCTTCTCCAGGACCTTGGCAATGAGAGGAAACGGGGGGAAAGCGTAAGGGAGTTGACCCGACCATGACAGGAGGAAGGCATCCGAGATCAGGTTCCTCCCCTACCCCCGGAGCAGAACCTATGGCAATGGCGGTTCTGTTGGGTCACTTGGGGAGTGCCCAGAAGAGTTGATGAGTGACCTCCGGGTGAAGTGACCACTTGTGTTGGGAGGAGAAAACCCTTCTCAAGCAATCGGCCTGCGTGTTGTTGGCACCTGGCAGGTGAAAAGCCTTCAGGGAGATGTCGTAGGCTATACAAAACTCTCAAGAGGCTGAGGCTTCCTGGCAGAGGGCCGAGGACCTTGCCCCGACTTGCCTGTTGATATAAAACATCGCAGTGGTGTTGTCCGTGAGTACTCTGACCACCTTGTCACGTAGCTGCGAGCTGAACGTCACGCAGGCTAAATGTATTACCCTGAGTTCCCTGACATTTATGTGAAGGGACAGCTCTCCGGTGGACCACAAACTTTGGGTCCGTGAGGTCCCTATGTGAGCCCCCAGCCCAAGTCTGATGCATCGGACACTAGATCCAGCGACAGGGTCGGGTCCCAGAAGGGAATTCCCTGGAGCATATTGACCAGGCAGGACCAGCACTGTAGCGTGGCGATCACCCATGCTGGTACCGAGAGGACTTTGTCCAGTTTGTCCCTGGCCTGGGAGAACTCTGAGGCCAACCAGAGCTGGAGGAGCCTCATAAGAAGCCTGGCGTGGCGGGCCACATACGTGCATGTTGCCATGTGGCCCAGGAGCTGCAGGCATGCCCTGGCCGTGGTAACGGGGAACTCCATGACCAAGGTTATAAGCCCCTTCAGGATCCGGAACCTGTTCATGGGAAGGGAGGCTGTGGCCTTGGAGGCATCCAGGAGAGGGCTTATGAATTCTATGCGCTACATTGGGACCAGTCTCGACTTGGCCTTGTTTACTAGGAGGCCTAGTTTGGCATATGTGGCCAAGAGCAGGTTCACGTGGTTGCGTACCTGGGACCGCGAGCTGCCCTCAAGCAGCCAGTCATCTAGATAGGGGAATATCTGTACCCCTTGGTGTCTGAGGTAGGCCGCCACTACCACCATACACTTTGTGAATACCCTGGGCACGGTGGACAGGCCAAAGGGAAGGACCATAAATTGGTAGTAGTCCTGTCCCACTAGGAAGTGTAGGAAGTGTCTGTGCCCCTCGAATATGTGGATATGGAAGTATGCATCCTGAAGGTCCAGGGCCGCATACCAGTCACCAGGGTCCAGGAAGGGAATGATACATGCCAGAGAGACCATGCGGAACTGGCATTTTGCCATGAACCAATTGAGGCCTCGCAGATCCAGGATGGGTCTGAGCCCCCCTTTCGCCTTGGGGATCAGGAAGTAATGGGAGCTTTCCCCCGGAATTCCCATGGAACCTTCTCCACGGCTCTCAGGCTGAGGAGCCGACCCACTTTCTGCTGTAGCAGGGTAAATGCGAGGGGTCCCCCCTGCCGTCCAAGGGAATGAGACAAATTGTAGCATGTAACCCTGGGAAATGGTGCTGAAGACCCAATGGTCCAATGTTATTCAGGACCATTCCACAAGGAACACAGACAAGTGGTTGCTGAAAACTAACTTTATTGGTGGAAGGGTCCCTTCGGGGGTCACCGGGGTACCATTTCGCAGCCAGTCAAAACCGTCTCTTGCCCTGCTGCTTGCCCCTAGAGGGCCCAGGCTGCGGGGCAGAGCGAGACTGCCTCTGAGGTCACCTCTTCTGAGTTTTGGACCTCTTGTAGGTGGGCTCGTATCTGGCTGGGGCGCAGGGACGAAGGCTTGTGCCTTAGGCTTTTCCTTGGGCAGGACATAGAGCCCAAAGGTTTGAAGGGTGGTACGTGAGTCCTTCATGCCATGGAGCCTCACGTCTATTTGTTCCGTGAACAGGTCCTTGCCATCAAAGGAAAGATCCTGCATCGTGGACTGCGCCTCCATGTAGAGCCCGGATAGCAGTAGCCATGATGCCTTACGCATGGACACCGCAGAGACCATGGATCGAGCAGCCGTGTCAGTTGCATCCAACGCCGCCTGCAAAGCAGCCTTTGCGGCAGCAGCGCCCTCCTCCACCAGCTACTTGAATTCCTTCCTTTTGGCCTCTGGAAGGGAGGGCTTGAATTTTGGCACAAGTTAAACTCATATCTACTGAGGAGGGCCTGGTGGTTGGCTATCCGGAGCTGGAAGCTGGTGGACGAATAAAGCTTTCTGCCAAATGAGTCCAGTCTTTTGGAGTCTTTATTCTTGGGTGCAAGTCCTGGTTGCTGTTGTCTTTCCCTGTGGTTTACAGATTCCACCACTAGGGAGTTGGGGGCTGGGTGAGTATAGAGGTATTCATGCCCCTTTGTGGACATCAAGTATTTGTGCTCCACCTTTTTTTATATTGGGGCCAGGGAGGCCGGTGTTTGCCAAAGGGCATTAGAGATGTTGGCCAGCCCTTCATGGAGCGGGAGGGCCATTCTGCCCGGTGCTGAGGATAAGAGCACATTAAACACCGAGTCCAAAGGTTGCTCCATCTCCTCAGCTTGGAGATGGAGACTAGATGCTACTTGCTTTAGCAGCTCCTGATGGGCCCTGAAGTCCTCCTGCGGTATGGAGGGGGCTGGAGCTGTGATCTTGTCATCCGGTGCGGGGGAGGGGGACCAGTATCAGGTTCTGCATGTCGGCTGCTGCCACAGGGTCCACCCCTTGATCAGACTCCTCGTGTGGTGCCGAGGAACCGTGACCCGCTGATCTATCCCTCAGAGGTCTGGACAGTGCGGCTGACGGAGTCTCCAATGCTCCTGCTATCGATCGAGGGCCTTGCTCGGCATGCATGGGGAGCTAGGGGGTCCACTGGCACCACTGGCTCTGCCACAGGGGTCCCTGCCATTGCCACTGGCAGCACCAGCTGGTCGGGTTGGCCTGGCTGGAGCAAAGGGTACTGCATGTAGGTCGAGGTCTGGGTTACCAACGACCTGTCGGTGCCGTGCGAGCGGTACGGGCGGTGGTACCAAGCATGGCGTCTGCCACGGGACTAGAGCACCAACGTAGAGGAACGGTGCCACTCGAGCTGCTACTCCTCGAGATGCTTCAACTCCTGGATCCGCAACGACGCCGAGCTGACGATCCCCGCCGGGAGTGGTGGGCATGGTGCCTCGACATGCGACAGCTGGAGCATGATTGGAGACAGCGTCTGTGCTGGAAGCGGCTCCGGTAGCTGCGCCAAGAGGAGCATCTACGGAATTGGAGCCTGTCACGCTGATAGTCTGTACTCGCCGTGGAGCGGTGCCCAGAACTGTGCTCCAATGGCACCCTGCCAGATAAACTGGAGGGTGACGAGAGTGGAGGCTGGGCGCTGTGTCCCGACAGGATGCTGGGCGATGAGCAGTCCCGAGAGCGGTCTCCTGACTGGGATTTGCATCAGGTCAGCGTTGGCTGATGAGACCCCAGCAGCGGCTTGCCTCTAGAGCAGGGTCCAGGTGCTGACGGTGCCCCAGGAACCTGCAGGGTCATAATATCTTTGGCCGCCTGCGGGGCCTCCGGTGTCAAAGGCATGCGGACTTCAGCTGAGAGGTCTGAGTCAACGCAACCAGGCTGCTCCACTCAACCTGAGTCGGAGCTCTAGAGCCCGAGGGGTGGGGGAAGGAACTAGGGCTGCCCGACCTAGGTCTAGCCTCTCCCTGTGTCTTCTCTCTAGGCTTCTGAGATGATGAAGCCTTCCTCTGCTTTTTTGACGGAGAGCAGCGCCAGCCACCGGTAGGTGCCGGGGGATTGCCACACGTCGAAGACAAAGTACCCAGTGCCAATTCCGCTTGGCGCACCAGGGTAGGAGCCAGTGCTGACTCCATGAGAAGGGCCCAAAGTCTAATGTGTCTCTCTTTTTTTTTCATCCTGGGTTTGAAGGACCTGCAGATTTTACAGCGGTCACTGATGTGCAATTCACCCAGGCAGCGGAGACAGTCGGTGTGTGGGTCACCCCTGGGCATTGAACGCTTGCAAGACTCGCATGATTTAAACCCTGGGGCCCGGAGCATGCCCCGGCCTGAAGAATAACTAACTAAACTAGAACTTTTACTAAGTAACTGGAACAGGTACTACTGAACAACCGAGATTTGAGATGAGCTGCAGAAAATCTGGAGAGAGTAGTTCCGATGCACGGTCACTGGTGGCAAGAAGGAACTGAGGGTGTGGGGAGCGCGTGGCTTCCCTTATAGCGTGCTATAGCGGTGCCTCTCCAGGGGCTGCAGCAGCGCTCCCCCTACGGGTACTGCTGAGGGAAAAACTTCTGGCACCGGTGCACGTGGCAAGCACACACACCTACTGTGGAATACACATGAGCAATCACTCAAAGAAGAACCATCCTGTTTAGATGATGACTCGGGGCATGCAACAAACTAGCCATCCTTGTCACTTCCTGAGGTATAGTCTGGCATGCTGTACTATAAAGGTAAACGTTGCCATGTCTCCCAAAAGCCAAAGGCACCTATGCACTGTGGTGACAGGATGAGCTTTTAGTTTCAGAACTAAGCTCCACTCAATGGGCCTTCCCACCAGGACTGCTCTAGTGAATTCTATTCTCTGTACTGGTTTCAGGATTGATTTGTCCCATAAATGTGGTCTACATTCTTTGATCCTAGATGTAAACATTTACATTTAGTCACATTAAAATGCATATTGTTTGCTTGTGTCCAGTTTACCAATAAATCCATATGGTTGTGAGTCAAAGATCTCTCCTCTCCATTATTTACCACTCCCCCAATTTTTGTGTCATCTGCAAACTTTATCAGTGATGATTTCATGTTTCTTCCAAGTCCTTGATAATAAAAATGTTAAATAGCCTATGGCCAAGAAACAATCCCTGCTCAATGACAATTCACCAGCAACATTTTGAGACTTATTAGTTAGCCAGTTTTTAATCCATGTAATATGTGCCTGTCATAAACAGATAGTTAAGGGTTAATGTCTCTTTTACCCATAAAGGGTTAACAAACAGGGAACCAAACACCTGACCAGGGGACCAATCAGGAGACAAGATACTTTCAAATCTCGGTGGAAGGAAGCCTCTGTTTGTGTTTTTTGGGTTTTGTTTTGTTCTCTCTGGGCTCTGAGAGTGACCACACGTACCTACAGGCTCTCTAATCTTCTATTCCAGTTTTGTAAGTACAAAGGTAGAAAGGAGGTTCAAGGGAACTGAGTCTGTACTCACCAGGGAATTGGTGGGGAGAAGGGAAAGGTGAATTTCCTCTTTGTTTCAGATTCATGGAGTTTGAATCTGTATTGCCTCTGGGTGAAGGGAAAAGAAGGGGGGGAAGGTATCATTCCTCTCTGTGTGGTGATTCAAGGAGTTTGAATCACGGTGATCTCCTAGTGTACCCAGGGTGGAAAGGAGGAGGGGGAAGGAAAATGGTTTATTCCCCTTTGTTGTGAAACTCAAGGAATTTGGGTCTTGGGGGTCCCCAGGGAAGGTTTTGGGGGAGACCAGAGTTTATCAGGCACTCTACTCTAAGTCCTGATTGGTGGCAGCACTACAGGATCTAAGCTGGTAATTAAGCTTAGGGGAATTCATGCTAGTATCCATATTTTGGACGCTAAGGTTCAGAATTGGGAATTATACTATGACAGTGCCTGGTTCCCTTTTAAAACCAAACTGTTTCTCTCTGCTAAAAAGTCCTTAGCAGAGAAAAGAAAAATATAATATTCCTACTGGCTTCTGGATTTTGTCTATCCCGTAACCGCTGCACACCATGTCATAACTTTAGTCCCAGATTTGGACCTTAGCGTCCAAAATATGGGGGTTAGCATGAAAACCTCCAAGCTTAGCTGGTACTTGCTGCCACCACCCAAAAAATTAGAGTGTTTTGGGGCACTCTGGTCCCCCTGAAAAACCTTCTCTGGGGACCCCAAGACCCAAATCCCTTGAGTCTCACAACAAAGGGAAATAATCCTTTTTCCCTTCCCCCCTCCAGGTGCTCCTGGAGAGATACACAGACACAAGCTCTGTGAATCCAAACAGAGTGACTCCCCATCTCCATTCCCTGATTTCTTCCTCCCACCAATTCCTTGGTGAGTACAGACTCAATTTCCCTGAAATTTCCCAGAAAAGAAAACTCCAACAGGTCTCAAAAAGAAAGCTTTATATAAAAAGGAAGAAAAAATACATACAAATGGTCTCTCTGTATTAAGGTGACAAAATACAGGGTCAATTGCTTAAAAGAATATTGAATAAACAGCCTTATTCAAAAAAAATACAAATCAAAGCACTCCAGCACTTATATTCATGCAAATACCAAAGAAAAGAAACCATATAACTTACTATCTGATCTCTTTGTCCTTACACTTAGAAACAGAAGATTAGAAAGCAGAGACTACTTCTCCAAAGCTCAGAGAAAGCAGGCAGACAGAAAACAAAGACCTCAGACACAAAATTCCCTCCACCCAAAGTTGAAAAAATCTGGTTTCCTGATTGGTCCTCTGGTCAGGTGCTTTAGGTGAAAGAGACATTAACCCTTAGCTATCTGTTTATGACAATGGTAATTTTATATCATTCTAGTTTTGTAATCAAAACGCAGAGTTGGCCTCCTGTTCCATCCTCCCATACTGAAACCTTCTTGCCTTTGAGGTACCTGCTGCCCTTCCCCAAACTGTCAGCCCTCAGTGTGCGGGACTCACCTGCTGGCTGCTCGGTGAGTAAGAGGCATCCCGCCTGGAGCTCCCAGGCCCAGACTCGCCTGCTGGAGCCTGAAAACACAGACAAAACCATGAAGTTATTGCACAGCTTCAGCTCCTGTGCATCTAACCTGGCACCGGGCTCAAGGGCCATGCAGCAGGGAAGCAGAGCTGGCATCTGGACTGGTGCCAGGAGCAGCTCCACACAGTGGGCGAGCAGAACTAGCACTCGACCCAGGAACAGCTGCAACACAACAGGAAAGCACAGCCAGCACGGGGAATAAGAGAGCAGCACTACCCCCAGCTCCATACCCAGCTGCTGTGGCAAGGTTGCCTTCCCTGGCACTTCCCTGAATCAAAGCCCTAAAATAGCCTCTATTCATCCCATAACTGGGTTAGAGGCCTCAGCTCCTCTCCAGCAAACAATAAAGGCCACAGCCCAGACAATTCCTCCTGCCCAAGGACCTCTTCTGAATCTCTGCTGCTTGGAGAAGAGGGAGACGATACATTCCCAACCCCACCCACTGCCCGGCAACAAGAATGCAATAGATCCAAAGAGATGGGGAGGGGAAGAACCTTGAACCTTCCTCTCTCTGTCTTAGGCTTGGTTTGTACTAGGAAATGCGGTCGATATACGTACGGCATTCAGGGGCGTGAAAAATCCACCCTCCTGTGTGATGCAGTGAAACTGACATGTAACCCCCAGAGCAGACAGCACTTGGTCAGCGGGAGAATTCTGCAGTGGTGCTCCTTGGGGAGGTGGAGTACCTACACTGATGGGAGACGCCCTCCTGTCGGCATAGGTAGCATCTACACGCAAGTGCTACAGCGAAACCGCTGCATTGTTTTAAGTGTAGACAAGATCTTAAGCATTTATACGGCCCCCATCACAGTTAACTTTTCAACAAACTTTGTATTCGTGGATAATCTAAGCACTATACCCAGATGTACAGACACTCTTTTCTTAACCTGTGTATTATATAATTTTTTAACATTAGCTTTAATACAATTTTTTAATCTGAGCATCCTCCAGTCTTTCAGGTATTTATCCTCCCAAACATCTCTGTGGGGTTGGAAGGTGCTATTATTCCCATTTCACTGATGGGAACTGAGGCATCAAGGGCTGGATTTACAAAGCTATTAGGTGCCTAAAGATGCAGATAGCCCAGTGGGATTTACAGCAGTGTCCAAGTGCTTAGGTCACAGAGTTCCTGTAAATTCCACTAGGGACCTATCTCTGGCTCCAGATAACTAGATACCTTTGCAAACCTGGTCAACTGACTTGCCCAAACTCTGTGGCAAAGCCAGGAATTAAACCCAGGTCGCTCAAGTCTCATGCTAGCCCCCAAATCAGTCGACCCGCCTTCTTCTCTGTTTCTCTTCCTATTCTGCCGTTTGGGGCAAACCACAAAGGACATGGCGGTGCAGCTGCAATAGTCTTTTCATCACTGTAGCCTAGGTTCTCAAACAAAGGATTTGTCCTACACAGAGCAGAGTAAACCTGAGAGTTCATGTTCCAGACCTAGTTGTGAAATTTGGGATTCTGTCAAGGTCAGCAGCAGAGCTGTGGAGAGCTGGCTCTGCGTGCCTGGAGATACGAGCTGTGCTGCACACTGTGCTAGCGAGACGGGCTGTCTTCAATGTACAGATGTACAGAAAGGACTCAGATTTGGACAATGCCAAGCACGTGAATGTGATTCCGACACAGGACAAAAGGCTCCATTCTTTGCTACTCCCTGCTGTGACCAAACCACAGAAAGACAGGAGCACAAGGGCATGGCCACCCTCCAACCATGCTGTCAGTAACACTTCCAGAGAGATGGCGTTCCGGGGGCACTGTCATGCAAACCCCTCTCTTACTGACCACCCTCCCCCAGTGCAGATTGGGGCACAGAGGCACTGCCACCCCCATCCCATGTCACTGACAACCCACACCCTGCACAGACAGGGGCACAGGAGGCACTGACACCCCCACTCCGTGTCAATAACCCCACATCACAGAGTGGGGCACAGGGGGCGGCTGCCATCCACACCCCCCATGTCACTGACACACCCCCCCCAGCACAGACAGGGGCATGAGGCACTGCCACCCCCACTCCACCCCGTGTCACTGACTCTCCCAGCACAGACAGGGGCACAGGGGCATTGCCACCCCACCTCCCATGTCACTGACCCTCCCAGGACAGACAGGGGCACTGCCACCCCACCTCTGTGTCACTGACCCTCCCAGGACAGATAGTGGCACTGTCACCCCACCCCCCGTGTCACTGACCCTCCCAGCACAGACAGGAGCAATGCCACCTCACCCCCCGTGTCACTGACCCTCCCAGCACAGACAGAAGCACTGCCACCCCACCCCCCATGTCACTGACCCTCCCAGCACAGACAGGAGCACTGCCACCCCACCCCGTGTCACTGACCCTCCCAGCACAGACAGGAGCACTGCCACCCCACCCCATGTCACTGACCCTCCCAGCACAGACAGAGGCACAGGGGCACTGCCACCCCACCCCCGTGTCACTGACCCTCCCAGGACAGATAGTGGCACTGCCACCCCACCCCCCATGTCACTGACCCTCCCAGCACAGACAGGAGCACTGCCACCCCACCCCCGTGTCACTGACCCTCCCAGGACAGATAGTGGCACTGCCACCCCACCCCCCGTGTCACTGACCCTCCCAGCACAGACAGGAGCACTGCCACCCCACCCCCCGTGTCACTGACCCTCCCAGCACAGACAGGAGCACTGCCACCCCACCCCCCATGTCACTGACCCTCCCAGCACAGACAGGGGCATTGCCACCCCACCCCCATGTACTGACCCTCCCAGCACAGACAGAGGCACAGGGGCACTGCCACCCCACCCCCGTGTCACTGACCCTCCCCCGCCCAGCACAGACTGGGCTCATTCATTGTGTACTAGGTGTCTGGTGGTGGGGCACACTAGTGACCCCAGCACTTTCGCTCCCTGTTATGGGAATGGCAAGCGCCCACACACAGCAATGTGGGAGGCCCTCAGGAGTCCGCTGCGACACAACACACATGGCACACGACATTGCTGTATGTTAGGTGGGGTTAGCCCCTGCACAGGCCTTGTGCTGCCAACATCCAGCATGCTCACTGATTTAGTAGGACACCGGAGGGCTTTAGTTGTGTGACCACATGCTACACACAAGATGCTGCAGGGCTGCTTGCCTTGGAGTAAAGGTTGGTCTTCAGAACTCCCCCCTGGCCATAGCCGAGGGGAGGGCCCCCCAGACAGGGCTTGCCTGCTGCCTTCCCCCTTCGATTAGCCACCACAAAGGGGTTCTCATTGAAGAGAATTGGTTGAGAGTCGACCATACTCTCTTGATCTGGCTCCTGAGGCTTTGGCTGCTGGTCCTGGGTCAGGGGGCAGCCCATAGGCTCCTGCATGTATAGCAGGACCAGGGCTGCCCTTTCTTTGTGCTTGCCAGGTGATGCTGGGTCCTGGGGTGGGCTAGTTACAGTGCTGCTCAGGCCTGCGATTGGGTCAGGGTCTGAATTCTGGCTGTCCAGAGCCACTGGCAGAGGCAGCACAGCGCAGTCACTCTCCATTCCAGAGCTGGCTCGATCACACTGAACGAGCTGAGAGGGAAACAAAAGGGTCAGAAACAGGAAGAAAGAACAGCCATCGTAAGGGAGAGGAGGCAACAAACGGTGTCAATCACTGCCCCTATCACTCCTAGACACTGGGGACAGGAGAGCTCCCACACACAATGCCAATCACCACAGTTCCCTGGCTCTGCACTAGGGGAATCACAAAGCTCAACAGCGTCATGTGCAATGGAGGTGTGCAAAACTCCCATGCCTCCTGGCAAGGCCTTACCTACGGGATCCCATGCGATGGGCTCAAGAGGAGAGCTTCCTGCTCTGTCTGCATATAAGGGAGTACACACAACAAGCACATCCATGTCACATGCCACCTGGCTACTTCCTGAAATTACTAAGCCCACGCTTCCAGCCAGAGACACACACTGAGCCTGCATACACCCACATACACCTCCAGCTCACACTCCTCACTCCAGGGCGTTAAACAGGAAAGGCTCCCGGGAAGAACATGTAAGGAAATAGCCAGGGCACCATCCACTCGCACAGGCTCAAGCCTTCCACCTCACTACAGTGCACAAGAAAGCAGCTCACTGCCCCTGTAGGGGCTAACACCACAGCTCACTGTCCCTGCACTCACTATCATGCACACGAAAGCAGCTCACCATCCACACTGCCTAATGCCACTCACCTCACTACAATGCACATGAAAGCAGCTCACCACCGTCACACAGGCTAACCACCCACCTCAGTGCACACAAAAGCTTCTCACCATCACCATCACCACAGAAATTCTTCCCCAAGGAAAGGCAGCACAAACATCTCTGGGCCACCACAGTCACGGCTGTAATGGGGCATTAAAAGGTTGAGGGAAGTCTTGCTCCATCAAGGCCCCAGCTTTCCCCTAGCTTCCATTCACCCTCTCCACAGTGGTTTTATTGGAAGAAGCACTGACCTTCCCTCCTCTAACACTGCAGAGGCCAAACTCTCAGTGGCAGTCTCCCGGTGCGCCGCCAGAGCCCCCTTCCAGGGAAGTGGAGAGAGTCAGAGCCCAGAACTCCAACTTCCTCCATCCAGAAGCAGGCTAAAGAACTGTGAGACCCTTTCTGCTCCGATCACGTTCTGCAGCCCGAGTCAGGGTGACACTTACAAAAATAGCCCTTCAGGGTGGGGTAGGTGGGTGATTATATTGGCAGCTGGGAGGCTGACGACACGCAGAAATTCCTGGCGCTTTCCTTCTCCCACTCCCAGCCTACCTCATCCCATGCTAAGGCAGCAAGGGGGAGAGTGACAGCTCGTATCAGGTTTCCACAGACACTGAGGCTGGGTGACACTTATAGAGAGAGAAAATCAGATCCCTAACTGTCAGAGTGATGCCAGAAAAAACTCTGTGCAGATGAAGTTATAACGGCAAAACAGCCTTTTTGTTGGGATAGCTTATTTCGTTTGGGAAGCTGGTATAAGCTACACTGGCAAAAGAAGGCTGTTGCCTGTCTCAGCTGTATCTCTGTTAGGTCTGCCAGTCTAGCTATAGGCAAACCCTTCCTAGTGTAGCCACTGCCTACCACGCCATGCTCCTCCCTGCTTTTTTCTTTAACACCATGGAACTCTACCTGGGCTGAGACCCTGGGGCGTGGGAGAGCATAGATCCCACTAGTCCACACCAACCTGTCTTGCCCACATAGGGGGAAGGAGAGCACTGTCCTTCTCGGGCATTGTGGGGAAGGGAAGGCGAATGCAACTCTTCTGAGTCTGAAAAGTGAGAAGTGCACTGACTGGTAGGATGCCTCAGAAACCCTCCTCCTTTGGCTCATCCACATTGCTAGCTCCTGAGCCTCTCCAGCTCTCAGACCGATCTCCAGGGCTGCTGCCTTGCATTCTGGGTATGGACTTCCAGCTTCCGCTCCTTCTCCCTCTCACTGGATTATTTTTACTGGCCAAGCACAGCTCCTATTTTGGGCAACTGAGGATCTGTTAAAATTGTGCCATTGACCCAGTCTTGTCCCTCAAGAGTTGGGCTCTTGTTCTACCATAGGGAGATCGAGAAAACATGCCCCCCAGAGCAGATACAGGGCTAATGCAGTCAGTCTGTCCTGGTCCATCACTCTGCCCCAGAACAGGAACTCTAATCCTCTTCTGCCAGCACAGTCAGGCTCTGGAATCTAACAGGCAGAACAAGATCCAGTGGCTGGAAGCAGAAGCCAGATAAATTTACACTAGAAATAAAATGCAGATTTTTAACAATGAGGATATTTAACGATTGGAATAATTTACCTAGGACTATGGTCGAGTCTCCGTTCCTTGGAGTCTGTAAATCAAGATCTTTCTAAAAGATCTGCTCTGCCTCAACCCGGAGTTCTGGGCTTGACGCACGTGTCACTGGGTGAGGCCAACCTGGATTAACACTGGAGCTTTAGAGGCTGCAGCCTGGGGCCTCAGATTTTGAGGGGCCCCTGCGACGAAGTGGGAATGGTCTTAATGTTTTCTCTGAACACAGTGTGTCCCTCACTTTCCCCTATGTATTGCTTAAGTATCTGGGTGGTGGAATAAGAGTGTACGATCATTGCAGAGACCCCAGAGGACAGGTGTGAGTACCATAGGCACAGAGAGCAACCTAGCAACTGATTCCCTTCCTACCACCCCAGCCCTGGAAGGTGCTGGGAGCAAAGAGATCAGGTGACCTTTTGCAGGGAAAGGGACAAAGGACAGAGGAAGAGCCACAGGGGGGGTCAGAGGACGGGCTGGAAGAAACTGGTCAGTTTCCTGTTTTGGTACTCGGAGGGGGAAGCCCAGGGCACCAGGCCCTGGATCCCCCCAAGATGAACTTTGCTGTTCCCAATTTCTGTGCTAAGAAGCTCTGTTCTACGCTGTGTTCCTGTTGACTAATAACACTTCTGTGTTACATGCAGGCTGAGAGTCACTGCTGCCTGCAGAGTTGGGGGGCAGGGCCCTTTGGGGGTGTATAAGGCTTCCCCAGGTGTCCCATCCAGGGGGACTCACTGTGGGGCGCTCACAAGGTGAACAGGGGGCTGAACCCTCCGAGGTCAGACCCAGGAAGTGCAGAAGCCAAAGAAGCTTCTTGCCATGGTGCAAGGGTACCCTGCGGGAAGTCACACTGCACCAGAGTCCTGCCTGGCTTCACCCAACCTGGGACTCCCATGACACCCCCCCCAAAATATATCTAATTTGTATAGGTGATTAGATAATTAAAGCCATAGCATCATGATATGTATTACTACCAGTTACGTGCCAAAATCCAAAGGGTTTTGCTTGTTTTAACTTTCACTCAGCTCTATAACGGGTCCATCACGTTTGAAAACTGGAACTGAAATAACCAAGGGAATGTAACAAAGGAGTGTTTAGCTCTGGCCATGGGTAGTGGTAAGGCAGAAAAGATCGTGAATATGCAAAAAGGGAATATGCTCCCAGAACAATAACAGCCAGGACCCCCTTCACCTTTAATCTGGTTCTGGGTGAGAGGGTCACTCAGTGTTAAGCAAGAAGTCTCAGTACATGATCATACTGGTCCCTTCTAGCCTTAAAAATCTCAGAATCTACAAATCTATGAAAAAGCCAAGCTCACCGCCCAGGAACTCCACTGCACTGGGTACTACACAGATGCAGCTCAGACAGAGGGACCACAAACAGGCCTAGCAAACAGTGGACCAGGAACAACTCTGTGCACCATTTGGAGTTGACTCCTTCACGGCTGGCTTTAACACATATAGCATACAAACACAAAACATGTTACTCGCAGTAAACCCCTGACATCGACCCACATAGAGAGGCCTATACACAGCAAAACTAGACTGACACCCCCTGGCCTTAAATTCTTGCCCCTTCTCTGGGGTGTTCCCAAGAGAAATCTCATTCAGGACACAGAGCAGAGCCCTGTCGCAGCTCCAGGCCTTCCATCATTTCCACCTCTGCTTAGGAGCGTGAGAAACAATGAGTTTCCAAGGGGAGCTGGACCTTTCTTCTTCATTGCCCCTCCAGAAGGACCGCATCACTAAGAAATGTGTTTAGGTAGACATGCATAGACACTCCAGATGGCACTGGCTTTCTCTCAGTCACGCTCCTGCAGTAAAATCCACCCTTCTCAAGTTGGCTAAAAGGCTCTCTTAGCCCCAGCTGGAATTAATGTGAATGAAACTAACACAGCCAGGAGTAAAGGAGGCCATATAGGCTGAACCAGGGCTCATGCTGCATCTAAAACAGGACAGACCAGATGACAGACACGGCTTGATTAGACAGAAAGGCAACCAGCTGGAAGAATCAGACACACAGCAAGAATTGGAAGCTAATGCTGCTGTGGGAACAAGGAAATAGAAATAGTCACCTTCATTAAACTTGATTGTCAGGCTGCAAAAGACCTGATAAATTACCAATTCATTTCCTTGCCAGCTTCCCTGATCCTGAGCTTCCTGCCATAGGCCAAGTGGACTAACTGTGCCTCCATAGGGAAAACCCAGCACCCTTGCCACCCCTGCAGCCCCCAACTCCACGCTTTCTGTATCAGGGGTATGTACAGGGTCGGGCACAGGACAGCTGGAGGGAGATGAACATGGATATCAGCTGCCACTCTGTCTGAAATGAGACATTTATAGATGCTGCTGCTGCTGTCCCCTCACATTCCAAAGTAGCAGCCTGTGCAGCCCTGCATTCCACAGCCCCCAGAAACTCCCAGTCTGAGGCAGGGACCCAGTAGGGCAGCAGTTCCCAAGCAGTCCTTCATGGGGCACCTCATGGCAGGCTGAAGAGAGACAGCTGCTTACAGGGGGCCGGCTCTCCCCTTGATTCCAGCTGCTAAGTCACATTAAAAGACACTAAAAATACACTACATTCTTTCCTGGTGGGACTTTTCTGTGTGAGTAACAACCAGTAGGCAAGGAGGCAGGGCCAGGGGAATGGCAGGGGAGGGAATGTGGAGCCAAGTAATGGTGAGCATGGAAGGAAAGGGGAGGTGGAGTCTCAGGATGATACTGGGAAATGGAATGGGACAGGACAGGAGGTGAAGCAATGGAGGAATGAGCAGGGAGGTGGAAAACAGGCACTATGAGAAAGGGAACAGGAAGAGATGATTAGGGTGGGAAGTAGGGCCCAGGTGAGGTGGGAACAGGAGAGGAGGAGAGTCAAGACAGGGCCCAGGGCAATAGGAGGAGAGGAAAGGTGAAGTAGGGCTTGCTGGCGATGGAATTGGGATGAGAGGAAGAGATGTGGAGTGTGGGTGACGGAAGAGACAGGAAGGGGTTGTGGCCTCCCTACTTTCAAGGGAGCATTAACCAAGCTGTGAAATCCAGTTAGCCTTCCCTGGAACTAAGAACCCCTGCCCCTCCATCCTGGGATTGACACATGGAAAGTCCTATACGTGGTTGCCATGTCCTTTTGTGTAGCCTCCTGCCATTCCAGTTGGATCTGGGATTCTCCTCACTGTCCCACATTGGTGGGTAGTGCTGCGCACCTTGTTTGCCACTAGCGGCTCCCCACCCCACCCAGAAGCCTACACTGAGCTCTGCCTGTGGTACTATCTGCTTCTCAGGGTCACAGGCCACATCCTCATCAGGACACACTCTCCTTTTCTTTCCCCGGGGAACTCTTTTATTGGCTGTCTCCATCCCAGGCCAGCCTCCAGCACGAGCCCATCCACAGTCTCAGCGAGGACCCCATCACTTACAGCCCGGGTGACTCTTGGTAAGTTGTTGCTGGGCAAAGCTGCCAGGGTCCGATAGTCCAGTCGCAAAGGCTCACTGCTGATGTTCTAGAGAGGAATGAAAAACAGGGAGAGGTCAGACCAAGAGTGGGATAAGGGAAGACGGAGGGATCAGGCCAAAGAAAGAGGGGCAGCTCCTCTGAGTCAAAGGGCCGATCAACAAGCAAGACCTCATCTCCAGGGAAAACTCTCATTGTCTGGGAAAAAGTCCAGTCAGTGACTCAACCACTGTCACCTAGGAAACACTTTAGGCCTCAGCTTGGAAAAAAAGCAACACACAGCACATGCCAACCCACTGTCTCCCAGGAAATGCCCCTGCCAGTGTTCCAAATCCCCATAATTTCTCCTGCCTCTCCTGTGCATGCCTGACTTGAGGATTTCCCATTCATCCCTGAATGCCCCAGTCCCTGGTGCAGGGCTTCTCACAGACGGATACATTTTAAGGTAAGAAGGAACGATTAGATCATCTACTCTCATCTCCAGAATGACACAGGCCACAAAATTTCATCTAATTACGCCTGTATTGAGCCAATTTGTTTTTGACTACATCATCTTCCAGAAAGGCATCTAGTCTTCATTGGAAGACATCAGGAGATGGAGAATCCATTACGCCCTTTAGCAGTTTGTTCCAATAGTTAGTCTCGCTCATAGCTGAAAATTTTGCCTTATTTCTAATTTGACTTAGTCTGATTTCAGCAAGCGGCCATTGGTAATTGTTATGCCTTTCTACACTAGATTTTAGAGCTTTTTAATATACAGTATTTTCTTCCCATGAAGGTTCTTATTTATTGTAATCAAGTGACCTCTCCATCTTCTTTTAGAGAAGCTAACCAGATAGAGCTATTTAAGTCTCTCGCAGTGATGTTCTAGCCTTGTTTGTCCCAGGATATTAGACAGACAAGGTGGCTGAGGGAATAACTTTCATTGGACCAATTTCTGTTGGGGACAGAGACAAGCTTCTCTGTGGACGCTCAAAAGCTTGATTCTCTCTCATCAACAGAAGTTTGTCCAATAAAAGACATTTCCTCCCCCACCTTCCCTCTTTCACAGTAAGGCATTTTCTACACCCCTTGAATAATCTTTGTGGCTCTCTTCTGCACCCATACAATCCTCCTCCCACCAAGCTCCTCACCTCTGCCTCCTCCTCAAGGATCTGCGTGGCTGCCTCCCGCTCCCTACGCATCCTCTCCTTCCATAAGAACAGGACAGAGTCAGAACAGCATCCAAGCAGCACAAGCAAAGAGAGAGGGAAAGGGGTCAGCACCACATGGGACAGTCCCTCCATCAAGGGGAGGAGGGAGAGGTAGCAACCCCACACAGCACAAGCTGGGCAGTTACCAGGGGAGGAAAGGGAAGCAGAGACCTCACACAGCACAAGCTGGACAGTTATCAGGGAAGGGGAGCAGAGATCTCATATAGCACAAGCCTGGAAGTTATCTGGAGGGAGGGAGAAAAGACCCCACATGGCACAAGCTGGGCAATCATCAGGGGAAGGGAGACATGATAAGGCACTAGCCCCTTAGTGCCACCATCCCTCCGGGGCAAGGAAAGGCAGGAACTATGGCAGAATAAAGACAGACTTGAACTGAGCTGCTCAATTCTGTCACTCAGCATACAGAGACCATGACTGAGTCTCACCTGGGTGGCAACGACTCAGCTCAAAAGGATCCCTCCCCCAACTCTGGGCCTGAATATGAAAAAGAGAGGTTACTTACCAGTAACTGTTGTTCTCTGAGAGTCACCTCTGTCCACTCATACTGGTGGGACTTGCCGCCCCGGGCTTTGAGCTGTGGAACTGCCATGAAAATCCATGTCCATTGGGAGAAGCACAAGAGATCTCCCATGAGGGTGACCTCATTGCCCTGGTCTATACAAGGGAGTGCACCCCCAACCACCTCTGGCCCTTCTCCCCAACAGCAGACCACTGAAGTTCTACAGAACTCAAGGTAGAGGGGAAGGTGGACAGGTTTTGTAAATGCACAAAGGCAACTCTATAAGAACAACAGCTACTGGTAAGTAACCTCTCTTTCCTCTTCTAGAGCCTCTGTGCTTTCCCACTTGCAGGCAATTAGCAAGCATTCAAAGGTATATAAGCACTCAAACCCCCATCTCCCAAACAGAGAGTTGGAGTATGATGGTAAGTTCAAAGAGTGGTGCCTGATGAATGCATATACTGCTGCTTTGCCCCCGTCCACCAGGTAACCCGACTAAGGCAGACCAAGAATGCTGCAGTGGTTATCATGGAGCAGGTCTTTAAACCAGGAAGTACTGGTTTCCTAACTAAGATGAGACAATATTTCATACATCTCCTTATTCAGTATGAAAGTGTCTGTTTGGTAATGGAATTCTGGCATTGCTCCCCATGTGCTATGAATATCCTGTTAGATTGTCTAAAAGATTTAGTCTTTTCCAGGCAAAAACAAAGCTCTCTCGTACATCTAGGACCTGGAGATAAGCTTCCATGAATTGACGCTTGTGCCCAGCTCACCAAGTGATTCATGACCTGTCCTCTTCATTATTTTACCACTCCGCCAAGCTTTGTCTTGTCTGCAAACTTTATCAGTGATGATATAATGGTTTCTTCCAGGTCACTGATAACAATTTTAAATAGTGAGTGGCCAAGAACCAATTCCTGCAGGACCCCACTAGATATACACCCATTCAATGATGATTCCCCATTTACAATTACATTTTTATGTCCATCAGCGAGCCAGTTTTTAATCCATTTAATATATGCTATGTTAGTTCTGTATTGTTCTAGGTTTTTAATCAATAATATCCTGAATTAACAAGTAAAATGCTTTACATAAATCTAAATATATTACATCAGTACTACAGTGGAGTCGCATCATAGGCGCATTTAACTTACGCGATTTTAACTATATGTGCTCGGCAAAACAAAACAAAAAAAGAGAAAAATAACAATTTAAATATTCTATCTGTAGTGTGGGCGATTCTGCCCACCATTCCACTCAATGAGCGTTTGACTATACGCACTTTTCGCCTTACACGCTGACTTCAGAACCTAACCCCTGCGTAAGCTGCGACTCCCCCGTATTACTTTTATGAACCAAACCTGGAATCTCATAAAAGAAAGCTAACAAATTAGTTTGACAAGATCTGTTTTCCACAAACCCATGCTGATTGGCATTAATTACATTACCCTCCTTTAATTCTTTATTAATCGAGTCCCATATCAGCTGTTCCATTATTTTGCCTGGGATCGATGTCAGACTGATCGCCCAATAGTTACCCATACCATCCTGTTAATGCTTTCTAAATATCGGTACAGCATTGGTTTTCTTCCAGACTTCTGGAACTTCCCCAGTGTTCCAATAATTTTTGAAAATCAACATTAATGGTCCAGCAACCTCCTCAGCCAGTTCTTTGAAAACTCTTGGATGAATTTAAAAATTTTAACTTTAGAAGCTGCTGTATAACACTCTCCTAAGTTACTACTGGAATGGAGAATTTCATCATCATTACATAATATAATATCCTCTTTTTTTTTCCAAATACAAATAAAAATATTTATTGAACACTTCTGCCTTTTTTGCATTGTTGACAATTCTATAATTTCCTTCTACCAATGGATGAATACCATTGTCAGGATTCTTTTTTGTTTCTAATATACTTTAGAAACTCCTTATTGTTCTTAATTCTGCTGGCCACAGATTTTTCCTTTTGTTCTCTTATACATTTTCTACAATTTCTACTTCTGATTTATATTCCTAAGTATCATGGGATTGCAATAGAGAGGCTTGGGGCCCTCTGAGAGCCAAAGTAGTCCACATTAGCCAGCAGGTTATCTCATATTGTGAGATGGAGTGTCTCTGGGTCAGGATGCAAAATCCTCCCTTGCTGTTGCAAGAGGCATCTGGAAAGAGAGGCAGCAGACACAGCGCAGAAGATCTGGGTACCAGTCCTGACAAGGCAACATTGGGCCTGTTAATATAATGTTGGCTTTGTCCAATCAGATCTTCCTTATGACTCTGAGTCTGAGGAGAATGGGAGAGAAGGCATATAGAAGTTGGCTCCAGTCCAGGAGAACCACATCCAAGATAAGACTTTTCTCTGTGCGCTTCTGTGCAGAACACATGGCATCTGGTGTTATGTTCAGCTGTGAAGAGGTCTATTAAGGGTTACCTCATCTCTGAAATATCGCTTTATCCGTCACTGGTTTATGACCACTGGTGCTGATTCTGAGACCTCCTGCTGAGCAAGTCTGCCTCCATGTTTTCCTCCCATGAAGTGCAGAACAACAGGGAAGATTTTGGATGCACCACAGCCATAATGTTCTTGCCTCGACTGATGACTGACAGGAATGTGCTCCTCCCTGCTTGCTGATGTAGTATGTGGCTGTGATGCTGTTGGTAAGCACCTATACTACATGATGTTGCAGGACAGGTGATGGCCCTGAGAGACCATCATACTGTCCTGATCTCCAATACATTGATATGGATTCTGGACATCCAGGGCTTCCACAGGCCAAATACTTTGAAGTCTTGCAATGAAAACCTCAGAGGCATTGGTGGAGCATGGGAGGGTAGGGAAGAGCGAGTAAAGGGCATTTGCCTGAGGACCTTGTCCCCGTTCTCTCACCACTGAAGTTGTTGGTACACTCAAAGAGGGATGGGCTGTGCCTATTCTGTGTGGCTTCTTGTCATCCAGAGCAGCAAGGGTCTCACATTCGGACAAGCAAAGGGTGCGATGTAGATCAATGAAGTCTCAGGCCTAGTAGTTGCAGGAAAAGTGTTGTGGTCTATACAAGTTGCTCATTGAGAGTTGTTAAGGAGTCTCATATTTTGCAAAATCTCTCCTCTGGAGGAAAGGCTCTGCTTGAGTGCAGTCTAGGATGCGCCAGGTAAGGTGATACGCTGTGCAGACTGAAGCAAGGATTTCTCCCAGTTGATTAACAGTCCTACTGACTGGAAGAAGTTGCTCACGTATTGGATTGCTGAGGCGAGACAGTCATCAAGGCATGAGTAGACGAGCGACAAGGTTAGAAGGGAGGGGATTGGGGGGATGGATTAGCGATGTGGTGCACATCAGTATGTAACTCTCAAACGGACCCTCAAAATCGCTGTTGAGAGACTGATGCTGAGGGCTGTGAGGAGAAACGGCATGGGATCCTGCTCCTATACTGTTGAGGATATTTGCCAACAGACAGTTTAGGAGGTGACCTACATCATCTATGAGACTGCATCCCTTGCTGTGGTGAGGAAAGCAGAATGACGAGTAGGAAAAGCTCATAGTATCATAGAATATTAGGCTTGGAAGAGACCTCAGGAGATCATCTAGTCCAACCCCCTCTCATAGCACGACCAACACCAACTAAATCATCCCAGCCAGGGCTCTGTTAAGACGGGCCTTAAAAACCTCTAAGGATGGAGATTCCACAAACTCCCTAGGTAAAGACGAGTTCTGTTTTCTCTCTGTGGCAGTGGTGAAGGAGCTGAGGTAGTGCATTCTCTTCTACAGAGTAAGACAAGGACATCACCTCACGCAAGAACACTCATGTAGCCCTCGCACCCCACTCCCCAACAGACATGGCCTTTCGAGGCAGTTCTGCAGCTCAATGAGTCAGACACCGAGTCCTACAGATGTGATTGCACAGGTTCTTAAAGAAGGACTGGAGTTTAACATGCCCCACTCCTCCAGCTCAGCACAACAGAGCATTAAAATTACCAAAGCACACCTGTGTGAGCTGCTGGGAGAACAGGGCTGCCTCCTGGCCCTGCACCCTGCTGATGAGCAGAGCCCCTGGGGGCTGGAACGTGTGGAAGATTACTGCGGCTGCAAAGGTGTGATTTCTAGTTTAAATTAAGTGTGCATTTGGTGACTGCAGATTCTACATGCCTATGCTCTCAATTTACATTCCTAAATTTGTGGCACTTTTACTGCTTTGTCTCCAAAGAGTAATAAAGGGAATACTTCAGAAGAAAGGTGTAGCTCTCCCAGGGAGGAAGTGCCATCACCTGAAGGTAAATGACACTTAAACTCACAAGGGGTACAAGCATCATGCACAGCGCAACAACAAACCCTCTATGGTTGATGAGTCAAGGGTGTGGACTCTATGACCCTGGAAAACTATGCATGTGGCTGCCCTGCAGGTGTCAGGATAGGGACAGGTCAAGAGCTGGCGGCAGAAATTGACATGGTCTGACTAAGCTGTAGGCCTGTCAAGAAGCAGTAAGGAAATGCTAGGGAGCCCCTAATACAAGGGAACCTCCATCTTCCTTTTTATTCAAGTCTTCTTTAAAACTTTGCTTCTGTGCAGTCAATCATAGTCATAGACTATAAAACCAGAAGGGACCATTGTGATTATGACACACTATACCTCAGGGGAGCGCCCTGTAACCCCCATATTCATAATTTGTGTATAATTCTGATATTTCATATAAAGCATGCCATGTGAAGTATCGTGGGAAAGACTATGATCTGCTGAAACCCACTGTTCCACCTAATATGCGTATCATTAATGCATATAAAATTATAAGAACTGTGTTGTATGGTTTTCACTAAAATATGCTGTGGGTTTGGGAAGCGCCCAGATACTAGCTCTAATCATTAAGGCTAAGATTTTGTCATGGTTATTTTTAATAAAAGTCACAGACAGGTCACAGGCAACAAACAAAAATTCATGGACGCCATGAGCTGTCTGTGACTTTTGCTGCTGCTGTGGCTCCAGGGTTTCTCCTGCCACCATGGTGGCTGGGAGCTGTGGGGTTCCCCTCCCCCAGCGCACACGGGAACCCTGAGGAGGCTGTCGCCTTTTGCTGGAACCCTGCAGGAGGACCCTGAGGAGGCCCTTGCCCATCGCTGGAACCTTGAACCTTGCTGGGGTCCCTCTGGCTGCCATCTCCAGTCCTGCAGCCCCAGCGGCCAAAACAGAAAATGTTACGGAGTTCTCTGCAAGTCACGGATTCCGTGACCTCCATGACATAAATACAGCCTTACTAATCATTTTTGTTGCCCTTCTCTGTACCTTTTTCCAATTCTAATGTATCTTTTTTATGTGGGGTGACCAGAGCTGTATACAGTATTTGAGGTGTAAGCATACCATGGATTTATATAGTGGAATTATGGCATTTTCAGTCTTATTATCTATCCCTTTCCTAATTGTTCCTGACTGCTCGCTGCACACTGAGCAGATGTTTTCAGAGATCTATCCACAATGACTCCAAGATCTCTTTCTTGAGCAATAGCAGCTCATTTAGACGCCATCATTTTGTATGTATAGTTGGGATTATTGTTTTCAGTATGCATTACTTTGCACTTAAAAAGGTAAAGGACTGTTTGAATTGAGATGCAGCATTTTGAACAAGAACCTGCAGTTGTGTCTCCTTAAAATATGGGCAGATATGAGTTGTGTGTTCCCATCTTTGACTTTATCAGCAGTGCGCAGTTAATGGCGCTGTTTGGAGAGAACTGATCATCTTGGGGCTCCCATCTAATCCAAAGAACAAAGGCTTCTGCTCCTACAGCAGGGGCCTATTTTGTGACTGAGGCACAAGTACAGTGAAGTGCAGCATGAAACGATGTTACAGATGCTGGAATAGTCCCAAGGAAGCAAGGGAAAAGAGGTATGGGAAGACAAAAAAGAGGGGCTGGAGAGATGGGGATATTGGTGATCTGAGAGAGTTGATACACCCAAGGTGAGGAGAGGACCCAGAGCTTCCTGTGGGAAGTAGTGCTCTGGTTACGGCAATTCTGCAGCATTTCCCTCAGAACTCATCACCTTGGCCAACGCATTGTCAAGGTCAGAATGTCAGTGTGAAAATGCTCTCACCACTTTCTCCATTTCTTCTCTCTCCCACTGAGTCGCCTCCCTCACCATCTCCATCTCCTGGGAACAAAGGGGAAGATCAGAGTGCCAGATCCTCAAATGACCCCTGCCCTAGGGGCACCACCATCACCCCCATAAGAGAAGATATGAGAGTCACATCCCTGAGCACTTTTGGGAGAAGCATTACCACTTTTCCAATCCTATGGAAACAGCAGGTCCACAGGAGCTATGGGGAAGAGTGAAATCTTCTACCAGGGGACCCATACACCATGGCGCAGGCTCCATAGGCCAAAGCAAAACACTGCAGAGCTTCAGAGACCATTCTGCCCCATCCCATTCTCCTGAACGTAGTTATAGCACCCACCTTTTGCAGGATCTCCAGCTCCTCTGGGGTCAAGTCACGGTCAATGGAGGAGATGCTCTCCAGGCTGTTCTTGCGGCCAATGCCAGCTGCAAAGGGGTTGGCAATGATTCCTGGGGACATCTGCAGAAAAGAAGATAACATCACATGTCAAGAAACCCAGTGCCTTAGACCACAGAGACCCCACCTGTCCCCCGGGGTACTCAGAGCACAGAGAAGCTCTCGCCCCACAGACTACAGTCATGTACCTCTTCAGACCCTCCCCATTCCCTAGGGTACCCAGACCACAGAGACCATCTCACTCATGTGCACAAGGGCACTTAGAATATGGAGACAAACATCACAACCCCAGGTGTTAAACAGGTACATTTTGAGAAAGTGTTCTGACTTGCCCAGGTACCCTCACACAATTTGAGGGGCTGGGGGAGCAGAGGGATTCTGAGCAACCCTGGCCCCTCACAAGGAAGGAGGCTCTCAGATGGGAGGCCTGATACAGCCAGGCCCAAACAGGTATGTTACCCATAGCCTACCATCTTCTCAAGATTTCACAGAGGAGGGTCATGTGTGGCCTCTGCCAAAAGCTAAGAAGTAGCTGATTGTCATGGTTATTGTGAGATCTTTGTATGGGAAACAATTTTAGAGCTATGTAACATGTAGAGCTGAGGTAGTCAATAGGCAGACCATGGGCCAAATCTGGACTGCTAGCCGCTTTTGAATGGACCCCGAAATCTTTTTATTTACTTATTGTTATCAATATTGGTTTTTTTTAATTTTCTCTGGAGTCTGGACCTTGACTATACCTTGACCAAGACATTTGGACCTTGACAAAACATAATTGACTACTTGTGATGTAAAGTATTAAGTTTCAGATCTGTTGGGAATGAGTGTATCACCTGAAGCAGGTGAGACTCTTTGGTATTACTCTTGGCCCCTCATGGCAGTGGTAGGAGGCTCTGACTGACCCTGGCCTCTCGTGGGGTGAGAGGAGGGAGCTCCGACTGGCCCTGGCCCTTCGTTAAACAGGGGGAGGAGGCTCTGATTAGTCCTGACCCCTCGTGGCAGGGGAGAGGGGCTCTGACCGTCCCTGGAGCATCACAGGGCAGGGGGAGGAGCTCCGACCGTCCCTGGCCCCTCGTGGCGGGGAGATGGGGGGACCCAGAGACAGCTCCTCAGCTGTCAGCAGTGACAAAGAAACTGAGTGACAGGGGAGCAGCAACACAGCTGTACCAGCAGTTGGGCCATACCCTCAGCTGGCAGTGTTGGAATGTTCCACCTGCTGACGTTGGGCAGGGGAAGGGGAGTTCTCCTAAACTCTCTAGCAGTGTGATTTGCAGCCCATCTGGCACTGGATGCCTAAGACCTCTGAGTGCGTCTGCTGTGGCGATGTCTGTCTAGGCCCTGCACGCCCAGCAGTCTGTGTTGGGGTGGTGAGTACCAGACAGGGTCGGGCTTGGGGGAGCAAGAGCCATTCAGTAATTCACATCTACAACACATCGAAGAACCACAGTTACATGAAGTAACTGTTTCTTCTTCTTTCAGTAGATGCAGCTGTGTATTACACTTAGGTGATGCACAAGCAGTACACCCCCAGGAGGTGGAGCTCGGAGTCTATGTCAGCAAGAATCACAGGACCATCCTATCAAAGCTTGCATCTGCCCTGGATGATGCAGTGATTGCATAATGGTTCATGAATGTAGGTATGGATGACCACGAAGCAGCCCTGCAAGTATCCAATATGGAAATGTCACTGAGGAAAGCTATGGACATTGCTTGTAATCTTGTAGAATGAGCTCAGACCCACTGAGGAGGTGCAGCCAAAGCTATTTCATAGGCCGTCTTGACGCAGGATGTCTTCTGTTGAGAGATTGTGAAGAGACTGCCTGACCTTTCATGTGATTTGCCATATGACACAAACAGGCAAAGTGAAGCACAAAACGGTTTAGTCCTGTTCAGACAGAAGGCTAGATGTGGCCTGACATCTAATGGATGGAGCCACCGCTCCTCCAGAGATGCATGTGGTTCAGGGGAGAACACTGGTAAATATACCGCCTGGTTCAAATGAAACTGAGAAACCATTTTAAACAACAATTTTGGGTGTGGTCATAAAGTCACTTGGTCTCTGGAGAACTGTGTATTCACGGCTGGGGAATTCCAGATGGGTTCACATTAGAGCCTGCAACTCGCAGACTCTTCTTGTGGATGTTATCTGTACCAGGAATGCGATTTTTGACACAAATGTGGAAAGGGACAAAATATGGGCTTGAACAGAGGCCCCATCAAAGCTGCTCCGTCCATGTTAAAGTCCACACAGGAACTGACTCTCAGATCAGAAGATGTAGACAAAGGAGCCCTTTTAAGAATCTTGTTATTATGGCATTGGAAAAGACTGATCTTCCCTGAACAGGGGGATGAAAGACAGATAAGTCACCAGGACCAGATGGGATTCACCCAAAAGTTCTGAAGGAACTCAAATGTGAAATTGCAGAAGTACTAACTGTAGTCTGTAACCTATCATTTAAATCAGCTTCTGTACCAAATGACTGGAGGATAGCTAATGTAATGTCAATTTTCAAAAAGGGCTCCAGAGGTGATCCCGGCAATTACAGGCCAGTAAACCTGACTTCAGTACTGGGCAAACTGGTTGAAACTATAGTAAAGAACAAAACTGTCAGACACATAGATGAACATAATTTGTTGGGGAAGAGTCACCATGGTTTTTTGTAAAGGGAAATCATGCCTCACCAGTCTACTAGAATTCTTTAAGGGGGTTAACAAGCATGTGGACAAGATGGATCCAGTGGATATAGTGTACTTAAATTTTCAGAAAGACTTTGACAAGGTCCCTCACCAAAGGCTCTAAAGAAAAGTAAGCTTTCATGGGATAAGAGGGAAGGCCCTCTCATGGATTGGTAACTGGTTAAAAGATAGGAGACAAATGGTAGGAATAAATGGTCAGTATTCAGAATGGAGAGAGATATACAGTGGTGTTCCCCAGAGGTCTGTACTGGGCCCAGTCCTATTCAACATATTAAAAAATGATCTGGAAAAGGGGGTAAACAGCGAGGTGGCAAAATTTGCAGGTGATACAAAACTACTTGAGACAGTTAAGTCCCAGGCAGATTGTGAAGAGCTACAAAAGGATCTCTCAAAACTTGGTGACTGGGCAACAAAATGGCAGATGAAATTCAGTGCTAATAAATGCAAAGTAATGCATATTGGAAAACATAATCCCAAGTCTACGTACAAAACAATGGGTCTAAATTAACCGTTACCACTCAAGAAAGAGATCTTGGAGTCACCGTGGATAGTGCTCTGAAAACATCCACTCAATGTGCAGTGGCAGTCAAAAAAGCAAACAGAATATTGGGAATTATTAAGAAAGGAACACATAATAAGACAGAAAATATTATATTGCCTCTATATAAATCCATGGTATGCCCCATCTTGAATACTGTGTGCAGATGTGGTCGCCCCATCTCAAAAAAGGTTTCTTGGAATTGGAAAAGGTTCAGAAAAGGTAACAAAAATGATTAGGCAACAAAAATGATTAGGGGTATGAAACGGTTGTCATATGAGGAGAGATTAATAAAACTGGGACTTTTCAACTTGGAAAAGAGATGACTAAGGTGGGAAGCAGCCCAGGGAAACCAGGCTTCAGTTGGGTGGTATCGTGGTTTAACAGCCAGTCAGCATGTTGCGGGATGTTCCCTGCTGATCCAGAGGCGGGACATCTCGCCATTGTTAGGGCCCTGGGCTGGGATGTAGTGGAGTCTGGTGGGCCTGCATCCCCCAACGCCTGACACCCCACCCCTGGGGTGGCAGCCTCCCCACCATATGCCATGAAGCCTGCATTTGTCTGTCGCCTGCCAGATCCAGGACAACAGCCTGATTGTTAGCTCTCCCCTGCCAAAGGGTTGGAGCCCCTACACTGCTTTATTGTGTTGCCTGATTACAGGCCTGAGCCTAAAGACTGCTCATTAGCTCAGCCCCGATAGACTGCCTGAGGGCCTACTGACTGTTTGGGGTTCTACCCTGTTATGAAAGACAAGACACTAATGCCTATTCTGCTAATTCCCCTGACACTAGGCTGTGATCCAGGCAATGCAGTGAGGCACTGTGGCCTCCCTCCAAACCAGAGGGGGTAGGGACGACTGTGACACTACTACAGGCCCCAGTGAACTCAATTTTCTGAGTGGGAGCCAACACTGACTTTCCAGTGTTTAGCATGAGACCAAGACAGTCAAGCAAGTGCAGTGTGATGCCAACATGAGCAAGAAGTTCCACTCTGGATCTGCCCTTCAGTAACCAGTCATCCATATGCAGGACTGTGTGAATTCCTTTCTTCCTGAGATATGCCATGACAACAACCATGTATTTGGTAAAAACCCAGGGGGCAGAAGAAAGGCAGAATGGGAGCACTTTGTACTGAAAATGGCGCTCCGCCGCGACAAACTGAAGGAACTGTCTGTAGTGAAAGTAGGCATCCTGAATGGCCAGAGCAGAAAACCAGTCATTCTGAGACAATGCAGCAAGGACAGTCGATAGAGTGACCACTCGGAATCTCATGACCCGATATATTTGCTGAGGCCACGAAGGCTGAGCATGGGTCTTACCCTTCCTATGGCTTGGGCACCAGAAAGTACTGAAAGTAGAAGCCATGACCCTGGTGTTCTGGCGGAAGCTTCTCTGCCGTTCCCAAAGCCAGCAGAGAGCAGACTTGCTCAAGGGGCAGTATCTCATGAGAGGAGTCCCTGAAAAGAGACAGGGAAGGAGGGTGGGGAGGAGCTGTGGAGAGAAACAGGATGTCATAGCCTGATCTGGTGGTGCTTAGGAATCAGTTGGTGGTGATCGAGCCTCAAGCATTGTGAAAGCAGTCAGCCTCTCCCCAAAAAAGGGGAATAGGGAGAGAGGAGCAACGATTGGAACAGTGCTCTGGACCAAGGAGTCAAAATGGGCGATTGGAGGGCATGAGGACTGGCCAAACCCCAAGCCCAACTGCTTCATCCTGTGGGATCTCTTCCCCCTTCTGGGGTACCCCTTGTCTTGGAAGAGGGGAGAGCTGGCCAAACAGGTGCTGCGGACAATCCTGCTGCTGGTGTAGCTCTTGAATATCACAGTGGCGCAGCTGCACCGCTAGCGTATACACTCCAAGGACTGCAGGATAGCCCTGGAGTCCTTGAAGGAGTGCAGCATCTCAACTGTGTTGTCTGAGAACAAGTATCAGAGGGGTAGCCGTGTTAGTCTCGATCTGTAAAAGCAGCAAAGAATCCTGTGGCACCTTATAGACTAACCGACGTTTTGGAGCATGAGCTTTCGTGGGTGAATACCCACTTGGTCAGACGCATGTAGTGGAAATTTCCATGCATCTGATGAAGTGGGTATTCACCCACGAAAGCTCATGCTCCAAAACGTCTGTTAGTCTATAAGGTGCCACAGGATTCTTTGCTGCTTTGTCTGAGAACAGCACTGGTCTGAAGGGCAAATCCTCACTGGCTTGCTGGACAGTGGGGGCAATATCTGAATTCTGCAGCCAGGAAGCCCTCCTCATGGTGACCATGTAGGCCATCACCCTGGCCAAGGTATCCACAACATCTAGGATGGACTGCAAGGATGCCTTAATCACCAAGCATCCTTTGGTGACAAATGCCTGAAATTACTCTCGCAAGGCCTCAGGCAGCTGGTCTGTGAATTTCGACACAGATGTCCAGTTCATAAAATCATACTTGGACAGCAAGTCTTTCTAATTAGCAATTAGCATCTGTAAGGCAGATGAGGTATAAATCTTCCTGCCCAGGATGTCCGATCATTTAGAGTCCCTATCCTTGGGGATGGACTTAACCCAGCCCTGCTGGGCTCTGTTCACCATGGTTACAACCAGAGAATTTGGGGCTGAATGGGAGTAAAAACCCTCAAATCCCTGCACAGGAAGGCAGTAGCGCTTTTCCATGCACTTAGTCACAGGTGGTACTGAAGCCAGTATGCTTCGGAGGGCTTTACCTGGTCCCAGGAGCGCATCATTAATAGGGAGGGTCACTCTCCCAGGGGCAGACAGCTGCAGGATATCCACTAATTTGTGGGTGTCCTGCAAGAACTCCTCTTGGATACCGAGGGAAGCAGCAAAGCATTACAAAAGAACTTAGTACACTTTGAAACCCCATGGTACTGAAGGGGAGGAAAAGCCCGGCAGCATGGAAATCATTTGGAAACAAAGACAAGGCCATCAACTTGAGCCAGAGCCAGATCCTTTTCCAGGGCTGATGGGCAAAGACAATATGACTCTGTAGGCTCTGCAGAGAGAAGGAAAGTGTGGTAAGAAAAAACTGAGGGGCGTAGGGATGGCACCACCTCATATAGTCAGGGGAGGGGACATGGCCATGAGGTGTCCTAGAGAGCAAAACTCTCTGGCTGTGGCGCACTGGGTGTGCCCACACCTAAGTGGAATGCACAGCTGCATTACTCGAAGAAGAAGCCACTCTTGTGCTCTATCAGAGAGGGTTACCTTAAGAAAGGGTTGGTTCTGAGGACCACCTCATCCCAATGGACAGTGCAGTTCTGAGGCTCTGTGCGTAAAATTCCTTTTTCCAGCCTCAGACCCTAACCATGAAAAAATACAGCAGTGCTCACTTTAGCAGCTGGAACATAGCTCTTGTCTGTGCCTGGGGAACACAGTTCAGGCTCCAGGTAGTGATCACATGGCTGAAAGGCGGCTTTATTAATGATGCTATCCTCAGAATCTCATCATGTGTCAGCGGATAGCAATTACTTCCCACAAGGGGAGAGGAAACTCTAGATTTAATCCTGAGTGGAGCGCAGGAGCTGGTCCAAGAGGTAACTATAGCAGGACCACTTGGAAATAGTGACCATAATACAATAACATTCAACATCCCTATGGTGGGAAGAACACCTCAACAGCCCAACACTGTGGCATTTAATTTCAAAAAGGGGAACTATACAAAAATGAGGGGTTAGTTAAACAAAAGTTAAAAGGAACAGTGACTAAAGTGAAATCCATGCAAGTTGCATGGGCCCTTTTTAAAGACATCATAATAGAGGCCCAACTTCAATGTATACCCCAAATTAAGAAACACAGTAAAAGAACTAAAAAAGTGCCACCGTGGCTTAACAACCATGTAAAAGAAGCAGTGAGAGAGAAAAAGACTTCCTTTAAAAAGTGGAAGTCAAATCCTAGTAAGGCAAATAGAAAGGAGCACAAACACTGCCAGCTTAAGTGCAAGAGTGTAATAAAAAAAGCCAAAGAGGAATTTGAAGAACGGCTAGCCAAAAACTCCAAAGGTAATAACAAAATGTTTTTTAAGTACATCAGAAGCAGAAGCCTGTTAAACAACCAGTGGGGCCCCTTGATGATCAAAATACAAAAGGAGCGCTTAAAGACAATAAAGTCATTGCAGAGAAACTAAATGGATTCTTTGCTTCAGTCTTCACGGCTGAGGATGTTAGGGAGATTCCCAAACCTGAACTGGCTTTTGTAGGTGACAAATTTGAGGAACTGTCACAGATTGAAGTGTCACTAGAGGTGGTTTTGGAATTAACTGACAAACTCAACATTAACAAGTCACTGGGACCAGATGGCATTCACCCAAGAGTTCTGAAAGAACTCAAATATGAAGTTGTGGAACTATTAACTAAGGTTTGTAACCTGTCCTTTAAATTGGCTTCGGTACCCAATGACTGGAAGTTAGCTAATGTAACGCCAATATTTAAAAAGGGCTCTAGAGGTGATCCCGGCAATTACAGACCAGTAAGTCTAACATCGGTACCGGGCAAATCAGTTGAAACAATAGTTAAGAATAAAATTGTCAGACACATAGAAAAACATAAACTGTTGAGCAATAGTCAACATGGTTTCTGTAAAGGGAAATCGTGTCTTACTAATCTATTACAGTTCTTTGAAGGGGTCAACAGATATGTGGACAAGGGGGATCCAGTGGACATAGTGTTCTTAGATTTCCAGAAAGCTTTTGACAAGGCCCCTCACCAAAGGCTCTTACGTAAATTAAGCTGTCATGGAATAAAAGGGAAGGTCCTTTCATGCACTGAGAACTGGCTAAAAGACAGGGAACAAAGGGTAGGAATTAATGGTAAATTCTCCGAATGGAGAGGGGTAACTAGTGGTGTTCCCCAAGGGTCAGTCCTACGACCAATCCTATTCAATTTATTCATAAATGATCTGGAGAAAGGGGTAAACAGTGAGGTGGCAAAGTTTGCAGATGATACTAATCTACTCAAGATAGTTAAGACCAAAGCAGATTGTGAAGAACTTCAAAAAGATCTCACAAAAATTACGTGATTGGGCAACAAAATGGCAAATGAAATTTAATGTAGATAAATGTAAAGTAATGCACATTGGAAAAAATAACCCCAACTATACATACAATATGATGGGGGATAATTTAGCTACAACGAGTCAGGAAAAAGAGCTTGGTGTCATTGTGGATAGTTCTCTGAAGACGTCCACACAGTGTGCAGAAGCGGTCAAAAAAGCAAACAAGGTGTTAGGAATTATTAAAAAGGGGATAGAGAATAAGACCAGAATATATTATTGCCCTTATATAAATCCATGGTATGCCCACTTCTCGAATACTGTGTACAGATGTGGTCTCCTCACCTCAAAATAGAAATTCTAGCACTAGAAAAGGTTCAGAAAAGGGCAACTAAAATGATTAGGGGTTTGGAGAGGGTCCCATATGAGGAAAGATTAAAGAGGCTAGGCCTCTTCAGCTTGGAAAAGAGGACACTAAGGGGGGATATGATAGAGGTATATAAAATCATGAGTGATGTGGAGAAAGTGGAGAAGGAAAAGACGGTTACTCACCTTTGTAACTGTTGTTCTTCGAGATGTGTTGCTCACATCCATTCCAGTTAGGTGTGCGCGCCGCGCGTGCACGTTCGTCGGAAACTTTTTACCCTAGCAACTCCAGTGGGCCGGCAGGTCGCCCCCTGGAGTGGCGCCGCCATGGCGCCCAATATATATCCCTGCCGGCCCGCCCGCTCCTCAGTTCCTTCTTGCCGGCTACTCCGACAGTGGGGAAGGAGGGCGGGTGTGGAATGGATGTGAGCAACACATCTCGAAGAACAACAGTTACAAAGGTGAGTAACCGTCTTTTCTTCTTCGAGTGATTGCTCACATCCATTCCAGTTAGGTGACTCCCAAGCCATACCTAGGCGGTGGGGTCGGAGTGAGAAGTCGCGGCACGGAGCACTGCAGTTCCGAAGGCCGCATCTTCCTTCGACTGCTGGACCAGGGCGTAGTGGGAAGCAAAGGTGTGGACCGATGACCAGGTCGCTGCCCGACAGATTTCCTGGATGGGCACGCGGGCGAGGAAAGCCAGCGACGACGCTTGCGCCCTGGTAGAATGCGCAGTCACACGGCCCGTAGGGACATGGGCCAAGTCATAACAGGTCCTGATACAGGACGTAACCCAAGAGGATACCCTCTGGGAGGAGATAGGAAGCCCTTTCATACGATCTGCTACCGCCACGAAAAGCTGGGGGGATTTTCGGAAGGGCTTAGTCCTCTCTATGTAAAACGCGAGAGCCCTACGGACATCCAGCGAGTGGAGCTGCTGCTCCCTGCCTGAGGAGTGAGGTTTTGGGAAAAAAACCGGAAGGAAAATCTCTTGGTTGACGTGGAAGGCTGAGACCACTTTGGGCAGAAAAGCAGGGTGTGGTCTCAGCTGCACCTTGTCCTTGTGGAAGACCGTATATGGGGGGTCTACCACAAGAGCTCGGAGCTCCGACACCCGTCTAGCTGAGGTGATAGCCACTAGAAAGGCAGTTTTCCAAGAGAGGTAGAGCAGGGAGCAAGTAGCTAACGGCTCAAAGGGGGGCCCCATGAGCCGGGACAACACCAGGTTAAGATCCCAGGTTGGAGCAGGGGGACGGACGTTAGGGAATAAACGTTCCAGCCCTTTAAGGAATCTCGACACCGTCGGGTGAGAAAAAAAACGGAGCGACCGTCCGCACCCGGGTGAAAGGTGGAGATAGCTGCTAGGTGGACTCGCAACGACGATAAGGCCAGACCTTGCCCTTTGAGGGACCAAACATAGTCTAAGATTTCGGTTATCGAAACTTCCATAGGGCGGAGATTTCTCTCTACGCACCAACAGGAGAAGCGCTTCCATTTCGCTGAATATGTGGCTCTTGTGGACGGTTTCCTGCTGCTCAAGAGCACCTCTCTCACAGGCGTGGAGCAGCGCAGCTCGGAACCAGTCAGCCACGCAGGAGCCACGCCGCTAGGTGCAGCGACTGCAGGTCTGGGTGACAGAGGGTCCCGTGGTCCTGGGTAATCAGGTCCGGATGAAGGGGCAGGGGAACTGGGTCGGCTATGGCCAAGTCCAGCAGCATGGTGTACCAGTGCTGCCTGGGCCATGCCGGGGCCACCATGATCACGAGAGCCCTGTCTCTGCGTACCTTCAGGAGGACCTTGTGGACCAGAGGGAACGGGGGAAACGCATAGTACAGGTGGGTCGACCACTGGATGAGGAAGGCATCCGCTATCGACCCCGGCTCCCTGCCCTGAAAGGAGCAGAACGCTTGGCACTTCCTGTTCCCCTTGGATGCGAAGAGGTCCACCCGGGGATAACCCCACCTCCGGAAAATGGAGAGAGCGACGTCCGGGCGAAGGGACCACTCGTGTGACAGGAAGGATCTGCTCAATCGATCCGCCAGCGTGTTCCGTACTCCAGGGAGGAAGGAAGCCCTGAGGTGAATGGAGTGGGCTACGCAAAAGTCCCAGAGTCGTATCGCCTCGTGGCACAGGGAGGAGGACCTGGTGCCGCCCTGCTTGTTGATATAGTACATGGTCGTCGTGTTGTCCGTGAACACGGCGACACAACGACCCTGAAGCTGATGACAGAACGCTTGACAAGCAAGGCGGACCGCTCTCAACTCCCGCATGTTGATGTGTAGCCCCACCTCCTCCTGGGACCACAGGCCCTGTGTCCGCAGGGCCCCTAGGTGGGCCCCCAGCCTAGATCTGAGGCATCCGTTGTCAGGGATACCGAGGGCTGAGAGGGGTGGAAGGGAAGACCCACACATAATACGGACTGGTCCAACCACCAGCCGAGAGAATCTAAGACCTTCTGGGGGATCGTGACTAACATGTCTAACGGTTGCCTTGCCGGCCTGTAATGACTGATAAGCCACAGCTGGAGAGGCCTCATGTGGAGCCGAGCGTAGTCGGTCACAAAGGTGCACGCCGCCATGTGGCCTAACAGGGTTAGACATGTCCTCACTGACGTCAATGGGGCTGACCGCAAACGTTGAACGATCGCTGCCATGGTCCGGAACCGTTGCAGAGGCAGCGAGGCCCTGCCCACAGTGGCGTCCAGGACGGCCCCGATAAATTCCACCTTCTGCGTGGGCCTCAGGGTGGACTTGTCTGTGTTTATCAAGAGGCCCAGACTTGCAAACATGCCGGTGATCACGCGGACATGGCTGTTGACTTGCTGTTCCGACGTGCCCCGAATCAACCAGTCGTCCAGATAAGGGAACACGTGGACACGGTTGCGCCGAAGATGCGCCACGACAACTGCCATGCATTTTGTAAACACCCTCGGGGCCGTGGACAGGCCGAATGGGAGGACTGCAAATTGATAATGAAGAGCCCCCACAACGAAGCGGAGAAAGCGTCTGTGGCGCGGCCAAATGGCAATGTGGAAATACGCGTCCTGCATGTCGAGGGCGGCGTACCAGTCTCCTGGATCCAGGGATGGAATAATGGTCCCCAGGGATACCATGCGGAACTTCAACTTCACGAGGTATTTGTTGAGTTCTCACAGGTCGAGGATAGGCCTGAGGCCCCCCTTGGCCTTGGGGATCAGAAAGTAGCGGGAATAAAACCCCTTGCCTTTCTCGTTTTTCGGAACCGCCTCTATAGCTCCTTTGCTGAGGAGCGTCTGCACCTCCTGCCGAAGGAATTGCTCGTGAGAGGGGTCCCTGAAGAGGGACGAGGAAGGAGGGCGGGAAGGAGGAAACGAAACAAACTGCAGGCGGTATCCCGTCTGCACCACGCTTAAGACCCAGCGGTCCGATGTTATTTGGGACCACGCCGGGAGGAAAAACGAAAGGCGGTTGGAAAACGGGGGGGAAGGATCCATAGGGGAAACTGTTACTGCGCCCTCGAGCGCACCTTCAAAATGAAGGCTTAGGACCAGGCGGGGGTTTTGAGGAGCCTTGGTTCTGCCCCCCTTGGTTCCCCGACTGCCTGCGCCTTCCGTTCCTGCCGCGGCGCCTGTAAAGGTCCTGCCGCTGGCGGAACTGGGAAAACGGCCTACGTTGCTGCTGTTGTTGCGACCTAAAGGGTCTACGCTGCGTCACGGGGGTGTGCATCCCGAGGGACCGCATAATGACCCGGTTGTCTTTTAGACTCTTGAGTCTGGGGTCTGTCTTATCAGAAAACAGGCCCTGGCCTTTGAAAGGAAGGTCCTGTATAGTATGCTGGAGCTCCGGCGGAAGGCCGGAAACCTGCAGCCAGGAGATGCGACGCATCGTAACTCCTGACGCGAGGGTACGGGCAGCCGAGTCCGCAGCGTCCAAGGAGGCTTGTAAGGCCGTGCGTGCGACCTTCTTGCCTTCGTCCAAGATGGCCGTAAACTCTTGGCGAGCATCCTGTGGCAGCAGCTCCTTAAATTTGTCCACTGCCACCCAGGAATTAAAGGCATATCTGCTCAGCAGGGCCTGCTGGTTGGAGACCCTGAGCTGCAGCGCCCCAGCCGAATACACCTTACGGCCAAGGAGGTCCATCCGCCTGGCTTCTCTGGATTTGGGGGCTGGAGCCTCCTGGCCGTGACGCTCCCTATCGTTCACTGATTGCACCACCAGTGAACCCGGAGTCGGGTGTACATGGAGATATTCGTATCCCCTAGAAGGGGCCATGTACTTCCTCTCGACTCCTTTCGCTGTCGGAGGGATGGAGGCCGGGGACTGCCAGATGGTATTGGCGTTGGCCTGGATGGTCCGTATGAAGGGCAGGGCGACCCTGGTGGGAGCATCAGAAGAGAGGATGGTTACAATTGGATCCTCTATCTCCGAGACCTCCTCTGCCTGCAGACTCAGATTTTGAGCCAATCGCCTGAGGAGGTCTTGGTGCGCCCTGAGATCCAGCGGGGGGGGACTGTTGGAGGAGGTACCCGCCACCGCCTCATCCGGGGAGGAGGATGATGAGACCCCAGGCACGAGAGTGTCTAACTGAGGGTCTTCCTCAGCCCTCGCCTCTGCCTCCGGAGCCGCAGCGGAGTCCTGCTGCTTGGACCCTTCCTCCCCTTCCGGGGAGGGAGGGGGGCGAGACAACGAGGCTTCAGGGGCCCTACACTCCGCAGTCGCCGGTCTAGCAGGGAGCTGCTGGGGGCCCCGGGCCTGATGGTACGCCCAGGGTGTCCAGAATCCCCACTGTTGTGGGCCTTGGTCCTGCAGCGGCGGATCACCGAACAGCGCCGCCTGCCGGTCGGTGCCCAGCGCATACCCGCTGTCCGTCTGGGAGGATACGGACGGCTGTCTCGAGGGCCATGGTGGGGCCGACCCTGGATGGTAAGGGTCTGCGCGGGCCGGCACGGAGGATCGTCTCGGTGCCGGGGACCGGTGCCGGGAGTCATATCGGTGCCGGGATCGGGATCGGGACCGGGATCTGTCACGGTGCCGGGATCCTGATCGGTACCGGGCGCCGCTTCGGTGCCGGGACCTGCCACCAGCTCGGTGCCGGGAGGTCGACCGGGACCTGCCACCAGCTCGGTGCCGGGAGGTCGACCGAGACCGGGACCTGCCACCAGCTCGGTGCCGGGAGGTCGACCGGTGCGGCGAGTAGCGTCGGGACCTGCTCCTGGAATCGCGGTGCCGGTGTCGACGACTGGAGCCTGACCGCGACCGTCTCGATGCCGACCGGTGCCGCGAGTGCGACCGGTACCGCTGAGGGGAGCGGTGCCGGGACTGCGAGCGGCGTCGGGATCTGGAGCGCCCAAGACGTCGGGACCTGGATCGTGAACGACTGTCTCTGGGCGGTGCCGATATCATGGGCTTGCCTCTGGACACGACCCGCACCGGAGGTACCGGGGGTGGCAGCCGAGTTGGCTCAGTCAGGGCAATAAGGTCCCGAGCCGAGGCGAAGGTCTCCGGTGTGGACGGGACCACTATCTCAACCCCAGATCTCATGGGGGAGCTCGGCGGTACCGGACTCAACGGACCCGCCGGGCCCGGAGTCAACGGTGCTGACGGTGCCGGCGGCGCCACGGCCGATGTCGAGGCCGGGCGCTCTAGCCGGGTCTGCCTGGCCGGAGTATCAGACTTCGACGGCCTTGGCTCTGACTCCAGTGCCGGAGAGGGTCGGTGCCGAGGAGTCTTCTCGGTGCCGGAGCGATCCGGTGCAGGTGCCGATACCACGGCCTGCGAAGCCGTCGGGTCAAGTGCCGCCTCCATTAGGAGAGTTCGGAGCCTTTGATCCCTCTCCTTCTTTGTCCTCGGCTTAAAAGCCTTACAGATGCGGCACTTGTCGGATCTGTGCGATTCCCCGAGGCACTTCAGGCACGCTTCGTGGGGATCGCTGGTAGGCATGGGCTTCTTGCAGGCCGCACACTGCTTGAAGCCCGGCGAAACAGGCATGAGCCTGGCGCCGGGTGCCGGGAAGGGCTAAGCCCCCGGCGAAGAACTATTTAACAACTATTTAACTTAACTATCTACTTAACAAACTAATTAACAACTATAATGGAACTAGAGATGAACGATAGATAAACGATGGATTATTAGGAGAGCTAGGGACGTGGAGGACAGCTATGCCGCGCTCCACAGTTCCAACGACCGACACGGCGGTAAGAAGGAACTGAGGAGCGGGCGGGCCGGCAGGGATATATATTGGGCGCCATGGCGGCGCCACTCCAGGGGGCGACCTGCCGGCCCACTGGAGTTGCTAGGGTAAAAAGTTTCCGACGAACGTGCACGCGCGGTGCGCACACCTAACTGGAATGGATGTGAGCAATCACTCGAAGAAGAAAAGTTATTTACTTATTCCCACAATACAAGAACTAGGGGTCACCAAATGAAATTAATAGGTAGCAGGTTTAAAACAAATAAAAGGAAGTTCTTCTTCACACAGCAAAGAATCCTGTGGCACCTTATAGACTAACAGACGTTTTGGAGCATGAGCTTTCGTGGGTGAATACCCACTTCCTCAGATGCATGTAATGGAAATATCCAGGGGCAGGTATATATATATGTGTGCTAGCAAGCAAGCTAGAGATAACGAGGTCAGTTCAATCAGGGAGGATGAGGCCCTGTTCTAGCAGTTGAGGTGTGAAAACCAAGAGAGGAGAAACTGGTTCTGTAGTTGGCAAGCCATTCACAGTCTTTGTTCAATCCTGAGCTCATGGTGTCAAATTTGCAGATGAACTGAAGCTCAGCAGTTTCTCTTTGAAGTCTGGTCCTGAAGTGGAGTCCTACCCAAGAAAGAAACCAACAGGACTCCACTGGCCATCACATACAGCCCCCAGCTAAAACCCCTCCAATGCATCATCAAGGATCTACAACCCATCCTGGACAATGATCCTACACTTTCACAGGCCTTGGGTGGCAGGCCAGTCCTTGACCACAGACAACCTGCCAACCTGAAACATATTCTCACCAGTAACTGCACACCGCACCATAATAACTCTAGCTCAGGAACCAATCCATGCAACAAACCTCGATGCCAACTCTGCCCACCTATCTACACCAGCGACACCATCACAGGACCTAACCAGATCAGCCACACCATCACTGGTTCATTCACCTGCACATCCACCAATGTAATATACGCCATCATATGCCAGTAATGCCCCTCTGCTATGTACATCGGCCAAACTGGACAATCTCTACGGAAAAGGATAAATGGACACAAATCAGACATTAGGAATGGCAATATACAAAAACCTGTAGGAGAGCACTTCAACCTCCCTGGCCACACTATTGCAGACCTTAAGGTGGCCATCCTGCAGCAAAAAAACTTCAGGACCAGACTTCAAAGAGAAATTGCTGAACTTCAGTTCATCTGCAAATATATATACCTGCCCCTGGATATTTCCACCACATGCATCTGAAGAAGTGGGTATTCACCCACGAAAGCTCATGCTCCAAAATGTGTTAGTCTATAAGGTGCCACAGGATTCTTTGCTGCTTTTACAGATCCAGACTAACACGGCTACCCCTCTGATACCTTCTTCACACAGCGCACAGTCAACTTGTGGAACTCCTTTCCTGAGGAGGTTGTGAAGGATGAGACTACAACAATGTTTAAAAGAGAACTGGATAAATTCATGGTGGTTAAGTCCATAAACAGCTATTAGCCAGGAAGGGTAAAAAATGGTGTCCCTAGCCTCTGTTCATCAGAGGATGGAGATGGATGGCAGGAGAGAAATCACTTGATCATTGCCTGTTAGCTTCACTCCCTCTGGGGCACCTGGCATTGGCCACTGTCGGTAGACAGATACTGGGCTAGATGGACCTTTGGTCTGACCTGGTATGGACGTTCTTATGCGCTTACGTTCTTACGGTTGAGGCCTTTTGCAGATAATCACACACAGTAGCCACAAGGAAGGATGGCCTAATGGATAAGACATGGTGTTGGGAAGCAGAAACCCTGGGTTCAATCTCCAGGTCTGCCAACCTCTGCATGAGCTTGGGCAAGTCGCTCCTCCTAGTTCATGTCTCAGCTCTCCATCTCTAATGGTATCAGGATAGATGTGTCAGATGCAGATATACTATGGCAATGGAGCTGATCACAGTGCCTAGATAGAGAGAAATGTGCTCTTTCCAAGGCCCAGGGATAAGCTGTTTTGTAGTAACTGCTGAATGTGCATGCAGGACATGTGGAACTGATTGATTTCTTCCTGGAAAGCAGAAGCATGTCAGTGACAGGATTCTAGGAACCTCAGTTCCAACGGGCTGAGGTTTAGGTGGCTACTGGCACGTATGTCAGAAGATCTCTGACTTAGGCACCATTCCTTGGAGTACAGTCTGCATCAGGATTGGGTCAAACACTCACAGACCCTGTGGCCAGTCAGAGCAGCCATTGTTAGCATGCTTTGTTCTCCATCTTCTCCATTGTCCTGCCAGGCATGGTCTCGGAGGGAGACCAACAGCAGCTCTGGGAACATGTCTGGGACGGTTCTTATTGCTGATTCCGAATGGTGCTGCCTGGCCAAAAGCCTTTGTCTCTTACTGTTTGACAAACACATGGAGGATTTGAGACTCCAAAGATCCAGAGGAGGCTGTGAGGCACCGCTTCCCTGGTGCTAACCCTAGCTTTGCTGAGCCACTTCGACACCAAGTTCACCTTCCCCGATATACCAGACCCAAATTGATTGTAAGCAGGGCAATGATCTAGCCTCCTGGCGCAGTGCTGGTGTCTTTGTGTCCCTGTCTGCTCACGTATGCCATTGCCATGGTATTGTCAGTGCAGCTCTCCCCTCTCCTCCATCCCAATCAATTCATGCCCCTTTTTCACTCTTGGCCCATTGCCCATGTCACTCAGTCACTTGGGAGGAACGATCCCACCTGCGGAGACCAGTGCAGGTTGTTACAACTGTTCTGACTCTAAGATTAGGTGAGAAGTGATGATTCATAAATCTGCCTCTCCACTAGTCTCCCTCCACCTGCTTTCAGCCCGTCTCATATCTCCTCCTGGATATCTCAACATGGCCCAACAGGAGCTCCTGATCTTCCCTCCCAGTTCTTTCTTCTCCACACCTTCACTGTCACTGCACAGTGCCACGAGCCTTCCTGATACTCAGGCCTCCAAAGTGGGGGTAGCTTTGGTTCTGCCATCTCTCTAGCTCCCCATGGTCGGGCCAAGATCAAATCTTTCCCTTTTGTCCACCAAAACATCTCTGAGATCCAACCTTCTCTTCCTGTCCATGAAACTAATACTCCCATCTTCATCACTGCAGCCTCCTTCACATCCACCACCCCTCTCTGGTCCTTACAAAACTTGGCTGCTAAGATCCTTTTCTTTGGCTGTTGCTCTGACCATCTCACCCCCTTAATGAATCCTCCCCTGGCTCCCATATATCACCTTCACCACTGTCCTTCCATACTTATCTACTCTTGTCTTGAATCATATTGTCCCTGACTCCTCAACTTCACCAGCAATGCAGCCCCCACTGACTGTTGTCAGCTTCTCTCACAGACCTGGACCTTCATTCATGCTGCCCTGTAGACACAGAACACCTTTCCCAAACTGGTGTGTAAGGTCCCTACTCTGTCCTGCTTCAAATCCCTCTCTAGCCCTGCCAGTGCTGCACCACTCATGAGAAATGAGTTACGATGGGTTAAGGGTTGCTGCTGCATAGCAGGGCTTTCTGCTCTCTGTGCCTTTCTGGAAGGTGGTATTTCAAAAATTAGACATTAAAGTGTAGAAACACAAGAATCACAGAATTATAGAATATCGGGGTGGAAGGGACCTTAGGAGGTCATCTAGTCCAGCCCCCTGCTCAAAGCAGGACCAATCCCCAATTAAATCATCCCAGCCAGGCTTTTGTCAAGCCTGACCTTAAAAACCTCTAAGGAAGGAGATTCCCCCTCCTTAGGGAACCCATTCCAGTGCTTCACCACCCTCCTAGTGAAATAGTGTTTCCTAACATCCAGCCTAAACCTCCCCCACTGCAACTTGAGACCATTGCTCCTTGTTCTGTCATCTGCCACCACTGAGAACAGCCGAGCTCCATCCTCTTTGGGACCCCCCTTTCAGGTAGTTGAAGGCTGCTATCAAATCCCACCTCATTCTTCTCTTCTGCAGACTAAACAATCCAAGTTCCCTCAGCCTCTCCTCATAAGTCAGGTGTTCCAGCCCCCTAATCACTTTTGTTGCTCACTTCAGGCAACATTCCCCACACAACACCCCAGACACCTTATCTCTGCCCTCTGGGGGTGCCAACAAAAGGACTCCCTGCACTGTAGGTGTCGGCCTGGGGTGGGGTGTCACTTTGTGGCAGTTGTGAGGGTCACTCCATACATACATGAAGACAGTGTTTTTATGGAGGAACCTGTCTGCCACAGGGCTCCTCCTGGCACTGGCCTTACCCTGCCCCCTCCCCCAGGCTCTCACCTCAATGGCAGCTGCGGCCTTGGGGTCAAAGCCATCACACACAAGCACAAGGAGCTTGTCACCCACACTGCGTAGGATCTGCACTGCCTCTGTGTGCGTCATTCCCAGCAGACTCTGGTGATTCACCTCCAGGATCCGCAGCCCCACCTTCAGCCGGCCATCCCTGGCAGCAGCCCCAGAGGAGCTCACCTGGAAGGGACAAGAGGGCTGAGAATGGGGAGGGGGACAAGAAGAATGTGCAGGGAGTCATGGGAGGGAAGGGAGTGGAAGAGAGGACACTACATGCAGGCAGTAGGGAAAGGAGGTGCCCACGTGTTTATGCAGGAGGGAAGGGAAGGAGAATGAGCACAAGAGATATGTCGGGCTTGGGAAAGGAGAGCACTTACACAATTCCTTGGGGGGGGTGGGAAAGGGGAGTGATTGTATGCCATTCCTGGGGCAGGGAGTGGGCAGGGAGAGGGATCACATGTGATTTCTCTGACAGCACATACACACGTGACTCCTCAGCATGGTGAGGGGAGGGGCTCATGCATGACAGCACAACGGCAGGCACAGGGGGAGTGCCTGCCCATGATGCCGGGGAGAGTGCTCGCCCACAACTCCTCAGCGCGCAGGGGGTGGGGAGCAGTCACCCATAACTCCTTGGTATGGTGGGGGAAGTGTGTGAAAAGAAGACAACTCACATGCCATTCCTCATGGGAGGAGCAGGAAAATGCTTGCACAATTCCTCGGGGGCCGGGGGAGAGCACTCACATGCCATCCCTCAGAGCAGGGAGAGCGACTGGTAATAAAGCGAATGAGCACACAGACATTCCATGGGAGGTGGGGGTTTGCAGGGAACTTAAGCACACTGTGTGGGGTCTAGCAGGAAGGAACGTGCATGCATGTTTACATGGGGAGAAGTGGAATCAAATAGAGAGACCACATGGAAACTGGGAAGAGGTCTGATTTCCCACAGGAACTCCTTTCTGCTTCCTGCCTAGCAGCCCCTGCTCTGTGCAGGGCACCCTGAGTCTGTTACCTTGGAGATGAAGATGCCCTCATCGGTGGGGTCAAAGGGGTTCCCAGCGTGGCCTTTCGCTCCTCCCCGAATGCTGATGCCCAGCTTTTCTCCAGGAGCCTTCTCAATGCAGATTTCCTGTGGGCAAAAAAAAGTGCCTGTCTCCAGTTTGATTTAGTTTGGCTGAAAATGTGGCTGACAGACTCTGATTGGAGGTGCGGGGGCACTGTTGGTGCTGGTAGCAAACCATGCACCGAATAGCCAGAAAAGGGCCAGCTCCGTGGTTTCCACTTTCTTTGGCCTGATGGGTTTGTTGTGGTTCTCCTCTCCCAGTTCTGGGTCTAAGGGGGCAGAACCCCATCCAGCCTCCAGCCATAGTGACTGTTGTGTGTAACGATGAACTCTTGCCAGTCCCAGGCTGGGTACTCGCCTCCTCATCTGAGATTGCTCCTGCCACCAGGAGAGAGGGGAAACTTCATCCAGCTGTAGAGCTGCACCTCTCATCTAGCCTTCCATCTAGGCTCAGATGGAGCAGGGACTGCCTGCTCGAGGACACAGCCCCCTGGGGAGCAAGGGCACAGCCCCACCCAAACTGTCTCCCCCCAGGAGCAGGGTCATTTAATACTAATAAAGACCTGGGCGGAGGGGGAAGGGATAGCTCAGTGGTTTGAGCATTGGCCTGCTAAACCCAGGGTTGTGAGCTCAACCCTTGAGGGGCCATTTGGGGATTGGTCCCACTTTGAGCAGGGGGTTGGACTAGATGATCTCTTGAGGTCCCTTCCAACCCTAATATTCTATGAATACAAGGGAGCTCTTCTCTGGCTCCAGTTTACCCACCTCCACTTACTGAATTTCCTAACGGGGAGTTCCAAGAGCAGTGTCTGTGAATTTTCCTACATGCACTTTTGTCAGTAGAGTTGTCAGGCTGTGCCCAGACCAGGGCTGCTGCTCCCACTTGGGCTCCTCTCCCCTCTCAGAACCTACCTGCATGCCAGGTGGCGGAGGATCTCGTCGCACCAACATGCTCAGCTCCTGTGTACTGGACAGCAGGGCATTCACAGCCTCCTGGTGGGTAGCATGGCGCAGGTCAATAGTATTGACCTCCAGGATCCTGTCCCCTACTCGCAGGCCACTGCGGGATGCCAGCCCATGGGGAATGACCTGCAGAGAGCCTCTGGTGTTAAGGCTGGAAAGAGACTCTGATGGGAGCAGATATCCACCTCCTAGCAGAGCTGCACACCCTAAGTACACACCCTAAGCAGACCCTCCCCAGCAGGGAGATGAATGGCAGAGCTTCCCTAGGAAACCTCAATGGACTCCTCCCCCTGCTCCCCTTAGTTGCCAAACACCCTGTGATACCCACCCCACAGACTCCTCCCACTGCCCCCCTGAGCTGCCAAACACCCTGTGACACCCACCCCAGACTCCTCCCACTGCCCCCCCTGAGCTGCCAAACACCCTGTGACACCCTCCACACAGACTCCTCCCACTGCCCCCCTTCAGCTGCCAAACACCCTGTGACACCCACCCCAGACTCCTCCCACTGCCCCCCTGAGCTGCCAAACACCCTGTGACACCCTCCCCCCAGACTCCTCCCACTGCCCGCATAGCTGCCAAACACCCTGTGACACCCACCCCAGACTCCTCCCACTGCCCCCCTGAGCTGCCAAACACCCCGTGACACCCACCCCAGACTCCTCCCACTGCCCCCCTGAGCTGCCAAACACCCCGTGACACCCACCCCCCAGACTCCTCCCACTGCTCCCCTGAGCTGCCAAACACCGTGACACCCTCCCCCCAGACTCCTCCCACTGCCCCCCTGAGCTGCCAAACACCCTGTGACACCCACCCCAGACTCCTCCCACTGCCCCCATAGCTGCCAAACACCCTGTGACATCCTCCCCACAGACTCCTCCCACTGCCCCCCAAGGCTGCCAAACACCTGTGACACCCACCCCAGACTCCTCCCACTGCCCCCCTGAGCTGCCAAACACCCTGTGACACTCTCCCCACAGACTCCTCCCACTGCCCCCCCTGAGCTGCCAAACACCCTGTGACACCCACCCCAGACTCCTCTCAAACCCTCATGCCTCAAAACAAGACGGTTCCATCCCCTGCCTTCTCCCCCACCCCCAAGGTCCTTGAGGCATTTCCATCCTCCAGTCTCCTTGTTCTAGAGACTCCATCCCCAATGGACACATTCCCTCAGACATGTCCAGACTGGGCTGCCCACATGGGTCCCTACCTTTGAGATAAAGACACCTGGTTCATGAATCCCAAATGGGTGGCTTGAATGGTCACTGCCTCCAACAATGCTGAGCCCCAGGGGCCCCCCAGCTTTGACCAGACAGATCTCCTGCAGGGAACAAAGAGCATAAAGCCACGGAGAGGGCAAGGAGTACCAAGCAGTGACTGTGCCTAGAAAACTTCCCCCAGACACAGAGACCTTGCCTGGGAATGAGCGTCAAGGAGGCTCCCGCAACACATGGGAGACCCACCCACTTCCCAACAGCCCGACAACATGGTGGCCAGTCCTTTGAGGGACAGCTCGGAAGCCCAATCCTGTCCAATTAACAGAGCACCAGGCCAATCAAAGCCCCAAATCCCTTACCTCAATGGGGTACTGGTCCTCTAGGCCTTTGGGCAGGTGGTTCCTTTGCAGCAGAGGCGTCTCCGCAGGTGGGCTCTCCCCATGGCTAGGAGGTGGTGGTGGGGAGTACGAGCGCACTCGTTGCACCACTGGTGAGTCTCCCTCGCTGAGCTGCTGTGCACCCTCTCTCTCTACCAGCAGCGCGATGGTGGGGGAGGATGCGGTAAGCAGCGCTACTGCCTGATCATGCCTGGCTTCTGTCATGTCTACCCCATTGATCTAGAACAACCCGCAAACCCAGTGTCAGCACATCACCCCAGTACACCCTGCCCTGCCAGGCACTTTGCGGAGCATCACACGGAATCCCAGCACCCTGTCCCCCACTGTCCTGAGCCAAACCACCATGTGCCTCACCAACACTACGCCTCCTTAGATGGCAGAGCCCTGAGTAGCTGCCGATATCCCACTTGGCCATAACCCCTCTTCTAGCCAGCCATCTAGCTGCCCATCAATGCCCCCTCCCACCACCTTACATGGCAGAGCCCAGAGCAGCAGCCAGTGCCTCAGCAATGTATCAGGAGAGCACATCGGCTAAGCCCCAAGACCCAGCTTCCTGGAGTCCCATCACACAAGCTAGCCATCCCCACAACTCTGCTCCTGTTTAGTAAGTACCCAGGAAACTGCGCCTCACCCTGCACTGGCTCTGCACAGACTCCCCCACCCCAGCTCTCCTGCAAGATCACAAATGCCAGGTTCAAGGGGCCACACTACAGGAATGAGGGCCAGGAAGATTCCAGCGCGGGAAGAGGCTGGAGAGACACTTCCTGGCAGGAGATTGCCACATTCAGAAGGAAAATCATTGCTCAAGCAATAAACTCTTCAGTTATTATTCTTGTGGACATAGTAGTTCTGAAGCACCTGCTGGTCCTGCCATGCCCCCAAGGCAGAGCCCAAACATGCCAGGCCACCGTGGGTATATGGAGCCTCTGCCCCTCGCAGCGAGCAGAGTGGGAGATGAATTGGTTCTCATGGGGTGCCTCATTTCCCACCCTCAGGATGATTCATGGTGGCCCTTCATCACCACTGGGTATTGCCCTCCTAGGTGTAATAACACCATATTTCCTTCGATCTGTCTGCGCAAGGCCTACCAATGGACCCTGGGAAACCAAAACGGCTACAACTCTGCTCTGAAATGAGCCAGAGACTTGTAATGCCCAGGACAAGCAGGGTCTGGGATCCAAAGGGCTGGCTGGAAATGTTACAGCTAAGCCCCAGCTCTGCACCAGAAAGGAGCTCCCAGACAGAGCCAGCCATCCACAGACTGGGCCTGAAGCATCCTCCCAGCAGGCCTCAGCGGGATATGTGGATCCCGGTGACACTGCCCACAACCAGCCTCATCCTCACCCTCACCAGACCTGGCACTACTCACTCCAGAGAGCAAACTTCACACCCCACCTAAGCCACACGAGCTTGTACCAAAGAAGCCTGAGGTGAGGCACCTCCTGACATCCCTGGCTCCCATCTCCATTACCTACCCCATCACCTCCTCCCCGGAGCCACTTTCCAGCCCAATCAAGAGGAACACTGGAAGTGCAGGGTTCTCCTTCTGACCATACCACAGACATGGATGGGAGGGACTCTCCCTCTGCCCCCACAGTAAGCAGTCCATGAGAGCCCTCTCGGTGAAGACTCTTCTGATCACATTGAGTACCAGGGATGGGGAGAGAGCCCATCCCAAACATATACAAAGCAAGAGGCTCTGGGGACGGGGAGAGAGAGAGTAGGAGGTGGAGAATAAACCCAGCCACTAGGTCCCGGGGGCCACTAGGAGCCAAGACCCACCAGCTGCACCAGACATACCTGCAGCACTACACAGCCTCCCTGGACTGAGTTCTGGCTTTGCGAACTGCCCTTGGCCTGCTGAGCACTGTTCTTCATCTTGGACCCAGGCTGGACCCAGGCTGCAGCTCAGGGTGCTGTGCTCACACACAGAGCAAGTTTTCCTCTGTAACCTCAGCCTAGCCCTGTCATGGCCAGACAGAGCAGGGCCAGTAAGAGCAGGTGGGGCTGCCCAATGCCCAGAGAAAGGGAAAACTACCAGCTGCCCTCTGTGCAAGCAGCTCCCTACATGGTCCTGTGTCACAGAGAGGCTGTATCTCCCAGTGACTGGAGCCCAATCTCCATCTCTGTGTAAGCAAAGAGCTGCCACTGCCCTCTCACTTCCATCTAGTTCACTACCATCTGCTCCATCCCCAATTCTGTTGCTGCCAACTGACTGCCCTCTCCCTCCACCCCAAAATCCAGGGAGCCCTCTCTGCCCTTGGCCCAGCCCTGTGTCCCCAGTCTAGTACCTTCCCCTCCTGGGCTCCCTGCCCTCCATCCTCAATCCTGTACCTCCTCAGTTCCACCCCACCCCCACTCCCTACTCTGTGTCCCCAATCCTGTACCACTCACCACGACCTGGGGTCCCTGCCCTCTCTTCCCACTCTTCTGGGGTCCCTGCCTTCTGCCCTTCATTCCATCTCCTCTGGCCTGTCCCCCCCAGCTTCAAGAGAGTTCTAGTTACCTTCTAACACACACAGCCATTGATCAGGGATATTATTCACAATGAAGGAGAAAGACTGGTCAGAACAGGGGTGGGGACTGGAGCATTAGTAGCCAACCACAGGCATGTTTTTGGGGTGTTAAGTTTGGAAAAAGACCTTGGTTGGGTCCCTCAATCCACATGCTCAAAGCCCCCCATCCCCAGCCTCCCCAGCAGAGGGCAGGCCTCCCGCAGAAGAAGGGTGCAGAGGAGGTTTTGAGGACAAGGATGAGAGTAGGAAGCTGCGCTGTATTTCTTTTCTCAGGAAAATATAGGCCCCTTAGGACTGGTGGGAGCTAAGGCCTAAGAACTGATACCCCCAGCTGGCACCATGGGCACTGGATGCTTGCTCTTCCTCACAGACCCATGTACTGGCATCTGCCTGCTTGCAGCACTCAGAGGCAGCCTGCCTGTCTCCTCTCCGCAGCATGCCAAGGTCTGCTCAACTGCCTCATTCAGACCCTGGAGATGGTCACAAACTCACACTTGTACATGCCAGGACTATCACCTACTGAAAACCTGCCCAGTAAGGACAGGCAGGTGCTGCCCAGTTGAAGTCTTTGTAAGAAACAGATTAACATGGGGCCTCTCGCTGGCCAAGGTCCTGCGTTTTGACCTGGATTCTCATATTTTGGAGGCTGACAGAAAGTCATCAAACCTTCAAGGAAGAATTAGAAACACCCACTTCAAAGAGTCACAGGGCCAATCTAAGTGATCCACGGGGCACTGGTTTCTAGGCATTCTGCACAGGCTCCAATTCACAGAGCTCCACAGAACGGTCAGGAAGTAGGAACGCCGTAGGTCTACAGACACTTAGCAGGTGGGGGTGGAATCCCAGCCCACAGGGCCACTGGATGCTCCCGTGGGGAGATGCCATCCTAGCAGCAACAAAGCCATCCTGCACCGCAGGAGGGTAAAAGGCATAGTGGCAGCTCTTGTCAGGAGACAAACAGCTGCTGGAGAGGCCATGGCCTGCAAAAGCCGTTGCTAAAATGCAGAGAGCTCTGTTCAACGCCCAGACCAGGAAAGCAGCAGTTAGGCTGGAGGAGGAAAGGATCTCTCTCTATGGACTGATACTGCACTGATCCCCATGGTCCCAAGTGCTAGACTCTGAAGCTCAGCACTGCAGTCTCTTGTTACTGTGCATACTCAAGCATGGGCAATAGGCTCGCGTGAGCAGGAATGTGCCAGTGGAGGCAGAGGAGGCTACTTTTTCTATACAAGCAATGACACCACATGCATCATGTCACCAAGAACAGTGGCTCTCAACCTTTCCAGACTACTGTACCCCTTTCAGGAGTCTAATTTGCCTTGCATACCTTATGTTTCACCTCACTTAAAATCTACTTGCTTACAGAATCAGACATAAACATACAAAAGTGTAGTCTATGGAGCAGTATAACCAAGTCATTGTCTGTATGAAATTTGAGTTTGGTACTGACGTCGCTAGTGCTTCTAATGTAACCTGTTGTAAAACTAGGCAAATCTCTAGATGAGCTGATGTACCCTCGTGAAGATCTCTGCATACCCACAGGGGTACATGTACCCCTGGCTGAGAACCACTGACCAAAATGATTGATGACAGCAAGGCCTATGTGTGCACTGAAACCAAATACCCTTCGTACAAGCCCTGATCCGTACAGAGAACGGGCTGAGGGGGCAGCCTACCCACACTGCTGACACTGAGGAATGCTGAAATGGCCTCATCTTCCCACCCTGAGAAGACAGACTGCAGTCTAACAAACAGCTCGAGAGTCTTTCTGACAACACTGCAGGGGGTGCAACTGGCTACAGCTACACAATCCCCATAGTACAGCATGCGGAGACACCCCACAGGGCTCTAGCTAATCTAGGCAGCTCCCTGGGATCAGCTGCTGTCCAGGCCACGGCTCAATTTTGGAAGGCCTAGAAGAAGAGGAGCAGGGAAGGAGGGACAGAGGGAAGGAGGGACAGAAAGAGAGATGCTGGGCCACCCAAGCCCCATATGAAGAAAAATGGTGCCAGGCCCAGCTCAGTGCTCCAAAGGGTTTTCATGAGAAAGGGAAAACAGCGCAGACCCCAGGCCCAGGGATAGAGCAGACAGAAGCCAGCACTGACAAGGCTGTATCAGTGCTTACCCGCACCAGCTCTGTGGTAACTCTTGCTCTTACCACAGCAGCTGGACTAGAAACCCACCACCAGCACCAGGATGCAGGAGCTTCCATTCGCTCAGAGGCAGCATGCGAGCTTGGGGAAAGGGGGCAGGAAGGAGCACAAGTGACACAGATTAGCAGAGAGGTACGAGGTTAGAGGCAGAGGTGAGATCTGATCACTGGCACAAGCAGCAGCAGGAACTGGGGACCAAAGCTTCAAATCAAAGACCAGGAGAAAGGGTTGCACCAAGACCCCCTGGGCCCAGCGCTTGGCTTGACAACCCTCCCCTCTCCATCTAACGCCTACACTGACCCCCTGGCTTTCTTGTCCCCTTGGAACAACTGCCACCACTGCGGGCAAGAGTCACTGATCCCCTGGGCAACACCCACAGGGCCCTAAGGGGAAGACGTGTCCACCCTATGTAGTGCTGCTTCGCAGAGCCCAAAGGGGGAGCAGACCCCACCTACCCAGTGAAGCATCAGGGGGCCGCAACTCCCCAGTGCAGCCAGCGCTGCTGGAGGGACTCACCAAGGTACTGTGGTTCGAGCGTTCACTGTGAAAGGGTGGGCACCAGCCTTGCCAAGAGCCGGTCAAAGCTGGTGACAGGCTGGGACAGCATGAGTGGGAGCTGCTGCTCTCTCTTGGGCCCTAGGAGCTGGGAAAGGAGCCCAGAGGTCAAGTGACAAGGAGACAGACCCATGGAGGAGGGGCTGAGGAGGGACAGTGGGATCTGCTTTCCTAACTCCTATGAAGAGAAACAGTAAACAACAGGCTGCTGGCGAGACTCACCAGCACTACGCCTCCCGCCCATGTCTGCCCCAAGGCCCCACGCACTCACCGAGATGACCCGGTCTCCAACGTGCAGCGTCCCGTCCCGATGGGCCGCACCACCCTCTGCAATCCGCGAGATAAAGATCCCCTGAAACAGAGCCATGGGGGTCAGAGCAGCCCCAACCTCATCACTGGAGCACCTCCACAGCCAGATCCCTTCCCAGCAGCTGGCCAAGTCCCAGACCCTCAGCCCCCTTCCCACCAGGACCAAAGCCCCCTGTCCCTCCATCACACCACCCCCTCACTCCCCATCCCCCTTCTGACCCTGGCCATTCCACATCTCACCCTCGGACTCCTCAGCCCCCAAACCCTGCATGGAGTCTCTGGCTCCAGGAAAGCCTGACTCAGCGGAAGTTCAGAATACACAAGCCGAGAGGAGGGGGAGCCAGGACTGAATGTCACTGGCAACCACTGCCAGCCCCATCCCCACCCCCACCCCTGCCCGCCTGAGCTCCTCTGCCTGGCACAGAGCTAATGACACCCCCATAGGAGTGCAGGGAAAAGCCACCTGTCCCCCGGCCTGCAGAGATCTGGGGCTGAGCTGCCCTCCCCCCATGCCCACCTGCCCTGAGATATGGGGGCCGAGCTCCTCTCCCCTGGGGGCTCAGGGAGATCCCCATACCGCTGCACCCACCTGCCCTGCACACAGACGGGGCAGAGCACTCCTCCCCCGGGAGCTCAGGGAGACCCCTTCCCCCCACACCTACCTGCCCTGTGACATGGGGGCTGAGCTCCCCTCCCCAAGGGGCTCAAGGAGACCCCTTCCCCTGCCCCCACCTGCCCTGCATACAGATGGGGCAGAGCGCCCCTCCCCCAGGGGCTCAGGGAGACCCAGCCTGCAGAGACATCAGGCGGTGCTCTCCCGAAGGCCCCTCTGCTGGCTCACCGTGTCACCCGCCCTGTATGGCGTGGAGCCCTTGCCCCCAGCAATGCTGAAGCCCAGTCCCTTCTCATTGCGCATGAGGCAGGTGGAGAATCTGTCTGTGGGTGGCGCTCCCTCAGGCCGCTCTGGAAAGCACAGGCCACCCCGTGGCTCTCGTGGGCTGTAATCGTCCTCGGGCCGCAGTGGTGTAACCGTGATGGCGTTCTCGGGCTCCACCATCCGCTCCCGAAGCACCGTCATGGAGACGGCGCTGCCTGAGCCACGCAGCGCCTCCACTGCCACGTGGTGCTCCGCACAGTGCAGGGCTACTCCATTCACCTGGGCAGGGACAGGGGTCAAGGTGGGAGGCTGGCACGGGGTGTCCCCAACCCCCCCAACACTCCCCCAAACTCACAAGGAGCCCCCCCACACCAACCCCACAAGGAGCCCCCACGCACATCGACCCCACAGTGACACCCCCCTCCCCCAGCGCTGCAGGGAGACCCCTGCCTCCCACACACCACGCCACAGGGAGCCTCCCACACACACACACCACCCCACAGGGAGACACCCTACACACACCACCCCACATGGAGCCTCCCACACATACACACCACCCCACAGGGAGACACCCTACACATACCACCCCACATGGAGCCTCCCACACAAACACACCACCCCACATGGAGCCCCACACACACACACCACCCCACAGGGAGACACCCTACACACACCACCCCACAGGGAGCCTCCCACACACACACACATCACCCCACAGGGAGCCACCCTACACACACCACCCCACATGGAGCCCCACACACACACACACCACCCCACAGGGAGACACCCTACACACACCACCCCACAGGGAGCCTCCCACACACACACACCACCCCACAGGGAGCCCCGCGCACACACACCGACCCCACAGGAAACTGCCACACACACCACCCCACATGGAGCCCCGCCTCCCCTCCCACACACACATTAACCCTACAGGGAACTGCCACACACACCAATCCCGTAGGGAATGCCCCCCTCCACACACACAGACCGACCCCACAGGGAGCCCCCCTACACACATCAACCTCACAGGGAGTCCCCCCACACACACACCGACCACAAACGGAATCTCTCACACATACCAACCCCACAGGGAACCCCACACAAACACTGACCCCAGAGGGAACCCCCACACATACACCTCAACCCCACAGGGAGAGCCCTCACACACTACAACTCCCTAGGGAGCTTCCCTGAGGGAGCCTCCCCACACACACACCCTGCACCATCCCCTCTCCTTCCGATGATGCATGGCTGCCAACACCAAAGCTGAGCCCCAGAAGGAGACACCTGTGGCTCCTATTGTGCTGGGGGATTCAGGAAGAGCTGTAGGGGAAGAGTGGCTAGGCTGGTGCAGAGGACACTAGCTGGTTTGGGGACAAGGGAGGGAGCTGGAGGATCTTCCTGGTGCTGCTGCTGAATTTCACATCAAAATGCTCTTTGGCCTAGGGAAAGGGGCCCTGGGCTGGCAGCCAGGCGAGAGCAAGTCTCACATCTTCCACTGACTGACCTTAGTATGTCTCTTCCCACCACAGCCTTTATTACTGAGCTAGGCCTACCCTCGTGCACAGGCAAGTATCGTTCCCCACCTTTCACTGTGCAACTAACTAAGGGGCTGAGCTGGGAGCAGAACCCAGGTTTCTGATAGGGCAGATCAAAAGTCCCACCCGCCTTTCAGAAAGAATATGCCAATCCTATGGATTTGGCTATGCCACCTCTAAAATGGGGCTACGCATACATACTCACCTCCACTTTGAGATACACAGATGAATGAGCACTATGTCAATATAAAGCAACAGTAACAAATAGCATCGAGGAGTCAATAACCTTCAATCTTCTGCCCTAACAAATAGACTACACTCCCCTTCCAGCACCAGAAACAGAACTTAGGAGTCCTAAGCCTATGGGTATGTCTGCACTGTATTCCTAGTCTGTGATCCGACAGGTCTGTGTCCAAACCCCCTTACCATCCACACACTAAACTCTCAAACATGCTTCTTTGAACCACTTCTTGCTCGAACGGCTGAGCGTCTGGGTTAAAGCCCAACTGGAACTCACGCACTTTGCAGTGAGGCTGCAGACAAGTTCACTTGAGCGGTGATAGGCCTCCAATGCCCTTCCCACAGGTTCTCCCAAGGAACAGACAAGCTCTTCCACAACTGACTGGGAAAGAATCCTAGAGCATCTCAGCACAAAAACCCATGGGTGTGTCCCCCAACACACACGGGAGAGTGCAGAAACAGTGAAGACACAGTAATGTGGGTAGGGCTTTGCTGTGGGAGTACTCATACGTGGGCCAGGTTAACCCAAGAGCTCGAACCTGCGTGCCAACACCCAGGCTGACTGTGCAGAGTAGACATGCCCCATGTGGCGTTCCGTCTATCAAAGAGTTAATTATGATGGAATTTCCCTGCCACAGTGGCTCTCCATCTCTGGATGTCTCCAGACCCAGACACAATGCCATTCTCAAAGATGCTTCAGCCATACAAAAGTAATTGACTCAATACAGGAACAACTGGGTGAAATTTAATGGCCTGTGTCATACTGGAGGTCAGACCAGTCCAGCCTTCAAATCTATGGAACGATTAATTTAAATAATGCTATTAAGGTTGAAAAACCAGGCACTGATAAATTAGGAAATGCCAGAATTAAGCTTGCCCCTGTGACAGCAGCATGATCCAGTCTTTAATTCCATGATCTCACAGTATTTTTTTCTACATAATCCCTGCTTCATTCAGTGCCCATGGTGGGTAGTGAGCAAGACTGGACTGTGTAAGCAGAATGATGCCCATTCCCATAAATGCTACCAAGTTGCAGGCTGCACTCAGGAGGACAGGAAACAAGGGGGGACCATAAAGAGTGGCATGAATAGGGAGCTGAGCTCTTGTTACAGACCCTTTGTGTTATTTCTCTGGCCTGAATGCTGATTGCCATTCCTCTCAATTCCATAATGTACCATTTGCTCCCTGCACTGGCCCGTCCACGCTTCAGAAGCTGGCTACTCATGGGAATTGAATCCTGCAGGACTCAGCAGTTTTTAAAGATTTTTTGAGGAGGGAGGGGTAGTGGGTCTTATTATTATTTACTATCAGAGGCCCTCGGAGTCCCCGTGATGGACCAGGACCCCACTGTGCTAGGTACAAACACAGAACAAAAAGACAGTCCCTGCCCCAGAGAGCTTCCAGTGTAAGAGTATGTCTGGTGACTGCAGCTCCTGTAAACACACCTGAGTTAGGGTTCATCTAGCTAGTGTGGACATTGGAGCAGCAAAGCTGTGGCATGTGCACTTAAGCATGGGCTAGCCCCACAAGTAATTACCCACAGGTCTGGATGGGCTTGTACAGCCCACACTGCCATGTAGACTGCCGCATCTTCACTGCTCCAGTACCCAAGCAAGCTACATTAAACGTAGCTTGGATATGTCTCCATAAGCTGTAATCGCTTCCTGAATCATGATTTCAGTGTAGTCATACCCTCAGCCTAAAACTAGAAACAACAGGGGGATACAGACCAAAGGTGGAGTACAAGAAAACGAGTCACTTTTTGTCAGCATGCTAGGCAGTGGTTGCAGGGTCTCTGGGGATGAGCTAGTCTTGTGCCAGACTCCTCTTCCCATATCCAGGGAAGAGGGCAAGGAAGCAGAAAGTGACTCCGTGCTCAAAGGCCAACTGATCAGCCAGTGGGGCAGCAAGGCAGACAGGGAACAGGGGCTCTCTGCCCACTTGGGGCATGGGGTTGTCTCAGTGCTGGAGAGATCAGTGCCGCAGCAGTCTCAGTCGTTAAGGTATGACTGAAGGCTAATGATACTAGTTCAACTGCAACCTCACTGGGGCAGGGAAGTTTTGTTCTGTGTTTGTACAGCTCCTAGCACAATGGGGCCCCAATCCCTGATTAGGAGCCCTAGGCATGACAGCAATACAAAAAAATAATCATCTTCATAATTAGATATCGGAGCCACGCCTGCAGCCCACAATCAGCACCCCCCAGCACTATACCTTGCCGTTTCACAGAAGCTGGGCTCTTACCTCCAGGAGCTTGTCCCCGACACGGACTCCTGCTCGGGCTGCAGGGCCCTCCTCTGACACACGAGAAATAAAGATGCCCTGGAATCAAAGTGTCATGTTAGCAAGAGGAGAACAGGCCCTTCATCCCAGAAGCTGATGTTACTGGGGAAGCAGAGAAGGAGGAATTCCCCCTCCTGGTGGTGTATATTATTGGGAGGGGAATGCCCAGGCCTAGGAGGAGTGGTGCTGTCTCTGGTTACTACATTGTGACCACAGGGAAGTACTGGTGGTTCAGCCCAGAACCCACGCTCCAGAGATGACACCTTCCCCCTAGCTCAGCCCTACCAGACTCCTGCTTTCAAGAGGGGCTAAGGCGAGCCCTGCCTTGCCCTATGTGCCCCCAACACATCCACAGAGCAGGCCCAGCACACACAGGGGTCAGGCACTGCCATGATGGGGCCCACCTCACTTCTAGATAGACAGATCCTGCCCTAGAGCAGGCAGGCACTTCCCCGCTTGGGCAGCCCAGCTCCTTACCTCGTCATCACCCTTGTAGGGAGTGGAGCCTTTGCCCCCTGCAATGCTGATGCCCAGCCCCCCTGTCTGCCGCAGGATAGTCAGGGTCAGCTGCAAGCAAAATGGAAACAGATCACAGCTCAGTGCAGAGCGGATGCCAAAAAAACAGCTTGCGGAGTAAGGAGGGTGGCGTGTACAAGAGCGCATGCAAGCTGGCATGCACACCAGCACACATGAATACAACTGCGAGTTTCATTTGTGTGTGTGCATGGCTGCTCGTGTATTTGCGCAAAGCAGAAGGGCTGATGGAGGATGGGGTGGCGGCCACATCTGGTTGTTAGTGCCCAAAGCCATGACATCAATCAGCCCCTTCTCCATGGATCTGTCCCTAACCTTTATCCCAAGCCCCAAACATATCAGACACTGAGGCCAACACCACAGCAAACTGAAAAGCAGTGGATGTGGCAGGAGACTCGGGGTGGTATGGAGGGACTGAGCAGAAGTTGTGGGGGACTTGGGGAAGTCAAGGGTGACTGAACAGAACCTGGGGGGTTGGCAAGGGGTAGAATTGAGCCAAATGGCGAGTGACAGGAGCCAGAGATGGTGTCTGTACCACCTCCCAATCTTGGTCTCCTTTCCTTTGGGGTCCAATTCTATGCAGGTGCTGTGAAATTAAGGGCCCCTCCTGACTCTAACATGGCCTGCACTTGGCTCCCACACACAGAGCAACACCAATGCATAGCTCTGATCAAATTACCCCCCTTGCCCTACTGGCTGCAAACAGGATGAGGCAGCTGCTTCCTCTTCTCTCCTCAGGGACAGGCAGACTCAGGATTCTGACTGGGGCATTCAACAGCCTCCTTCCTTCTCAGCTCTCCCACTCCCCCCGTCCCACCTGCTTAGCACTCTCCCTAGCCCTGAGAGCAGTTTGTACTGTGTCTGGGCCTCAGCTGGCTATGCCTAAATCCAGGGCCAGCAGAAAGTGATGTGTGAGGAGGTGTTTGGTTCGCACTCCCTCAGTGACAGGGAAAGAAGGAGGTGCTCCTGGGGCTTGCTGAGTGTCATAGGCCCAAGGAGCCAGGTGAGGAGAGCCCACTGGGCAGTGGTGATGAAAATGCACAGAGAGCCCCTGGGGAGAGAAGGGTGCTGGTGCGGGAGGAAGGAAATGGGAAGAAATTCACTGCCTTCCAGATGTCACTTCTCTGGAAACAAAGTCTAGAGCAGAGAAAGGCTGCTGCAGAGGCATCAAGCTCTAAAAGCACACACAGCTGGGGCCATCCCCAGAGACTGCACTGAGGTGGGAGGCCAGAGCAGATTGGGCCATCTTCTCTGGTAGCCTGTTTCTGGCATGGTCCCTGCTAGGTGCTTCTCAGAGATATGTCATGGCAAGGGAACCACTGAATCTTGCCTGCCTAAGACTGGGGTAGCCAAGGTGCAAGGCGTAAGGTCCTTGAAATTCTTAGAAAAGTCCACTTCACGCAGCTTCAGCGGCAGCTCAATGCATGAAGTGAGCAGAACTGGAGTTTACGGACTGAAGTTGCTTCATGGCTGCCATCTGTTTAAGTTCCATGGTGCTTTGACAGACGTGGCCTCTGGAAAGCTGCCAGATCAGTCATGGAAGGCTTACAGCCCAGTTAAGCCACTAGGCAAATGGTCTCTGTCTCTGCTCTGTTTCCTCTGTAATTTTCTCGCTTTCCTGTATTTCTGCTCCCAGTTCTGGTTCTAACAGGAATGAACTCTGTGCAGCCTCCAGCCACAGTGTCTTGTTATACTAATCTCAAGAGCAGAGGTCAAATGGATTAAAAACCAGCTGACAGATAAGTGGGGAATTATCAAATGGGGGTGTTTCTAGTGGCGTTCCCCAGGGATCAATACTTGGTCTGACACTATTCACCATGTTTATCAACAATGTGCAAATCAATATTAACTCACTACTGCTATAATAGGTGGATGAGTCAAAGACTAGAGGAGTGGCAAATAATGCTTTAGCCAAACATAAGTTATTGGGCTCCATATAGTGATAACCGAGTGAACTTTAAGACCTTGTGATATACAGATTAGACTACACGATCCAATAGTCCTTTCTGGCCTTAAATTCTGCTAATCTATGAGGACAGAGCAGCGATACAAACTGATCTGGCTGCCTTGGTAACCTGGGCCCACTCAAACAAAATGTTTTTTAATATGGCTAAATACAAACCAGGAATGCAGGCCACACACACGGGGGGGGGATAGCTCAGTGATTTGAGCATTGGCCTGCTAAACCCAAGGTTGTGAGTTCAATCCTTGAGGGGGCCACTTAGGGATCTGGGGCAAAAACTGGTCCTGCTAGTGAAGGCAGGGGGCTGGACTCAATAACCTTTCAAGGTCCCTTCCAGTTCTAGGAGATTGGTATACCTCCAATTATTACCTTTATTAGGAGTTATAGTAGACAAGCAACAGAGCATAAGCCCCCAGTGGGATGCTGGAGTAAAAAGGCTAATGTGATCCTGTATAAACAGCGAGTAGAGTAGGGAGATGATTTTACCCTCTGTGTGGCTCTAGTGAGACCAGTACAAGAATACTTGGTACAATTCTGGTATCCAGGTTTTCAAAAATGTTTTTAAAAAATTGAAGAGGATGCAGAATAGAGCCACAAGAATGATTCAAGGGCTGGAGAAAATGCCTGACATGGAGACTTTTTTACAAAAGTGACTGAGAGCAAGGGTTGATTACCATCTATATGTACCGTCACGGGGAGAAAATACCAGATACTAAAGGGCACTTCAATCTAGCAGAGAAAGGTAGAAAATCAACCCATGACCAGCAGCTGAAGTCAGACAAATTCAGCTTAGACATTAGGCACAAATGTTTAAAAATTAAGTATGAATAATTACTAGAATAAACTATGAAAGGACATAGTGGATTGTCTGTCTCTTGCTGTGTCCCAAGCCTGGATGACCTTCTGGAACAGATGCTTCAGTCAGACACAAGTCACAGGGCTCAATAAATGGGTAATTGGGTGAAATTCAGTGGCCTGTGATATACAGACAGTTACAGGAGATGTTCTAAAGGGCCCTCTGGCCTTAAACTCTGTAAGTCTTAAGCTATCGCCATTAATACTCTAAGTAGGGGGGAAAACCCTCCCTCCCCTGCAACTAATTCTACAGCAAGTGAAAGCGACACAGGGCCAAGAGGGGCGAGAGATCGTGGCAGGAAATAACCAAGTGAGATTCAACCTGGATACAGGCAGCAAATACACCCGAGGGAGAAAGCAAACCCACAATTCCCAATGGAAAGAAGATCCTTGGACCACAGAGGCAGCCACCAGACAAAGATGAGACAGCAGCAAGATGGGGCAGAATTTGCAGTGGGGTAAAGCAGCTAGAAAAGCCAAGGGGATTGTGGGAGCAGGGAGGGACCAGCCTCGTTCTCTCTCCAGCTCTGGAGAGACACTACCCATCCCCACAGGGATCCTGTGCTCAGCTTCAGGTCCCTCAGTCCCACACCTCCTGCCCTGGGACAGGGAGAGGAGAGTCTTTCTCTGTCTGCTCTGGGAAGGCCTCACCTGGATACCCTATTCAACTCTGGATACCAGGTGAGATACTGAAGGAGCGGAGGGTGCTCAGAGAAGAGCCAGGAAGCAGCTCAGGGGCCAGAAAGATTGACTCACCAGGAGAGATTAGAAGAGCTAAATCTGTCTGGCTTCGCTAAGCAACAACTAAAGGGGACATGATGACAGGCTGGAAATATCAGAAGTATGTGATCAGTGGAGAGGTGGGAGCTTATCGCTTGGGCTGTTTAGAACTAGACTAAAGCAAACAATCGAAAAGCTAAACAGGAGTGAACGATCCTGCTCTGGCCCCAGAGATGGGACGTGCTTGAGAATTTCCCACTCTAGCCAGACTGGATCAGACCAATGGTCCATCTAGGCCAGTATTCTGTCTCTGATAGTGGCCAGTGCCAGATGTTTCAGAGGGAATGAACAGAGCTGGGCAATTATCAAGTGATCCATTCCCGTGTGTACCTCCCCCCATCCCCGCTTCTGGCATTCAGAGGTTGAGGGACATCCAGAGCTGGGGTTGTGTCCCTGACCATCCTGGCTAACAGCCATTGATGGACCTATCTTCCATGAATTTGGCTAATTCTTTTTGGAACCCAGTTATACTTTGGGCCTTCACAGTATCCCATGACAATGAGTTTCACAGGTTGACTGTGTGATGTGTGAAGAAATACTTCCTTTTGTTTGTTTTAAACCTGCTGCCTATTCATTTCATTGGGTGACCCCTAGTTCTTGTGTTACGTGAAGGGATAAATGACAAGTCTCTATTCACTTTCTCTGCAGGTTTCAGATTTTATAGACTTCTATCATTTCCACCCTTAGGCCTCTCTTTTTAATCTCCCTTCCTATGGATGCTGTTCCATACCCCTAATCATTTTTGTTGCTCTTCTCTGTACTTTTCCCAATTCTAACTTTTTTGAGACAGGGCAACCAGAACAGCACGCAGCATTCAAGGTGTGGGCGTACCACCGATTGATACAGTGGCAATGTATTTTCTGTCTTATCCATCCCTTTCCGAATGGTTCCTAACATTATCTTAGCTTTTTTGACTGCTGCTGCACACTGAACAGACGTTTTCAGAGAACAATCCCACTTGAACAGCCGAGTATATACTTGAGTAGCTGGCCTGAGCCAACGCCCATGCTGCCATGGCCACACTATTTTAGGCAATAGCTCAGTGGTTCTCCACCAGGGATACTCAGTGGTCTTCCGGGGGTACAGCAACTCATTTAGATATTTGTCTAGTTTTACAACAGGCTGCATAAAAAGCACTAGCAAAGTCAGTACAAACTAAAATTTCATTCAGTCAGTGACTTGTTTATACTACTCTATATACTATACACTGCAATGTAAGTACAATATTTATATTCCAACTGAATTATTTTATAATATGGTAAAAATAAGGAAGTAAGCATTTTTTCAGTAATAGTGTGCTGTGACATTTTTGTAAGCAAGTAGTTTTTAAGTGAGGTGAAACCTGAGGGTACATGAGACAAATCAGACTCCTCAAAGGGGTGCAGTAGTCTGGAAGAGCTGAGAGCCACTACAGTAGCTCAAGTAATACCCCCATATGTACGCCTATCCACACTTTGAATCACACCTCCCACCTGCTGTGCAGCAGTACCCTATATTCTTTATTCCTTTTAGAGGTTGCTTTGTGCTATCACTCTTGGTTTGTAGGGAACAAACATTCACAATAAAGGGCTGGTGAGCAGGGAATGGAAGTGCCAACCGATCCTGCTCCCTCAAACTGGCACTAAGAGGATGGAGAGCAGCCCAGTAGCCTGCACAAGCCAGTAATGGAGAGCAGCATCTAATGAGGACAGGATCTGGGTTCAATAATGCTACGTGCCCAGGGGCATCCCTGTAGATCTCCTCAAAGCTGCTCCAGAGGCAAAGACAACTTTTTCTTTCTATTGGGGAGGGGCTATAGTTAAAAGATAATAAAATTATAGCTGCTGTGTACACTTTAAAGAATAGTTTTGTACCACACCTAAATGTATTTAGTTTTTCTGTTCCAAACGCAGTGCAATCCGTGTGTTACTAAAAGCCTCCAGATGCCTAAGTCCCTGGGCTCTGTTGCTCCTGCCCATGACAGCATTGTGGACCTATTGTTATATGCTAACCCGTAGGCTTGAGAAATCCCAATCATCACGATCTGCCGGTTTTTGATATTCCGAGGTCTTGTTTACAATCTCCCCAAGGAACAAGTGGGGAGCCCCCTGCCCCAGCTGTTTGCTAGAGCCCTTTGGAATTCACTGCAGAGGAATAGGGGCAAAGCAAGAGGAAGAAAAAGTCTGAGTTCCACCTGGATAGAAATATCAGAGCTATTCTCAGGGTCACTTTGAGCAGCAAGGGAAGGAAGGAACAGTGCTAATTAGAGAGGACGCCAAGCTCATGATGCCTGCAAGCAGAGGCTGCCCCACAAGGAAGGCTGCTCAGATGGTAAGAGGACAAAAGGTCGGGGGGCAGGCTCACCAGACAATAGCAAGTGTCCAACTCTGTATGGGAGACCAGTCTAGACCTCTCAGTCACATGGCAAGTTCAAGAAATATGGACAAGAGAAGCTAATGCTTTCTGAAGCAGGATCCTCAGAGCTCCTAGTGGTGACACTTGGATAGACCCACATGCTGGTTAAGTCTGTTCTTGACAGGAATCTAGAGGAAAAACTGCAGGGAGGTGGGCTGGGCAGCTGTGATGGCTGATAGGACAGACATTCGTGAATGAGCTTCTCCAGTCTGAATGAGGAACATCCGACCTCTCAAAGTGGTGACAAATTAGGGATTGGACTCAGACTGCAGTGTCTTTGCCCTTCCTTAGCAGGGAAAGTGGGACAACTCTTCCTATTTCCAGGAGTTTCTACTAATTTATTTATTGGCTTTTCCTTGATTCCCATGAGTCACCCAGACAACAGTCAACTTATCCTTACAAGTCCCCTTGCAGGGAGGCAGTAGAGGTCCAGATTCTCAAAGGAAGTTAAGGCGCCACACTTCCCTTGAAATCAATGGGAGTTGGGCCCCAAATACCTTTGAGGATCTGGGCCATACTCCCTGCTTTACGAATTCATAGAATTTAGGACCAGAAAGGAGAAATATGTTCCTATAGGCTGACCTCCTGTAGCACGCACATCAGAGAACTTTACCTAGGCACTCCCGCATCCAGCCCAGTAACTTGTAGTTGAACTAGTGTGTCTTTTAGAACAACATTCAATCTTGATTTAAAGAATTCAAGTGATGGAGAATTTACTACGGCACTTGATAAATTGTTCCACTGGTTCTAGTTGGGGAAGTGACTTGCCCAAGCTCACGATTAGCAGTATGGAAAACATTTTATAAGAAAGGAGATTGAGAGGAATGGGACTAATTATTTTAGAAAGGAGACAAATCACAGTGGACATGATAAAAGTATGTAAAATAATGGCCTAGAGAAGGTAGATGCGCTTCTATTTCCCTGTCTCACAACAACAAAGGAACATACAATGAAATTGGAAGGTGGCTAATTCAGTTATAAAAGAAAATATTCTCTCACCACATGTAATTTAACTGAGGAACTCACTGCTACAGGATGTCTCTGAGACTAAGAACTTATAAGACTCAAAGAGCAATGAGATGTATATGGTAACAATATCCGTTGATGTAAAGAAAAAGGTTTCGGAAGGGAGATAAAACCTCCTATTTCAGGGCTACAGTTCTGGTACTGACTGCTGAGAGATGGGAGAGTGGACCAGTTGAATCCTGAGTCTGATCCACTGTGGCAAGTCCTGTGCTCTACGGCTGAGGCAGGAGATTTTTGTATCAGTGCCTGGTTCTTGGACACAGGCCAGCTTCTTAGTCCCAAGATTCTGACACTATTTTAAGCAGATTCTTAGGCCTAGTCTACATTAGGAAATTACGTTGGCATAGCTACATCTCTCTGTCTGTGAAAAATCCACACTCCTGAGAGATGTAGCTATATCAACAACACTAATTCTTCCACGGGCCTAGCAACTGCCTCATGGGAAGGTGAATTATGTATTCCAACAGGAGACTCCTTCCCATCGGCATAGGTAGCGTCTACACTGAAGTGCTATGGCAATAGTGATGCAGCTGTGTTGCATAGTCTTATACTACCTTCAACACCATAGTATCTGAGCACCTACCACTTGTGCAGATAGTGGAGTGCAGACAGTGAAGTGTTTTGACAGAGTTGGGGGTTTTAAAAAAGGCTGCTGTGTGTTTATGTTAGAGAAAGCTAACTGGCCAAGTGTAGCTAGGACACTGAGCAGAAGGTGGGGAGATTTGTAATAATCCTTAGTTCCTTGGAAGTTTTTTCCAGTCTGGGACCAAACCCTGAGAAAGCTTTGTTTCCTGCAGATGCTTACCCCATTCACTGCATAAACTGGAAGCCACCAGAGCCCCCACCACACTAGACCTGGTCCTGTGCAGGTATGGGTTCGGGGAGGGAAGCAAAGGAATAATATACACCTTTACAAATATTTACACTGTAAAAATTATACAAGAAATAGTATTTTTTTCAATTAATCTCATACAAGTACTGTGGTGCAATCTCTTTGTCGTGAAAGTGCAACTTACAATTGTAGAGTTTTTTGTTACATCATTTTATTTGAGTGCAGTTACGTAAAACTTTAGACTTTAGAGCCTGCAAGTCCACTCAGTCCTACTTCTTGTTCAGCCAATAGCTAAGACAACCAAGTTTGTTTACATTTATGGGAGATAATGCTGCCCACTTATTTACAATGGCACCAGAAAGTGAGAACAGGTATCTGCATGGCACTTCTGGAGCCGGCCTTGCAAGGTATTTACATACCAAACATACTAAACATTTGTATGCTCCTTCATAAGAACATAAGAACGGCCGTACTGGGTCAGACCAAAGATCCATCTAGCCCAGTATCTGTCTACCAACAGTGGCCAGTGCCAGGTGCCCCAGAGGGAGTGAACCTAACAGGCAATGATCAAGTGATCTCTCTCCTGCCATCCATTTCCATCCTCTGACAAACAGAGGCTAGGGACACCATTCCTTACCCATCCTGGCTAATAGCTATTTATGGACTTAACTACCATGAATTTATCCAGTTCTCTTTTAAATGCTGTTATAGTCCTAGTCTTCACAACCTCCTCAGGTAAGGAGTTCCACAGGTTGACTGTGCGCTGTGTGAAGAACAACTTCCTTTTATTTGTTTTAAACCTGCTGCCTATTAATTTAATTTGATGACTCCTAGTTCCTGTATTATGGGAATAAGTAAATAACTTTTCCTTATCCACTTTCTCCACATCACTCATGATTTTATATACCTCTATCATATCCCCCCTTAGTCTCCTCTTGTCCAAGCTGAAGAGGCCTAGCCTCTTTAATCTTTCCTCATATGGGACCCTCTCCAAACCCCTAATCATTTTAGTTGCCCTTTTCTGAACCTTTTCTAGTGCCAGTATATCTTTTTTAAGGTGAAGAGACTACATCTGTACACAGTATTCGAGATGTGGGCGTACCATGGATTTATATATGGGCAATAATATATTCTCAGTCTTATTCTCTATCCCCTTTTTAATGATTCCTAACATCCTGTTTCATGCTTCAGCCACCATTCCAGAGGACATGCTTCTATGCTGATGACGCTAGTTAAAAAAAATAATGCGCTAATTAAATTTCTGACTGAACTCCTTGGGTGAGAATTATGTCTCCTGCTGTTTTACTCACATTCTGCCATATATTTCATATTATAGCAGTCTCAGATGACGACTCAGCACGTTGTTCATTTTAAGAAGACTTTCACTGTAGATTTGACAAAATGCAAAGAAGGTATCAATGTGAGACTTCTAAAGATAGCTACAGCACTCGAGCCAAGATTTAAGAATCTGAAATGCCTTCCAAAATCTGAGATGGAGAAGGTATGGAGCATGCTTTCAGAAGTCTGAAAAGAGCAACACTCCGATGCAGAAACTATAGAACCCGAATCACCAAAAAAGAAAACGAACCTTCTGCTAGTGGCATCTGACTCAGATGATGAAAATGAACATGCGTCAGTCCGCTGCTTTGGATTGTTATCAGGCAGAACCAGTCACCAGCTTGGACACATGTCCCCAGGAATGGTGGTTGAAGCATGAAAGGACATATGAATCTTTAGCGCATCTGGCACGTAAATATTTTGCAACGCCAGCTACAACAGTGCCACAAAACACCTGTTCTCACTTTCAGGTAACATCGTGAACAAGAAGCGGGCAGCATTATGTCTCACAAATATGAACAAACTTGTTTGTCTCAGCAATTGGCTGAACAAGAAATAGGACTGAGTGGACTTGTAGTCTCTAAAGTTTTACATTGTTTTATTTTTGAACATGGTTTCTTGTAAGTTCAACTTTTATGATAAAGAGATTGCACTACAATACTTGTATTAGGTGAATTGAAAAATACTTTTTTACAGTGCAAATATTTGTAATAAAAAATATAAAGTGGGCACTCTATACTTTGTATTCTGTTATGACTGAAATCAATACATTTGAAAATGTAGAAAACATCCAAAAATATTTAAATAAATGATATTCTATTAGTGTTTAACAGTGCAATTATTTTTTTTAATTGCTTGACATCCCTAGTTATTAGCTCTCCTTCCTCCCCCACTTTTTCTTTCTCCTGTTCCTAATGTATTTAAAGAACTGCTTATCGCCTTTTATGTCCCTGGCTAGGTGTAATTCATTTTGTGCCTTAGCATTTCTGATTTTGTCCCTACCTGCTTATGCTATTCTTTTGTGTTCCTCCTCAGCAATTCATCCATGTTTCCACTCTTGTAGGACTCCTTTTTGATTTTCAGATCATCAAAAAGCCCCTGAGGGAGTTATAATGACCTCTTACTCATCTTTCCCTTGGATCAGAATAGTGGGCAGTTGTGCATTTAATATTGTCTCTTTGAGAAACTGCCAGATCTTCTGAACTCCTTTATCCCTTACCTCCCAGTTCTCTCAGCTTGTTAAAGTGTTTTGGTTGTGTGTGGTTTGTTTTTGTTTTTTTTTAGTCCACTGTCTTTATTTGGCTGCTCTCACCCCGTCCTTTCCCTTGAATCGTGAAATTGATCATTTCATGGTCCTTTTCACCCAAATTATCTTTCACCTTCCTATAATCCCACACAGAGAGTTAATAAGCTTGATCTTCAAACTAGTTAGGGTGTTTGCCCCACTACTCCTGTTGGGATGCTGTTCCAGAATCTCGCTCCTTTGAACCTTCTTCTAATTTCCAGCCTCAATTTATTCATGACCAGTTTATCCCTATTTGTTCTTGCAGCAACTTTTTGCTCTAGCTTAGGTAGCTCTTTTCCTTCCCTGGTGATTACCCCCCTGATGTATTTATAGAGAGCAGTCAAATCCCCTCTCAGCCTTCACTTTGCTAAACTAAACAAGCCAAGCTCCCAGACTACTCTTGTGAGACAGGCTTTCCATGGCCCTGAGCATCCTAGCAGCCCTTCTGACACCCGTTCCAGTCTGAATTAACCTTTCTTGAGAACAGGCTCCAGAACTGCACACAGTATTCTAAATGCCAAGTTATACACCTAGGAACTCTGAATGCATGCCAGACCTATGGACTAGGGGACTGCATCATGGAAGGCAGTGACTGAAAAGGATTATGAGTCGTAGTAGACAAGCACTGAATACGATCTGCCAGTGAGATGCTGTGGCAAAACAGGCTAATATGATCCGTGGGTATACAAAGAAACGACACGGAGTAGGGTGATTTTACTGAAGAAAATGCTTTGGAGTGAGAGATGTAAAGAGCTCAATCTGTTTATCTTACCAAAAATAAGAGTGAAAAGTGACTTGGTTAGTCTACAACTACCTATAGGGGGAGATTGGCCTCTGGAAATTTCCACTACATGCATCTGACAAAGTGGGTATTCACCCACAAAAGTTTATGTGCCCCAAAACGTCTGTTAGCCTGTAAGGTGCCACAGGACTCTTTGTTGCTTATATGGGGAGAAAATATCTGGTACTAAATGGCGAGCACAAGACGACACAAAACTCTGGCTGAAATAGCTAGACACTGAAGGCAGACAAATTCGAATTGGAAGTTTAGGCTTTTTTTAAAAAAAAAAAAGCCTAAGAGATTAACCACTGGAACAGACTCCCAAGGAAAGTGGTGGATTCTCCATCTCTTGAAGTCTTCAAATCCAGACTGGATGCTTCTCTGGAAGCTGCTTTAGTCAAAAGACAAATTATTAGGCTCAATACAGAAGTAACAGTGAAATTCTCTGTCCTGTATTATACAAGAGATGAGACCATTAGGAAATCTAATGGTCCTTTCACGCCTTAAAAAAAAGAAAAAAAAAATCTATGAATCAACCCCCCCTTAAGGTAGACTGAAGATTTGTATCCCCAAGTTCCCAAAAACTGGCAGCATCCTCCACAGGCCTGTAGGTCCTACTGGACAGACTCCAGAGGTACAACTCCACCCTACGGATCCAGACAAAAGGGGCATGGGAGGTCTGGTCCAAGGAAGGGAATTCATAACTGTGATGCCCAGCATGGGGCTTGCACTTGGGCACAAGACGATTATTTGCACCCAAGGTGATACATCTGAGCTATCCTTGCAGGAAGACGAACAAGGTTATTTTTAAAGGGGAGAATGATAACTGACTTTTTTCTTCTGATTCCAAAACACCAGATGAGATTTTGCTCCAATTCACTGCCACTCAGAGGCTGAAATTGGAGAATCTCAGTCCTCAGGTGCGTGTGTCAGGGAGCTCTGAGCCTGCGAAAACAGAGAGTTTGAACGGAAATTGTCTAGCAGCCTTTAGCTAAAGCAGGAGATTCCCAGCACGTCCTCTGCAGCTCACCTTGTGCTATTGGGAAAGCCCCTTATAGAAATAAGGACATTTGCCAGGCCCCTGCCACCCACACAGCGAACACTACTGGTTCTCAGCTCTGTCCTTAGTGAGGAGAGGGCTATAGGGCACTTCCAGATGGGTGACCAGGAGCCCCTCATGCATCTGGCCTTGACTGCAAACATTCTCTTATACCCCTCTCTGCTCTGATTCTGGTCTCCAGATTAAGAAGCCTGAGTCAGTTAAACAGGCTCTGGTGGAACACCCGGCTGACATTCTCAGTCCAGACACGCTCCATGGACATTTTCTATTTCTGAGATAACATCACTGAAACAGAGCAGCCTCACCACTTAGAACAGCAATATCTTGCCCTTCAGTTCCTCACAAACAGCCTGTCACGGAGCAGGGCAGCATCAGCTCCAAGAAACAGCTGCGGAAACGGAAGCACAGAGAGAGGATGGGACTGGAAGTGCTAATAAATAAATACAACTATGACATTGTTGGCATTACTGAAACTTGGTGGGATAATACACACGACTGGAATGTTGGTGTGGATGGGTATAGTTTGCTCAGGAAGGATAGACAGGGGAAAAAGGGAGGAGGTGTTGCCTTATATATTAAAAATGTACACACTTGGACTGAGGTGGAGATGGACATAGGAGACGGAAGTGTTGAGAGTCTCTGGGTTAGGCTAAAAAGGGTAAAAAACACGGGTGATGTCGTGCTGGGAGTCTACTACAGGCCACCTAATCAGGTGGAAGAGGTGGATGAGGCTTTTTTCAAACAACTAACAAAATCATCCAAAGCCCAAGATTTGGTGGTGATGGGGGACTTCAACTATCCAGATATATGTTGGGAAAATAACACCGCAGGGCACAGACTATCCAATAAGTTCCTGGACTGCATTGCAGACAACTTTTTATTTCAGAAAGTTGAAAAAGCTACTGGGGGGAAGCTGTTCTAGACTTGATTTTAACAAATAGGGAGGAACTTGTTGAGAATTTGAAAGTAGAAGGAAGCTTGGGTGAAAGTGATCATGAAATCATAGAATTTGCAATTCTAAGGAAAGGTAGAAGGGAATACAGCAGAATAGAGACAATGGATTTCAGGAAGGCGGATTTTGGTAAGCTCAGACAGCTGATAGGTAAGGTCCCATGGGAATCAAGACTGAGGGGAAAAACAACTGAGGAGAGTTGGCAGTTTTTCAAAGGGATGCTATTAAGGGCCCAAAAGCAAGTTATTCCGATGGTTAGGAAAGATAGAAAATGTGGCAAAAGACCACCTTGGCTTAACCTTGAAATCTTGCGTGACCTACAAAATAAAAAGGCGTCTCATAAAAAATGGAAACTAGGTCAGATTACAAAGGATGAATATAGGCAAACAACACAGGAATGCAGAGGCAAGATTAGAAAAGTAAAGGCACAAAATGAGCTCAAAGTAGCTAAGGGAATAAAGGGAAACAAGACGACTTTTTATCAATACATTAGAAGCAAGAGGAAGACCAAGGACAGGGTAGGCCCACTGCTCAGTAAGGAGGGGGAAACAGTAACGGGAGACTTGGAAATGGCAGAGATGCTTAATGACTTCTTTGTTTCGGTCTTCACTGAGAAGTCTGAAGGAATGTCTAATATAGTGAATGCTTACGGGAAGAGGGTAGGTTTAGAAGATAAAATAAGAAAAGAGCAAGTAAAAAAAAATCACTTAGAAAAGTTAGATGCCTGCAAGTCACCAGGGCCTGATGAAATGCATCCTAGAATACTCAAGGAGTTAATAGAGGAGGTATCTGAGCCTCTAGCTATTATCTTTGGGAAATCATGGGAGATGGGGGAGATTCCAGAAAACTGGAAGGGGGCAAATATAGTGCCCATCTATAAAAAGGGAAATAAAAACAACCCAGGAAACTACAGACCAGTTAGTTTAACTTCTGTGCCAGGGAAGATAATGGAGCAGGTAATTAAAGAAATCATCTGCAAACACTTGGAAGGTGGTAAGGTGATAGGGAATAGCCAGCATGGATTTGTAAAGAACAAATCGTGTCAAACTAATCTGATAGCGTTCTTTGATAGGATAACGAGCCTTGTGGATAAGGGAGAAGCGGTGGATGTGATATACCTAGACTTTAGTAAGGCATTTGATACGGTCTCGCATGATATTCTTATAGATAAACTAGGAAAGTACAATTTAGATGAGGCTGCTATAAGGTGGGTGCATAACTGGCTGGATAACCGTACTCAGAGAGTAGTTATTAATGGCTCCCAATCCTGCTGGAAAGGTGTAACAAGTGGGGTTCTGCAGGGGTCTGTTTTGGGACTGGTTCTGTTCAATATCTTCATCAACGATTTAGATGTTGGCATAGAAAGTACGCTTATTAAGTTTGCGGACGATACCAAACTGGGAGGGATTGCAACTGCTTTGGAGGACAGGGTCAAAATTCAAAATGATCTGGACAAATTGGAGAAATGGTCTGAAGTAAACAGGATGAAGTTCAATAAAGATAAATGCAAAGTGCTCCACTTAGGAAGGAACAATCAGTTTCACACATACAGAATGGGAAGAGACTGTCTAGGAAGGAGTATGGCAGAAAGAGATCTAGGGGTCATAGTGGACCACAAGCTAAATATGAGTCAACAGTGTGATACTGTTGCAAAAAAAGCAAACGTGATTCTGGGATGCATTAACAGGTGTGTTGTAAACAAGACACGAGAAGTCATTCTTCCGCTTTACTCTGCGCTGGTCAGGCCTCAGCTGGAGTATTGTGTCCAGTTCTGGGCACCGCATTTCAAGAAAGATGTGGAGAAATTGGAGAGAGTCCAGAGAAGAGCAACAAGAATGATTAAAGGTCTTGAGAACATGACCTGTGAAGGAAGGCTGAAGGAATTGGGTTTGTTTAGTTTGGAAAAGAGAAGACTGAGAGGGGACATAATAGCAGTTTTCAGGTATCTAAAAGGGTGTCATCAGGAGGAAGGAGAAAACTTGTTCACCTTAGCCTCCAATGATAGAACAAGAAGCAATGGGCTTAAACTGCAGCAAGGGAGATTTAGGTTGGACATTAGGAAAAAGTTCCTAACTGTCAGGGTAGTTAAACACTGGAATAGATTGCCTAGGGAAGTTGTGGAATCTCCATCTCTGGAGATATTTAAGAGTAGGTTAGATAAATGTCTATTAGGGATGGTCTAGACAATATTTGGTCCTGCCATGAGGGCAGGGGACTGGACTCGATGACCTCTCGAGGTCCCTTCCAGTCCTGGAGTCTATAAGTCTATGAGACTTGCCTAAGGTCTCGGAACTGGGTCAAAGCCAGAAGAAGAATCCAGATCTGACACAGTCTTGTGCTTTAACCACACACCAGCCCCTTCCTGTAGCAGCAGAGTTCTATGAAACTGGGTTCCAGCTCCATAAGACACAGAAGTCTGGGCTAGATGGGCCCCCTAGCAGTTCTTCTGTTTCTCTTTGGTCTCACATGCCTGCCTAGACCCAACAGTTGTCTCCATGGAGGCAGGGGTAGATATCCATAGCCTCGGACTCCTGAGGCCACATGGTCTTTGGCCTGGATTAAAAGGAACCTCCAGCAGGTCATTCCTGACCTGCAAGTACTGGGTGAAGTGGAGGGGCAGGTGAGGCTGCAGCACTGTCTTCTATCTCTGCTCATAACTTTCCTTCCTAGGCTGGAATTACGTTTTGTTGGAGAGCTTGTGCAGACATGGGTTTGGCATTTCTAGAGCACAAGACTGAGAACAAACCTCACACAACTGCAGCATTAGCTCAGTATGGGTCAGGGGAGAACAGGCTGGGACTGGCCTGCACATGCTCTGCAGGAAGAGGGAGAAGCCATTCTGGCATCTTCTGTTCAGGGGGGACAGTTGCCTCTCTCCAGGATGACAAGTATCAGAGGGGTAGCCGTGTTAGTCTGGATCTGTAAAAGCAGCAAAGAATCCTGTGGCACCTTAAAGACTAACAGACGTTAGTCTCCAAAACGTCTGTTAGTCTATAAGGTGCCACAGGATTCTTTGCTGCTCTCTCCAGGATGTTCTGCGGCTTTGCATTCCCAACAGCCTTGTTCCTGCATTTCCTTGAGGCTGCCACAACTCTCTGGTGAAGGCCTCAGTGCTCAGCCAGGCCTGTTACCTGCTGTAATAGGCTGTGACTGAGGTTGTCCTCACACCCACCTGGGGAAGAACACAGCTGTTCATCCCCTGAGATCACTTCCCAGGGTGGCTACCTGCTCAGATGCTAGACAGGATCCTTAAGGCCCTGGCTGATCTGGGACCTGCTCTCATCCACCCATTGAGAGGCTCCTACTCCTGGGGCTGAACATGCCAAGAGAGGTGCCCGAAGACCTTCCTCTCTGGGATTCACTCCCATTGACAGTTTCAGAAGAGCCAAGGCTGGTGCCCTAAAAGGCATTAGGCCAGGCACATGGGGCTCATGTCCAAATTTGGTTTTGCTTTCTCTGGCCTTTCCAGGTGCAGGTGCTAGAACTGTGACTCATGAACTGGAGGACTGCTGCCATTGGTGAGTCCTGGCCTGGTCCTGCAGATACAAAACCACTGTTTCCTTTTGGACCCCAAGGGCCCCCCATGAGACCAGGCGCAGTCAGTGTCTCTGTTCACATAGTAGTTTCCTTAGGGACACAACTTTTGGCTGAAGGCAAGTCCCATCCAGACCAACTACGGCCATCAACCACCTGTTCTGAATTTAAGGATTCCCATCCTCTGAAAGTTACACTGCCCCTTCCCCAGCCTGGTGCTGCTTCCTATTACTGCTCCCTATTGCACATTAGGCCAAGAGAACGTGGGACCCCAGAAGCAGGGGAAACATCTCGAGACAGCTCTTCCCAGAAGGGGGAAGGGAGCCGCTCAGGACCCCAACCCACTCCTTCCCCCAGCCACTACCTACCCTGCACAGTACCCCCCAGTGACTTTCATAAGCTCCGGGGAGTCAACCCAGCCCCAGCTGGGACCCAGGCATTTTCATCAGTTATGCATGTTCAGTGTAAGCACAAACCTCAGATGGAAAATGAGGGCAGAGGAAGAGCCGAAAAGGGTGGGAGGGAGGGGGAAGAGCTCCCCTGGAGAAAACAGCCCTGAGCCTGGACTGAGCTTATGCTGCCTTCTGACACCAACATGTGCCAGGTCCTCAGGAGGCTCCTGGAGGCATCAGCAAGTGACTGCTCTGTACACAGCTGCACAGATAGGAAAGGAAGCCCTAAGCCTGGGACAAGCAGGCATAAAACAGGAGGAACGAGAAGAGCAGAGCAAAGGGATAGTCAGGCTCAATAGCATGGAAAGCCTCCTGGGCTGGCGGTGAGGTGGATCACAAAAGGGATTCGTTTCCCTTGATGGAGGGAAAGGGCCCCCCCACCACCACCACCAGGGGAAGCATCTCATCCAGGCAGAACACATTGCTAATGGACTCTCACCTTCAAGTGGCAGAGCAAGAGCTCCTTTACACGAGCCACTTAAACTGGACCGGACACACCCATGCAGAATACAACGTAAGGACCAGTCCTGCCCTGGGCCCAAGACAGGGAGGATTTGGGGAGACAACAAACCAAATGGGACAGAAGAATCCATCTGGAACAAAGTGGTTTATGTGCTGAACAACCGAGCACAGACCAATAGCTGGCTGTGGGGGCTTCCTGGATTCTGTGCCAGCCAGAGAAAAAGGTAGCCCCTGGGGTAACACACAGAAATCCTTGCCCCTCCCATTAGAAGTCATCCCTATATATGGGGCTTCTTCCTTGCAGAGGAGCTCACTTCAGCCCCACAGGCAGAGTCCCTGAGCCAGGGGAACATCCCTGCACACAGCATCCTTCAGGTCAAAACACATGCCCATTATTGGTGCCAGGAGAAAACCTGGCCCAAGAACACCTCCTGAACGATGTGTTCACACCCTGCTCCACAGCCTCACCCTGAGACACAGACAATACATAGTGGTGATGTCCTGGCATTCAGTGCCTCATGCCGCTCTCAAAGCTTCCGCCTGTGATTTCACCATACGAACTGCCTCTGCACCCTGGGCTCCATTCGCTAGTAAGCAGGTTGAATTTTCTAGTTGACAGTACTGCCAAGTTCATGGGGTCTGAGCACCTCACCGGCTCCAGGGTGGGTGTGCTACACCCCCTCAGGCAGAGGGAGAGAGCATAGAGCTGGGATTTCCTGGGCTCCTACATCTTCAGCAGCAGCAGACTCTCCGCACCTGGAGCTCAGTATCAATCAGCAGGAAGGAAGGGCACTGAACCCAATAAGAGAGGAGACAAACACTCAACGGTAGGGGTATGTCTACACTGCAATAAAATACTTGCAGTTGGCCTGGGCCAGCTGACTCGGACTCAGGGCTCAGGCTGTGGGGCTATAAAACTGCAATGTACACATTCAAGTTCAGGCTGCAGTCAAGTTCTAGGACCCTCCCGTCCATTGTGGGGCCCCAGAGTCCAGGCTCCAGCCCAAGCCCGAGCATCTACGCTGCATTTTATAGCCCTGCAGCCCAAGCCCCATGAGTCTGAGTCAGCTGACCCAAGCCAGCCACAGCTGTGCTGCAGGTCTTTTATCACAATGTAAACGTACCCTGAGTGACAGGGAGGGAGGGATGTGTTGTCAGAACTTCCTGGTTCGATGTGAAAGTCCTTCAATACTGCAGAGCCATGGAGACATCCTTGGGATACACTGAGGGAGGAGAAGTGCTCAGAATCAGAGGACATCGAGCCTGCATCCTGCCCAAGGCCAACATCTCTCCAACATTTCCATAGAAAGAGCAGATTTCCCTTCACTCCACTCCAAGAAACTCCTGCTCCTGTACTAGACAGAGGGGCCTGGCTACAAGCACAAAGGAGGGAGCAGATAGAGAAGTTCAAGGGGACACTTGCACCAGCAGCAGTGCCAGGACTCGGATACAGCACCCAGCTCCCGGGGGCTTGGCAGGGCACATGCTATACAATATGTAGATATTATCATTACAGCTGAAGCATTCTAGGTGCGAGCATTCAGTACTGACAACAGGGTCTGGCTGTCGGTAGTTCAGGTGGCATCCATCTCATTTCTGTACTCTGCCAGCTGCCAGCAGACCAAAGTGCCCCCTGAGTGGGAATGGTGCAATAGGGCTGACAGCAAGAGACATTCCAACAGCAGGGGCTGCGTATGTTACCTCGAAAATCAGGGAGAAACCTCTTCCTTCCCAGCTGTGGAGCTGGCTCCACTGCAGAGTGACAGTGGAAAAGCGACACTCCCCTGGGCTCAAGGAACAGGACAAGTCCACTCAGAACGTGGTAACTGTTAGAAAGTTCATAGAGTGAGCCCTGGGAGCGAGAGGCAGAAGCTTGATCTGTGACACAGATGGGGCTCTGGAAAATTCCAGTGAGCTTGAAAGGCACAGAAAATATCCCTCTGCTGTCACCTGCTGCAAAAGTAACTCTTACAGCTGCTTTCAGAATCTCTCTTGAAACATCATGAAGTCCTGAAGGGGGGCAGGAGAAAAGAGGACATTTCTGTAGTGCTTTCAGGAGCTTCCCTTAAACTGCCCGGAAGAATGAGTCACTGGACCACACGGTCAGTTGGGCTGGGAGACGCTTGCTTCAAGCCCCAGTCCTACTACAGAGCACAGGCTCCTGAGTTACAGCCTCACCCTAGGTTACAAGCAGTCATTCTAAGCCCTTGTGCTCAGACACCACCTCCAACAGATTTCTCTGCTGCCTTAAAGCCCCCTTCACAAAAGGGGTGTTTCTTTGCTCTCCTGCTCCCCATGCATCTGACTGGCTCCCCTCTTCCTTAGTGCAATGCAAGCAGGGATTGAACTCTCAACCCCTACAGGTTTCCTAAATTTCTCCCACCTCTCCCCAGATCTGCAGCAGCCATTCTCACCTCAGTTATGGAAAGGCAGGGAAGGAGGGGAAAGATGGGGAAGAAACAATCATTGTGCATTTGTTATTTGTCAGGTCCAGAAGCCACTTGTCCCAGACAGAGCAGAATTCCCCCTGCAACAATGACTCCGACTAGGAAGCAAATCAAGCAGGTGGGATGATTTCTGGCAGAGAGAGAACAGCAGGAGTGGTACAGACCTCTTCCTCCTCAATGCGAGCAGGCTCAATCAGTAGATTATTGGCTTGATCAAACGACACCCCCTGTTAGGACAGGAACCAGCAAAGAGGCATGCGGATTAGTGGAGCAAAAACCAAACCCACCACCATTACCGCCACCACCCGACTGTACACCGCTCAGAGACAGGCCCTGCCACACAGCACAGGGATAGATCTCCTCTCCCACACCACTCACCACATTCACCTACCACAAAGAGCACCAGACAGGGCCACCTCCCCTGTGGTCAGAGCACTGAGAATGCCAATCCTGCTAGGCCAGACTCATAGAACTCCATGCCCTGTGACCACATTGTTTGGCTTGGCACTCAGGATCTGAACTCCAGCCTCACGAGCTGAACGTTACTCGTCGTTGTTAGCCCTGTTGTGCCCCGTCAAGGAAGAATGAAGGATTGAATGATACAGGCGAGAGAGAGCAGAGAAGGGACCTGCAGCACCACCCAGCTGCTGCACACAGGGGACAGAGGCTTACCCCCACAATCTCACCATGCCACCCTCCTGGAGAAAAGGCTCCAGTGCAACAGGCCATCCTGCCAGAGGCCACACGTTTCCTGCTCCCAAGTGCATCACGAGTACACAGGAGACCTCTAGTACGAGACCCCTCCAGATTTCCCTAGGGCACCAGTTTTCATGTCAGAAACTCTAGGTCATGATTCACTCCCACCTCCACACTGCCCTGCCTCCTCTCTGCCTGTCCAACACATACATCTCACCTGCGGTTCCCAGGGACACAGCACTCACATCCCCACTCCAGGAAAGAAACTCAGAGAAAAGGTGAGGCCTGCAAATCTGCCTTGCTGGAAAAGGTGTCTGACCTAACCCCTTGAGAAGGGCAGCTCCTAGTAGAGGCCATGCAACCATCAGCAGCACAGACCTGACCATGGGGAGATGCAGAAGCTGTGGCACCAGCGCCTGCATGATCTTCATTAGACTTTGCCTACAGGAGTGGGCCCCAAGCACACGGTGCCAGGCTGGAAGAAGTCTTCTCAGTCCAGGCCATTTTCCAAGTAACAGCTGAAGTCTGAGGCAGGGAGGGCCAGAGCCAGCCTTGCGCACTCCTGACACACAGCTCTCGTTTTCAGCTCGGAGAGCCTCACATGGCAAAGGGCCTGTGTGCTGGGGACCCCGGCAGTCCCAGGGGAGCAGGTATCAGTGCAGACAAAAAGGGAGGCCCTAACATCAACAAAAGATGCTGAGTGCATGAAAACCTCCCTCACTTTGGCCAGGGAGCCACGGGGGACAGAGGGCCCCCTAGCCTGAAAATGTCCATAAGCTTCAACCCAGCACCTTATGCCAGCTCCAAGGCACAGATCCAGGAGCTGGGGGGGGGGGGAAGCAATTCCACAATGGAGACTACACCACATCATAACCCTAATTCTCTCCCAGCTTGATATGCCCCGCAATGTAGACACCAACTCCAAACCCACTTCCAGCTGACCCCACAGATCATTCCCGTTACCGCCTCAGCCCCATATCAGCACATCTCCATGAAAACCCATGAACACCATTCCCATAAGTGCCTGCCCAAGTGTGTTAGCCCCACTCAGAGCTGGGCGGATACCCTCCCACCTCTCCAACTGCTGGTGGGGCAAACATGAGCAGGATGGTGCTCCCTGGCCCCAGGTTTCCAGGGCACGTGGTAGGGCAGCGCCCTCAGGGCAGCACCAGGCCTGCGGTGTGGAGTGAGTGCAGAGTACAATTCTCCCAGTGCACCCAGCCATTGGAATGCATCCCCATCCTGAAGGCTCATGAGAAGGCACAGCTCCTCAGGACAAGGGAGAGCAGTGTGCTACTCTGCAGCCACTACCCGTTCCTTCCACAGGGGTGCTTCTGTGCAACAGGCTGGGAGCAGACACCCAGAGCAAGTATGACAGATCTACCCAGAAAAAGAGCTCACCCCAGCACAGAAGAGAAGCAGCACCCACAGAGCTGGCAGGAGAAAACCTGTCTCAGGCTGGGGGGATGAGGATGACTCTCACAGCATGGAACACATTCTACAGCAATGGGTGAGACATACAGTCTGGACGGAACACAGTGAGGAGAGTCTGGGAAGCTGGCAAGGCTACAAACCAGCAGAACTGACCTCAATACAAGCCCAGCTCTTCCACCCACAGCACAGTGTCTCCTGAAGTCTCTCTTCTCCTGTTTTCTCTTCAGCACCATGTGGGCCTGGCAGCTCAAAGAACAACCATCTAGGGGTTTTGGATACCCACCCTCTGCCTCCCAGCAGCTGGACAGGCAGAAAGGCAACCCAGAGAGCAGCAGGGAGTTCCCAGCCTGTGCAGCACTCCCCGCAAGGCCCTACCTTGACTGACGGCTGTGTGGACAATCCTCCATTCTTCATATCATCCTTTTCCCAGGCCTCCTCCTGCTCCTCGGGCTCTGCACTGTTATTGCAGTCCCCCAGCTCCTCTTCCTCCTCAGGGACCCTGTCACTGTTCAGCCCCTGCAGGAGCGCCACCACTGCCTCTGGCTTGGGCAGCTTGGTGATCTTAAAGTGTTTCTTATAGTGCGGTGTGTCCTTGCGGATCAGCCTCTGCTTCTCCACTGGGAACAGCCGGTCTTCATCCTCATCCTCACTCCGGATCAGAGTGTCCTCAGCAAAATGCACTGTGGGCTACAATGACAAAAACCCATGAATGGCTGTGAGCCTCAGACAACAGCTGGATTTGGGGGCAAAGCACTGACAGCTGCTGGTCTGCAAGGCCAGCCTAGTCAGGGCTGGGCCCCGGACACAGGCAGGAGGGACAGACTGAGGGCTGCTCCTCTGATGCTATTCAGGGTAGGTCCAGGAGCAATATCCAGAGCAGCTTCCACCACACTCAGCTCCAGGGCCCTGCCAGCACCCCTGTGCCCCCGACTTTCCACCCACACCTTGGCCTCTGCCTGTGCCCAACTCCCACCTGCCTCACCCCCTCTGCAAACATTCAGGTTCTATCTCACCTCCCATTCCCATCCATGCCTCAAGCCATCTCCCTGCTACTCTGGGAGATCTCCAGCCAAGCCCCATCAGGGTCCTCCACAAAACCACCCAGTGCAGCACCTACCTCATTGTACTCCATTTCCAGCTCCTCCTCTTGACCAGCCACCACCTCTGCCTCCTGCTCTTCTTCAGCTCCAGGCTTTGCCTCATTCTCCAGCTCCTGTGTTTCGGGCACTTGCCCATTCAGCCTGTCTCCCCCTCCTCCCTCCTCCTCCCTGAAGTTGGCAGAGACAGTGCTGTTAGAGACATGCGAGTCCTCACTGCGATTGGACATGGCACTCAGCCTCTTCACCTGTGGGAGTGGGACAGGCAGCGAGAACTGAGGCAGAAGCCAAAGGGGGACACAGAAAAGGGGGAATGGGACCCAGCACTGAATGCTGCAGACCCTGGCCCAGCAGGATCCTAACTGCTTCAGTGAGCTGCCTGGCCTCATCTGTGCCACTCCCCAGCTCACTTCATCCCAGCCTCTGTGGCACAGCCAGCCTGGTACCTATCAGCACAGAGTGCTGTCACCAGCGTTACACCTGGAAGACAAGACTTCGGTAGGGAACTCAGCTGCCAGCAGCTGCAGAACAGTGCATTGTCACTCACTTGGCGATGCCCAGGGAATGACTGGGAACCCTCTGTATGGAGCGAAGGGAAAGCCATTACAAGCGCATTACTATGGCTTCTTCCCTGCTGAGGGGGCCGCATTATCCCAGGACAAAGGCACCCGGGCAGAATGACTCAGAAGGGCAGAGATTCACACAAACGTCACACAGTGATCAAGTCATGGTCAGAGCTGGGGCAAGCCCGAATTGCCTGATGCCAAGTCCTGCCCTAAGAATGCATCACTTTGCACACAGGCTGTCAAGGTCCTGCTCTGCCTCAGCCCAGCCCACATGCAAACTGACCGCCTTTTGCCTTCCCCGTACTATGCCAATGGTGCCAGTTTTCCTTGTCCCTCTCTTGCTGCCCCCCTCTGCATGGGACTTCCACACTACATCAGTGTGCCAGGATTCCACCACATGCTCTTCATTCCAGTGCCTCCTAAGAATTCACTTCTCTGGCCAAGCCTACAGACATTGCTGCCCCACCTCAGAAAAATGCTGCCCCAGCCCTTGCACTGTCAATCCAATAAAGCCCCAATTCCAGAGCTCCTATGGTACTGGCTCTAATCGCTGCAAGGGTGGCTTAGTGCTCAGCTGGTGCAATTAAAGGTGCATGCCAGAGAGCTCTGCAACTTTCTGGCCTGGTCCCGCGCTCTGTGCGGGGCGCACTCACCTCTGAGTTTGGAGAATCCAGGACCACATCAGGCTTCGCAGAATAGATCTCATTGCGCCGAACTTCCATCACTTTCTTCATGACCTTCAGCTCACTAGGGTGAGGAGTTGCTCTGCGCTGCAGGCCCTGCCAGGGAAAGAGAGCACAGAGCAGATGAGACAGTGCACACAGCCCAGAGACTCCAGACCTTAGACTGAGCATCAGCTCATCCTCACACTTTGCCAACAGAGAATGCCAAATGTGGAGCTGGCCCCAACCCAGGGGGATGCAGTGCCAACTGGGCCCCACCTCACTGCCACTGGGCTGAATTCTCCCCCCAACCTCCGATTCTGTGCTACGGTGAGCAGGAGCCCTGAGGGGAGAATGCAGGTAGATTGCCCTCAATCTCTCTGGTATTCCTTTAGTGCATGCTACAGTCTCCTGCTTCTCAGCAGTGCCAATGGCACTTGCTGAGTGGATCTGTCCCAAAGCAACAGGCAAGAGAACAGCATTTCAAACAACAGAACATGGTGGTAGAAAACCACAAACACTCATGGGGCTGAAGGCCCTAGGGACTCCCAGAGCAGGCCCAGCACCTGGACTTGTTCTAACCTCCTTTTATCACAAGAGGCTAGGAGAGTCACTGGACTGGAATCATCTCCTAAAGTCAGAAGTCCTGCTGGATGCTCTAGCATCACAGACAGGTTGCAGTAGCCTTCACCATGCCCTACCACTCTAGAGATTGGAGTAAAATAACTGGCCATGTTTCTCTGGCTCTGTGACTTCATCTAGGGCTGTAAAATCTGAGTGACTGATACGTAGTCATGGGATACAGGGTTTTCCCCTCCAGTGCATTAGTTTCCACTGGGTCCCAAGTCAGGGGACTGTATGTCCGGATCAAGAGGCTGAGGACTGGGGGCAGTGCACTGGCATTGCAGTGACAAAGCCACCACCATGGGGTGACTATTTGGTGAACCTTTTGTAAAGTGAGTTAGTGGCCATGGTTCTATTCTTAATAGGACAGCTGTCCACAATGCCAACCTCGTTAGGCCCTTATTGGCAGCTGCTGCTCTTATGCCCGCCAGCCCTCACGCTGTACATGTCTCTGGGGTGGATGACTTGGCACAGAGGCTATTTTCCTTCAGCCTGGGATGGCGTGTCCCCTCTGGGAGGCAAGGGCTGGGGGAGATGCAGCTCATACCATACGTGTCCCCTCTGGGAGGCAAGGGCTGGGGGAGATGCAGCTCATACCATACCCCTTGGGGAGGGAGAGGCAGCTTTGGGCAGACACATTGTTCCTTGCCCTGCAGAAGTTTCCAGAGCACATTTCCTTAGGAAGCTGGCAAGGCCCTGGACAACCCACCATGCCTGTTTCTCTTACTCTCTTCTCAGCTCCAGCCTCCTCGTCATCATCAGCTTTGGGCTCGTCCAAAAACTGGATCACACTGACCCGGTTCAAGTTAGTGTCTGTCCAACTTTCATCCACGCTGTTCTGCAGGAGATTCTCTGCAGAAAAAGATGAGAGAGAGAGAGCTGGCTCCTGAGCGACAAGGTGTTGGGGCCTGGGTGAGACGCACTTCCCACCGACGAGGCCATCTCTATCAGAGAGCCCCCCCGTAGCCACTAAGCGGCAGGGGCCTTAGGGGGAGAGACTGTGTTGCACACTCCTGTCGCTCCTTCAGTGGTCCCTGACAGGGTTGCATGACACCGGGGGCCATGAAGGATCCAGCTCCAGCACTGGGTAGGAAGAGGGGAAGAAACAGAAGCCGCGGTGCTTGGACAGCACTGAGCAGACAGAGCAGTCTCCGGTTCAGCAGCAAAAGGAAATGGTTAGCTAAAGGGATCTGATGCCACCTACTGGGTAGGCAGTTTCACAGCTTTAACGTTCTCCAACTTCGGGAGATCCACCACATCAACAGCTGGGAGCCCAGGCCTGTTACATCAATCACAATAACCATATGAATAGAGAATAGTCCAAGGGTGGTGAAGAGGAGACATCTGGGAACAGGAACCAAGAGAGAGACCCCAGGGGAGAGGGCAACAATGGGATCTTGGCCTCACATCTCAGAGAGAAGAGAGATGGCAAGGCACCATGGAGAAGCACTCACACGGGGCCTCTTACCTAGACTGGGAGATGGCTGCTGGGGCAGCAGGTAACAGGTGAGAACCTTTTCGCCCGTCTTCTCATCATCTTCTGTCTGGAATTTCAACATGGGCTGGGACTGGTTCTCTGCAAGCCACAGGGCCTTCAGGTTGAGATTTGTCAGGGCAAAGGGCAAGTTCTGCAGCCTGCATGAGAAACATGGCTGATGAGACTCCGCTGGCCTAGAAGGAACCTCCACTGGGCCCTTGAATTCCTCCACTTGCCTTGGGGCAGGATGGTGCAAACCCTGAGACAGGGCCTCTCTCTCCAATGTAGAATCTCTCTCATGATGGAGACTCTGCACAGCTCTTGCCAGACTGTTCTGCAGCATAAATGTCCTCTCATCACCACACTGTCAGCTCTATGACTATGGGTAAAAGAGGGACACTTGTATTTTAACCACCCACCCCAGGGCTCACTCCTAGTGAGTTTGTCTGGAAATTTGAAAAAAAAAAACAAAAAAAAACCCATTGAGCAGCACTAGGGAAAAGACAACTCTGCCCCAGGCCAGTCAAGTTCCTGAAAACTCCTGGCAAGTGGAGGGTCTAACCAATCCAAGGCTTATGCTCTTCCCACTGCAGGACTCCAGCCAGGCAGTGGCAGGAGGTCATACTTAAGATTATGTTTTAATCATGGGTATTTTTTAGTAAAAGTCATAGACAGGTCATGGGCAGCAAACAAAAATTCACAGCCTGTGACCCGTCCATGACTTGTACATCCCTGACTAAATCTTGGGGAAGGGGGCAGCCTAGGGAGGGACCACGAATGCTCTCGGGGGAGCAGCCCAAGCGCCCATGGGTATTCAGGGCTGGGGGGTGTTGGCAGGGTTGTCAAGCTCCCTACCTGGCTCCACGCAACCCCCCAGAAGCAGCGACATGTCTCTCCCTCAGCTCCTAAGCACAGCCATGGCCAGGCAGCTCTGCACGCTGCCTCTACCCCAAGTGCCAATTCCGCAACTCCCATTGGCGGGGAACTGCAGCCAATGCGAGATGCGGGAGCAGCACCTGCGGGCGGAGGCAGCGCGTAGAGCCACCTGGCCACAACTCTGCTTAGGAGCTGAGGGAGCGACATGTCATTACTTCTGAGGAGCCCCCCCCCCGCCCCCCCCGAGGTAAGCGCCGCCCAGAGCCCTCAACCCAATCTCTCGACCTGAGCCCCCTCCCACACCCAAACTCCTGTTGCTGCTGGGGGAGGAGGAGATGCGGTGGCCCAAGACTGCCCCAGCAGCAGCCAGTGTGGCTGGCCCAGGGGCTGCCTGAGCTACTCAGGCGGCCCCCAGGCCAACCGCACTGGCTGCTGTAGAAGTCACGGAGATCCCACAAAGTCACAGAATCCGTGACTTCCACGACCTCCATGACAAACTCTCAGCCTTAGTCACAGTGCAACATGACAATGGGCTGCTCTAACAGAGGAGGAAAAAGTGGCATCTTGAAGCTCTGGTACCCATCAAATCCCTTTGAAGGTGCAGGATTTTGCTGTAAAGCCTGAGAGCAGACAGCACAAATTCCACTCTGACCCCGAGCCTCAAGAGACTCTACGGTCACTGTCACTTGTTCTCATTATGGGTGTCACAGTAGACTCAGAGCATCAGACAGGGATCATGACCTGGTTACATTTACCTTACACTAACAGAATATGGTACCAACCAGGAATATGTATATTTGGAACTTTAAAAGGGCCAATTTTCCAACGCTTAAAACAACTATTGGCTGACTGGGAATTTAAGTAGAAAGTTTTGTTAACGAAAACTGTGAATTGTACAAGGACATGCTATTCCATGCCCTAAAAACCACAATTTTACAGACGGCAAGAAGCCATCCTGGTTAAAGAGAGATGTGGAAGTGGTGATAAAACAAAAAAAAAATTTAGGGCTGTCAAGTGATTAAAAAATTAATTGTGATTAATTGTGCTGTTAAATAATAACAAAATACCATTTATTTAAATATTTGTGGATGTTTTCTACATTTTCAAATATACTGGTTTCAATTACCAACACAGAATACAAAGTGTACAGTGCTCACTTTATATTTATTTTTAATTACAAACATTTGCACTGTAAAAAACAATATAGTATTTTGCAGTTCACCTAATACAAGTACTGTGTTGCAATCTCTCTATAATGAAAGTTTAACTTACAAATGTACAATTATGTACAAAAAATAACTGCACTCAAAAATAAAACAATGTTAAACTTTAGAGCCTACAGGTCAACTCAGTCCTTCTCCTTTTTTAGCCAATCGCACAAACAAGTGTGTTTACATTTGCAGGAGATAATGCTGCCCGCTTCTTGTTTACAGTGTCACCTGAAAGAGAGAACAGGCACTTTCATGGCACTGATTCACATGTCCCTTCATGTTTCAACCACCCTTCTACAGGACATGCGTCCATGCTGATAATAGGTTCTGCTCGACAACGATCCAAAGCAGTGCAGACTGACATGTTCATTTTCATCATCTGAGTCAGATGCCACCAACAGAAAGCTGACTTTCTTTTTTCGTGGTTCGAGTTCTGTAGTTCACACACTGGAGTGTTGCTTTTCTAAGACTTCTGAAAGCATGCTTCACACTTCACTCCTCTCAGACTTTGGAAGGCTCTTCAGAACCTTAAATCTTGGATCAAGTGCTGTAGCTATCTTTAGAAATCTCACGTTGGTACCTTCTTTGTGTTTTGTCAAATCTGCAGCGAAAGTGTTCTTAAAACGAACAACATGCTGGGTCATCATCTGAGACTGCTATAACAAGAAATATATGGCAGAATGCGGGTTAAACAGAGCAGGAGACATACAATTCTTCCCCAAGGAGTTCAGTCACAAATTTAATTAACACTTTTTTTTTTTTAATGAGCATCATCGGCATGGAAGCATGTCCTCCGGAATGGTGGCCAAAGCATGAAGGGACATACGAATGTTATGCATATCTGGCACATAAATACCTTGCAAAGCAGGCTACAGAAGTGCCATGTAAAATGTCTGTTCTCACTTTTTGATGACATGGTAAATAAGAAGCAGGCAGCATTATCTCCCATAAACAAATTTGTTTGTCTTAGCGACTGGCTGAACAAGAAGTAGGACTGAGTGGATTTGTAGAGTCTAAAGTTTTACATTGTTTTATTTTTTAATGCAGTTATGTCACAAAAAAATTCTACATTTGTGAGAATAAAAAGATTGCATCACAGTACTTGTATGAGGTGAATTGAAAAATACTGAATCACTTGGTTAAATGGTCATAGTCTTACCAATCACATTTTAACTGAGCCAAATCCCAGGTAATGCTGCTGAGAGTCAAGAATGCAGGTTATACCTATGGGATGGGCGACTGTCTTGGAAAGCAGTGACTCAGAAAAGGATTCAGGAGGTCACCACACATCATTTCCCCAAAATGAGCTCTCAGTGCAATGCTGTGGCTAAAAGGGCTACTGCTATCTTTGGGTGCATAAAAAGCAGAATATAAAGTAGAAGTAGAGAAGTCCCTCTGCCCATAGTCTCCAAACAGCAATGCCCACAAGCCAGTGGACTACTGCACAGGGAAGTGAGATCTGGCTGAGAACTTGCCTGCACAGGCAGCAACTCCAGATACTGTGCCAGTCTGGAGAGAAAGGGGCCCCCACACCCACAGAGACTGGTATCTGTAAGAGAGGCCAGCCAAGCAGACACATTCCTGGGCCTAGTGAGACTAAGTGGTGCTGAGGCCCTGTGCTGTCCTTTAACAGGGGCACATGGCACACCACGAGTGCCGACAGCTTAAGTGAGAGACTTGGGAAAAGAAAGTAGTTGCAAACTTCTGTAGATACGAGGGCTGAAAAACAGTGGAAGCTAGAGCTGGACAGGAGGGGACAAGAAATCAGCGTTCTCTTCCCACCTCTTCAAAAGCTGGAGCCAGGTGGCTCCTAAGTCAGTCAGGGAGTAGGGTTTTGGAATACAAGAACAGCCACAGTGGGTCAGACCAAGGGTCCATCTAGCCCAGTATCCTGTCTGCTGACAATGGCCAATGCCAGGTGCCCCAGAAGGAATGAATAGAACAGGGAATCATCAAGTGATCCATTCTCTGTCGCTCATTCCCAGCTTCTGGCAAACAGGGGCTAGGGACACCATTTCTGTCCTTCATGGCTAATAGCCATTGATGGACCTATCCTCCATGAATTTATCTAGTTCTTTTTTGAACCCTGTTATAGTCTTGGCTTTCACAATATCCTCTGGCAAAGAGTTCCACAGGTGACTGTGCACTGTGTGAAGAAATACTTCCTTTTGTTTTAAACCTGCTGCCTATTAATTTCATTTGGTGACCCTATAGTCACTCTATAGTTTCAACCAGTTTCCCCCATACTGAAGTCAGGCTTACTGGCCTGTAATTGCCAGGATCACTTTTGGAGCCCTTTTTAAAAATTGGCGTCACAGTAGCTATGCTCCAGTCATTTGGTAGAGAAGTTGATTTAAATGATGGGTTACAGACTACTGTTAGTAGTTTTGTAATTTCACATTTGAGTTCCTTCAGAACTCTTGGGTGAATACCATCTGGTCCTGGTGACTTGTAACCGTTTAGTTTATCAATTTGTTCCACAATCTCCTTTAATGACACCTCAATCTGGGACAGTTCCTTAGATTTGTCACCTAAAAAGAATGGCTCAGGTTTGGGAATCTCCCTCACTCACATCCTCAGCCATGAAGATTGATGCAAAGAATTAATTTAGTTTCTCCACAATGGTCTTATTGTCTTTGAGTGCTCCTTTAGCGCCTCGATTGTCCAGTGGCTCTACTGGTTGTTTAGCAGGCTTCCTGCTTCTGATGTACTTAAAAAATGTTGCTGTTACTTTTGGAGTCTTTGGCTAACTGTTCCTCAAATTCTTTTTTTGGCCTTCCTAATTGTATTTTTACACTTCATTTGCCAGAGTTTATGCTCCTTTTATTTTCCACATTAAGATTTAAAGTCCACTTTTTAAAGGATGCCTTTTTGCCTCTCACTGCTTCTTTTACTTTGTTGTTTAGCCATGGGGGCTCTTTTTTGGTTCTCTTACTATGTTTTTTTAATTTGGGGTATACAATTAAATTGAGCCTCTATTATGGTGTCTTTAAAAAGTTTCCACGCAGTTGCAGGGATTTTACTTTTGGTACTGTACTTTTTAATTTCTGTTGCACTAATTTCCTCATTTCTGTCTAGTCCCCCTTTCTGAAATTTAATGCTACAGTGTTGGGCTGCTGTGGTGTTTTCCACGCCACAGGGATGTTAAATTTAATTATATTATGGTCACTATTACCAAGCAGTCTAGCTTATATTCACCTCTTGGACCAGACCCTGTATTCCACTTGGGACTAAATCAAGAATTGCCTCTCTGCTTGTGGGTTCCAGGACTAGTTGCTCCAAGAAGCGGTCATTTAAGGTGTCAAGAAATCTTACCTCTGCATCCCATCCTGAGGTGACATGTACCCAGTCAATATGGGGAGAGTTGAAACCCCCCATTATTATTGAGTTTTTTTATTTTTATAGCCTCTCTAATCTCCCTGAGCATTTCACAGTCACTATCGCCATTCTGGACAGGTGGTTAGTAATATATCCCTACTGCTATATTCTGATTATTAGAGCATGGAATTACTAATTGTAGAGATTCTATGGTACAGTTTGGTTCATTTAAGATTTTTACTTCGAGTCTATGCTTTCTTTCACACATCGTACCACTCCCCCAAGAGCACGACTTGTTCTGTCCTTCTGATATATTGTGTACCCTGGTATATTTGGGGTGGGAAGGGATAGCTCAGTGGTTTGAGCACTGGCCTGGTAAACCCAAGGTTCTGAGTTCAATCCTTGAGAGGGCCACCTAGGGATCTGGGGCAAAATCAGTACTTGGTCCTGCTAGTGAAGACATGGGGCTGGACTCGATGACCTTTCAGGGTCCCTTCCAGGTCTATGGATAGGTATATCTCCATTACTGTGTCTCATTGATTATCCTCATCCCACCAAGTTTCTGTGATGCCTTCCTCATTTAATACAAGGCACCTCTCTTATTATTTAGACTCCTAGAATTGGTATATAAGCACTTTAAAAACTTTTCACTTTTTAGATGCCTGACAATACACAATGTAACTGAATGGGACCCTCTTTCATTTGACTGCTTCTCATCAGATCCTACCTGTTTATCATCATCTTCCATCCTCTCCTCCTTACTAGGACACAGAGAATCTCCATTAATAGATCCTCCCCAAAGGGATGTCTCTGTCCAAACCACGTGCTGCTCCACACCTCTTGGCTCTCCCCAGGCCCTTAGTTTAAAAACTGCTCAATGACTTTTTTAATGTTAAGTGACAGCAATCTGGTTCTATTTTGGTTTAGGTGGAGTCCAACCTTTCTGTATAGGCTCCCCCTTTCCCAAAAGTTTCCCCAGTTCCTAATAAATCTAAACCCTTCCTTCCTACACCATCGTCTCATCCACACATTGAGACTCTGCAGTTCTGCCTGTCTAACTGGCCCTGCGCGTGGAACTGGAAGAATGTCAGAGAATGCTACCATGGAGGTCCTGGACTTCAATCTCTTACCTAGCAGCCTAAATTTGGCCTCCAGGACCCCTCCAATCCTTCCCTTTGTCATTGGTACCTACATGTACCACAACCACCGGATCTTCCCCAGCACTGCACATAAGTCTGCGTAGATGTCCCGACACACCCATAACCTTCGCACCAGGCAGGCAAGTCACCATGCAGTTTTCCCGATCATCGCAAACCCAGCTATCTAGGTTTCTAATGATCGAATTGCCCATTACTAACACCTGTCTCTTCCTAATAGCTGGAGTTCTTTGCTGGGAACAGGGATAAGAATGGCACCCCTCTTCTCATATTATCCACCATGGTGACTCCTCAGTGCAAGAAGATACCACAACATCATCTGAAAGGAGGGTCTCAACTATGGGATCATTTCCCTCTGCTCCACTTGGATGTTCTCCTTCACTGAGACTTTCATCCTCCTCAACAGCACAGAGGCTGTCAGACAGGGGCTGGGACGTTCTGCTGCATCCCGGAAAGTCTCATCTGTGTACCTCTCTGTCTCCCTTAACTCCTCCAGCTCAGCCCCTCTGGTCTCCAAACCTGTACATGGTCTCTGAGGGCCAGGAGCTCCTTGAACTGAATGCACACATATGTCACCTGCACATAGGGTAGGTAATCATACATGCTGCACTGGGTGCAATAAACTGGGAAGCTCCCACTCTGTTGCTAGACTTCTGCCTGCATTCTCTTTTTACTCCTGAAGCTCATTCCGTCATTGTTTTGTTTTTATCTGGGGTGGGGGGGATGTTGGCTTTAAGTTTAAAGAATGTTAAGTGTATCTAGCCCCCGCAAACTCCTTCACAAAACTCCCCAGTTAGCCACTCCTGTTCACTAGATCCTCTGGTCACTTAGAAGCGGGCTTTTTAAAGCCCTGGTCTTTCTGAAGGTGGGGAACAGGAACAGCACCCAGCCAAGTCCCCCTCTGAACTCTTTTGTCATCTCCCACATGATGATACCATAGTCCGTGTCCCTCCAGAGCACATCAGGGCCCACCTGCACTCTGTTCTCCTCCTTCCCATGTGGCTTCTATGATGGGCATGCCTGAAGTCAGGGCTACCCCTGTCCAGCCCTGTGTTCCACTCACCTATTCCCTGCCACATCCAGCACATGCAGCTCCGTGGTGTTGGCAAGTTCGGGAGGCAGAAGCACCAGGCGGTTGTCACGCAGGGACAGCACATTCAGACTGGCACAGCCACCAATCTCAGAGGGAAGTGCTGTCAGCCGGTTCCGGTCCACATTCAAATTGGTCAGCTTTGTCAGCTTCCCCAGGGATTTTGGCAAGGCCTGAGTGGGAGATGGAGAGACAGCGCAAAAGCCATGATGCCAGAGGCTTCACTACAGTGGGACTCGCAACCCCAAAGCAAAATAAAGGGGAAGAACATAAGAACGGCTTCACTAGGTCAAACCAATGGTCCATCTAGCCCAGTACCCTGTCTTCACACATTGGCCAATGGCAGGAGCTTCAGAGGGAATGAACAGGTAATCATCAAGTGATCCATCCCCTTTCGTCCAGTCCCAGCTTCTGGCAAACAGAAGCTAGGGACACTTCAAACCATGGTTTTGCATGCCTGCCCATCCTGGCTAGCCAAGCCAAGAAGCTAGCCAAGAGGTTTAGCTCTCTGTCACCTCATGGCAGGGGGAGGAACAGCAACACTTACATCCTTTAGCAACTCATAACTGCTGGTGAAAATCAGCACCTCCCTCTGAATCACAGCCACAATTGCTGCCTCTCCCATCACGAGGCATTGTGGGGAGCAGAGAAGGAGCACTGGCTGTGGGGGGGGAGCTCCCATCTACTCCAGCCCCAGCCTCTTCCAGCAGGGAGCACTGTACGGAGAGGAGCAGGAGCACTGGCTGTGCGGGGAGCTCCCATCTACTCCAGCCCCAGCCTGTCCTAGCAGGAGAGAAGGGCAGGAGCACTGGCTGTGGGGGGAGCTCCCATCGAGTAGGTACCAGCTCCACCTTGGGCAAGTTATTCCCTAGCTGCTCAGGATGGGAGTCCACTGCCTTTGGGAAGCACCTTGTCCTTCCCCTCACATGTGTTATTTACCCATCTGTGTTAAGATTTTGAGCTCTATGGGTCAGGGACCATTTTCTACCATGTGCCTGTGCAGCACCCAGCACAATGGGGTCCTGGTCCCCGATTGGGGCCTCCAGGCACTACCCGCACACAGTCATCTGGTGCTGGCCCTGACTGAGCCAGGACACTGAGCTAGAAGGACTCAGGCTGATCCACTTTGGTGAGCCCAGAGGATTCTTCAGCCAACTCATGAGATGACATCAGCTTCATCCGGGGTCTCCTAAGGACAGATTGTGGTTTCACATCACCAGAGGGGAGCACAGAAGGTACAGCTCACTGAAGACTATGGCCCATGGTTGAGGTCAAGGGCCCTGAGCCCTCTGTGGTACTGGCTGAAACCCCCAGATCTGCAGCCTGTGGGCAGGGCCCAAGGAGATGATAGACTGGCATGGAGGAGTAAGGAGCTGAGCTAAGCAACACAACAGGGGCAAGCATGACTGTCAAAACACATACTGTCAGCACATTCTCTGTCAGGATGAGCTCCGAGAGATTCTCACAATCCCCAATCGACTCAGTCAAGTCAGCCAGCCGATTTTGATCCACTTTTAGGATGGAGAGCTGCTTCAGCTGACCTGAGCACAGGGAGAGACAGACATGAGCTGCACCAGCAAGTGATATGGGCCCTGCCCACACTACTCAGCCAAACCATCCATTCCTTACCCTCCCAGCAGGGCTTATCTCACTGCTACCATCCACAGGGTGACATGGTCCCTGCTCCTCCCCATACTCTCCCTCCAGGGCTACCTCCCTTCCCAAAGGGGTAATACTGCACCCACGCAAACACAATGGCCCTCGCTGCAGCGCACTTACCAACCCCAGCAGGTATGCATTCCAACAGGTTCTGCGACAGCAGTAGGTCTGTCAGTGCCACCAGTCCGCTGATCTCATTGGGAAGCTGCTCCAGCTTGTTCTCAGACACATCCAGACAGACCAAGCGCCGAAGATTCCCCAGCTCCTGGGAGGGGAAAGGAGACACCACCTGGCTCAAGGGAGTGATGGAGCAGGGAGCACAGCAGTGAGGCAACACCCATGGAACGGGTACTCACCGGGGGCAGGGCTGAGAGCTGGTTTCGGTCTAGCCAGAGCTCCCGCAGGTTCGGTAGTGCTCCCAGAGTGTCTGGCTGTGACGGAACAAGAAAACAGAATGTTAGCCCTTCCCACAGGAGAGCACCTGCTGTTCCTAAATCACCGCAATCCAGCAACGACAGATGCTGCAGGTCTTCCGCCTTCTCAAGGCCATTCACCACAGACCGCTGGGGAAGTAAGCAAGCCAGGGTACCATGACACGAAAGACCAGGTATTGGGGAGGATCTCAGCCGACACACGCTGCGGGTTTCTAGATTGGCCATGCTGGCTGAAAAAGTTCCCCAGGAGCAGGTTAGAAGGGGACAATTGAGATTGCTTGGTCCCACAGAGGGGTGAGGGAGGGCTTCAGAGGCTTTCGCCTCAGAAGGAATAAATGTCCCCTCTCCTTCCTCCTTGTGGGAATGGGCAGAGATAATTCGATATTAACCAACCACCCTACTACACCACCATTATCCACCACCCGCCAGCCAGCCACAGGGACACACACATTAGCTGGATGTCGCTGCTAAAATGATCTGCAGTGAAACAAATGAACAGCACTGACATTTTGAGAAGTGAGTAGTTAGGGTTTGGAGTTAACGTTTCACTGAGAAGTGGTTCATGTCTCAGAACTATTCTTGCAGGTCATCTGCAGGTTCTGGCAGAAAGAGATGCACCACCTCACATGCTCCCACTTTAGGAGGTTTTCACCACCACCAAGAGGTTAAATTCTTGGAAAACCAGTTCTGGAGCAGCACTCTGGCACCTGTCTCTGCAGCTGTGGAAACTACAGAACACACCTGGATTCCTGCTCAGTCAAAGGCTGCTACAAACACACAAGAGCAGCTGAGCCCAGGTTTCACCCAGGCACTCTGTGTTGGTCTAAAGCATTCACGGGGTAGAAGGGCCTAGATGGAGGTTTCAGCGTCTGCAGCCCTCAGGGCCACCATGCTAAGATTGGATATATATACCCACTGGGGAATACCAAGGGAAGCTGCTGAGGTCTCTCTCTAATGGCAAAGCCAAACCAGAAAGGGGAAGGGCAGCAAGCCAGCCCAGCAGGGCTGAAGCAGATGACAAGGGGTGGTTGGGATGGGGACGCAAAGGTCATAGGTAGCAAAGGCAAGTGACAGAACTGAAGAGGCATAAATCGTCCGGCAGCTAGAGAGCAGGGGAGAGGTCCCCCAGAGAAACAGGAATGAGATGTGAGGGGAAGCAAGATGTGCAACAGGATGGAGGAAAACAACACTCAGCACCAACACAGCAAGAGAACAGAATGCTGGGAACAGCTACTGGTCTGCAACAGGCATACTGGAGTCACCAGCTGCTCCTTGTGATTTCAGATCCCATCCATCCATCCCCAAAGTTGGACCAGGGCACTGTCCCAACCACCTCCTCCCCTCCCACCTCCTCCCTCCTATCCACTTCACCTACCAGCACTTCCAGGTCATTGCCACCAAGATCCAACTGCTCTAACTTGACGAGGAATGAGAGCGAACTGCAGACCATGGGGGAGGGAAGAGAGAGAGAGAGAGAGAGAGAGAGAGATTAGCACCAGGGACCCCAGCTCCCCAGTCAACGTCACTGTGAATGCCCCCCTGCACCAGGAGACCAAAGAGTCAGTCTAGATAGCTCTTTCCATGGTGCCTCCAAGCCAAGGGGTTCAGGTGACTTGGGGGCTCTGCCCCAACTCCTATCAGAGTGGCCAAAGCCAACAAGATCCTGTCAGCTCTGGGCTAGTGATGCTGGCATTTCCTCCTTTGAACAGGGACATGTGATCAGGTCAGTTCCACAGGCCAGGCCTGCTGCTGGTCTGTTATGCCATGGTGGGGCCCTGAGAACAGGACAATGGAGAGAACTGGAAAAAGCTCAAAAGGAAAATGACACACACTCCAGCGGCTGAAGGAGCTGTTTTACAGGAGAGAGGAGGGAGCAAGCATTTCTAGTTCCCTACCCTCAAGACTGGGAGCCCTACTGTCCCTACAGAGGATGCGAGAGCACCCTGGGCACCGTGCTGCAGAAAAAGAGGCAAAGGGATGACAGCGGACAAGGTGTTCACTGGATATGGTCTTGTGAGAAGCCTGCCTGCGAGCCAGGTCCTGGCAGCACCGTGAGGGCAAATTCCTAGGGCTGGGTGAAAGAAAGAGCTGAGCAGTGCCCGCATCCCTGGGGACTCGTCCTAGACATGCCAGGAACCACTGGTGTGTATGTCTCCACTCCAACAGCCCCACAGCACTAGGCAATACAGCAACTACTCCAAGTGAGATGGCTAACAGGTTCATCTGCATTGACTTCTGGCTCTACATCCCCATCCCATCCTCTGATTCTCAAAATATGGGTCACTATCACACCCCGTCAGATCAGAGATCTTCCTTCCTTTACACCTGCACAGCTTCCTTCCACCCAGCCCTCAGCAGCTCTTCTGCCCTTTTATTCTCTTCAGATGGGTTTCACTAGCTCAGTTTTCACCATCTCAGGAAAGAGACTCCTGTGCAGGCAGCTGCTCTGCCCCTCAAGCCAACTTAAGAGTCTGGTTGCATGTACATGGTAAAGCCAAGAGATGACTGGTCGAAAGGGCAGGCTGCAAAAATATCAAAACCACAGGAGAAGAATGGTTCTCCTGCAGTAACTGACCGTGGTTCTTCGAGATGCTGCAGTCAGCGTAGATCTCACTATGGATGCGCGGGCACCTCATGCCTCTGAGACCGGAATCTTTGGAACAGCAGCCTCCATCAGGGCTGCCCACATATGGGCTCTGTGCCTCCTCGAGTTCTCAGGAGAGGGCATAAAGCAGCCATGACCCTCCTTAAGACTCCTCCCAATTTGAAGCCTATGGTAGCAGAGGACTCCGAAAGCAGGGATGAAGGGTCAATCGGGGGTTCCACACCAATTATAATATCTCAGAGAACCACACTTACTGCAGGATCACCATTCTCTCTTCAAGCATGCCAGTGCAATCCCACTGTAAGTGACTGGGAAGACGCACCCCTTTAAACAGCAGAATGAGAAGCATCAGCTGCAAACAAACGGGGACTCCAGTTCTGCTCTCTCGAATTTGGCATCTGCTCTGGCAGCTAATTCCAATGAATAGCGCTTGACAAAAATCAGTGGATTACACATTACAGCCTTGCAATCTCAGAACCTGGCACATTTCTGAAGCAGGCAGAGCTCTGGTGGAGTTAGCATTAACATGCAGTGGAAGAGGTGTACCTGCCAGTTGGTAGCAGGTCCACTGGGTTATGCGCTTAGCTCTCCTGTGTGATGAGATGGCCTGGCCCTTGGAATGGTTTGCTAAACTAGGAATATATGGGGAGACAGAAAACCAAACCATTCCGGCTCTGTAGTAACATGAGGCTCTGAAAATGCCCGGCACATGCAATTTGGCTGCTGATTAAGAGTGGTGTCTCAGGAAGAAAACAGGCAGGCTAAGTGCATAAGCTGGAATTGTGAGACCACCCAGGGTGAGGTCTCAGCAGCACTTTGTCCCTATGACACGTTATGTAGGGAGGGTCAGCCACAAGCATTTGACGCGTGCACACTCTCCTGGCTGAAGTGACTGTGACCAGGAAGACCATCTTCAGAATGAGATGAACTAAGGAGAATTCTGAAAGGGGCTCAAAGGGTGTCTGCACGGCAGCGAGCCTCCCAGCTCGGGTAGACAGGCTCATGCTAGCAGGCTAAAAATAGCGCTGTGGCTGTTGTAGCTCTGGCGGAGATTCTGGCTAGCCATCCGACCTCAGGCCCACTCATCTACGCTGAGTATGGGTGCCTAGCCAGAGTCTCCACCAGAGCAGCTAATTTTAGCACACTAGCTCAAGCCCCTCTAGCGCAAGTCTGTCTACCTGGGCTGGGAGGCTCGTTCCCAGCTGGAACATAGACAGTCATGGGATCTCCTCATGAGCATCTCAAAAGAGCAAGGGCCAGGTCCCAGGTAGGAACAGGTCTTGTTCCATGGGTAAGTACATAACAGGGCCTGAGGAACTTTGATACCATCAGAAAAGAGAAAATGGAGCACAACTGTACAGATGACAAACCACGATTTCTGAGAGGTGGACCTTAATGGAGGGTTCCAGATGCAGCAAGCTGTCTAGCATCAGCAGTATCAAAACTCACATCCCTGTTGAGCACATAGCCCAAGAATCTCATTTTGAGGATGACGTCCTTCTGGTGGATGTCTTCCTCCTCTGTATTAGGATCTCCTGGACGTGTCTAAAGAAGACCCAATCTCTATTACTTAACCGTCTAACATCCAGGCCGTCAGATACAGGTCAGGATGGATTATCTCACCATGGTACTGCGAGATCAGGTACGAGTAGCCTGGAAGCTAGACTGGCAGTTAACTGGACACTTGCAGCAAAAATGCCTGGGCCAGCATGGAGCTATGAGAACAATCATGGCCTTTTCCCTTTTGATTCTGGAAGTCATCCCAAGGATCAGGGGAACCAGAAGAAAGGCATAAAAAAGAAGCCCTGGGATCCACTGCAGAAGGAAGGTGTCTGGTATTGATCCTGCCTTCTATGGGTAAAAAAAGTTCTGATACTTTGTGTTGTCCTTGGTGGACAACAGGTCTCTCACAGGAACCCCCCAGCAATGCAGTATCGACTCTCTAATGGAGCTCTCCACTCATGACTGATCACAGATTGTCTGCTCAAGAAGTCCATCAGGACATTGCTGACTCCCAGGAGGTAAAGAGCCACGGGGGTTCATCTTATGTTAGTGGCAGCATGCCCAGTATTTGATGGCCTCCAGGCATGGGGGCAATGAGTTGGTGCCTTCTTGCTTGTTTATGTAATGACTCACAGAGGTGCTGTCTGTTAGAATCTGTACGGTGGAGTTTTGGAAGACAGGTAGGAATGCCATGTTGACCAGCCTGACACCTCTACGCTCCAGTGCCTTGCGAGTCCCATGTCTTCCAGGGACGAGATCACTCGTATCTGCATGTGGTCCAGCTGGGCTCCTTGGCCTATCCCTGAGGCATCCATGATTAAAATCTTTGCTGGGAACAGGAATAAGATTGGCACCCCTCTTCTCATATTATCCACCATGGTGACTCTGAGGACATGAGATGGCACAGAGATCTTCCTGTCTATCCAGGGAGCAGATAGACCTGATACAGAGCTGGAGGGGCCTTGAGTGAAGTCTGACAAGCAGCATCACATATGTGCAGGCTGGCCTAACAGCCAAAGATAAGTCCATATAATCATAGCGAGGTTTGTTCTTTTCAGGCAGCTATACCCTCCTTCATCTGCAGTTGATCCCAGCTCCTATGAGCTCTATCATCCACAATGGGTAAAAGACTATTTTTCATAGTTCACTGGATGCCCCAGCTGGGCAAACTTGGAGAGAATGTAAGGTAGGCCTGTTGCGGGCTCTTGCTAGGACCTACCTCTGATTAGCCAGTCATCCAGAAAAGGGTAGACATGATGTCTTGTATCCTCAGGTGTTCCCCTAATGCTGCTAGGTACTTTCTGAAGACTCATGGTGCTGTGGAGAATCCAAAAGGCAGAACCCTGCAGTGGTCGTGATTTGGCACCACTGAGAGCCTCGGGTACCTCCTGTGGGCCAGGTGGATGACTATGTGGACATACACATCTGTCATGGTATAATTCCCCACTCTGAACCTTAGCGTCCAAAGGATGGGGTACCAGCATGAATTCCTCTAAGCTTAAATACCAGCTTAGTACTTGTAGCACTGCCACCAACCAGGAATTCCAGTGCCTGGTACACTCCGGTCCCCCCAAAACCTTGCCTGGGGACCCCCAAGACCCAGTCCCTCTGGATCTTAACACAAGGAAAGTAAACCCTTTCCCTCACCGTTGCCTCTCCCAGACTTCCCCTCCCTGGGTTACCCTGGAAGATCACTGTGATTCAAACTCCTTGAATCCTGAAACAGAGAGGAAAATCCACCTTCCCCCTTCCTTCTCTCTCCCCCTCCCAGACTCTCCCTGAGAGAGAAAGTAATCCTAACACAGAGAGAAAATTAACCTCTCTCTCCCCCTTCCCTCCTTTCTCCCCACCAATTGCCTGGTGAATCCAGACCCAGTCCCCTGGGGTCTCACCAGAAAAAAAAAACAATCAGGTTCTTAAACAAGAAAAGCTTTTAATTAAAGAAAGAAAAAACAGTAAAAATTATCTTTGTAAATTTAAGGTGGAATAGGTACAGAGTTTTTTAGCTATAGGCACTGGGAACACCCTCCCAGCCTAAGTATACAAGTACAAAGTAAAATCCTTTCAGCAAAATACATATTTGAACTCCTTCCAGCCAAATACACATTTGCAAATAAAGAAAACAAACATAAGCCTAACTCGCCTTATCTACCTAGTACTTACTATTCTGGACATATAGGAGACTGTATCAGAGAGATTGGAGAGAAACCTGGTTGCACGTCTGGTCCCTCTGAGCCCCCAGAGTGAACAACCACCAAAATCTAACCGCACACACAAAAACTTCCCTCCCTCAAGATTTGAAAGTATCCTGTCCCCTGATTGGTCCTCTGGTCAGGTGACAGCCAGGCTCTCTGATCTTGTTAACCCTTTACAGACAAGAGACATGAAGTACTTCTGTTCTATTAACTCTTACTTACCTGTTTATGACAACATCCTACAAGCAGAGAGACACGAACCAGCTCTGAGCCTGCAGAGATGGAACGATGTAGGCAATCGCTATCATCCTGAATCTGAGATGGCGAGCGTACCTGTCCAGTCTTCTCAGACCTAGAACAGGACAAAGACCCTCTTTTTCTTTTGGATAAGGAAATATCAGAAGTGGAAGCCTCTTCCCCTGTGGTACTTAGGCTCCTAGACAAAACAAGGCCACTTCTTTTAATAATGGGTGCTCATCCCAAAAGAGGGATGGGGAATGGGTAAGCAGTGCGTAAGGTATGGAAACCATCGGGGCAAGACGGCTTCGGAAGGCAGCGACAGGCTGCGGATCACCTCGAGCGTGGCTCTCAGCACTCCTATCAAACCTGCTGCCTCTGATGGTGCGGGGCAGGTGGCGAATCCAGAGGACAGCCATCTCCTAGGATTTCAAAATGTTTTCCAAGGTGGGTATGCAGGTTGCCAGCCCTAGGAGTATGATGTCCTTTGACTCCCCTGGAGCTGATTCTTACAGGGTTTCTGGTAGGGACCCAAAGTGCAAATCCCTAAAGACCTTAATGTAGCCCTGAGTCTTTCAGGAACCACAGAGCTCCATTCTCCTCAAAAGGGCAAGCCCTCGAAGGTGACTTCCATCTCTTTGGGTATCTTGGACACTAACAGCCACAACAGCGTGACAGCCCTAGCCACTGACAGCATGGCTGTATCAGATGTGTCATGGCTGCCGCCAGTGGCATTTGAGCGACCCTTTGGCCTTTTAACTCCCCTGCAGGAGCACAGGGAGATCTTCGACAGGACGAAAGCAACCCTCTCCAATGTTAGGCAGTTGTATTTTTCGTGAACAAGGCCTGGTAGTTCACCGTCTGGAGCTGAAGTGAGGAGTATGCTTTGCTCCCAAACAAGTCTAACTTCTTTGGGTCTTTGTGCTTTTGAGTACCTTCCAAAGACTTGGATTTCCCCTGGACTGCAGACACTACTAAGGATCTCAGGTCTGGGTGGATGTAAAAGTGATCAAAGCCCTTTGGGGGCACCTGGTATTTTTTCTTCACCCATTTAAAGGAGATGGGGAGAGAGGCCAGCGTTTGCAAAGTCCCTTAGCTAGCTCCAGTATGCCCTTACAGATGGGAAGGGAAATCCTTGTCAAAGTAGTCAAGCTGAGAATATCAAACAGCTTGTGGGACTTCTCACGTAAGACTCATATTCAGAGTATCTGCTACGTGAGTCAGGAGATTCCAGAAGGCTTTGAAGTGGTCAGCCACCAGGATAGTAGCTGGTGTCACTGCCTCATCACTCGATGAAGACAACTCCTAAGGCAGAGATGGGAGTCACTGGTGTTAAACTTCTGTTATCTCCAGCTCATGGCTGCTGATAGCAGGCTCTGGTGTTGGAGGTTTGGCCAACATCACACCCTGACAGTGAGATCTCATCTTCCTGGAAGTGTGAGAAGGGGTCTTCTCCAGGATACACGTGACAACAGTCCCCAATGAGGCCAAGGTGACTTGCCATAGGGATACTGGCCTTGTTCAGGTTGCCTGGCTCACTGACACTCCTGTCTCACTTGCAACGGAGCTCCTGGCACGGGGCCTCCAGAAGTGTCCTTGGGTTTACTCTCTAAAGTCAAAGAAAAGGCACCCCTGTTTAAGAGTGGGGAGAAGAGTAAACTGAAATGGGTTTGTGACGAACTGGGAATGTTCTTAATGTTTTCTCTGAGTACTGTGTTGGTGCCTCAGTGTCCCCATGGCAGTTCTTAAGTATCTGGCAGAGCAAAGGGCCAGTGCACCTAAATGCCTGACACTCTGTCTCCTAGCAACTGATAGACTGGGCCCCTCCTCTGCAAAGGTGCCAGCTGAAGATGTTGAAGACAAAGAGATCAAGCGACCTCCTGGCCCAGGAAAGGGGCTGAGCAGAGAGGAGGGGATGTGGAGGGGTTGTTAGTCTGGAGCTGGCTGGGGACGAGGAGTGAAGTGCAGACCTGGGGGGTCTGGTTCACTGCCCCCCGGAATGGACCCGGCCGAGGGGTCCGGTTCGCTGTACCTACAAGCTCTGTTTTAGACTCTGTTCCTGTCATCGAATAAACCTCTGTGTTACTGGCTGGCTGAGAGTCACGTCTGACTGCAAAGTTGGGGTGCAGGACCCTGTGGCTTCCCCAGGACCCCACTGAGGCGGGCTCGCTGTGGGAAGCGCACGGAGGGGCAGAGGATGCTGAATGCTCCAAGGAGAGACCCAGGAGGTGAAGACGTGAGAGCTTCTTGCCCTGAACAAGTCTGCGCCAAGGGAGAGGAGGCTCCCCAAAGTCCTGACTAGCTTGGAGGGGAGCAGTTCCAGAGCATCGCCCGGTGACTCCATGACAACTGGTGGCAGTGGTGGGATGTACTGCACCCCGTGAATGGCGCTGCTTGCAGTAAGTGACTGGGGAGCAGTAAAACAAAGGGAGGATAATGAGGACCAGGCGTGCTGAAGGTTCAGAGAGGGATGGTTTCAGGGGGCGGTTAACCTCTGGGAGTGTGTGACCAGCGAGAAGGACTGTTGGAGTAACGGGGTCCCCCTGAGGACTGCAGCGAGCAATCTCAGGGGTGGAGGAGCTTGCCGCTCGGAGAGAGAAGGATTTTTGCAGTAGCAGGGTTCCCCTGGGGATTGCAGAAGCACTGCCAGGGGCGGAGGAGTCTGCAGCTCGACCCTGACAAAGAGGTGGTGATCACGAGAAGGGCTGGCACACCAGGGGTTCTTCCTGGAAACCATGGGGGAGCCAAGAGCACACAGGCCTGTGAGTCCAGAGCCACTTGGGAACGTTGAAGTGATGGCCTATCACCATCTCCTTAAGAAGGACATTGTGATCCTGTGCACAAAGAGAGGGTTACGCATGAGGAAATTCACCAAGGCACAGTTAATCGTGCAGTTGGAGGAGAAGGAAAGCTCTGAGGAGCAGATTCCTGGCCCAGATGGGGCTACAAAAGGATCTGAGAGCAGCTGGAGCATCAGCCAGACATCCCCAGGAGTCTGGTCCCCAATCAGACGAGGGTCTTCACGACTGGGTTCCCCATCAGGAGATTGGAGACGGATGGGATGGGAGCAGAGCCCGAGAGAGCGAGAGGACCATGAGAGAAAGCAAGAGCCCGAGGAAAAGCTGCAGGAGAAGCAGCAAGCAGCGTGGACTGCTGATGGTGGAGCAGAGAGACATAGGGGGCTGCCCGGGGTCAGTGGGGAAACACGCCTGCGGGGACGAGACCCTGGGACAGAGAGAACTGTGCTGGTGCAGCCCCAGATGCTGAGGGACTGTGGGACCTGGGTGAAGTTCCCTGGGGTGAAGCCCCTCACCCTGCCTATGGCCCAGGTCCCTGTGCAGACCCAGGAGGGGTCAGGCTGGCTGGTAGTTGGGGTTCTCCACGATATCGGCTTGGAGGCCCTGTTGGGGGGTGACTGTCTCCCCATGGGACAGGATCTAGGCCCTCCTCCTGTAACGGCCGAGGGTTTGAATTCAAATCCAGGGAACAAATTGGCTAGGATGGAAATGGTCAGGGAAAATGCCAATGACCTGGCTGGCGGGGGGAAGGGCTGCTGGGCTCAGGATACCTGCCTACCTGTAACCAGCCCCCTGGGGCTGAGTGGGAGGGAGAGATGCTCCCCGCCCCCCTGCACACTGGAGAGGGGGCTCACGCTGGCTCTGATGCTGTGACCAGAGCAGAGAGCTCGCTGTCTGCCCCCAATGGGACAGCAAGGGCAGTACTGAGCACGGGGGGAGCTGAGACCCCAGCTGAGTGGGGGGACACCCAGGCAGGGCAGGTCAGTTGCCAAAAAGGTTTGCCTGGTCCAGACGTGCTGCTGGTAAGTGATTACACAGCAGGGAGGGAGCTACCAGGGACAAGGCTCAGGGGGGCTGTGACCTCAGGCCCAGCCAGCGAGAGGGAGCAGGTCCCACTCCCTGCCCCAGCAGCTGAATCCCAGACCGAGCTGCAGAGGGATCCCTCCTTGGAGAAGCTGAGGGAACTTGCTGGCCACAGCGCTGCAGACCCCCTTGGGGAAGGCTGCAGGGACAGAGTCCTGCAGGAGAAGGGATTCCTGTACCGGGAATGGGCTCCCCAAGGGGAAGTAGAACTGGGGTGAATCGGGAGGCAGCTGGTGGTGCCCCAGGAATCCACAGGGTTCTTCCCTTTCAAGCTGCTGGATGGGAGGAGAGTAAGGGGACCCCTGGACCTGAAGAGGAAGGATTGGATGGAGAAGGGGGAAGACCCCCGGGGGGATCTCTTCCCTGAGGTGGGAGCCAATCTCCCCATCAGGTGTTCCCCATTCAGAGTCACTGGGAAAGCAACCCAGAACCTGGAGAGAGAGAGGTCAGGGACATGCTGGCTTTAGATGGGATCCAGCCATTTTACAGCCCATGGGCCTCACCCGTGGGGCTGATCCCCAAGGGAGACAGGATGATCTGGTTTTGTGGGGGCTATCAGAAGCTTAAAGCCATCACAGTGTCCGATGCCGACCCCATGCCTAGGCCTGGGGAGATTCTAGACAAGCTGAGGGGGATGGAGAACTTGGCCCTGGCAGACACTGATAACATGTGCATCTTTAGCCAGACCTGGGAGGAACAGGTGTCCCAGGTGAAGAGGGGGCTGGGCTGCCTCAAGGAGGTGGGACTGACAGTAAAAGCTGAAAAGTGTAAGGTGGGGACGGCAGAGGTGTTGTGTCTGGGCCACAAAGTGGGAAGCAGCTGCCCAAGCCCAGAGCTGGCCAAGGCCAAGATGGGGGCTCTTAACCAAGAGAGCCCAAATCGCAGACCAGGGTGCTGGGAGAAGACCCTGCCCCAGTTTGAAACCCAGGGGTATTGGGGTGGCAAAAGGGTTCGGGCCACATAAACCTTCTCACATGCGGCCTGCAAGTGCCATCAAGCACACCCGACCTAAGGGAGGGCGTGAGACTGGACTGTCCTGGTGTAACTCACACCGAGGAATGGGAGAGATGCTGGGGCATCCATGGAAACGTTGGTGGGTTCGAACTTACCCAGGTCACTGGCTGAAGTGACCTCGCTCAGTTCGGTCTCAAAGGGGGGAGAGATGTGATGAACTGGGAATGTTCTTAATGTTTTCTCTGAGTACTGTGTTGGTGCCTCAGTGTCCCCATGGCAGTTCTTAAGTATCTGGCAGAGCAAAGGGCCAGTGCACCTAAATGCCTGACACTCTGTCTCCTAGCAACTGATGGCCTGGGCCCCTCCCCTGCAAAGGTGCCAGCTGAAGGTGTTGGAGACAAAAAGATCAGGTGACCTCCTGGCCCAGGAAAGGGGCTGAGCAGAGAGGAGGGGCTGGGAGGGGTTGTTAGTCTGGAGCTGGCTGGGGTCGAGGAGTGAAGTGCAGACCTGGGGGGTCTGGTTCACTGCCCCCCAGAATGGACCCGACGAGGGGTCCAGTTCGCTGTACCTACAAGCTCTGTTTTAGACTCTGTTCCTGTCATCGAATAAACCTCTGTGTTACTGGCTGGCTAAGAGTCACGTCTGACTGCAAAGTGGGGGTGCAGGACCCTGTGGCTTTCCCAGGACCCCACTGAGGCGGGCTCGCTGTGGGAAGCGCATGGAGGGGCAGAAGATGCTGAATGCTCCAAGGAGAGACCCAGGAGGTGAAGACGTGTGAGCTTCTTGCCCTGAACAAGTCTGCGCCAAGGGAGAGGAGGCTCCCCAAAGTCCTGACTGGCTTGGAGGGGAGCAGTTCCAGCGCATCGCCCGGTGACTTCGTGACAGGGTTAAGAGAAGTAACCCTCTTTGTACGGTGCTGCTGCACAGTGGGGTGACCTCTGCATCAGGTCCAGTGCCAGACACTGAATAAGGAGGGGACATCGGGGCCTTTGCCAGGACCCATCTCAGGCCCATCATTGGTTCAGTTGTGGGCCCCGATATTGCAATCTTCTGCTGTTCCCACCTCAGCAGAGAATTTAGAAGCTCTGTCCTTGGAGGACTGATGTTTCACGCTCCTTGTGGAATGACTCCACATATCATATGAAGCTGCATTTATGCTCCGTGGCGAATTCTCTCCTGGCAGCACCCTTCTGTGACTTGGACACAGGTGCCAACTCTATCATTGAAGCTGTTGGCACCAAAGGTGTCAGTGTTGAAGGTGGAAGTGCCAGTGTTGACAGTATCTTCTTCATTGTCTCTCTTTTGCTGCCCAATTCCAGGGGGTGGTGCCTGCCTGAGAAGTGCTGACCAATGCTCTGCTCCACTCTGGTGGTCGTCATTTCCTCTGGGTCTGAAGTGACCTGCACTGTTGCACAGGAAGTGCAACCCTGGCTTTGCAGGTCCTGCAGGAAAGGTACCAGAGCAACAAGCATCTGCCCAGGATACAGCTCTGCCCCAGACAGAAGAGGCAAAAGCTGTGTCCATCAATGAGATGGGGGACGAGTCTGACATAGGATGGGCAGGTTTTGAACCCTGATGGATTAGAGTCTGTCATGTTGGCACAAAGCACCTTGCCCCACATTACAGGTAGGTCCCTTTCTTCTTTAATAGAACATCCCAATTAAAGAAAGCAAGGATTTCCTTCACCAAGCCAGTCGTGAAAAAGACTAGTTTGAAGATCAGGAAAACAGTGATTCAGAGACTCTCTCCCCCAGGCAGTAAGGAGGAACCGAGGGACAGTCGTGGCTGCTGCCCCTCATCCTTTCATAGAGGAGAACAAGAGGCATAGGACACATACGCAGCCCTAGAGGCATTGCTACTCAAAAGACTCATCTCACAGGGATGCGGCACATACTCATCCCACAGTGGGATTCACACAGATATACACACACACACACACACACACACACACACGTGAAAAGGAATGAAGGGATACATGCGGGTGAGCATTTGGATTGACTGGCAGGCAGATACTGAGCTGATGTTGAGCTACTATGGATTAGGGACAAGATTCAGCAGCGGGGCTCCAGGAGGTCTATATTCAGCTCTATCAGCCAGCACCTGTGCTCCAGCTGTCTCCTCCTTTGATGAAGCAATTTACTGTTTGCAGGGAAGTCACAACTCACCCCCTCCTCCAAATCCTTACAGCAACTCTTGGTGACTCAACTTCTCTCCTTTAAGGCTGGCGTCTTACCCCCCAACCTGCCTGAGAAGCCAGTATTCTACTGAAGCCCAACACCAACACCCCCATCTCCACTCCCGTGAGAGCTGCTGGACCAGGACAGGCATGTAAAAAAGCAAAGGTGCCAGAAAAAGGGAAAACAACAAGGAAAACTTGTGGCACCTTAGAGACTAACAAATGTATTTGGGCATAATGTGTTAGTCTCTAAGGTGACACAAATACTCCTTGTTTTTGCTGACACAGACTAACACGGTTACCCTCTGTAAGAAAAAGGGAACAAATTCACCACATTCCCCAGTTCCCTTGCTCTACTTTACCATGCACTGCAAATCCTCACCTACACCCCCATAAACATCATCATCCCTTGCCCTCCAAAGCTACCTTCTGCTAACTCTAACCCACAAATGAGGGAAGTTCTCAGCAGTTCCAACAGGGACCTCAAATCAGCAGCCCCACAATTCCACTGCCTCCTCCAGTGTGATCATGAGCTCAGATAAACAGATTCCAAATGTCCTTCCCTACCTTCATGCCTTGAACAAACCTTTTCTCCTCAGACCACCCCCAATAATCCAGCGAAAGGGAGAGCTTGTTCATTCAAAGCCCTGCAGGCCCTGTAGCCAGGGTACTCAGCTCTGCACTGCAGATGGTCAGCCCCTGGGGCTCCCCTAAGCTAGCAGCCAGGAAGGTCCCACAGTCACCCAACAGGACACTCACGTGGGGAGGGACTTGAGCAGGTTCTCACGCAGCTCCAGAGTCACCAGATTTGCCAAACTGCAAGAGAAAAAGATGTGAGGAAGCCAGAGAGTCACTGGTCACTAGGAGTGGGGGAGGGGGCCTTCAGGGACAAACTACGATGCTCAGACCCTCCCTCAGGGCAGCCCTTTGTTTACATGGCTACATGGTGTACACCAGTAGCAGAGGTGGGCTGGGGTTGAAATAAAGACATCCTAAAATTATCGGGGCCGATGGAGACTTACTATCAAAACACCATGGAGGTTGCTGTTCCCAGTCCAGGGGCAGGAGAGAGATGGCATCAGCCTATGGAGCAGCCGGCATCCCAGAGACCAAACCACACACATAAGGTGATGCCCTACCCTGGGGGAGGGAAAGTCATGCCCCTTCTGAGAGGGCCCTGAGGGTTCTACCTAAGCACTCAGAGCTCATCATGCTGAGAGTCTCACTGAACTGACTGCAGCTACTTGCAGGGGAGCAAGGAATGTACACGCAACTAGAGAGGAAGATGGTCTTGCGGGACTCAGGAGGCCTGGGTTCAATCCCTGCCTCCAGCAGAGACTCCCTGTGGGCAAGTCCTTTCCCCTCTCGTGCGGCAGCTGCCATCTGGGACACGGAAACAATGATCCTAACTCAGCTGCTGGACTGTGTGGGGGATAACTTCATTAATGTTCCTAAGTCCACAAGGAGTTCAGATAAATAGCTCTTGCGCCCATGGTACAAGCACCTTCCACAATGGTGGGGGTGCTCTCCTCCTGCCCACCCCTCCCCTGCACTCCCCACACAACTAGTAAGAAGCATAAGTGCACTCACTTCCCGATATCACTGGGGAGGCTCTGCAGGGATACATCATTCAGGGCCAGATGGCCCAGGCTCCGCAGCTGGGTGAAGCCCTCAGGAAGCCTATGGAGGAAATAGACTCGTAGGCCTGGAAGGGACCTTAGTAGGTCACCTAGTCCAGTCCCCTGCACTCATCAGGACTAAGCATTATATAGACCATCCCTGACAGGAAGTGACAAAGCCTGCACCATTACAGTTGTGCACAAACAATCCCAAGTCCCCTCTGCCTCATCTCTATCCCTTCAAACCTTTACATAGGGAGAGGAACTCAGTGTGGCCCTACCCATTCAAATAAATGACAATACCTACTGCCCAGATGCATTATGGGAGAGTCACACACATTGGAGGCAACTCTGATCCTGTCTGGCAAATCCTATGCTCACATACCAGCATCACAGAGAGGCAGCAGAGAGCTAACTCTGATTTAAAGGGGCACACAGTCTGCAGAGGTTTTGGTGCCCACAAAGTACAAATTTGGTAGGGCAGGAGAAATGGGAGGCTCTGTCTCCAAGGACTGTAATAGAGGTTGGGGCATAATGTCACCAAGTGGAAAGTGGACACCTTGGACTCTGTAGTGGGAGGGAGAGGACATAGGCACTGACTCCGTGGGTGCTCTGGGACTGGAGCACCCACAGGGAAAAATTGGTGGGTACTCAGTACCCACTGGCAGCTCCCCGCCCACCTCCGCCTCCTCCCCTGAGCGTGCTGCCTGCCCACTTTTTCCCCCTAGCTCCCAGCGCTTGTGCCACAAGGAGGGAGGGGGGAGGAAGGAAGGGGAACACAGCGTGCTTGGGGAAGAGGTGGGGCTGGGGCAGGGATTTGGAATGGGGGCAGGGCAGGGGCGGGGAAAGGGTGGAGTCAGAGCAGGGCTGGGCATGAGCACTCACCGGCGCCCACCGGGGAAAGTTAGCGCCTATGGGAGGGGAGTCCCAAAAGGACACAGGAGTAAGGGCTACAAAGGCATCAGGATGGACAGGAAGGGGAAAGAGTTCCTCTCCGGAAGGTTCTGTGTAGACGCCCTGAGAACGTGTGCTCAGCTCCGGGAACTGTATTAGCAGAGAGATGCTGACAAAAGGGAGGAAATTCAGAGCAGAGTCACAGAAAGGTTCTAGGGGCCAGCAGGACTGAGTTACCAGAGGGACACCAAGAGCTGAGCACCTAGGGGCTGACAAAGGAACATGGACCCTTCTCCCAAGTTCTGCAGTCATTCCTGCCTGTCCTGTTGAGGCAGGGTTCTCAAACCAGTTCGCAGAGACAAGTCACCACATCACAAACACCAGCAGCACCACTAAGCAAAGGGCAAACATTTCCCCTGGTTGCAGTCTCAACAAAGGGGAGAGGACTGCAGGCCTTCGAAGGGTCCCCCCATGCAATGTGAGCAAAGGTGCCAGGAAAGCAAGTGAATTGGGGGGAGAGGGGGTCCACAGGCTTTGCCTCTTTCATTTTACTTCTAGAAGGTGCAAGACAAGCTGGAGAGAATAGGGTAATTCTCCTCTCCTGGCTCAACTCAGTGCATGGGGTGAGGAAGGGAGACTGCCTGCCCCTCCCTACCTGGATAGGGGGTTCCCACTGAAGTCAGCAATCTCCAGGGATTTGCAGAATTTGATGCTTTCAGGGATTTCTGGAATGTCTGAAGCAAAGAGGAAAAAATAAGACCACAGTAAGATCCAGTCACATGGAGATAAGAGTGTAGGGCAAAAGCCCATCACATGGATTCATACATTTCAAGGCCAGAAGGGACCACTATAATCATCTAATCTGACCTCCTGTATAGCACAGACCACAGAACTTCCCCATAATACTTCCTAGAGCAAATCGTTACAAAAACATTCAGTCTTAATTTAAAAATTAGCAGTGATGGAAAATCCACCACCACCCTTGATCAATTGTTCCAGTGGTTAATTACTATCACTATTAAAAACATACACCTTATTTCCCCATCTGAATTTGTGGGGACAAGGGAGGCCCCAGTGAGAAGCAGTCACACAGTGAGAGAATGGAGACTCCATGGCACAAGAGCAGCTCCCAGCAGAATTCCCTCTAGGAGGCTCTTGAAGGGCACATCCTCCTTCGGGCACAGGCACTGATGTCCTGGTGACACTGGGTGAGGTGCTGGAAGAGCCTGGTACTGGGCTCCTGACAAGAACCCCCACGTTCCCTGCCTGGTCGGCCTTACCATTGCGAGAGATGTCTAGCTCCACCAGCTGCATGAAGTTGGCCACCTCGGGGGGAAGTCTCTGAATCTCATTGTCACTCAGGCCGAGCTTGCGTAGGTTCAGGAGCCGGAAGAAAGGCTGGAAGGAGAAAGCAGCAACAGCTCCACACGGGATCTCATCCTACCTACTTATCCCAGCCCTACACAAGTGCCAGCCGTGGGCAGCTTCCTTCTGCCATGCCTCTTCCTGCAATACCATCTCTCAAAGCTGCAGCTGCCACAAAGGAGACAAGCAATGTGAAACTGAGCAGCCAAGGCGGTGGAGCTAGAATTATCTGGCACAATCCAAGTAGGGAGCGAGCAAGAAGCCCTAGGGAACAGCTGCTTAACAGACTCATTGGTGATCCAGAAGAGGTGTAGGGAAGTTAATGGAGTTATTAAGTGTGTCCAGGCCCCAATCCCATTATCCTACAGCACCTTATCATCCCCCTCCCCTCTATGCAGGCTGGAAGCTCCTCAGGGCAGGGAGCGCCTTCGCTTGTTTCGCAGGCACGCAGCAAATCACAGGAATACTAGTGCGTAAGATGTCTCCATTAATGAAGTCGCCAGCAGATACCACATAGACATGGAAAGCCAGCCCATGTATGTCAACAGAAAGGAGCATACAGAATGGCAGGTAACATGGATGCAAGGAGAGAGATTAGCAAGAGGCTATCAGTCTGTCTGGAACAGGAAGCCCACAAGCAGATTCAAGGGGATACTGGGCACCACAGGTAGGAGGAAGCAGTTAAGGAGAATAAGGATATTGCTGAGAAGCTCAATGTTTTTCTACATCATTCTCCTCACAGGAATGTGGGAAGATCCCTGCCCTAGGTTTCCCGTTCTCATGTGACGCAGAGAAAGTGCTCTCAGGGACTATGGTAGAACAGACCAAGACCTGTAGAATCCATGTCAGCTGTAATCTACATACATTGTAGGGGTCTGAGCCGCTCATTATAAAAGAGGAACAATTCCTGGCTTGCCATCCCAGTTTACAGCTTATCCCAGAAATATTTATCTAATTTCTCAAGACCTCCCATTGTTAGCCAGGACCCAGGCGCCTGATCAGTCTCTTGCTACATTTCATACACCTTCCCCTCTCAGGGTGGCACCCTGTTTCTGGGACCAATGCCCTATTTTATATATGTTCTCCATTCTCTGGGAGGTGTCTGGGTCCCAGAGATCAGGGCCCCCGCATACCAAAGGGCACCTGCTCACATCAAGTTTCAACTGAGCAAGATCACTGTCTTAGCCCTGTGAAGGCAATGGACAGGTTTCAGCTACTGCAAGACAAGGCCACTCACTCAGGAGGGAGGGAGCTAGCCTGGGCACTGAGCTGGTAACTGTACCTTGCTCTTTAGAGCTTTGGAAAACTATTCCCTGTTCCCTTAGGACCCTGCTTGGCTCTGCATGGGTACCAAAGAAACAAGCTACAGCACCAAAAGCACTAGTGCTGGGCCATAACATGTACAATGTAAGCAGCAGGGCTAAGGCTGTATGAAGTTTCCATTCTAACCCCCTCACTTCAGGCCATGGCTCAGCCCAACCATTTGGGAGTCCAAGTCAGAGACCACATTCACTGCTCCTACACAAACAATTCCTGTGAACAGTGCCATGGAGGATAGGAGGGAGGAAGTTTGCTGGACCTGGGGCAGGAAGTAAGCCTTGTAGAGGCAGCCAGCCATTCAGGACCCCCTTGAGACTGGTCAGGAGTATGACCCATTGAAAGCTGAACAGGGGCAGGAGGTAAGATGCAGGTTTTTGTCACTATAGCTGTGTATACACTGCCACTTTTGGTGTTAAAACTTTTGTCATTCAGGAGTGTGAAAAAAAACCACCCCTGAGCAACAAAAGTTTTAGTGCTGAAAAGCACCAGTATAGACAGCGCTTTCTCACCGGGAAAGCTATCACCACTCATTCAGAGTGTTTGTTTTTTTAAATCACCGGGAGAGCTCTCCCCTGGCAATAAAGCACGTCTACACTGCACGTCACAGCGCTGCGGGCAGCCGCGCCATAATGTGGGCAGTGTAGACATACCCTATGCTCAAAATGATCAGTCAATGAAGACTGTGCACATGTGCATCTATAGAAAACTCTATAATCTTCTACCACGAAAAAAGAACAAGGAGTCCTTGTGGCACCTTAGAGACTAACAAATTTGAGCATAAGCTTTCGTTGGCTAAAACTCACTTCATCGGACTAACACAGCTACTGCTCTGAAATCTATCATGAAAGATACTCATAGCGTGGACAGCTCATTATAACGAGGAACCTCTGAGACTAAGAGATTAGCAACATTCAAAAAAGGAGACTGGGAACACAGCTAATGAGTTAGATAGGGCGAGGCAAGAGGCTCTCTCTATAGGCAGCTGATTCCATCATTGTCCAGTAGGGAGTTTCTTGCAGCTGGTACTTTATATAGATATCTACCTATGACATAGAACTGGAAGGGACCCTAAAGGTCATCAAGTCCAGCCCCCTGCCTTCACTAGCAGGACCAAGTACTGATTTTGCCCCAAATCCCTAAGCAGCCCCCTCAAGAATTGAACTCACAACCCTGAGTTTAGCAGCCCAATGCTCAAACCACTGAGCTATCTGAATTCTGAACTAGATGGGCTACAGGGCTGCAGCAATTGCTGTGTTCCCTGAATCACTGCAGAGATGTCAGGGACCACTTTCCAAAGGCTCCTCACCTGTTCCCATTTAAATGAATGAGACTACTTGCAGAGTGGACTACTCACCAAGAGAAAGGAGGACATAATTTGGCCCTTAGTGGATTCTCAAAACAGCCTCCATGAAGAGGCAGGGACTCGTGTGTATGGTGCGTAGCACAAAGTGGACCTAATTCCTGAATTGGGGTCTCTGGACTCTACTGCAATACAAATACACCTCTACCCCTTTATAACGCCACCCATTATAACACGAATTCGGATAGAACGCAGTAAAGCAGCGCTCCAGGGGGACGGGGTTGTGCATGCCAGGGGATCAAACCAGGTTCAATATAACATGGTAAGATTTTTTGGCTCCCAAGGACAGCGTTATATCGAGGTAGAGGTGTATAAACGATTCCCACTCTACAGCTATCTGCCTATGATTGTTAGATAACCTCAGAGAGGGTAAGTGTCTTGCTCAGGGTCACACAGGAAGTTTGAGACATAAGTCTGTTCCCAGCTCTACCGCAATTACACTACAGAACCACACACACAGAAACGACTTCTAATCTATGTAATTATGATGTCTGCCAATAAGCCACAGGTGGCTAGCCAAGTGCAGCAAGCACAAGGAGAGCAGAAAACAGACCCAGAGGCTGAGTGACCTATCTAGACAGCTACCCATGGGCCTGAGTTCGACTTCAGTCTGACTCTTCTTTCCTAGGTGACCTCCCCCACCTGCATAATGGGTCATTGACATGAATGAGCCACACTGAGGGCTGCCAGGGGTAACACAACTGTTCAATACATGTGGTTGGGTGGCTGCTCCACACAAGTAGATGGAGGGTTAAAGCAGCCCTCAGGGAGGCTACGGCGGGGCCCAGACCCTGGAAGAGTGAAGCAGGTTGCTCCTCATAGTAGAGAGCCTAAGGCAGGAGAGAGACATCATGCAGACCCAGCTGAGGGAGAAACTGGGGAGATAAGGCCACACACTGGGGGGGGCTCTAAGTTGGAGGGTGTGTGGTGGGGCAACTGCCCCACACAGGTAGACGGAGGGTTAAAGCAGCGCTCAGGGAGGCTGTGCAAAACCCAACCAATGGGAGGCAAGCTTGTAGAGAGCCAATCAGGGCCAGGGTAGGCCATATAAAAGAAGGGCTGTTCAACAGAGCAGTCAGTCCCTTCCTAGAGTGCAAGGGAGAAGGACTGGCTGCCTTAGAGTACCACCTTAGATAGAACAGTGCTGGGCAAGGGAGCAATAGGGAGCCCCAGCCTGAGGACCCTGATGCAAAGGGCTGGGAAAGTGCTAGGGCTATTGGGAAGTGGGCCAGGGAAACAGGTGGCGGGATTGAAGGAGTGGCAGCACATGGCCACTGGCTATAGGGTCCCTGGGTCAGAGCCCTTTGTTGCAGGAGGGTCCTGGCCCCACCCCGTCCCCCTACTTGCCACAGAGGGGATGGCCAGTATTTGGACTGCAGTTTACCCCTTGAGATGAGGGGTTAGACCAAAGGCTACAACAGGCAACAGCGGCAAGTGGATGAACTAGAGAGAGCTGGTTCCCCCGAAAGCTGGGGAGAAGTGGAGTGAGACACAGCCCGGCTGTGCCCAGAAGAGAATACCACAGTAGGGGGGAGGGATAGCTCAGTGGTTTGAGCATTAGCCTGCTAAACCCAGGGCTGTGAGCTCAATCCTTGAGGGGGCCACTTAGGGATTTGGGGCAAAAATCTGTCTGGGGATTGGTCCTGCTTTGAGCAGGGCGTTGGACTAGATGACCTCCTGAGGTCCCTTGCAACCCTGATAGTCTATGATTCTATGACACGGGTCTTAGAGGTGGAGCAGAAGTGATGGCGGTGAGACACCACTAGAGGATGGCGCACCGGCACCCAGAGCTAATTCCCAGCAGGAGGCACCGAGGTGGTGAGCCCTGCCCCATCACAGTAAGATACAGGCCTAGCGCAGCACTGCATAGTAGAGAACAAGGTCTTCTGCCTTCTACAGAGGCCAGATAAGGGGGAGAAAGATTATATGAAAAGTAGGGAGACAGTACCTATGCCATGAATTGAGCTGTCCAGCCTGCTGGAGGGGTTGGCTAAGGTCTCTCAGCAGCAGGGTTTGAAATACTCCCTCTACTAGTTCAAGTCAGCTCTTCACAGTCAATAGGCCAAGACCTATGCAGTTTATTGTGCAGGTTTCTCAAACCAGACCTTAAGTAGTATAGTTTCTACGTATGGGTATTAGAGAGACTATAAAGCATTGCCGCTCATTTGCTAAGGCTGTACAGAAGATGTAAAGTGCTGTAAGATGAAAGGTGCCTATATAAATTTAGACTCCTACTGTCTCCTATACTTTCATAAGCCACAGGGCATGGGGAGAGCAGCAAACCAACAGCCTCATGGTAGTGAACGATAAGTGCTATTTAATTCAGCTTAACTAGCATAATGGAGTTTAATAGTAAGGAAACAGGTGTTAAATGGACAGGAGATTGTCAGCTCCAGCCAAGGCCTCAGGTCAGAGTAAGAATGTCAGAGGCTATATCGGTTATCCTCCCCCACAGACTCTAGGAAGCGAGATTCAGGTTAGAAATTAGGCAAAGTTAACTATGAGAAGATAAAGAGTTAAGTTTTGGAATAGGCTTGCAAAGGAGGTAGTGGAATCCTCATCACTGGAGGTTTTTAAGAACAGGTTGGACAAACATCAGTCATGGACAGTTTAGGTTTACTTGGTCCTGCCTCAATCCAAGGGACTGGACTTACAGGGAGGGATAGCTCAGTGGTTTGAGCATTGGCCTGCTAAACCCAGCGTTGTGAGTTCAATCCTGGAGGAAGCCACTTAGGGATCTGGGGCAAAATCAGTACTTGGTCCTGCTAGTGAAGGCAGGGGGCTGGACTCGACCTTTCAGTTCTATGAGATAGGTATATCTCCATATATTATATATTATACCTCCAGCCCTTAATTTCTATGATGTTACAGAATTTCATGCAAAAAACAACTAACGTGGCAAGACTCAAAAAATGCCAAAGGGATGTTTATCTCTTGTGTGCGTGAATTATAGCCTCAATACAGGAGAACATACTATTTTTCACACAGAATTTTTCTACAAGCAAAGATATAGGCCTAGGATGCATTCCACAGTCCACGAAAGACATTTGTATGACACCATTAAGATACAGATATATAGATATAGATATATACATATATAGAGAGAGATAAATATAGATAGATATAGACATATTAATCTAGTGCGAATGGAGTGTAACAGCAGAGTAACTGCAAACAGAGGCGTAGGATTTATCTACCTAATGTGAACACGGTTATACAGCACCTTATACAGGTACAATTGCATCTACATTAGGGTTATTTCAGCATAATTATGCTGGCAAAAAAAACTACACCCCTTACCAATAATGAACAGCCCTTATTGCCAAAACCCTGAAGAGATGTAACAGACACTGCTGTCAGTGAAACCAGACTGACTGATGAGTCTCAGCTTGAGGAGATGTGCGCAGGCTACACCTTCTACAAGCCTGGAAAGGCCATGGATGAACTGAGACAGTTGGGGGTAGGGTTCACCACACAGTCTGACATTCCCTGTAAGCATGACTCACTTCCCAATGGAGTCAATGACCGACTTATAGCGCTCTGCATAAAATGTTCCCTTTATGCTAGGTGCCAACAATGACTCATATAGATTAGGTCAAGGAACTGTTTTATGAAGATTTCAGCAGGGTCATCAGAGGGGTGCCACACTAGGACATTGTACTTGAAGATTTTAAATGCACATGCAGAAGCTGACTCTGACACGTGGAGCAGGGTGCTAGGTCATCACGACATTGGAGGGTCAAACTCAAAATGGCCAACTACTTCTCTTTGTGTGTGCCAAGTTCAATCTCACTATTCCCAACAGTCTGCCAACAAATATAAGACAACATGGATGCATCCCAGGTCAAAACAGTAGTACATGCTGGACTATGTAACTATACGGTCTAAAGACATGAAAGATGTACACATCACCCTGTCACGCTGTTTGGTATGGCTTTCAACAGTGAGTGCCAATTTCAGGTCAGGCTGTCAGAAAACAGGGAAGACACCCCAAACTGGTGTATTTTCTATAATTACATTTCTCACCAAGCCAGTAACAAATGTGCACTCCTGGTTCACTATACCAGCATTACCATGGAGTCACAGACAGTTGCTTTAGGCTCTCCGGCCCACTTTACCACTCAAACAAAACTTTGATATTGTTCACACTACCAAATATTGCATCATATTAGTTTACTCGCACACCAAATGGCCAGTTGCTTTCCCCAGGTCAAATTGGTACTCTGGCTCCACCGTTGTCTTTGGTGAGATCAATTTCTCTAGTAAACTGACTAAAGGTTTATTAGCTAAGGCCATGGCTACACTTACAGTTCTGCAGCGCTGGTAGTTACAGCTGTGTTCGTACAGCTGTGTAGGGCCAGCGCTGCAGTGTGGCCACACTGACAGCTACCAGCGCTACAGTGTGGCCACATTTGCAGCGCTGTTGGGAGTGGTGCATTGTGGGCAGCTATCCCAGCATTCAAGTGGCTGCAACGTGCTTTTCAAAAGAGGGGGGTGGGGTGGAATGTGACAGGGAGTGTGGAGGAGACAGACAGAATGGATTTTTGGAGTTGACACTGTTCTCAGCTCCCTGCCTTGCAAGTTCTAAGGACTGGAAGACACACGGTGCCTACCTTCAATCATTTTAAAAGTTCTGACCCCTTCCCCCACCCCTCTCTCATTCACTAAATGCAAATTATGTACTCCTAAATAGCCATCAGACCAGATAAGCATCTGCTCAACATGGACTTCCCCCTCCCCCTCTGCCGTGTGAGCGTGCTGTTTCTCTCTTCAAGCAAACAGCTGTGAACATTCCAAAGTAATTCCCCTGCCTGCCTCCGCTCGCTCAGCAAACAGGAGCTGTGTTTGTTTTTTTAAATAAGCAGTTTGGCTGAACTCCGAGCTCTCCCTTTCTTCCGGTTTGTTGTGGACAGGAATTCTGGGATACCTCCTTATACCCCGGAGGTCAATAAAAGCGCTGGTGGGGTCCACACTTGCTGACCAGCGCTGGATCACCAGCGCTGGAATCGCTACACCCGAGGCGCGACTGAGTGTACAGCCAGCGCTGCAATCAGGGAGTTGCAGCACTGGCCGTGCTTTGCAAGTGTGGCCACATCCTAAGTTGCAGCGCTGTAACCCCCTCACCAGCGCTGCAACTCTCTAGTGTAGCCATGGCCTAAGAAAAAGAAATGAGTTATTGAGAGGTTAAAGTAGGTAAAATACATTAACAGGCGAATCCAAGTTTGTAGATTAAAAGTGACAGCACAGACACAGTGATCACCTAGTCTTCCATACGCCTCTCAGGGTTCCCCACAGTAATTGTGGGTATCTGTCCAATTATTCAGTATTTTACCATTAGAGTCTATCAGTCCAGAGATGCAGAATCACTCTCTTAAGCCAGTATTTATAAATCCTGTTCACAGAAGGCAAGCTGACAACGTGTCTTCACCAAAACCTGGGCTTTTCCTCTGGTGACAGTGAGTAGGGAATGCGGTTTGATCTGTAAACTCAACGACCCTTGCTTTGACTTTAGCCTTCTACTTCTTTTGCATTCACAAGTAATTTAGCTAGTGACGTATCTAATGCAATTGCCTGCCATTACATTCTTATGGGGACAGATAAGTGAAAACAATACAAGTATCATTTATTAGTATTCATGAGGTTCTAACACCTGTATATATGCATTTTGATCTAGGGCAGCAGTACTCAAACTTCATTGCACCATGTCATCTTCTGACAACAAAAATTACATGACCCCAGGAGGGGTGACCAAAGAGTGAGCCCACCCGAGCCTCCCTGCCCAAGCTCCACTGCCCCAGGCAGGGAAGGGGGCCAAAGCTGAAGCCTTTAGGGGGTCCCAACCCACAATTTGAGAACCCCTGATCTCGGGTTATTTAATTACAGAGACATACACGATGTAATGCAATAAGCAATCAACAGGTTTAGAGACAAGAGGAGGCATTCCCTATGACATTCCCTATGAACTAACTAACACAAGCACATTGCTGCAAAGAGCCCTGTGGCACCTTATAGACTAACAGACGTTTTGGAGCTTGAGCTTTCGTGGGTGAATACCCACTTCATCAGATGCATGTAGTGGAAATTTACAGATCCAGACTAACACGGCTACACCTCTGATACTTGACAAGTACATTGGTTTCAGTGTGGTAGCCGTGTTAGTCTATATCAGCAAAAAGAACCAGGAGTACTTGTGGCACCTTAGAGACTAACAAATTTATTTGGGCAAAAGCTCTCGTGGGCTAAAACCCACTTCATCAGATGCATGCAGTGGAAAATACAGGAGGAAGATATATACACATAGGACATGAAAAATGGGTGTTACCATACCAACTCTAATGAGACTAATTAATTAAGGCAGAATTGCGACTTTTAGGTCTGTAACTGAGTGTGCAGGGAGGTTGAAGTGTTCTCCGACTGGATTTTGAATGTTATAATTCTTGACGTCCATTTGTGTCCATTTATTCTTTTGCATACAGACTGTGCAGTTTGGCCAATATACATGGCAGAGAGGCATTGCTGGCACATGATGGCATATATCACATTGGTAGATGTGCAGATGAACGAGCCTGTGATGCTGTGGCTGATGTGATTAGGTCCTATGATGATGTCCCTTGAACAGATATATGGACAGAGTTGGCAATGGGCTTTGTTTCAAGGATACATTCCTGAGTTAGTGTTTTTGTTGTGTGGTTGCTGGTGAGTATTTTCTTCAGGTTGGGAGGCTGTCTGTAAGTGAGGACTGGCCTGTCTCCCAAGATCTGTGAGAGTGAGGGATTGTCCTTCAGGATAGGTTGAAAATCCTTGATGATGCCCTGGAAAGGTTTTAGTTGGGAGCTGAAGGTGACAAAGGTACTCTTCATTCTTTTTATGAGTAAATTGGTCCATGCATACTAATACACTTAACATTTCTTTGAAATTCACACACATGAGAAATGGCCTATGATGCCAAACTGAGCAGTCTGTCAGCGTCACACACGCGTTGTTTGAGAGATGCCAAATGCTGGTCAGACCATCGGCTTGTGAGAAGCATTATGTTGCTACACTTCTCACCAGAGTGCCCCCAAAGGATGCCTCAAACTGCCAACGAAGATCAATGTGGCTGCCATGAAAGACCCCAGCAAACAACAAAAGTTGGAGCAGACACAGGAGACTGCACTAGCTGAGGACCCAGAGAACTCTATACACGTGGCAATCTCACAAAAGCTCAGAGATGTCACATAATATAGCATCCAAGGTTCTTGGCTGTGTCAGGCTGTAACACCAGGATGGTTCGATGAGAATGACCCTGAGAGCGAGTAGCTACTGGAGACCAGGCATACTACCCACAAGTCCTGCACGTTGATCAAGAAATCAACAAGGAAGGAGACCAGGTATTATCAGGCCACACATACATTAAAGCTTTATTGAGGCTAATAAAGAACCACTGGTGGGAGCAGAAGGCTTCAGAACTGCAGCAAGTGGCTGATAAGCATGACATGAAGGCCTTCTATGAAGGTCTCTGTGCTGTGTACGGCCCAAAATCCAGTGGTTCAGCCCCTGTCCTCACAGCAGATGGTAACCAGCTGCTCACAAACAAAGGTGATATTCTCTTGCACTAGGCTGAGGACTTTGATAGTCTCCTGAACTGTCAATCCATTACATCCAACAAAGCCATCAATTCACTCCCACAGTGTCCTGTCCTGGAGGAGCTGTCTGTGTAACTCTCTTTAAAGGAGGTTACCAAGACCATCAAGCAGCTTTGCACAGCAAAGTCTCCAGGCTCTGACAGCATTCCACCTGAAGCATACAAATGTGGAGGTGTTCACCTGGTCAGGAAACTCACCAGCACTGAAGACCATCTGGGAACAGGACACCATGGCCCAGGACTATAAGAAAGCTTTCATAGTCTGTCTATACAAAAGGAAGGGAAGCATACCTAGCCGTGAAAACCATCATTCAGTCTCACTGCTGTCTATAGTGGGGAAGATCCTTGCACTGGCAGTCCTCAAGAGACTTCTCTCCCCTAGCAGACTCAGTGTATCCAAAGTCACAGTCTGGCTTTCATGCTAATTGTGGCACTAGGGTCACGATTTTTGCATCCCAACAAATACAAGAGAAAGCTCATGAAGAGGACAAGGACTCATGCATGGTGTTTGTTGACCTAACCAGTGCTTTCTCTACATGGTGAATTGCCAGGGCCTATGGAAAGGCCTTCATAAACTCAGCTGCCCAGAGAAGACTATTGCTGTAATCTGCTCACTTCATGATGGCCACAATGATGGAATGTGGTGACTCAGAGGCTTTCCCTGTCACCAATGGCACCAAACAAGGATGTGTAACAGCTCCTGTCTTTTCAGCCATGCTATTGTTTGCATTCCAGGACTTAGACAGAGGTGTACACATCTGGTTTAGATTGGATTTGGGGGGGTGTCTATTCAGTGTGCAGCAACTGAGGGCCTGCAACAAGGTAACTGAACAGCTGCCAAGAGAGCTCCTGTTTGCTGACAACTATCCCCTCACTGTACAGACACAAGGACATTCCACTTATTGCGGACAGCTCTGCTTATGCCTCAAAATGTTTCGGTTTCACAATCAGCCTGAAAAAGACAGAGGTCATGTACCAGTCAGAACTAGACCACCAGCATCATGAGCCCTGTGATCTCATCATCACAACTAACAACACACCCCTCAGCTCAGTCAAGGCAATTCTGCTACCTGGGCAATATACTTTCCAACAATGGCATGTTGGATGAGATCACTCAGCACCTGGCAAAGGCCAGCTTGGCATTTGCCAGGCTTGCCCACAGGCTCTGGAAGGAGCATGGAGTCTGCCCCACTCCTCTACAGCTCCAAGAAATGGACGCTCTACCAATACCTCACCAAACAACTAGAGAGCTTCCACTTTCGCTGCCCAGAATCCATCTGCAACATCAAGTGGCGGGACAGGATCCTTAACACTGAAGTCCTTGAGAGGTGCCAAATCCTTGGCATTGAGAACATGCTCATCAGGGTCGGACACATGGTCTGCATGGAGGTTTTCCGTATACCAAAAGCGGTACTCTACCACCTGCTGAGCACAGGAACTTGCTCTAAGGTTCGACCCATCCTCTGATATAAAGACACCGCAAAGGCTAACCTCAAAGCATGCAAGATAGACATTAAAACCTGGGAACACATTGTACTAGACGGTCTGCAACATGAGGCTGTGTCCACTTTTGAGGTCTCTGCAAGAGAAGAGAACACATCATAAGGCCAATATCTCAAACCCTCCCATCCAACAACTACACTTCCAATACACGCACTTGCATTTGCAAATTCCGGATCAGACTCACTTCCCACGGGAGAAGCCATAAAAACCAATAAACCCACAATTTCAGTCAATACTAGCTGAACACTCCTCAATCCAAGTGACAGGAGAATCTAACAATATGCCAGTAAAACTTCACCTGTAGACTAGACCTTACCGGAATAGTTTTCAAAGATTAAAGCCCTGTCAGTATTGCTTCAGTAGTAGATCTGACTGTAAATACATTACAAAATAACTGTACATACTTTGTACATAAAATGTTTTATCTCAGTTCATAGTATAATGCAGTTTGCTATCACTTGTCCTTATCCAATTAAAGTATCACAAAAAACGTCCACTGCTGTGGACAAGTATCAGTTCCGCACACGATTTCTCATTCAGGAAAGAGCAGTATTTAATGATAGCACATCCATTTCTCAGAGTCAGAGCTGAACTTTATTTAAATTTTTTTTGACAATAAGCCATATAAAAATAAAAACTAGTTACAATGGCAGGAAATTGGATTTTCTATTTCCTGCAACAAGTCCAAAGTTTTCTCTGGTGAGCGCCATTAACTTCTGCAGCATCTCAGCTTCCATTTACAAAAAATAAAATTCTAGGTCTTACGATTGCAAAGAAAAACATCTAACTGTGATCCAAGTGTATCTGATGCCATGATTTCTGCATGAGTCTGCATATGGTCAACTCTGATACTTCTGTTAATGTTCAGAAGCTTTGCTAGGCTGCAGCATGGCAATCACTCTGCTGCAGCTCAGCAAAGCTCTGAACATTGGCAGATGCACTATTAATACAGCTCTATTCCTGAAACAGTCTGAGATGTTAAACTACTGTACTGTGGGTCAGTCTAAAATAACTGTTTTCCCTTTTTCAGAAGTGGAGTATATGGCTGCTGAGAAATGTAGACTATAAATCCACAAGACAGAAGGACAAACAAGTTAAGCGCTTTTACTCAGAACTGCAGAGCAGCTGCACCTCCCCTTGAAGTCAACAGGATGTGCAAGTAAACAGCAAGTGCTCAGGGTTTATCCCTCTCTCAGTTAAGGCCGATTAAGACAACAAAATGAGTGTACACAAATAGTGGGTTTTTTATCCACGAAAGTTTATGCCCAAATAAATCTGTTAGTCTTTAAGTTGCCACCTGACTCCTTGCTGTTTAGGTGAATAAGTGAATTTCAAAATCATCAGCAGAGCTGAAGTAACACAATCATAGCCCCTGTTCAAGTCAAATACTGGACTTGTTTCATACAGCAGGCACAAAATAAGCCAACCCTATGGCAGAACCACGCTGCATGTCTGTATAAGGTAGATATGTCCATGTGACATCTCTTCAGGATTGTCTCTGCACCTGAGATCACCAAAGCTTCACATCCTAGTCCTTTGAGGATCTGCATAGGATTGAAGTATTTGCTGAGAAGCTGCAAATGTGTGGTGATGACAACTACACAATCATCACACAGTCTCTCGTAGCGTTTTCTGCAGCGTGCCAAAGGAGTCAAAACAAATGTGAGATCAGGCTCACTGAAATTAGTTATGTATGTGTGTCCAGTGACAAAGGAATTAAAACAGCCCCAAGAAAGGTGAAGGCAAATAGAAATGTCATAAAACAAGGTGGCCTTGGAGAAAGCTACTTGTCTTTACTTTCAAGGCCCTTAACATCTTATCCCCCTGCCTATCATCTCTCATGCACTATTGAAAGGTTGATTCCAATGTCCATTGCCCTTGTTAACAAGCACCTTTGTGCTTTCTCCCATGCTGCCACTCACACTCGGGAGACGTTCCCTCTAAAATCCACAAAACTAACAGTATCCTCCTTCAAAAAAGAACTAGATAAATTCATGGAGGATAGGTCCATCAATGGCCATTAGCCAGGATTGGCAGGGATGGTGTCCCTAACCTCTGTTTGCCAGAAGCTGAGAATGGGCGATGGGATGGATCACTTGATCATTACCTGTTAGGTTCACTCCCTCTGAAGCACCTGGCACTGGCCACTGTCAGAAGACAGGATACTGAGCTAGATGGACCCTTGGTCTGACCCAGTCTGGCTGTTCTGATGCTCTGCCTCAAAACCCTCCTTGAAACTGTCCTTTGCTATGAGGTCTATATAATACAGCCTTGAGACTACAGCCTATTATGGTGACTTATACCGACTCACTGTCTCCTTGAACTTCTCCGACCATTGTCTCTTGTCTTATATAGACTGTAAGCTTTTTGGGTCAGGGGCTGTGTTTTCCTTTGTTTGTACAGCACCTAGCACAATGGGTTCTGGTCCATGACTGGGGCTCTGTAGCAGGGTGGTCCCCTGCTCCTGCCCTGAAGGGTTAAAAAACAGTCCTGGGAGGGGGCGCTGTGGCTGGAGAAAGTAGCTTTTAGGCTGGGCTGATTGGGGAAAGTGGCAGCAGCTGGGGCCACACCCCAAACAGAGTCAGCTGGCCCTATAAAGCCAGACAAGCCAGATGCAGACAGAAGTCTCTCTCTAGCTACAGAGGGAGATGGGCCTGGCTGCAGGGAACTGGACACAGGGTACCTGAGTGAAGCAGAGCTGGGGAAAGGCAGAGGAGCCGGTGAGCTCCAGCCTGGAAAGCCCCAGGCTGTGGCCTAGCATTGGGCTAACAGGTACTGGGAGGTTGCAGAGGGCAGCCCAGGGATAGGCCAAAGCAGAAGGTCCAAACCCAACCTTGCAGTGATGAGTAGGCTGATACTGCAGTCTGCCCCAGGGCGTGGGGCTAGACAATGACTGGAAGTAACCATATACTGAGGCAAGGTGGGGATAGAGGGTGGGGGATCCCTGGGGAGGAGAGACTCTGAGAGAAAGGGGTTACTGCCAGGGGGCAGCACCTCAGGTAAAAGGGAACCAGGTCCAGGGAGGGACATGTGGGCCAGAGGACAGGCGGATCACCAGTCTGCAGAGGGTGCTCCGGAGCTGAATTGAGCTAATTCCCAGAAGTCACCAGCAGGAGGCGCCACACGGGGTGAGTCTACTCATCTACAGGCTCCTAGGTACTACACTAATAATGTCACATGCTAAACCCAGTTCGCCATGGCCATCTGAGTACAGAGAAGGGAAACAGAGCATGAGATGCCTTATTCTAACTAGATATAAACTCTGCTGTCAAAGTGTGTGTGTGTGTGTGTGTGTGTGTGCGCGCAATCAAACACAGGAAACAATGCAAAAGAGCCATTGAATCTATATGAGAGATTTCTGACTGCCACTGGTCCAAGGTTGGGGCAGATCTTTTAGATTTAAGTCACTCAAGAGCTGTTGCAAATCACACTGCTCCTCACCACACACTATAAACCACAGTTTGGTCATGAGCGTCAAGGAAGCCATCTTTAGTATTGTTATAGTATCACAATACACCTCACTGTCAAAAGAACAAAAATCTTGGTGCCAACATCTAACAAGCTTCCAGAGCCAGAGACAATTGACCCTGATAGCATTTAAAAAACAAAAAAGAGGTGGCACTAAACACCAGAAAACTAGAACAGAAGAAATGCTAGGACAAGAATGCCAAGCAATTACCCTCCACTGCACTTAAGTAGGAAGAATGTTAGCTTCAAACTAGAATGCGGCAGACAACCTGCCAAGGAAACAGCTGTACCAGCAGCACCAGTGTCACACCTCATGACACCTGAGGGTCAGTACAATGAGAGGAACAGCAGACACCTTCACAAAGCCAAAGAGGACACTAGAGCTCTGCTTTCTGAGGACCTCCAGAATGCTGCTCCCAGAAGGAACACACCCCCAGCCAGTCATTGACAGTGAAACATCAGGGACAGCAAACAGGCTCCAGGTAGCAGATCCACCTCAGCAGCAGAACAAACCACTGAAAAGGAACAGAAAAAATGGATTTGAGCCTCAGAGATGGTAATTACTGACAGATATCCAGTACCCTGACCTCCATCCTACCCCTACTATTTAGTGCAATAGCATGTAGGGGCCCCAGTAGTGCTTACTACTGAACAAACCAAGATAGTTTCTGCCCCAGAGAGCTCACAGTCGAAGGCGATGTCTACACTGCACAGCCTACGGCAGCGTAGCAGATCCAGCAAATGCTAACAAAGTCTCTGCCAGTACAGGAACACCACCTCCCTGAATGAGATTAACTACGCCCACCAAAGCGCTCGTCCATTGGCACTGTGGCATGTACACCAGGGGTTTGGTCAGCATAGCTCCGTGGCTAGGGGTTGTGGGTTTTTCACACCTCTGATTGACACAGCTATGCCAGCATATGGTTTAGGTGTATGGCAGGCCTCAGTAAAGCTTTGCTCCGTTTGCATTTTAATCATGGGTTGGGCGAGTCTCCAGGTCAAGCTTTGGCTAACGGTATTTGATTATTTGCATCAGGAAGCTGTAAAAGCAGCCCCTGGAAGGAATGGATACCGACTCCTGCCATATGACATTAGCCTTTGCTAACCCCAAGTCGTGCGGCTGAGGCCATCTCCCCCCAGCTCTCTCCTGTGTCAGACCTTTATCACAGGTGGGTCTCACTGAAGGGCCTTGGGAGCAAGAGAGATCCCCAGCTCCCTGTGAGTTGGAGCCATGACCAGACCCTTGAATGCCTATTGTTGTCACATACCATGTTAGAGTAACAGACACCCCATACCCAATAGAGGGGGGAGGGAGGGACGGAGGGCTCTGGGTATGTAACAGCCTATTAGGGAGGGACAGGGAGCCAGCTATCCTCTGGCTATCTCTCACACAGACACTTTCAGCCAACCTAGGACTCAGGCAACAACTTCCAGCCACACATAAGGGGCTTGACGAGTTTGTACATATCCTCCTCAGGGAGTAAGGCTATCACAGGTGCCCAGTGAGCCAAACTCAAACTGCAAAGGCACCTGGGAGCCCCTAGCAGTGTCTCCACAGCTAGATGCTCAGGCCATGTCTACATCTAAAATTTTGCAGCGTTGGTTGTTACAGCTGTATTAGTACAGCTGTATAGGGCCAGCGCTGCAGAGTGGCCACACTTACAGCAACCAGCGCTGCAAGTGGTGTTAGATGTGGCCACACTGCAGCGCTGTTGGGCGGCTTCAAGGGGGGTTCAGGGAACGTTGACAAAGGAGACCAGCTTCGCCGCGGTTTGCTCTCGCGTTCCCGGAACCACCCAGCAAACCTCAGGGAAGGAGACCTGCTTGCTCGGGGGTTCGGGGAACGAGAGAGCAAACCGGGAAAGGAGACCAGCTTCGCCGCAGTTTGCTCTCGCGTTCCCCGAACCACCCTGCAAACCGCAGGGAAGGAGACCTGCTTGCTCGGGGGTTCGGGGAACGCGAGAGCAAACCGGGAAAGGAGACCAGCTTCGCCGCGGTTTGCTCTCGCGTTCCCCGAACCACCCTGCAAACCGCAGGGAAGGAGACCTGCTTGCTCGGGGGTTCGGGGAACGCGAGAGCAAACCGGGAAAGGAGACCAGCTTCGCCGCGGTTTGCTCTCGCGTTCCCCGAACCACCCTGCAAACCGCAGGGAAGGAGACCTGCTTGCTCGGGGTTCGGGGAACGCGAGAGCAAGCCGGGGAAGGAGACCAGCTTGATTACCAGAGGCTTCCTCAGGTATGCTGGGATACCTGCTTATTCCACGGAGGTCAAGAAAAGCGCTGGTAAGTGTCTATACTTGATTACCAGCGCTGGATCTTCTACACCCGAGACAAAACGGGAGTACGGCCAGCGCTGCAAACAGGGAGTTGCAGCGCTGGTGGTGCCCTGCAGATGTGTACACCTCCTAAGTTGCAGCGCTGTAACTCCCTCACCAGCGCTGCAACTTTCTGACGTAGACAAGCCCTCAGGCACCTCCAGGGTTGACAAAGGCCAAAGCCAACCTGCATCAGAGGGACAACAGAGTCACAAAGACCACCAGGGCCATTTCAACTTCTACCCACAGGCACCCTTTCATCCACAGGGCCACTTCAGAGCTCCCCTCTCACCTCACAGTCAGTATGTGGGGAGGTGCCCACATCAGCCCTTTGTTACTCGGGCTTCCTGACTTATTTGCTTTCTATAATTCCCCAACCCTGCCCCTCTGGCTGCCTGTGTTACTGTCAGTAAAGCCCACAGGATTACAAGAAACTGGTCTCTAGAGTTGGGACAATACCCTCAGGATCTGATGGGGGCCAGACTGGGAAACCACAGCCTCAAAAGGGATGCTTGGAATTTTGAAAATGTCCCCCAGTATCCTCCACTTCCCACAGAGAGCCCCCAACCCACTTCAGCCCCCTCCACTGGTCACTCATTCAACCGGCTCCGGTGGAAAATGAACAAGGAGAAAGGGACAGTGGATAAAAGGATAAGACTAGCCCTTTGAACTGCCAATGAATGAGGCAGCTTCCCAGCAACAACAAAATCCCAGGGCAGGCCCTGAAAAGCCAGCCATTCTCCAGACAGGATTAAGCACCAGAACAGTCAGCCACACACAGCACAGCGGGCAGCCCTTCCCCACAAAGGGACAGTCCCTAAATGAGTCCACCAGTGTGTGACTGTGCCAGCACTTGCTGGTTCCCAGCAAGAGGCACCGTAGAGGTGGGTCTATTGGTCTGATGTGGGACAGCAGGAGGAGGGGGAAGGATACAGTGCTAGCTGGACTCATTGGTGTGATGGGGTGGGGGGAAGCGAGGATACAGAGCTAAATGGTTACAAACTGATGGAGATCAGCCTGACAGCCAATGGGGCAACAGGAAACTGGAGCCATAGTGCCAGGATGGCATGGCCAGAGCCGAGTTCCCTTCCTCAGATCACACAGTAACAGGACACTACGCCAGCCCTTGCTGTGTCCTCCCCCATCCCTTGGATCTGAATGTAATTTATTCATGTATAGCCAAGGAAAGGCAAAGGAGAGGGAGGGTGGGGAGGACCTTGACTGTTGGTTACAGGTCCCTAGAACTCTCTCTCTCTGGAGGGGGGTGGGGAGAATATGAGTCTCTTCCCAGATGCCCAGGTCAGCTTCACAACTCTTCCTTTTCTGAATCGGTTCTCCAAAATACTGCAGGAGGGGCTGAAGGAGGCCGGTTCTGTTGGAGGCTATAGCACTAGCTGCCCTTCCACCTCTCCTGTCTGATCGCTTCCGGAAACATAGGAACAGAGTGGGTCCCTATCCAAGGTTACAGATCTGTGATTTGGGAGGTTACCATACAGTGTCTGACCCTCATATGTGCGACTGAATTTGCCCATTTCACACTTCAATAACCAGTCCAGCCCTCTCATCGGGTACAGCAGCCTCTTCCAAGGAGAGAGCCCCCCAGCACAGAGGAGCCTTTGTTCCCTAACACTCAAGGGTTCAGCAGCCCACTGCTTCTATCCTTCCACTTTCATCTAATTGACAGTGCTCCCCACCCTCTCCTGCCTGCACAGTGAGGAGAGCCATCCTAGGCCAGGAGGAGGAAGGGCTCCCCAGTCCCCTTTCCAATTCTGAATGGGAGAATGAGACGCACTGTTCTGCAACACAGACAGTTCCCAGGAAAATGGTCTCACAGCCTGGACCCCTCCTAGCAGACAGTGGGGACTGAGGGGGGAGCCATGTGTCAAGTGCCATCATCTTGGGGTGACCTTTGCATCCTGAGTTAAGTGGGTTTGGAGTCAAACCCATGGCAGGCTTTGTTCTTGAGCCCCCATGAGAGGGGACACCCAACTGAAGCACAGCAGCAAGGGGGACACTCCGCTGCCTTACAGCATTTCAAAGACTCCCTGAGCCAAAACAGCTGCAGAAGCCATGGTGAGGATGGTGCTACCTCTTTGAGACATGGAGGTGGAATGGGTAGGAGATAACCAGTATGACAGCTAGAGACCTGTGTACAACCTGCATTGTAAACAAGTTCTTTACAACTACAGGAGAGCTGTGCCGGGCCCAGTGGGTTCAAAGAGCTATACTGAGCTCTGCCCTCCAGAGTGAGGGGATTCCCAGGCTCCACCAGCCACAGGGAAGCTCTTGGTTCTCTCCCCCTTTCATATTAAATAATACTTCATCACTGCAATGGGACCCAAAGGCTGCAATGCGAATAAGGCCCAGAGTGAGGGCTGCACAGGTATATTGGGTTCTGCTCAGCAGTAAACAACACCTGGGCTTTCTGGCTCAATTCCTTTCTCAGAAATCAAATCAACAAGCACTGTTTTTCCAGATAGCAGTTCTGCAAACATCTCCCCTGCCTGCGATCAGAACAACAAGGCAGATTCTGTCCTGTTTACAGCTCAGCAGCCTTAGGAGAATCTTCAGGCCAAGCTCTGCTGATGCAGCTCCACAGACTTCAGCATGACAACACACACATAACTAAGGGCAGGATTACATCCTGTAGCTAGAACATAAACATCAGCTCTGCTACACTGCTATTCATGAACCAGAATAGAGCCCAGCTCCCCAGCCAATTACTGGGCTGGGCTGGCAACACAGTGCTCAGAGAGAGAAAGCATCCAGCACCCCGCCCCAATACTGGGCCAGACCAGGCTGGCTGCACAGAGCTCACAGGAGTAACATAGCAGAACTGTATGTCTGTCGCTGAACTGAAGTGGGGAGGCTCAGACAACAGCCAGGAGCTTGGCAGTAGGATGTCACAAACGTGGTTCCTCCTCCAGGTGCTCACTGGGATTATTTTCCACTCCTTTATTCCCGTTTAGATGTGAACCTTTGCATGTTGCAAGTTTGCCTCAAACACACGGCATAAAATCTGCTGGGTGTGCCCCGTGGCTAAGTCAACAGTACTGCAAAACCTGCACTTCTGCCTTTCTAACCTGTGGAACTATGGGGCCAAGCATGATGCCAGATTGACCAGAGGAAGCAGCCAGTAGGAACTGTCTCTTTCTGGGCTGCGTAGGTGGAATTCTCTTGCTTGGGGAAGGCAGGCTGCATAGGTGACACCCAGCAGGGCTGGGAGCTGAGACTGTAGAGCACAGACAAGATCAGATCATTCCTAAAAGATCCCCCCCTACCCCTCAATCAACCGTGCTCAGAGCCAGCTCCTTGCATACCCAGGCCACGGAGTCAAGGAGGATCCTAGCATGTTTGGGGACTCAGCCAGCCAGTCCCTGCAGGCTACATGATCTACCTCAACAAATTTCAGAGTGGTAGTCGTGTTAGTCTGTATCAACAAAAATAACGAGTCCTTGTGGCACCTTAGAGACTAACAAATTTATTTGGGCATAAGCTTTCGTGGGCTAAAACCCACTTCATCAGATGCAAAGTAACAGTCCAGCTTCTGGCAGTGACACATCCTTCTGCCGACACATACTAATGATCAGGGAGAGTAGAACATAAGCACCACACTACTTCAAACTCCAACACCCCCCTCCTGGCACTGAGAGAGGATTCCCAAACAAAGTGCACTCCCATGCCAGTCCTCCTTCACTTTCACCCACTGCTTGTGGTTTGTCTTAGCCTAGCCCCTCCTGCTACAGTGGAAGAGAGATGGGGGTGCTTTGCCCAAGGGCTGCCTGTCAGAGTACTACAAAGGTTCTCCAGCTATTAAATTCAACCCTCGAGAAGGCAGGTGGGACACACAGGGTCACCTGGCACTAAAAATGCTAATGCAATTCTGGGGTGCATAACACAGGAATCTCAAATAGGAGTAGAGAGGTTGTATTACCTCTGTATTTGGCACCATGAGACTGCTGCTGGAATCCTGTGTCCAGTCTAATGTTCACATTTCAAGAAGGATGTTCTTGAGTAAGTAGAGAAGGGTCAGAGAAGAGCCAGAAGAATGATTAAAGGATTAGAAAATAGGCTTTATAGTGAGAGACTCACGAAATTCAATCTGTTATAGCATAACAAAGAGACGGTTTAAGAGTACTTTGATCACAGTCTATAAGTACCTACATGGAGAACAAATATTTGATATTGGACCCTTCAGTGAAGCAATGGCTAGAAGTGAAAGGTAGACAAATTCAGAGTGGAAATAAGGCGTAAACAGCCATTGGGACAACTTACCAAAGGTTGTATTGGATTCTCCATCATCAGCATTGAATGCTTTCCTACAAAATATGCTCTAGTTCAACCAAGAATGATTTTGATGAAGTTCTATGGTCTGTGTTATGCAGGAGGTCAGATTAGAGTACCACACTGGTCCGTTCTGGCTTTATAATCTGTGAAATTCAACTCCCTCTGAACAGCAGCTGTTCATACAGGGATCCCTCACCCTGTGCCAAAATGCCACCTCCTCTGTTGTAGGGATACAGCAGCTGCTTAAGAGCTATATAGTAACACTACAAAACAATTTAGAAGAGTGAAAGGGCAGAGGGAATTCAGAAGTAGGATGGAATTACCCAAACTGAGATTTTGTCAAAACCTACTCCTGCGAGAAACACCGAAGGACCATGAATAACTATGAAAGATAAGCGTGTCAGTTTTAAGTCCTATTTGAAAGACATCTCCAGCATCACAACATCCCTAGCAGAGGACTGGCACATGAGGTCAGCTTGGAGTTCATTCCCTCCGGGGCACCTAGCATTGGCCACTGTTAGGCCTTGGCTACACTCACACTTTACAGCCCTGCAACTGGGGTGTGAAAAAACACCCCCCTGAGCGCTGCAAGATACGGTGCTGTAAAGCGTCAGTGTAATCAGGGCAGCAGCGCTGGGAGCACGGCTCCCAGCGCTGCACGCTACACCCGTAAGGGATGTGGTTTACATGCAGCGCTGGGAGAACTCTCTCCCAGCGCTGCCGCTCTGACTACACTCACACTTCAAAGCACTGCCGCGGCAGCGCTTTGAAATTCCAAATGTAGCCATACCCTCAGAAGACAGGATACTGGGCTAGACGGACCTTTGTTCTGATCCAGTATGGCCATTCTTATGAGTTAGACAGCAGAGCACCCCCTAGTCAACTCCCAACCCCAGTTCCTGTAGTAGCTGTTGTCCCTTGGAGGTCCCTCCACCATAATATTGAGCAGACCCAGCCAGTCTTGCTTAGATAACAAGATATGACAAAGATCCCAGCACACGGGGATGCAGATCCAGGGTGGGAGAGATGCTAGGCCAGCGAGAGGACAACTGAACCAACAACAAAGGCAGTAGTTCGGTGACAGAGCTCTGAGCAGAAACAGCTGATGCTCTGCAGCAACAAAACCACATGCACAGCAGCGTTCACCAGAAACTAGGGCTGCAGTAAAGACAGCAAAGGTAGGACACACTCACCAGCACTGCAGCACACGGAACAAGACAAAAGCAGACTATGCTCCAGGCACGCACACACACCAGAGTACAAAACCCCAAAACCAATGGGAGGGGTATGTGCTCATGGGCTGAGAGCAGAGGAATACCCATACATCCGTGGGCTGACGGCTCTTTAGAAGCAGTGACACAGATCCCTGTATTGCAGATTAGCCGGATTTCCTGCTATTTAACCCTGCATATCAGGCCTTAAGGAATGTGTTTCAAATACACGAAAATACTTAAATGCCAGGAAAACATTCCAGCTAAGAGACAGTGCAAGCAGTCTCAGAGCCCAAGGCTCACCAGCTGACTCTTCACAGGCACCTCAGCAGGGAACTGGGAATGTAGCCCCCCTCTGGGGTGGAATGCAGCAGATGTTTCACAGCTAACTGCAACATTATACAAGAGTTTAGAGCAGAAACAAAGTGGATTTCCAGGTCCAGATTAAACTTTAAGGGAATTTAGGCTGTGAAAAGAAATGCCCCAATCTAGACTTTGGCCAGAACCCCAGGGCTAACACTCCACTCCCAAAGTACTGTGGGATCTTTACTAACCACAACTGCTCAGGGCCTCAATTTAAATCTCATGTGAGACACAGTAGCATCAGCAGCACAGTATCCCCTCGTGCCATGCTGGGGCATTACAGTCAGCACTGACACAGTAAAGACAGCCCCTACTACCACTCCATGGAGCGCAGCACCCCATAGCACCACCTTGGGGCACAGTCTGTCACTGACTCAGGGGGAAGAGTGCCAGCTGAGGCACCAACATTTCATTAGAGATCTCCCATCCAAGTACTGCCCAGGCCCGAACCTGCTTAGCTTGAAGTCATAGCAGAGGGTGGGCCACAGCTGACAAAGCAAAAATTTACAAAGAAGTCCAAACAATACCCAGATCTCCATTCCTTGTTGCTTATCTGCTCTATCACACACACCCTTCCCCTCAATGATGCCAGCCATGAAGGTCCATGTGTCAACTGCTCTCACAACTATCTTCATGCTTTCTTCCACGCCATCCTTATGTAGGGAAGGCCCTTCCCGCACTGATCCATCAGGTACTATTCCCTCCTTCCAAATCCTCTCTAGATCTACTTCTGCCAGAACTCCTACAAGGAATCAGCCATTAACAACAGGCCAGCTGAGCAGCAATCATGACTACACAATTTTATTTGCTTGAACTATACCAAAACAACTGTCAGTGTTTGAGAACCATCCAGTTATGCAATAGCTGCTCTCACACACTCGGTGCATCATTTCCAATTGGATTACAACTTCTTCAGAGCAGAGGTCACGTCTTCCTGTGCGTTTGTGCAGCACCCAGCACCACGAGGCCCCATTCCTCGGGGGACCTTTGTGTGGCACCATGCTAAAATACCAAACCAGATTTACCTCTGAAAGGAAGAAATGGGCTGAGAATGTAAGAATGACAGGGTAATTGGGAGTCAATGACCCCACACAGCCTGAACTTAGCACAGCAAGGAGTGCGGCATTCAAAGAGTGCAGTAACACAAGGCCTTAGAATGCAGCAAAGCAAATTTGGAGGAATGAAGAAATCTCGTGAGGGGCCCTGGGAAGAAGAGTTAAAATCCCCCTCAGTGGGAGGAAGCAGTGGGGGCTCCTCAGACACCATTAGGCACAAACAATTCCCCTGAAAATTGAAGAATGCAGGGAATGGGAAGGTGGATTGCAAGGGACTGGCTCAGAGACATGGCTAAAATGCCCTGAAGCCAAATGGAAGAGGGAGAGGTAATAAAGTGTCACAGGAACTACAATTGGACAAGCCCCATAGGTCACCTAGTTCATCTTCCTCCCTGCACAGGACTGTCCAGCTATCATCACCTCTCACTACACTGCTCCCTATATTTATCAACGTCATGGTTCAAGGAGACACAGCCAGACACATCTGCAAAAAGCAGAATGAATTACTGCAGTCAAGTGGAGTAAGGAGGAGTTATATGAACATAGCACAGAGAAGTGGGTAAAGCAATCAGTGGGGAAGGGACCCAACCATTTCTAGAGCCTCTGAGATACTCAGTAAGTCACAGTCTGGCTAGCAGGTAAAGGAGGAAGATTCTGTGAGAATAACCATCACTAGGAGCTGACAAGGGGACCCTGGAATATATAAAGATGCAGCAGGCAGCTGGCCCTGGGCTGCCTTATCTCAGCGGTGCAGGAAGCTAGCTAGTGAAATTACTGAGAGGAGAGATTCAGCAGGTGCAATGTAAACCCCAACTGGTCCCTGAGAAAGTACTGAACAGGACCTACTCTTTCCCTTCTCTCTGCCTCCACATAAGAACGGCCATACCGGGTCAGACCAAAGGTCCATCTAGCCCAGTATCTGTCTACTAACAGCAGCCAATGCCAGGTGCCCCAGAGGGAGCAAACCTAACAAGCAATGATCAAGTGATCTATCTCCTGCCATCCATCTCCAACCTCTGACAAACAGAGGCTAAGGACACCTTTCCTTACCCATCCTGGCTAATAGCTATTTATGGACTTAACCACCATGAATTTATCCAGTTCTCTTTTAAACATTGTTATAGTCTCAGCCTTCACAACCTCCTCAGGTAAGGAGTTCCACAAGTTGACTGTGCACTGCATGAAGAACAACTTTTTATTTGTTTTAAACTTAATGCCTATTAATTTCATTTGGTGACCCCTAGTTCTTGTATTATGGGAATAAGTAAATAACTTTTCTTTATCCACTTTCCCCACACCACTCATGATTTTATAGACCTCTATCATATCCCCCCCTAGTCTCCTCTTTTCCAAGCTGAAGAGGCCTAGCCTCTTTAATCTTTCCTCATATGGGACCCTAATCCAAACCCCTAATCATTTTAGTTGCCCTTCTCTGAACCTTTTCTAGTTCCACTATACCTTTTTTGAGATGAGGAGACCACATCTGTACACAGTATTCGAGAAGTGGGCATACCATGGATTTATATAAGGGCAATAATATATTCTCAGTCTTATTCTCAATCCTTTTTTTAATGATTGCTAACATCCAGTTTGCTTTTTTGACCGCCTCTGCAGACTGTGTGGACATCTTCAGAGAACTGTCCACGATGACTCCAAGATCTTTTTCCTGACTCGTTGTAGATAAATTATAACCCCAACTATACATACAATATGATGGGGGCTTTTTTCCAATGTGCATTACTTTATATTTATCCGCATTAAATTTCATTTGCCATTTTGCTGCCCAATCACTTAGTTTTGTGAGATCTTTCTGAAGTTCTTCACAGTCTTCCTTGCTTTGTACAGGGCCCATATAACAGGGAAGCACAGCATGAAGGCCACCCTGGGCAGAAAGATTTCTGCCATTCAGTTCAATGTAACCGAGTACACAGGAGCCTGTATAGCTGCTCCCAGCTCGCCTCTACTGTTACACTCATGTGTGCTTTGTCCTAGAATGAGTACTACTCAGTGTATCCCATGTGTCTATACACTGCCCAGCACACTGATCTTGACTCTGGCCTCAGAACCCCCACAGATGGGAGTATCAATCCACATTTCATAGATTCATTTTCATACATTTTAAGACCAAAAAGGATCATAATAATAATCTAGTCTTGATATGAAGATATCAAGAGATGGAGAATTCACCTCTTTCATAGATTCTGAGGCCAGAAGACACCATTGTGATCATTTAGTCTGATCTCTCTGTAACACAGGCCATAAAACTTCCCCTAAATAATTCTCAGAGCATGTCTTTTAGAAAAAACATCAAACCCTGATTTAAAAATGGTCAGTAATGGAAAATACACCATGGCCCTTGGTAAATTGTTCCATGGGTTAGTTACCCTCACTGATACAAATGTACACCTTATTTCCACTCTGTATTTGTCTAGCTTCAACTTCCAGCCATTGGATCATGTTAGACCAGAGGTCAGCAACCTTTCCGAAGCGGTGTGCCGAGTCTTCATTTATTCACTCTAAAATAAGGTTTTGCGTGCCAGTCATACATTTTAACGTTTTTAGAAGGTCTCTTTCTATAAGTCTATAATATATAACTAAACTATTGTTGTATGTAAAGTAAATAAGGTTTTAAAAATGTTGAAGAAGCTTCATTTAAAATTAAATTAAATTAAAATGCAGAGCCCCCCCGGACCGGTGGCCAGGACCTGGGCAGCGTGAATGCCACTAAAAATCAGCTCGCGTGCCGCCTTCGGCACCCGTGCCATAGGCTGCCTACCCCTGTGTTAGACCTTTCTCTGCTAGACTGAAGAGGCCATTATTAAATATTGGTTTTCCATGTAGGTAGACTGTAATCAAGTCACCCCCCAACCTGCTCTTTATCAAGCTGAATAGGCTGAGTTTCCCTCGGTAGTTTGTTCCAATGGTTAATTAACCGCACTGTTAGGCACAGACGTTGAATTTTAATTTTCTTGCTTTAAGTTGTAGTCATTGGTTCTTATTATGCTCCCTCCACTGAAGAGAACAGCACCTGATATTTTCCTCCTCTCAAGGTTCTTATACACTATAATCAAGCCAGTTCATTTTTCTTTTGATAAACTATAATAGATTGAGCTCTTTCAATCTTTCACTGTAAGGTATTTTTGCCAGCCCTCGACTCCTTTGTGTCTTTTCTCCAATTTTTCAACTTCCTTTTTAAAATGTGGACACCAGAACTGGATACAGTATTACAACACTGGTCTTAACAATACTGTATAAAGATTTAAAATTACCACCCCACTCCTACTCCCGTTCATATATCCAAGGATCATATTAACTTCTTCTACCACAGCATCGCAGGGGGAGCGCATGTTGAGTTGCTTGTCCACTATTATCCCTGAAATCTTCGCCAGAGTCAATACTGTCCAGGATTTCACAAAAGGGGAAGCTGTGGCGGAAGGGAAGGGATGTGAGCGGAGCGAGGAAACCAGCTGCTCAGCCTCAGCCTGGGCCACTACAGCAGCAGGGGCCTCAGCATACATACCTAACTTAGGGTATCAATCCAGTGGGGGTCGATTTATCGCATCTAGTCTAGACACGATAAATCGATCCCCGAACGCTCTCCCGTCGACTCCTGTATCCCACCGCCACAAGAGGTGCAGGCTGGGTCATCTGGGGAGTGACAGCAGTCAACTCTCTGCAGTGAAGACACCGTGGTGAGTGGGTCTAAGTACGTCGACTTTAGCAACATTATTCATGTAGCTGAAGCTGCGTAACTTAGATTGACACGCACACAAAGTGTAGACCAGGCCTTAGAGAAACACAGGCATGTCAAAACGCTAAGGTTGCGCTAATTTAAGTAAACTGATTCCTAACAGATTCAAGCCCCAAACAAGCAAAAGCAGTTTCTCAACTGAATTTGTTAAATTACTGCCACGTGTGTGTTTAGACAAGGCCTGAGATGCAGAGAATTCCACACACAGACCAAGGAGACCTGCTCATTGCCAGCCCTCCTTTCCAAAGGGCATCAGAGTGCAACACAGCAGTACAAGAGGCTGGAGGGCAAGAGCTGAAGCCATTGATGAATCTTTGTTGGCTGTCTCCCTCCATGCCAGGGAGGGGCTGAGTTAGTGTTGAGAAATTAGAAGGAGCAGCTTTACTCCTCCACAAAGGTAAATAAAAACCCAGAAGCCTCCACCCAGGCCCCAGTTGCCAGCAAAATAAAAGCTGGTCTTAATTATCCCAGCAGAGGCCCTGCCTGACCTTGGGTTTCAAACGGCTGGGCTCAGAGCTGCAGGAGCCCAGCCGGTGGACAAAGGAGGCAGCTCCTGCCCCAGGCCAACTGCAGTGAAGCAGAAGGGAACTCTACAGCCTAGACAACTCCCACCTCCAGGAAAGGGCCCCACTACTGATGCAAATAGCAGGGAGCCAGAGCAGGAAGAAATCTATGCAAAGCCCACAGAGCTGCCAGCACACCCACAAGGATCATCCTAACGTCCCTCCTCCCCGCTAGGAGCCAGCAATGAGAGTTCTTTGGATCAGCTCCAATCTGGAACCCACAAGGGAGACACTTTCTGCCTTGGGTCAGAGTCACTCCAGGAGTTTGGGCAGGAAGGAAGTGCTCAGAGGATCTGGACCCCCACGGTGAGATTCCCCACAGCTACATTCCTTTGTCTTCTGCAATCTTCAGCAGGGAATACTGGCAATGTTAGCCTCCTCCTCTCCAGCCACACTTTCCATGGTGAGACCTCAGCTGCCATGTTTAATTTGGATGATTTCCCAAGCCAGACCCTCCCCATGTCAGCCCTGTGTCTCCCACTGCCAGCTCTCCTTCCCATCAGTCACTCAGCACAGCAGCCATCCTTGCACATCTGGCGTCAAGCTTGGTTCCTTGTCCCAGCTCCTTCCTTCTCTCCATGTAACTAGCCTGTCTGCCTAGGCTTCCATCCTCTCCCACCTGCTAGTGCAGCCTCCAGCCTCACATCTCCCATCACCACCCCTCCAAGATGCAGCTGCCAAGTAACTTCTCTATTACTTTCAGTCCTTGCCCAATTCCACCCTCCTACACAGTCCCACTCTCTCTGCTCCACCCAAGTTTCTTCTGACCTCTCCCCATCAACTCTTTCGCCCACCCACTCTAGACTCAATGCCTAATTTCATGACTCTCCCGATGCATGGAAGAGCCTCTGAATCTCTGCTGGCCAAGCTCCCTCCCTGCTCTGTAATAAAACATTCTTGCTAGACTATACTCATGCCATTCAATATTACATTTCATCCACCATGAACTGGTCACAGAGACTGGATTAAATGATCCAAGAGCCCCTCACAACTCAAATGCAAGAATCTGACCTGCTGTGCTTGCAAACTAAACTCCTCAACACAGGGCCCTACTATTGTCCCCTTGCTGTATGCTGCTGTGTATACGGACAGCCCTGCAGAAGTCATTCTACGAAGGCTGAAAAGTACAGGTGTCAGTGGGAAACTGAGGGCTTCCTTTCCTGGAACTCAGGCACTATAGCGATGGGCAAAGGGCAATTATAAAAACCTAAAAAGATTCAGGGGACTAAAGCTACCAGGTCACACAGAACTTACATTTCACACTAAGGCTTGATCTTATGTCAATATAACTACATCGCTCAGGTAGAAAATCCACACCCCTGAGCAATGTAGTTATACGAACCTAACCCCCTGCGTAGACTGCACTGTGTCAATGGAAGGGCTTCTCACAGCGACATCGCTACCACCTCTCGCTGAGGTAGATTCGCTATGCAAATGGAGCTCCTGGCACTACAGCAGCACCAGAACAAGTGCAGCTATGTCGCTGGTGGCTGTAAGTGTAGACGGGCAGAAGTGCCATTTTAGGCCTGGGGGGGGGGGGAAGAGGAGGGGAGGAAATTGATCTAAGTTATGTAACTTCAGCTATGTGACTAACATAGGTGAAGTAGACGTACTTAGATCTACTCACTATGGTGTCTTCACTACGGTGAGTCGACTGCTGCCGCTCCCCCATCGACTCCACCTCTCACGCAGGAGAGTGCTCGGGGTCGATTTATCATGTCTAGACTAGACACGATAAATCTACCCCCGCTGGATCAATTGCTGCCCACCGATCCAGCAAGTAGTATAGACACACCCAGAAAGAACTCTGGTAATGAGTCCCCAGGATGGGACAGCACCACCAGGAGGGACAAATGCTCCTAACACACAAATCAAATCTATCCATGCAAGCTGCTAGAGCCCAGTCAAGCCACCATAGAGGAAATCTGGCTTTACACATGTCAGGATTCTCCAAGGGGTAGGTAACAAGAGCAGGTGAAATGGAAAAGGTGCTGGGAGGACGTGAGGTACATTTATTCAGACTTTTACCAAGCTTCCTCCACCGCCACACCGACGAAACTGAGGAAGCTGAATGGGTGGGGGGTCAAGCCTGTTCAAAGCAGTCTCAGCCCCAAGAGAAGGCAGAAGTTTGAACCAGACCAAGAGCCTTTCCCACTGACCCCAAAATTTGAATGGGTTGGGTTTTTTCAGGAAAGTTTCTACACAGAAATAAAGATGAATTAACTACAATCCCTCCAGCTCCTCATTCCCTGCCCCCATGCTCCAATTCCTTCTATTTATATTCTATCCATGCTTTCCAGAGCCTCCTTAGACAGCCTTCCTGTTACCTGTACACAACCCCACTGCTACCACTATATCCCTTCTCCCCATTACCGGTACCACCTTGCTATTCTACTACCTTAGCCTAGTACCTGCTCTTCTCACTACCAAAGCACTCTTCTGATATCCATTCCCACAACTGCACACAGACATTTCACTCTTACCAGGGTACCACCCCCACCTGTCCTTACTCCTCCCTATCACCTGCGCCTCTCCCCCAAACGTCTGAGGCCTTTCCCCAGGGAATGCACATACCCCACTCAAGTGCTCCTCCAGGATCCTTCCCCCTCTTCATCACCCCACGCTCCTCTCCTGGGCAGCTGCCCCGAGAATCTCCAGCCCTGTGGCCGGTGTAACAAGCCCCCTCCTCCAGCAGGGAGGACTGACCCTGGGACCCCTGCCCAGAGCGCCTCAGCTCTGCGCGGTGCCGGGCCCGGGCCGACTGGGACTCCCGCCCCACTCCCCCAGGAGAAGCCCAGCCCCTCGGCGCTGACCTTGGGCAGCTCCCGCAGCTGGTTGGCGTCCAGCAGCAGCTCCTCCAGGGAGCGGCTGTAGCGGTAGATCTCCTCGGGCACCGCCTGCAGCGAGCAGTGCCGCCGGTCCAGCGCCTCCACGTGCCGGTTACAGCGCCACAGCGGCGGCATGCAGCGCAGCATCCTCCCGGGCGGCCGGGGCCGGGCGCTCGGGCCGGGCAGGGGGAGCGGGGTGGGGAAGGGCCGGGCCTCGCCGTGGCGCTGAGGGACGGCTCCGGGGGGAAGGGCCGGGGCGGCGACAGGCGGGGCGGGAGGGACGGCTCGGGGCAGGGAAGGGTCGGGCCGAGCTGGGGCGCTGAGGGGCGGGTGGGAGCGGGCCGGGCCGGCGAAGGGTCCCAAGGCTCCGGCTCGGCAGGAAGCGGGTGCGGCGGCTCCGGGTCTCAAGGGCCGGGGCGGCGACAGGCGGGGGGGGGAGGGGCGGCGCGCTGAGGGGCAGGCGGGAGGGGCGGCTCGGGGCCGGGAAGGGCCGGGCCGAGCTGGGGCGCTGAGGGGAGGAGCGGGCCGGGCCGGCGAAGGGTCCCAAGGCTCCGGCTCCGGCTCGGCAGGAAGCGGGTGCGGCGGCTCCGGGTCTCAAGGGCCGGGGAGACGCGAGCTCCGCATGGCCGCCACCTCAGGCCTGGTTCCCTCAGACTCAGGCCGCGACGGTTCCGACTCCAGCCCGGGTCGCTGCAGCGCTCGGGCCCTGCCGGCTCCTCAGGCCGCTGCCGCTCCGCCCCTGTGATGGACCCTGGGAATCCGAGCCCGATCACCTGGAACTACGGCTCCCGGCATGCCCCGCGGGCTCCCTGCCCCGCCCGGAACTGCGGCTCCCGGCATGCACCGCGGGCTCCCTGCCCCGCCCGGAACTGCGGCTCCCGGCATGCACCGCGGGCTCCCTGCTCCGCCCGGAACTGCGGCTCCCGGCATGCACCGCGGGCCCCCTGCTCAGCCCCGCCCCGCCCGGAACTACGGCTCCCGGCATGCACCGCGGGCTCCCTGCCCCGCCCGGAACTGCGGCTCCCGGCATGCACCGCGGGCCCCCTGCTCCGCCCCGCCCGGAACTACGGCTCCCGGCATGCCCCGCGGGCTCCCTGCCCCTCCCGGAACTGCGGCTCCCGGCATGCCCCGCGGGCCCCCTGCCCCGCCCGGAACTGCGGCTCCCGGCATGCACCGCGGGCTCCCTTCCCCGCCCGGAACTACGGCTCCCAGCATGCCCCGCGGGCCCCTTGCTCCGCCCCGCCCGGAACTACGGCTCCCGGCATGCCCCGCGGGCTCCCTGCCCCGCCCGGAACTGCGGCTCCCGGCATGCACCGCGGGCCCCCTGCCCCGCCCGGAACTGCGGCTCCCGGCATGCACCGCGGGCTCCCTGCCCCGCCCCGCCCGGAACTACGGCTCCCGGCATGCACCGCGGGCTCCCTGCCCCGCCCGGAACTGCGGCTCCCGGCATGCACCGCGGGCCCCCTGCTCCGACCCGCCCGGAACTACGGCTCCCGGCATGCACCGCGGGCTCCCTGCCCCGCCCGGAACTGCGGCTCCCGGCATGCACCGCGGGCTCCCTGCCCCGCCCGGAACTGCGGCTCCCGGCATGCACCGCGGGCCCCCTGCTCCGCCCCGCCCGGAACTACGGCTCCCGGCATGCCCCGCGGGCTCCCTGCCCCTCCCGGAACTGCGGCTCCCGGCATGCCCCGCGGGCTCCCTGCCCCGCCCGGAACTGCGGCTCCCGGCATGCACCGCGGGCCCCCTGCTCCGCCCCGCCCGGAACTACGGCTCCCGGCATGCACCGCGGGCTCCCTGCTCCGCCCGGAACTGCGGCTCCCGGCATGCCCCGCGGGCCCCCTGCTCCGCCCCGCCCGGAACTACGGCTCCCGGCATGCACCGCGGGCTCCCTGCCCCGCCCGGAACTGCGGCTCCCGGCATGCACCGCGGGCCCCCTGCTCCGACCCGCCCGGAACTACGGCTCCCGGCATGCACCGCGGGCTCCCTGCCCCGCCCGGAACTGCGGCTCCCGGCATGCACCGCGGGCTCCCTGCCCCGCCCGGAACTGCGGCTCCCGGCATGCACCGCGGGCCCCCTGCTCCGACCCGCCCGGAACTATGGCTCCCGGCATGCACCGCGGGCTCCCTGCCCCGCCCGGAACTGCGGCTCCCGGCATGCACCGCGGCTGTCCCCCAGCGAAGAGCCAATGTCACACGTGAATGCGGGAGCAGCGCCCCCCCCCGGCCCCAACCCGCCTGGAGCCGCGCGGGTCCCCTCCCTCGCGCCTGCAAAGAGTCCCCGGTGTCTCCCCCCCGCACCCTCCCCTCCCCCGGCCTCTCTCGCTCCCGGTCCCGCTCCACAGACCCTCCCGTCACCCCATCCCTCCCCCACACACCAGCCCCCTCCCCCACCGCCCTTCTTCCATCCCCCCCCCTCCCATCACTCCATCCCTCCCCCACACACCAGCCCCCTCCCCCACCGCCCTTCTTCCATCCCCCCCTCTCCCGTCACCCCATCCCTCCCCCACACACCAGCCCCCTCCCCCTCCACAGACCCTCCCATCACGGTATCCCTCCTCCCACCCCCCTTCTTCCATACCTCCCCCTCCCGTCACCGTATCTCTCCCCCGACCCTCCCTGCCCTCTCCCTCCTGCCCCCCACTGTATCCCTCCCACACAGACTCCCCCACCATCTCCCTCCCTCTCCCCTACGCATACTCTCTACCCCATCTCGCTCCCTCTCCCCCACAAAGATGTCCCACTCTCTCCCTCCCACACACACCTCCCCTCCCTATCTCCCTCCTGCCCCCACAGACCCTCACCTCTCTTGTGCTCGCCCTAACACAGACCCTCTCCACCCCCATTGTCTCCCTACCACCCCCGCCACAGGCCTTCCTCCATAGACCCTTCTTGCCCCCAACTTTCTCCTTCCCACCCCCACAGACCTGCCTGATCTTCCTCCTGTCCTCCAGAGACCCTCACCCAATGTCTGCTGCTCCTCTACACACAAATCCTCCCCTGTCTTCCTCTCCCACACCCAGGCCCTATCATCTCATCCCCATTCTTCCCTCCACAGACCCTCCTTTCCCCCACATCTCCTTGCTGCTCTCCACACCTCCTGCCATACCCCATCAGTCTCCTGCACTGTCAGCTTCCTCTGCGGTTTCGAAATTACAGTAGAACCTCAGAGTTACGGACACCTCAGGAATGGATGTTGTCCGTAACTCTGACATGTTCCATAATGCTGAACAAGAGGTTATGGACTTCAGCTCGGGGTGGCAGGGGGCGGGGGTCAGGGCTTCTGCCCCTTGAGAGAACCAGGGCTCGGCGCTTCAGACCTTGGGGAGGGGGGGAGTGCTGGGGCCCCACTCCCAGTTTCACCCTCACGGGGGGCACTAGGGTTCAGGGCATTTGTAATCAACCTCTGTACCAGGTAACTGCAAATAGCTACTGTAACACCAATTCTTTTTAAAAAGGATCCATGGGTGATCCTGGCAATTCCAGGCCACTAACACCTAACTTCAATACCAGGCAAATTGGTTGAAACTATGGTAAACAACAGAATGATCAGACATGTAGATAAATATGATATGTTGGGGAAGAGTCAACATCACTTTTGTAAAGAGAAATCAAGCCTTATCAATTAGAATTCTTTGAAGGGGGGTGTCAGTAAACTTGTGGACAAGAATGATCCGGTTGATAGAGTGTACTTGGACTTTCAGAAAGCCTTGACAAGGTCCCTCACCAAAGCCTCATAAGCAAAGAGAGCAGTCATGGGATAAGAGGGAAGGTTCTCTCATGGATCAATACCGGTGAAAAGATAGGAAACAATGAGTAGGAATAAACAGTCAGTTCTCACAGTGTAAAGATGTAAACAGCAGGTCCCCAACGATCTGTACTGGGACCAGTACTGGTCAACACACTCAAATGATCTGGTAAAGGGATAAACAGTGAGGTGGCAAAGTTTGAAGATGATACAAAATTACTCAAGCTGGTTAAGTCCAAAGCTGACTGCGAAGAGCTACAAAGAGATCTCACAAAACCGTGTGCCTGTTCTGTGCAGCAGAGCAGCGACCTGCAAGAGAGCCAGGCTGGGGAGAGGCAGTGGCTGGGACGCTGCTCTGCAAAGTAGTGACAGCAGGCCGATCTCCACCCAGACTCAGCTTCTAGGGACAAGGGCCAAACATACCGGAGGGGGGCAGCCCATACTGGCTCATTCGGCCCCCTCCCCAGAAGCGGAGCCTGGGTGGGGGGTCAATCTGCCACTGCCACTGCCACAGCCAGGCTCTCTCACAGGAAACTGTGGAGCTGTGGTGGCTTCATGGAACAGAGTCCCAGCAGCCAGCGTGAGAAGAGGCTCGGGTCCCACCCCTTCTGCTCCCTGCCCACATGTCCCCCCTCCATATTGCCTCTGTCTTCGAGTGATGGTCCCTAAAAATATTCCAAACATGGGTGTGCCTATGCACTGGAACCAGAAGGTTTTCCCTAGTAGTGATTCATAGAATCATAGGGTTGGAAGGGACCTCAGGAGGTCATCTAGTCCACCCCCCTGCTCAAAGCAGGACCAATCCCGATTTTTACCTCAGTTCCCTAAATGGCCCCCTCAAGGACTGAACTCACAACCCTGGATTTAGCAGGCCAATGCTCAAACCACTGGGTTATCCCTCCCCTTTAACAGTGAGCTGTTGTCTCACTGTTTCATTGTGGCCCCTCATGCTCGCAGCTGAGGGTATAATACGCTCTGTGTGTTGACACCTCTCCAGTTCCCTTTAAATGCCGCTGGGCCTGAGTTGGAACCCCTGTTCCTTTGCGCAGAGTGGTTTTGTCCATTGTGTATAATTCTTACAGTTGTTCCTCGGAGTAGATAGTTTAGCCTTAGTAGTAAGTTAGTTAGTGGTAAGTTATGCGTTGTGTTATTGAAACGGAACCCCTGGATACTGAACCCGGCCCTTGTTGCTGCCAACTCAGAGGGGCAGAAGGGTTACATGTAAATATATCAGAGGGATAAATATCAGGGAGGAAGAGGAATTATTTAAGCTCAGTACCAATGTGGACACAAGAACAAATGGATATAAACTGGCCACCAGGAAGTTTAGACTTGAAATTAGATGAAGGTTTCTAACCATCAGAGGAGTGAAGTTCTGGAACAGCCTTCCAAGGGGAGCAGTGGGGGCAAAAGACATATCTGGCTTTAAGACTAAGCTTGATAAGTTTATGGAGGGGATGATATGATCGGATAACCTAATTTTGGCAATTAATTGGTCTTTGACTATTAGAAGTAAATATGCCCAATGGCTTGTGATGGGATGGGATCTGAGTTACTATAGAGAATTCTTTCCTGGGTGTCTGGCTGGTGAGTCTTGCCCACATGCTCAGGGTTTAGCTGATCACCATGTTAGGATATAGATAGTCAAGCCTGTTTGAAAAGGCCTATACTTCAAGAATTTAGGTGTATTCTTATCACTTAGCTAGTTATAGAGGTATAAAAGAATCAAAGATCACTGTCTGTGTAATGGCCTTCTCTTACTGTGGACAGGCTAAGACCTTCAGCTAAGATGCAGTTAGGCAGCCATAAACTGGAAAGTGTATGGTCACATCCTCACATTCCAAACTAGTCACATTAAAATAAGGTGCTACTGGGCTATTAGAAATACAATCCTGTCCTGATATTCCTATCACTTCCAAAAAAAAAAAAAAAAAGGAAAAAGCCTAGAAGATGTAAAAGAAAACTTAGTTTGATAGCATCCTGTCTGGCAAGAACTCACTTATCAATAGACACAGCTGGAGAACCCTTATGTCTGTATAGATGTAGTTTAAAATCCTCACTTCTGTATTGTTTTGTATGTTTATTTGCATGGTCTCTGTCTGGTTCTGTAATTGTTTCTGTCTACTGTATAATTATTTTTGTTGGGTGTAAACCAATTAAGGTGATGGGGTATAATTGGTTAAATAACCATGTTACAATATGTTAGGATTGGTTAGTTAAATTTCAATAAAATAATTGGTTATGGTATAGCTAAGCAAAACTCACTCACTCACACTCACTCATGCCCGTCACCCCAATCGGGGTATGGGCTGCCAATAACAGATCTCCAGAGTCCTCTATCCTGGGCCATTCGCTCTAGCTGGTTCCAGGTATAGCCCATTTTTTTGCTATCAGCCTGAAGGTCACGTCACCAGGTGTTTCTTGGACGGCCTCTTTTCCGCTTGCCTTGGGGGTTCCACCGCAGTGCCTGTCTGGTGATGTTAGTTGGCTGCTTGTGTAGTGTATGTCCCATCCAACCCCACCTTCTCCTGATTTCTTCCTCTGCTGGGAGTTGACAGGTCCTCTCCAAGAGGTGGATGTTACTGATGGTGTCTGGCCAGTGGATCTGGAGAATCCTTCTGAGGCAGCTATTAATGAAGGTCTGGATGTTCCTGATGGTTGTTTTGGTTGTCCTCCAGGTTTCAGCTCCATACAGTAGGACTGATTTCACATTGGAGTTGAACAGTCGAATTTTTATTGCCAAAGACAGCTCTCTGGAGCTCCAGATGTTCTGAGCTGTAAGAAGGCTGCTCTTGCCTTATCAATCCTTACTTTGATGTCTGCGTCTGTGCCACCCTGCTGGTCGATGATGCTACCTAGGTAGGTGAAGGACTGCACTTCTTCCAGGGGGCTTCCATTCAGTGTGACTGGGTCATTGCTGATGGAGTTAATCCTAAGGATCTTGGTCTTGTCCTTGTGAATGTTGAGGCCAACCTGTGATGATGTGGCTGCCACTACGCTGGTCTTCTCTTGCATCTGCTGTTTACTGTGTGAAAGGAGTGCAGGGTCGTCAGCAAAGTCCAGGTCATCAAGCTGGGTCCACAACGTCTGCTGGATTCCGTTCCTACGCTCGTAGGTGGATGTCTTCATAATCCAATCGATGACGAGGAGAAAGAGAAGTGGTGACAACAAGCATCCTTGCCTGACTCCAGTTTGCACCTGGAAGCCATTAGTAAGCTGCCCTTCATGAATCACTCTACAGTGTATACCATCATATATGAGTTCTTAATCAGGATGACCACCTTTGCTGGGATGCCATAGTGCTGAAGGAGCTTCCAAAGGGTCTCTCGATCCACGCTATCAAACGCTTTCTCATAGTCAATAAAATTGATGTACAACGAGGAGTTCCACTCTATAGACTGCTCGACTATGATGCGAAGCGTTGCTATCTGGTCCGTGCATGATCTATTCAGCTGGAAACCTGCCTGTTCATCTCGTAGCTGTGGATTGATGGCATCCTTCATTCTCTCTAAGAGGACTCAGTTGAAGACCTTCCCTGGCACTGACAGGAGTGTGATTCCTCTATAATTGGCACAGTTGCTAAGGTCTCCTTTCTTGGGGATTTTGATGAGATATCCCTCTTTCCAGTCTACTGGAATCACTTCTTCCCATATCTTCTCAAAGAGGGGGTACAGCATTTCCACTGAAGCATCCAGGTCTGCTTTCACAGCCTCTGCTGGGATGTCATCAGGTCTAGCCACCTTCCTATTCTTCATCATGGTGATGGCTTTTCTGATCTCGTCTCTGGTTAATTTATCGCAATTAATTGCGAGGTCCTCGTTAGCTGAGTTGATATCTGGTGGATTTGGTGGTGCTGGTCTGTTCAGGAGTTCCTCAAAGTGCTCCACCCATCTGTTCATCTGTTGTTCTATTCCTGTTATAGACTTTCCCTGCTTGTCTTTAACGGGACGTTCTGGCTTGCTGAACTTTCCAGTCGCTTGGTAATATCATACAGCTGTTTCATATTGCCACTGTATGCTGCCTGCTCCGCTTCTGCTGCCAGTTCATCCACATACTCTCTCTTGTCCTTCCTGATATTCCTCTTCACTGCTCTGTGGGCTTCAGCATACTCTTTTTGAGCTTTGGTCTTTGCTGCTCTAGTCCTGCTGTTGTTGACTGCTGCCTTCTTCTTCTTTCTGTCTTCTATCTTGGTCAAGGTCTCTGCTGTGATCCACTCTTTCTGCTGGTGTTTCTTAATTCCAAGCACTTCCTAGCATACTGACCTAAGTGTGTGTCTCACTTTCTGCCATCTGTTTAGTACACTGTCTTCCTCTTCCTCAGACCGATCCTGTAATACTGAAAACTTATTCTTCAGCCTCGGTCCAAAATCTTCCTTGGTCTTATGGTCCTTCAGAAGGCTGACGTTGTACTTCACTCTTCTGTCTGACGTGTCTATCCAGTTCTTTTTCAGCTTCAGCTTCAATCTGGCCACTACTAAGTGATGGTCGGACGCCGCGTCTGCTCTTCTTCTAACTCTAATGTCCTGCAAGGATCTTCTAAACTTCTTGCTAATGCAGACATGATCGATCTGATTTTCTGTCGTGCCTGCTGGTGATACCCAGGTACTCTTGTGGATCCGCTTGTGAGGAAAGATGCTACCTTCTATGACCAGGTTGTTAAGTGCACACAAATCCACAAATCTCTCTCCATTCTCACTCATCTCTCCCAGAGTGTGGGTCCCCATGACTTGTTTGTATCCTGTGTTGTCAGGTCCAATTTTGGTATTAAAGTCTCCCATAAGGATGATGTCTTTGTCTGGGAGAATCTCTAATATTTTCTGGAGTCTGTTGTAAAAATAATCTTTGTCCTCCTCTTCGCTGTCATTAGTTGGAGCATAGCACTGAACAACATTCATCTTAATCCTTTTCATTTTAGTTCTGAAGGATGCTGTGATGATCCTGGAACCATGTGCCTCCCAACCAATCAGTGCTCTCTGTGCCTGCTTGGACAACCTGAAGCCTACTCCCTGTGTGTGGGGTGCATCACTCTCTTCATGTCCTGAATACAGCAACAGCTCTCCTGTCAACAGTCGTCTCTGTCCCGCTTGCGTCCATCTTATCTCGCTAATGGCTAATAGGGTCAGGTTGTTACTCCTCATCTCTGCTGCAACCTGCGCCGTCTTTCCTGACTCGTACATGGTCCTCACGTTCCATGTCCCTATGGTAATCCTCCTGGTTGCAAGAAGGGTAATCGGCTTAGTGGCTTCCTCATGGCTTTTACCACCCAGCGTCATGCATCTTCGAATTGAAGACCCTTCTTTTTCCAGGGTAAAAGTCTCTGTTGGCGTTTCTGTAGCGAGTTGATTTTTACGGGGTGGAGTTGCTAGCCCCATGCCCAACCCTCCTCCTTTATCCTGACTTGGGACAGGCAGATGGCCCCAAAGGACCTCTCTGGTGGAGTTAAGCAAAACTCAGGTTTTGCTATATAGTTTGAAGTCAATCAGGAAGTGAAGGGGGGGGAATGGGAACTGGGACTGAGGATGGGGAAATTGGAATCATGTTTTCCAAAAGGGGGAAATGGGAACAGGGGATGGAAACAGAAACAGAGGCAAGGCTCTGTGGTGTCAGAGTTGAAAAGGGGGACACTAAGGAAGAAAACTAAAATTGTGCTTGCTAAAAGTTCACCCCAATAAACATCGAATTGTTTGCGCCTTTGGATTTTGGGTATTTTTGCTCTCTGTTCATGCAAAAAGAACCAGGGAAGTAAGAGGGTGAAGGAATAAGCCCCCTAACATCTTGGTGCCGTGACTCGGATGCATCTCATCGGATAGGTGAGTGGCAGCCTGTAAGTCTCCATCCCCAACAGTCCGCGCAGCTGCTTGGAGGGGATATAGTGAACTCTCGTGATGGTAGTTGCGGGTTCTGGATTTTTGGATAAGAAAAAAACAGAGCCCATATCAGGTGCAGGGGTCAGCCTGGGATAAGATTAAAAAGGAAATGGAGGAAGTGTTAGGGGACACATAGGAATGAGAGGTGGCTGAGGAGCCCACCCTCCTTTGGTATATGGGTAGTGGAAGAAGGTCCCTGTCCATGGGGACTGGATGCCTTCCAGGGAAAGGAGGCACTTCAGTCCACTTGTAAGAGGTTTAAAGTAAGGGCAGCAGCATGGAAAGCTGCCCGTAATCTTTAAAAAAAAAAAAACCAAAAAAGTAAAAGGGTAAAAAAGTAAGCCCCCTAACACACCATATTTGGGGGCAGGAAGGAATTTTCCTCCAGGGCAGATTGGCAGAAGCCCTGGAGGGGTTTCGCCTTCCCCTGCAGCATGGGGCACGGGTCACTTGCTGGAAGGTTCTCTGCACCTTGAGGTCTTTAAACCATGATTTGAGGACTCAGACATAGGTTTGATACAGGAGTGGGTGGGTGAGATTCTGTGGCCTGCGTTGTGCAGGAGGTCAGACTAGAGGATCAGAATGGTCCCTTCTGACCTTAAAGTCTATGGTTCTCTGATTCAGTACAGGCCTCTGGCACTGGAGGTAACAGTGCAACCAATAACAACAGTAGGTTGTCATCTTATAGATCCAAAGCCCAGAAGGCTCTACTGTGGATTATCTGGCCTGTCTTCCCATATAACATGGATCATAGAACGTTCCCAAACTAATTCCTAGAGCAGATCCTTCAGAAAAACATCCGATTTAAAAATTGTCAGTGATGGAGAATCCACCACGATCCTTGGTCAATTGTTCCAATGATTAATTACACTCACCATTAAAAATATACACCATATTTTCAGTCTGAATTTCTCTAGCTTCAATTTCCAGCCACTGAATCATGTCATACCTTCCTCTGCTAGAGTGAACAACCCACTGTTCAATATTTGTTCCCCCTGTCGGTACTTACAGACTGTCATCAAATCACCCCTTAACCTTTTTTGTTAAGCAAAATAGATGGAGCTCTTTGAGACTCTCCCTATGAGGCAGGTTTTCTAATCCTTTAACCATTCTTGTGGCTCTTCTCTGAACCCTGCCCAATGTACCAACACCTTTTTTGAATTGTGGGCACCATAACTGGACACAGGATTCCTGCAGCGCTCACACCAGTGCCAAATAAAGAGGTAAAATAACCTCTCTGCTCCTATTTATTCACCCCAGGATCATACAATCAGACTATCAGGGTTGGAAGGGACCTCAGGAGATCATCTAGTCCCACCCGCTGCTCAAAGCAGGACCAATCCCCAGATAGATTTTTACTCCCATTCCCTAAATGGCCCCCTTAAGGATTGAACTCACAACCCTCGGTTTAACAGGCCAATGCTCAAAACCACTGAGCTATCCCCCTGCATTAGCTCCTTTGCCACAGAGTCACATTAGGAGCTCGTGTTCAGCTAATTATCCACCAGAACCCCCAAATCTTTTTTAGTCACTGCTTCCCAGGCTAGAGTCTCCCATCAGTAAGTAGGGCCTACACTCTTTGTTCCTAGAGGTATACGTTTACATTTAGTTGTATTAAAACACCACATTCTTTTGTTTGCTTCCAGTTTACCAAGCAAACTAAATTGCTCAGAATTAGTAACCTGTCCTTTTTATTATTTTCACTCTCTCAATTTTTGTGTCACCTGCAAGTTTTATCAGTGATCATTTTGTTTTTTTCTAGATCATTGATAAAGATGTTAAATAGCATAGGGCTAAGAACCAATCCCCCCAGGACCTCACTGGAAACAGACCTGCTCTGACAATTCTCCATTTATAGTTACATTTTCAGATCTATTATTCAGCCCATTTTTAATCCATGTAATGTGTGCCAAGTTAATTTTACATCATTCTATTTTTTTTAATCAAAACACTGTGTCATAACTAGTCATACACCTTACAGAAGTATGTTACATCAACCAAACTTGTGTGATCTCATTTTAAAAAGAGAGATCAAGGTAGTTTGATAGGATTGATTTTCCATAAATGCATGTTGATTTATATTAATTACATTATCTTCTTTTAGTTCTTATTAATCAAGTCCATATCAGCCCTCCATTATCTTGCCTGGGATTGATGTTAGGCTGACAGGCCTGTAATTACCTGCATCATCACATTTAACCTTTTTAAAAATTAGCACAACTTCAGGTTTCTTCCAGTCTTCCAGAACTTCTCCAACGCTTGTTGAAAATCAACATTAATAGTCCAGCATGCTCCTCAGTCAGCTCTTTTTAAACTCTAGGATGCAAGTTATCTGGGTCTGATTTAAAAATGTCTGATTTTAGTAACTGCTGTTTAACACCATCCAGCGAGACTAGAATGGAAAGTATGTTATCACCATATGATGAGCCTGCATCATCTGTTTCTCCTCCCCTCCCGCCATAAAGAACAGAAATATTTATTGAACACTTCAGCCTTTTCTGTATTATTATTGATAATTCTACTATTTCCATCTAGTAATGGACAATATCATTATCAGGATTCACTTTGTGCCTAGTTTATTTTTAAAAACTCCTTATTGTCCTTAACTCTGCTGGCCATAGATTTCTCCTTATACCCTTGGCTCTCCTTATCAACGTTCTACAATTCCAACTTCTGATTTACAGTAACTACTTACCCTTTCTTCCATTTACGTTCACACACACACACACACACACACACACACACCTTTTTACAGCTGCTTTCACTTTCTCTCTGAACCGGTTTTTTTTTTTTAAACCGGCACAGCCTTCTTCCTCAATTGTGGCTTTTTGGGCAGCTAGTAATGTGGTCTTAAATGACTGCCAATTATCATTGACATTTTTCTGATTAAATTTTTCCTCACAGCTGATTTAGCTTAATTATTTTCAGCTTGTGAAATTGGCCCTATTAAAGCCCCAATATATTATTGCTCTTGGACTTCGTTCTGCTTGCAAACTAGAAATGTGATCAAGTCATGATCATTTGTACTTAAGCTACCATTAATTTTTAATTCTGTGATTAGGTCCTTTTTATCGGTTAGGATAATGTTGAATATAGAATTTTTGTATGTTATCAGTCTTGCCCGTGCATTTCACAGCCATTTGCTGAGAGCAGAAGAATTTTGAGACTCAGGAATCTTGGACTCCATTCCCGGTTTTGATGGGAAAGTGATTCCAACAGTCACGGGCCCTTCTGCCCCTTTGGTCCCAAGCCTGACCCCTGTTGTAATAATTGGGTTGACAAATGTATCCTAATTGTGAGCTCAACTATAAAAAGTCTGTAACATTTATCAAATACAATAACCTGTAAGAACAAATGTTATTGGAAAATAGGTCAAGTTGCTTTCAATTCTGAATGTTATAACCAGGTGCAAGAAAACCAGGCAGACACACTAAATTAATGCAAACAAAAAGGTCAAGTTGATACAACTCAAGGACTACGTTAAAATCATGCTTGGTAAAAACAGAAGATGTGGAACCAGAAATTAATGACCAAAAATGGCTGTATTGGCTATTAGGCCTAATTGGTGGACAAAATAATAAAGGGGTGGGCTATCCACCCATCACTCCCTTTTTGGGTCTTAAAGAGATTCGTGGGGAGAGGGGGAAGAGGAAAAACAGATGGAAGCAACTGAAACAACTTCACCATCATTGCTGTGAGTGTCTACAGCTCCTTGCACTCCAGATCTTCTTTGTCCTAATCCTAGGAGATGATCTGACCAGACTGGGCCAGAAAGCAAGATTCAGATAACATTGCCACCTCTACTGGCTCCAGCTAACCCCAACCACCACCTGACACGAAATGGGATCAGACTTTAACAGCAGCAGCTACAACAATGCCTGCTCATCTCAACTCACGTCTTTGTCAGCCTGTAAAACAAGGGGGGGTTTCCTTCTAAAAATCTCTCTCCAGCTCAAGGGAAAGGCAATAAGAAATGTTGTTTAAATGGAGGCCTTATTTAATACTTTTACATTTCAAGGCCTTTAATTGCTTTTCCTTCTTTTCTGTGTCTTTATGAAAATTCATGTTAACCCTTTATTAGTGTGTTTGCAGCAGTACTAAGCAAGCTGTGGTGTCTGTCTACTAAACCCCAAATCTCATTGTAACAGTTTAATATTGGACAGGGACTCGCTCAACACCTCTGGCCCATTTATTCCATCTGAATTAATACAACACCCCTTCTACCTTTGCCACCTCCAGCTTGATCCTGTGCCAACCTTGTCTCCACCCTAAACTTCTCGTTCTGTCTTCTCCTTCCCCCGGATCTTCTTCCCAATTTTACCCCTTCATCCCATGTTCAGTCTCCTTCGAGCCTATCTCAGGCTCCCTTCTGAAATTACCATCTGCATCCCAGTCCCCTTGCCCAGCCAGTCCTAATATCTCCCCAGCTTCCAAACTGTCTTCCCCTCTCATCCATGTTCCTTATCCCAGTCTTTCCCCATCCAGCTCTTGTCCACTCTGCATTTCAGTGTTCCTCCTCCTCCATGCTGCCTGGGCACAGCACCGGGTGCACTGAGGGCACAGAATACAAGTCTCTGCTGTCAGTTCTCATGCCAGTGCTGCTGGAGCCTGGAGCAGCAATTGCAGAGAAGTCCTTATCAGCCCCAGTATCTCTGTTGGAGCAAAATCTTCAGAGAATTTAGCTGCAAAGCTCTAACAAGGCTATTGGGCATACGCAGACTCAGATTTTTTTCATAGGCTTGTACCTTGACCAAACGTGGGCTGTTTTTCCCACAAGGAAGTAAAAGGTACATCTCTATCCCCAAGGCAAACCCTCTCTCAAATTTCAAGTTCCTGCTTCAAAACATGGACATGCGAGAACTTCTCAACAAATCAGCTGCAAGAATTTGTTGTAACATGGGCAAAACAGCCAATTTTTCCTCCTGAGAAAAGCCATTTTTGCTGTAATTCTCCAGTAAAATTCAGCTGAGGTAGACACCTGATATGGAGAAATTCAGCCCAAATGGTTAACGTTTGGCAAAGTTAGAAGCAACAGAAAACAAGATCTTATAATAGGAAGTATGCTGGGCAACCTTAACTCTAGGTATCACCATCAGCTTTACCTAAAATGTATTCTAAAATGACAAGAGTCAGCACCTCTGCGCCTGCGCATCCATCCACACCAGCCTGTGACAACATAGCTATTATAAGAGCAGTGTGTGAAAGCACTACATGCCTTGTAGGTATGTAGATACTTTTACATGGAGTGCAGTTATAGTGCAAGTGCTCGTTTCAGCCTACACACATCTGTTGGGAGGTTCTGTGAGCTAGAGAATGTTATAGCATCTATCACCGTATTCGTCACTTCTTATTATCCATATTAACATCTGATCCTTATCTGAAATCAGATAAGCTCTTGGCCTTTGTATCCAGTGGCAGAGAGTTCCACAGACTGACATAAGAAAAAGCATTTCCTCTTACTAGTTTTAAATTTGCTGCCTTTCAATGTCACTGAATGTCTCCCCCCTTTTCTTGAATTACGGGCCAGGGTTAATGCAAGTGCCCCATCTCCCTTCTTTATCCCATTCATTGTTTTGTTTCCTGTGTATGCCCTCTCTCATTTCTAACCTAAAACAGTCCTAATCTTTTCATGCTCTTCAGGCCTCTAAGTAGTGTCACTGCCTTTCTCTAGGCCTCCTCACTATATCTGCTAGATCCCATCTGAGATGGGGGACAAGAACTGAGCAATGGAAGCATCCCACTGGCTTATACGATGACATACTATTTCACTATTGTGCACCTATCCCCTTCTTGGTGCAAGCACGATTAGCAGTAGCTGGGGTTCCCCCCCACAACCATCCTGGACCCACAGGGAGGCCCCCTCCCATCCCCAGGTCTAGGGGAGACAAAGTCCAGCCAAAAGACTCCTCCTCTCCCCAACAGCACCGGGGGGCAATGCAGCATGAGCAGCAATAGGGCCTCTGGAACTTTTGGACAGACCATTTTCTTAGGTGTTGATTTCTGACACTCTTTTCTCCTTGCTAACTGGTTCCTTCTTCAACTCCCTCCCTGTTTTCAATATCGCCCATTCCTTTACCAATTCCTAGTGTTATTACTCATCCCTGTTAGAACACAAGAACGGCCACACCAGGTCAGACCAAAGGTCCATCTAGCCCAGTATCCTGTCTGACAGTGGCCAGTTCCAGGTGCCCCTGAGAGAATGAACAGAACAGGGAATCATCAAGTGATCCATCCCATCACCCATTCCCAGCTTCTGGCAGAGGCTGGGACACTTCAGAGCATGGTTTTGCATCCCTGCCCATCCTAGCTAATATAGCCACCGATGGACCTATCCTCCATGATCTGATCTAGTTCTTTTTGAACCCTGGTATAATCTTACCTTCACAGCTTCCTTTGGCAAAGAGTTCCGCAGGTTGACTGTGCTCTGTTCCCTTTACAGCAGTTGTTCTCAAACTTTTGTACTGATGACCCCTTTCACACAGCAAGCCTCTGTGACCCCACCCCTTTATAAATTAAAAACACTTCTTTATATATTTAACAGCATTATAAATGCTGGAGGCAAAGCGGGGTTTGGCATGGAGGATGACAGCCCCCATGTAATAACCTGGCGACCCCCTGAGGGGTCCTGACCCCCAGTTCAAGAACCCCTGCTTTATAGTCTCCCAGGAGGACTTTGCCAATGGCTTTTTTGGAAGTCCTAATAAATTGTCAGACAATTCTTCTTTAGCCACTATTTTGTCAACACACACAGATAATTCCAGTAGAGGGGCGCAGTTTTCCTTTGCAGCAGCCGGGCTGGTTATTCTCTATCAAATCATGGTCATCAAGGTGATTTAAACTCTATTTTTAATTATCATTTCAACCACTCACTCACCTACTTCATTCTTACATTTCTTCATAATTCAAAGTTTTCTCTCTTATGACATGAGAGATGTATTACATGCCCTACAAACTGTGAGCTTTATTTGTTCATGTGCCTGGACAAAGCCTCGAACCTTGTGGGTGCTCTCAGAAGACAAAATATTATAGGCACAGCATAAGGCCTCACTAGCAAACCCCACTTTCCCCCATACCACGGTTGGTGGAGTGAGCAAACGAGACATTTGCAAGGCGCAGGTATTCACTTTTACAGTGGAATTCTTCAGGACTGCAGCTCGTGGGAATAGTATGAGCGGCAAACTTGTCCGCTGGTTGGCAGTCTGCTGCACAAGGAGTCTTAGCGCCATCGTCCAGTTCGCACCCAGAAATTTGATGTGACATGTACAGGCAGAAACTCCAAACAGTTCCACTTAAAATAAGGATCTTACAGTGGCACAAGCAGGACAAGGTTCTTCTACACATTCTCCTCTAAGAAAATGGCCTAATCCAGGGTGTGCTTATTGGGGAACTGAGGCAGAGAAATACGGCCCAAATCCACAAAGGCGCTTAGGCACTGCAACACTGTGCACCACAGTGCCTAACATCTAGGCTCCTAGAAAATAACAAGACCACCATAAAGCCTGAGTTAGGCACCCAGGCTCCCTGCACAATGAATGAGGAGAGACAGGTGAGTCCAATAGTTGTTATCAATGGTTCCGTCAATGTGGGAGGGTGTACCTAAGTGGGATTCTGCAGTTGTCAGTCCTGGGTCCAGTATCATTAAAATGTTCATTAATGACTGGATAATGACATGGAGGATACGCTTATAAAATCTGCAGATGACACCAAGCTGGGAGGGGATGCAAGCAGGAGGACAGGATTAGAATTCAAAACAACCTAGAAAAATTAGAGAACAGTTCTGAAATCAACAAGTTGACATTCAAAAAAGACAAGCGTGAAGTACTACACTTAGGGAGGAAAAACCAAATGCATGACTACAAATGGAGAGTAATTGGCTAGATGATAGTACTGATGAAAAGGATCTGGGGGTTACAGTGGATCAGAAATTTAATCTGAGTCAATAAAGTGATGCAGTTGCAAAAAAGGCTAATATACGGGGGTGTATTGACAGCAGCATCGTATGTAAGACGTGGGAGGCAACTGTCCTGCTCTACTCAGCCCTGGCGAGGCCTCAGCAGGAGCACTGTGTTCAGTTCTGGGCACTGCATTTTAAGAAAGATGTGAATAAATTGCAGAGAGATCAGTCAGAGGAGAGCAACAAAAATGATAAAAGATTTAGAAACCTGACCTATAAGGAAAGGTTCAAAAAACTGGGCTTGAGAAAAGACTGGGTAGCGAGGGGGTAGGGAAGGGGGGCTTGAAAACAGTCTCCAACTATGTCAGGTGCTGGTACAAACAGGGCTGTGATCAATTGTACTCCATGCCCACCGAAGGTAGGGCAAGAAGCAATGGGCTTAATTTGCAGCAAGGGAGATCTCCGTTAGATATTAGGAAAAAACTTTCCAAGGGTGGTTAAGCTCTGGACTAGACTTCCAAAGGAGGCTGTGGAAACCCCATCACTGGAGGGTTTTTAAGAATAGGTTGGACAAACACCAGTCAGGAATGATCTAGTTTTAGTTGATCCTGCCTCAGCACAAGCAGCTGGACGTAATGACCTATCAAGGGATGAGGGGGAGGAATAGCTCAGTGGTTTGAGCATTGGCCTGCTAAACCCAGGGTTGTGAGTTCAATCCCTGGGGGGGCCACTTAAGGATCTGGGGCAAAAATCAACACTTGGTCCTCCTAGTGAAGGCAGGGGGCTGGACTCAACTCAATGACCTTTCAAGGTCCCTTCCAGTTTTTTTTTTAAAGGTCTTTCAGCTCTATAATCATCAGAGTCCAGAGATTTTAATCAAGTGGTTTCTACATCATGCCTGTAACTTCTGATTGGTCTTTTTAAAAGATCCAATCTTGATTTAAAGTCTTCAGCTGAGAATCCACCACATCCCTAGGCCAATTGTTTCAGTGGTTAATGACTTTCACTGTTAAAAATCTGAGCCTTATTTCCAGCCTGAATTTGTCTAGCTTCAACTTCCAGGCACTGCATTTCATTCTGCCCTTGCTAGATCAGAGCCATAGCACTATCAGAAATCTAGTGCTCTGTAGGGACTTTTAGACTGTCAAAAATACACAAAGTAAAGGTGATAAACAAACGGATAGAGCTTCTTTACTCTCTCGCACTATAAAGGCAGGTTTTCAAGACCGCAAAGCATGCCTGTGGCTCTTTTCTGAATCCTTTCCCATTTTTCAATATCCTTTTAGAAGTGTGGAGACCCAGTATTCCAGTAACAGTCTCACAAACAATGGATACAGAGGTAATAACACCTTCCAAGAATTGCATCAGCCCTCTTAGTCAAAGCATTACACTAAGTACACGTTCAGTTCCTACCACTAACCCCAACTCTAAACCAGAGTCTCTACTTTCCAGTCCCCCATCTTATAGGCATGACCTACATTCTTAGTTACTAGATGGATGATCTTCCATTTAGCTGTACTAAAGCAAATGATATTCAAGTGAGCCCAGCTTGCTGTATGATCCAGATCACTTAGTCAAACCTGTCCCCATTATTTATTGAGTCATAGCTTTATTCATGGATTTTGAAGGCCAGAGGGGATCATTTAATCAAGTCTGACATCCTGTATAATACAGGCCAGAGAATTTCATATAATTACCCCTCTATTGAGCCCAATAACTTCTGAATAAGCGTCTCTTCCGGAAAGGAATTGGGTCTGATCTGAAGACAAGATGTGGAGAATCCATCACTTTCCCTGGTAGTTTAACCATAGGAACAATCACCCTCATTGTTAAAAATGTGTGCCTTATTTTAATTGGAATTTGTCCAGCTCTACCTTCCAGCCATCAGTTCTTGTTATGCTGTCTCCGCTAGGTTAAAAAGCCATTTAATACCCACTATTGTCAAACCATCTGTCAATCTTCTCTGTAATACGTTAAACGGGTTGATCTCTTTAAGGTTCTCACTATACAGCATTTTCTTCAGTCCTCAAATTATTTTTGTGATTCTTCCTTCTTCTTACTATCAGCTCCCTACTTGGTGTATCCATCCAAGGATCCATAGCATCGCACTGGGAGCTCATGTTCAGCTGCTTGTCCACTATTACCCCATAATGCTTTTCAGCTGTTGCCTTTCATGATACAGGCCCCACTCCGTAGGCATGGCCTGCATTCTTTGGTCCTAGATGTGTAATTTTGCATTTGGTTGTATTAAACCACATTTTGTTTGAACAGGCTCAGCTTACCCCATGATCGAGATTGTTCTGTGCCACTCCTCTGTCTGCATCATTATTTCTCACTCCACAAATCTCTGTCACATAGATCATGAGTCAGAAGGGACCACTGTGATTGTCTCACCTCCTGTACAACACAAGACTCCCCTGAAATAACGCCAGAACATCACTCCTGGAAAAACATCCAAACTTGATTTAAAAATCATCAGTGATGGAGAATCCACTACAATACTTTGTGAGTTGTTCCAGTGGTTAATTACACTTAGTGTTGGACCTTATTTCTAATCTGAATTTGTTTAGTTTCAACTTCCAGCCATTGGATCTCATTATAGCTTTGTCTGCTAGACAGAAGAGCCAATTATCAAATATTTGTTCTTCATGTAGGTACTTACAGATTGTGATCAACTCAATCCTTAACTGTTTCCTTCTTAAGCTAGATAGATTGAGCTGCCAGAGCCTACCACTACAAGGCGTGTTTCTTTACTAATCCTTTAAATCATTCTTTTGGCTCTTCTATGAACCCTCTCTAATTTATCAACATCTTTCCTGAACTGTGGACACCAGAACTGGAGAGTTCTCGCACCAGTGCGAGTACAGAGGTTAAATAACCTCTCTGCTCCTGCTTCCTGTTTATTGCAGTGTTGTTGGATATGGTCTCACAACTTCATTTGGTGGAAGCAACAAGCTTTCAAGCTACACAGAGCTCCTCTTGGTGTCTGGAGCAAGTTACCAGAGTGTCACAGCTACATGGAAGGTGGGACAGATTGTTAAGCAAACCAATTGAAATGAAGTGCGCAATTAACAGCTCTGAAGTCATTGTACAGAAGGAGGGTTAGATTACAAATCGTTGCAATGGGCCATAAAACCAGTGTCTCTGTTGAGCACATGATTTTTATTGTCTAGCAGAGTTATGAATTTAAGTTCCCAGGGTCATCTTTTGAAGGTGTTGCATGGGTTACCTTTGAGGATGAGGACTGGTAAGTCAGGATATAAAGTGATCCCTCTGTGAAAGGTGTTCACCCACGGGTGACGGGGTGTTTGTGTCTTACTTTTCTGTGCGAGTTCATCAAGACTTTTGTGATTATCTGATTTTAGCCTCATAGTTGGTTTTGGGGCATCTGATGCACTAGATGAGGCACACCACATTGTGGTAAGGATGTGTAGGATCCATGGATCTTGAACAGTGTGTTGGGTTTTTGATCACTGTGGCAGTGGAGATATGTCTGCAACCTCGCCAAGTTCACCATCAGAAGCAAGCTTCCCATAGACAGGACACACCAATTCTAAGTGGCACCAGACCCTGCCAGAATAGATGTAAAAACTGCAGATATATCTCCACTGCTATGATGATCAATACTCCCCATAACACACCTTCCAGAATCCACGGGTCCTAAACAGCCTATCACAACATGTGATGTACCTCATCCAGTGCAAATGTGATATCTGACCAATCAGTCCCCATCCTCAGAGGAAACCTGCACACCACCTTCAAAATAGGAACCTGGGAACTTGAATTCATAGTTCTCCTAGACACTAAAAATCATGGGTCAGACGCTGGTTTTATGGCTCATTACAACCATTAGTAATCTACTAACCCTAATCAAATCACCCACCTTGTCTCACTCTGATTCCCTTTATGGAGTGAAGGATCGCATTAGCCCGTTTGGCCACAGTATCCCATTGGGAGCTCATGTTCAGCTGATTATCCACCATCACCACTGGGTCCTTTTCAGAGTTCCTGCTTCCCAGGTTAGAGTCCCCCAGCCTGTAATTAGGGCTGACATTCTTTGTTCCTAGATGTGCACATTTACAGTTAGCCATATTAAAATGCATATTGTTTGCTTGCACCAGTTTACCAAACAATCCAGATCACTCTGTATCAGTGAATTGCCCCCTTCATTATTTACCACTCCTCCAAGCTTTGTCATCTGCGAATATTTACTTCTGGATGATTGGTAAAAATTCTGAATAGCGTTGGGCTAGAACCAATCACTAAAAACACATCTGCTCCATGATTCCCCACTGACAACTACTTTTAGAGACCCGTCAGCCAGTTTTAATCCATTTAATGCAGTGGTTTTCAAACTGGTTTTGCGTATCACTAGGGGCACACGAACTCTTAGCGGGGGTATGCGAATGACGGAGAAGTTTCCATAGGCATAGTTTGACGCCTATATATGGAGGGGCAGGGTCCTCCAGTCACCACTCTCTCACCACCCAACTCTGAAAGCAGTGCCGCCACCAGCAGCAGTGCAGAAAGTGAGAGCCAGCTGGCTGGAGAGCGGAGGCTGCTGGCCGGGGCGCTCATGTTTGTGGCGTGGGAGGATTATTTTTTAATCCCACTCCCACCCACTCCCCCATCGTCATGCAAAGGGGATGGGAACCCCCGCCACCCCGCCATCCACAGGCAGAGGCAGGGAGAACCCTCACTGCCACCTTACTTCTGTGGTGCTGGTGGTGGCAGCGCTACCTTCAGATTAGAGCCCTGCAGCAGGACTGGGGTCCTGGAGGACCCGCTGCCAGAACAGCAGGAGCGGGATAAAAATTCAAGGAACCACGTGGGAGTGGGACAGGATTTTTTAAAAATGATCCTCCCGCCCCACAAACACCACAACAGTAACATTCTCCCAGTCCTTGGAATTTCTCCAATGTTCCAAGATTTATTTAACATTAATGTTAGCAGGTGAAAGATCTAACTCTTTCAGGACCCTTAGGCCTGCTGATTTACCACTAATTTTTGTGCCATCTGCTAACATTACCAGCAACGATGTTTATGTTTTCTTCCAGACCACTGACAGATATATCAAACAGCACTGGGCCAGACAGATCCCTCAAGGACATCACTAGAAACACTCATTTACAACTACTTTTTGAGATCCAGTTAGCAACTTTTTGATCCATTTAATATATTACTATCCATCATGTGCTTCCCTGATTGAGTATAGTGTTAATTTTTAATCAGAATTAAGTCAAATGCTGTACTGATGTCTATTATGTGAACCAAACTTGTAATCTTACAAAGAAATATTATCTAGTTGATCTGACCTGTTTTCCATAAACTGTGTTGATTGGTATTAATTAGGCAGCCATTCCTAATTCATACCTGCTTTCCTTTGATAGTCCCAAGAGAACCATCTGAAATACTCTTTTGGGTTCCTGAATCCAGCAGTTGGAGGAAGAACAAATCTAATGGTCGGATGTTGAAGCTAAACAAACTCAAACTGGAAATAAGATGCCAAATTTTAGCAATCAGGGTAATTAAGCACTGGAACAACTCACTTAGGATGTGAAAATCTCTATCTTCCTCAAAAAGTAGCGAAGAGTCCTGTGGCACCTTATAGACTAACAGACGTTTTGGAGCATGAGCTTTCGTGGGTGAATACCCACTTCGCTGGATGCATGTACTGCATCTGACGAAGTGGGTATTCATCCACGAAAGCTCATGCTCCGAAACGTCTGTTAGTCTATAAGGTGCCACAGGACTCTTTGCTGCTTTTACAGATCCAGACTAACACGACTACCCCTCTGATACTATCTTCCTCAAGTATCTTTCTAGCTTAGCTCAGGAGCTGTGGCCTGCATTATACACAGGGCAGCCAGATTATATTACCATCTGACCTTAGACTCTATGACCCCTAAATCCTTAGAGGGAGAGCAATAAACTCCCTGCCTCTCACATTAGTTATACAGAGGCCAACTCTAGAGGACACGTATGCACTGGCTTTCAAATTCTGCCCTCTGTACAGGACATGGTCAGTGGTTGTCCTTTCACTTAAAGAATGGGCGCCTCAATACAGTGCATATGGACAGAAAGAAACGGAAAGAGAGAGCACCACAGGGACAGATTTCTACGGTCCAATTTGCCACACGTACATTGGAAGCTGCGTGCACAAGGCAGTTGTACCAACACTGCACCTGTGAGAACACAGGCCGTAGTCACTCCTCTCAAACCAGCTGTGAAGCTTCAACATGTCCTGCTTCTCATACCTCTCTTACCTTTGGGAGCAGCATGCGTCACGATGCAGCTGTATGATCTCCATCACCACAGTATTACAGCAGCCTACAGATCAGCCTGCCCTGAACCACACCGCATCACAAGTAACAGGACTGTACATTTGAATCCCAACTGACTTGTTTCTGAGCTCTGGCCTGGCTTCACAAGCTTGATATTTCCATTAACCTGAACTCACGAGGCCTGCGTAAAATGCAAGCAAGTTCCCAGGTGGGAAAGGCGCCACCGCCATTGTTCAGATGGACAGCTGCAGCCCTGGATCTCATTGTGCCTGAGCGTTACTCGCGGAGGTGGAGGCGATGACCTGAGCATCTGCAGACTGCAAGCAGTTGATGTGGTGGCACTTACCCCACATCAAGGGCTTGGAGCTTGAGCTCAGCCTGCAGCTGCTCAGCTTGCTCTGGAAGGTGCTCCTGGCCTTACCCAAGCCACTGCCCATTCCTGGTAGCACTGCAATAGTGCCTGAGGGCTCCAACCAGGGATCAACGTACTGTGCAAACGCTTATTAAAAAGATGGTGCCTGCTCCATTCAAACAAGCAGTTGCCCACCTCTAAAGAAAACTGCAGCTCCTGGCCCCCGACGGTGAAATGGGATTCGGACTCAGGCATTTCTGACCTCTGGCCCTGACTCTCTAAGGCCTGACAAGCTGTTGGCTGAGGAGACTGGGCCCACTCCAGACCCAACCAAGCTGGTGCTGGCCCTCTTAACACACACTCATGCACGCTGGCTTTTCTTCGCACTTTTATCCAAACTACATGTACATCACAGTAGAGAGCTGCGCTCACCCAGCAGCATTCCTTACACATGGCTAAAAAAACAGAAGGGACACAGGGGGCAGGGGAGAAGTCTCTCTCAGGTAGAGTTTATGCTGACAGGTCACTGTTATCAAATCTCTCCTGATCATACACCTCTGCCACCACCTTCCTGCCAGCAAACCAGCGCCCGTTCAGGGCCTGAATGGCTTTGTGAGTCTCCGAGGCCATAGAGAACTCTACAAAGATCTTGACAATGATCTCAGCGTCCTCCTCCTCGCCCTGCTTCTCTTGGTAGATGATGACCCTGTTCACTGCCCCAAACTTGCCGCACTCTTCAGTCACTTCTCCCTCCAGATCGTCATCAATGTCCTTTGGATCCACCATGTTGCGCAGCACCATCACAGTTGACTGCAGGAAGAGGAAGAAAAGAGAGAGGTGACTGAGCAGGTTCATGGGACTGCTGGGGTTAACCTTGAAAAGCCATGACACCTGCACATCACAGCAGCCATTTCAGTGCCAGGCCTGAGCAGCAAAAATTAACATCCCAGGGCTTTCTGGAACCAATCTGTAATGACACTGCCCACAGGCACGATGCTGAAGCACACTCAACCCATGTTCAGTATAGCCCAGAAATTATGACTCTTCAACAGGCATCTCCAGCTCAACTGCTTAGGCCAGCAGTGTACCAGGAATTTGCTACTTGTTTTGTGTCCTGAAGATGTGGCTGGAGAGATGCTATTTTTAAGACTGTGTTTAAATCTTACAGAGATGGATTCATCAAACTGATTTCCCTCTTCTTACCTTCACTTGCATGACACGTCTTGGTGGCAATTATTCTTCATGTTAGCTTTATCTTGGAACTTAGTGGCTGATGTAAGTAGTTGGCCTCACAGGCCTAGAGACTGAAGGTTTCTCATCATTCTCAGAACAAGTACATTACAGGGGATACCCACACCCCAACCCGCCAGCGTGGATCATGCTCCAGAATTCTCCCAAGCCTTCACCTCATTCCATTCTTCTGCCCTAACGCACCCTTCTGCAACAGGAAGCCCATCGCCATACTATTATTGCCTGTGCCCCCCCGGACGCCTGTCCCTCTCCATCCTCCCATGTCTCTGTCTCAGACCAGCAGCATGTGAGATTAAATAAATTTAAAAATTGCTCTGTATGCACATGAAACCAGCTCTTATCTCTTTGTAATTCACACCTTCTCAAAGTCTCTCCCCACTCAGGCCAACACAACAAACTCAGAATTTGCAGGTCAAGCCGTTTTGAAAAAAAGGAGTTAGGAAAACCTTTGGTGTAGCTTTAAAATGCATTTTCTGATGTATCTAAACTTCCCCCTTGAGATGCGATGCTACAGTTCTTGGGGAAATTAAGGTGTGGGTTGTGTAGATCAGGTTTTTATGGACAGTTAGCTTCAACCTTAACTAGGGGACAGCCAGTGTCTCAACAATACCACCGTTGGACCTTTATATTTTCAAAGTACAGGACACATGAGCTAATTCTCACAGCCCCTCAAGAGGTGCAGGTCAATATTACCCCTATCTGGCAGAAAAAAGAGGGGAAGGGCCTTGTCCAATCCCAGAAGGAGTCAGTGTTCAATCTGAAATCAGAACTCAAGTTCTGTGCCATCACTAAGATATCTGAGAATCACTGGGTGGGAGTCTCTGGCCTGTGTTCTGCAGGACAAACCATGGCGATGTGAATGACGGAGAGGAAGGCGAAATCCGGGGGCCAGGTCATCAGTGACTATAATGTCTTAATACACCATCAGTCAGTACCAGGCAAATTAGTCGAAACAATAGTTAAAAATAAAATAGTCAGACACATAGAAAAACAAACTGTTCAGAAATAGTCAACGTGGTTTCTGTAAAGGGAATCGTGTCTTACTAATCTATTAAGAGTTCTTTGAAGGGATCAACAAATATGTGGACAAGGGGGATCCAGTGGACATAGTGTACTTAGATTTCCAGAAAGCCTTTGACAAGGTCCCTCACCAAAGGCTCTTACGTAAATGAAGCTGTCATGGGATAAAAGGGAAGGTCCTTTCATGCACTGAGAACTGGTTAAAAGACAGGGAACAAAGGGTAGAAATTAATGGTAAATTCTCAGAATGGAGAGGGGTAACTAGTGGTGTTCCCCAAGGGTCAGTCCTTGGACCAATCCTATTCAATTTATTCATAAATGATCTGGAGAAAGGGGTAAACAGCGAGGTGGCAAAGTTTGCAGATGATACTAAACTGCTCAAGATAGTTAAGACCAAAAGCAGACTTTGATGAACTTCAAAAAGATCTCACAAAACTAAGTGATTGGGCAACAAAATGGCAAATGAAATTTAATGTGGATAAATGTAAAATAACCCCAACTATACATACAATATGATGGGGGCTAATTTAGCTACAACGAGTCAGGAAAAAGATTTTGGAGTCATCGTGGATAGTTCTCTGAAGACATCCGCGCAGTGTGCAGAGGCGGTCAAAAGATGAAATAGGATGTCAGGAATCATTAAAAAGGGGATAGAGAATAAGACTGAGAATATATTATTGCCCTTATATACATCCATGGTACGCCCACATCTCGAATACTGTGTACAGATGTGATCTCCTCATCTCAAAAAAGATACTGGCACTAGAAAAGGTTCAGAGAAGGGCAACTAAAATGATTAGGGGTTTGGAATGGGTCCCATATGAGGAAAGATTAAAGAGGTTAGGACTCTTCAGCTTGGAAAAGAGGAGACTAAGGGGGGATATGATAGAGGTCTATAAAATCATGAGTGGTGTGGAGAAAGTGGATAAGGAAAAGTTATTTACTTATTCCCATAATACAAGAACTAGGGGTCACCAAATGAAATTAATAGGTAGCAGGTTTAAAACAAATAAAAGGAAGTTCTTCTTCACGCAGCGCACAGTCAACTTGTGGAACTCCTTACCTGAGGAGGTTGTGAAGGCTAGGGCTATAACAGCATTTAAAAGGGAACTGGATAAATTCACGGTGGTGAAGTCCATTAATGGCTATTAGCCAGGAAGGGTAAAGAATGGTGTCCCTAGCCTCTTTGTCAGAGGATGGAGATGGATGGCAGGAGAGAGATCACTTGATCATTGTCTGTTAGCTTCACTCCCTCTGGGGCACCTGGCATTGGCCACTGTCGGCAGACAGGATACTGGGCTGGATGGACCTTTGGTCTGACCCGGTACGGCCGTTCTTGGTCAAATGGCTGGACAACACAGCACAGCAAAGAGAGAACACTCTCAGAGCAAGGCACCTCACTACACAGATCCTCCTTTATAAGGCAGAGAGGGAAAAGCCATGACCGTAGCCTACAGCAGATGATGACTGGTTATGATACAGGCATTTGTACTCAGTAAGACACACCTTTTGTGAACTCGTACCATACACTGTGCTGCTGAGCTGTACAGAACTAAAAGACAGACCCAAACCAGACTTATGGCCTGTAGGCTACACTGTATCTCTGGGAATCTAGAATTAACTCAGAGTCATGCTCACCTCCTGTTTGCGAAGCAGTTTCTGCATCACCATGTGACGGGCACTGCTGCCGGATATGCTCATATGCTCCTGTTCACTCAGCATTTCAGGCCTCTCTGACTCCTGGAAGATTTCCTCCTCCTCCTTCTCCTTCTTAACCTCCAACAGAGCCAATGTTGGGGGACTTGCTAGGATAGGATTCACTACTCCCACCTGTGGAATAGTGACGGGAATGGGCGGTCGAGCGGGGGTCACACCTGCAGGTGAATACACAGATTGAAGGAGGAGGTAAAAGGAGCCTCCCTCTAGGACTGGCACTCTGCCACACCAGGAAGAAAGCCAGCCACTGACACCCAGCCTTATGGAATTAGGAGAAAGGTTATAGTAACTGCAACACGAACCACTGAGAGAGCCTGACAACCTGCGCAAACAGCGACTCTACCACCAGGTATGATGCGCACATGTGGGGAATCTGCCCATTCGAACGGGAGACAGCGCAATGGGGCTGCATCTGTTTTGCATGTGGTAAGTGACCACCGTGGTGCTTTTGCTCAGGGCACCGTGCATCCCTGCAGGGAGACTTAGTGCCCTTACCGCACTCACCACACACTCGTGGAGAGGCCTGCGAGGCAATGCAAGGAGAAATCAGAATTCTCTGCAAACAATTCAGTTTCAGTACGATTCAGTTTCAAACCCTTTAGTGGGGCCAGTGGCCTGTCTTCCCAGTGCAGGAAGGACTGAGACCAAACCTGAAAGTCTGCTCATGCCCCTCCTTCAGGGACAGTTTCATTTTCCCACGTACAAAACTCAACACGTAACAAAGTTAAGCCTCTGATCAAAGCAGCTGCAAGGAACCTGAAACCTGTTCCCTTGCATCTCTCCCCACTGCTGCAGGGTCAGCCACTGAGCCCACCTGCTTCCCACAGCTCTTCTCTTCAACTGAGTTCTCTCAGCTCTTTTCAGGAATCACATGGGTCTGATAACCAAAAGGGGTAGCTGGCCCTGGCTACACTTTCCATGAAGTGACCCAACTGTGGGGACTGGTGCTATCTTGGAATAGTTGTGGAAGTGACAGAATGAAGAGCAGACGCACCCGTAATGACTCCTGGTGCCTGTGCTGCCATTACGGCCTGCGGCAACGCCCCTAGCGGCTGAGCCAGTGTCAGCGCTGGAGACACCAGCCCAGGTGTTGCTAAAGTGCCAAGGACTGCAGCTCCTGCCACTGCTTCCTACAAGAGAAAAGCCAGAGTGTTAATTCTGCTTCAGAGAGTCACACTCAGGGTGTGCTCTGCTCAGATTTTTTTTTTTTACCTTTGTAGAGACTTACCAAATTGCCAGGGCAGGGGGGCAAATGACCTGTAAAACTACTAGGCCCAGCTCAGCCACTGGCCTGAGCGGAGAAACCTATGCAACTCTGCTTAATCGCACAAACACATGCCGAGGATTGCCCTGAACTCACCTTTCCTGTAGACAGCTGCCACGTACCAACCCCCTGAAGAGCAGGCACTTCCCCACACTTCACAGTTATCACCCCACATCAATCAGCTCATGTGTAGGGCCCTGAATGACAGATATGCCAAGGGAACCCCAACCCAAAGTCTCCAGGATGGTTGTAGCGGGATGGAGTCAATTCCAGAGCAAAAAGCTTCCCAACTTCCTAACCATCTCTGCTCTTCTAAGGTGGCCCTAATTAGGCAATACTGTTTCATAGACTCATACTCATAGACTCATAGACTCTAGGACTGGAAGGGACCTCGAGAGGTCATCGAGTCCAGTCCCCTGCCCTCATGGCAGGACCAAATACTGTCTAGACCATCCCTGATAGACATTTATCTAACCTACTCTTAAATATCTCCAGAGATGGAGATTCCACAACTTCCCTAGGCAATCTATTCCAATGTTTAACTACCCTGACAGTTAGGAACTTTTTCCTAATGTCCAACCTAAATCTCCCTTGCTGCAGTTTAAGCCCATTGCTTCTTGTTCTATCATTGGAGGCTAAGGTGAACAAGTTTTCTCCCTCCTCCTGATGACACCCTTTTAGATACCTGAAAACTGCTATCATGTCCCCTCTCAGTCTTCTCTTTTCCAAACTAAACAAACCCAATTCCTTCAGCCTTCCTTCATAGGTCATGTTCTCAAGACCTTTAATCATTCTTGTTGCTCTTCTCTGGACCCTCTCCAATTTCTCCGCATCTTTCTTGAAATGCGGTGCCCAGAACTGGACACAATACTCCAGTTGAGGCCTAACCAGCGCAGAGTAAAGTGGAAGAATGACTTCTCGTGTCTTGTTTACAACACACCTGTTAATGCATCCCAGAATCATGTTTGCTTTTTTTGCAACAGTATCACACTGTTCACTCATATTAAGCTTGTGGTCCACTATGACCCCTAGATCTCTTTCTGCCATACTCCTTCCTAGACAGTCTCTTCCCATTCTGTATGTGTGAAACTGATTGTTCCTTCCTAAGTGGAGCACTTTGCATTTATCTTTATTGAACTTCATCCTGTTTACCTCAGACCATTTCTCCAATTTGTCTAGATCATTTTGAATTTTGACCCTGTCCTCCAGAGCAGTTGCAATCCCTCCCAGTTTGGTATCGTCCGCAAACTTAATAAGCGTACTTTCTATGCCAACATCTAAATCGTTGATGAAGATATTGAACAGAACCGGTCCCAAAACAGACCCCTGCGGGACCCCACTTGTTATACCTTTCCAGCAGGATTGGGAGCCATTAACAACTACTCTCTGAGTACGGTTATCCAGCCAGTTATGCACCCACCTTATAGTAGCCCCATCTAAATTGTACTTTCCTAGCTTATCTATAAGAATATCATGCGAAACTGTATCAAATGCCTTACTAAAGTCTAGGTATATCACATCCACCGCTTCTCCCTTATCCACAAGGCTCGTTATCCTATCAAAGAATGCTATCAGATTAGTTTGACATGATTTGTTCTTTACAAATCCATGCTGGCTATTCCCTATCACCTTACCACCTTCCAAGTGTTTGCAGATGATTTCTTTCATTACCTGCTCCATTATCTTCCCTGGCACAGAAGTTAAACTAACTGGTCTGTAATTTCCTGGGTTGTTTTTATTTCCCTTTTTATAGATGGGCACTATATTTGCCCCCTTCCAGTCTTCTGGAATCTCCCCCGTCTCCCATGATTTCCCAAAGATAATAGCTAGAGGCTCAGATACCTCCTCTATTAACTCCTTGAGTATTCTAGGATGCATTTCATCAGGCCCTGGTGACTTGCAGGCATCTAACTTTTCTAAGTGATTTTTTACTTGCTCTTTCCTTATTTTCTCTTCTAAACCTACCCTCTTCCCGTAAGCATTCACTATACTAGACATTCCTTCAGACTTCTCAGTGAAGACCGAAACAAAGAAGTCATTAAGCATCTCCGCCATTTCCAAGTCTCCCGTTACTGTTACCCCCTCCTCATTGAGCAGTGGGCCTACCCTGTCCTTAGTCTTCCTCTTGCTTCTAATGTATTGATAAAAAGTCTTCTTGTTTCCCTTTATTTCCATAGCTAGTTTGAGCTCATTTTGTGCCTTTGCTTTTCTAATCTTGCCTCTGCATTCCTGTGTTATTTGCCTATATTCATCCTTCGTGATCTGACCTAGTTTCCATTTTTTTATATGACGCCTTTTTATTTTGTAGGTCACGCAAGATCTCAAGGGTAAGCCAAGGTGGTCTTTTGCCACATTTTCTATCTTTCCTAACCATCGGAATAACTTGCTTTTGGGCCCTTAATAGCGTCCCTCTGAAAAACTGCCAACTTTCCTCAGTTGTTTTTCCCCTCAGTCTTAATTCCCATGGGACCTTGCCTATCAGCTCTCTGAGCTTACCAAAATCCGCCTTCCTGAAATCCATTGTCTCTATTCTGCTGTACTCCCTTCTACCTTTCCTTAGAATTGCAAATTCTATGATTTCATGATCACTTTCACCCAAGCTTCCTTCTACTTTCAAATTCTCAACAAGTTCCTCCCTATTGGTTAAAATCAAGTCTAGAACAGCTTCCCCCCTAGTAGCTTTTCCAACTTTCTGAAATAAAAAGTTGTCTGCAATGCAGTCCAGGAACTTATTGGAAAGTCTGTGCCCCGCGGTGTTATTTTCCCAACATATATCTGGATAGTTGAAGTCCCCCATCACCACCAAATCTTGGGCTTTGGATGATATTGTTAGTTGTTTGAAAAAAGCCTCATCCACCTCTTCCGCCTGATTAGGTGGCCTGTAGCAGACTCCCAGCACGACATCACCTGTGTTTTTTACCCCTTTTAGCCTAACCCAGAGACTCTCCACCCTTCCGTCTCCTATGTCCATCTCCACCTCAGTCCAAGTGTGTACATTTTTAATATATAAGGCAACACCTCCTCCCTTTTTCCCCTGTCTATCCTTCCTGAGCAAACTATACCCATCCACACCAACATTCCAGTCGTGTGTATTATCCCACCAAGTTTCAGTAATGCCAATAATGTCATAGTTGTATTTATTTATTAGCACTTCCAGTTCTTCCTGCTTATTACCCATACTTCTTGCATTTGTATAAAGGCATCTAAGATACTGGTTTGATCTTGCCTCCCAGCTTCGCCCTGACCCTCCTTCCTCTCTGCCATTATAGCCCATGCTCCCTCCTGTTTCCAACCCATCTCCCAGGTCTTGTTCCCCACTTACCTGTGGGCTTTGCTCACCTGTCCCCGTCGAACCTAGTTTAAAGCCCTCCTTACTAGGTTAGCCAGTCTGTGCGCAAATAAGGCCTTTCCCCGCTTCGAAAGGTGAACGCCTTCTGTTCCTAGCAGTCCTTCCTCAAATAGCATCCCGTGATCGAGGAAGCCATTTGAGGAAGGACTGCTAGGAACAGATGGCGTTCACCTTTCGAAGCGGGGAAAGGCCTTATTTGCGCACAAACCATCAAACTAAATCAAAACAGATAAGCCTGTCTGCGGTGTAAATCAGGCCCGTTTCTACACCTTGACAGGTCATACCCAAGACTGGAGGGTGTAGCACAGACAGCTACTCCTAGGCCAGTCTCCACATGAGGCCAGGAGAACTATTCTGTAGGGTACAACCAAGGCCACCTAGTCGGGAGCTCCTGTAAGTACAGCACTGGGCCAATCTGTATCCCTGTGTTCAACAGGACTGCCGGACTCTAAATAACGAACGCACTCACCCACCTCGTTTCAAGTCCTGCTGCTCTGTTTCTTACCTGAGCTGTTATCTTTGCTGTGGCAGCTGCTGCAGCTACAGCTGCTGCAGGGGGTAATCCTCCAGGCGTTGCAGGTGTTAGGAGAGGCATTGGGGGAGTGACAGCTTTGCCAACCCGGAGATATTGGCCACCCAGGTCAAAGAGGTTCATAGATGAGACAGCATCTTGTGATGACTGTGCCTTCTCATACTCTGCAATGATAATTGGAACCCTGACAGAGTGCTCCTTAAAGATGGACATTTCCGGCTCCCGGGGAAAATGCCCCATCGCCTGCCTCCTAAACATAGACCCCTTTCCCTGAACAACTTAGCTTGGACTTCTAAGAACACAATGGTCTAGAGCGGCAGCCATCAGTGTCCCTACCAACCACTCCCACACCTCCCAGATAACAAACCCAACCCCTCTGATTATACAAGATCTTCTCAAACATTCAGCGTAAAGGGAGATGGTTCGTCACACCCTAGGTTCTAGCTGAACAAGAACACAGAATCCAGTTTCCAACTGAGAGCCAGGCAGCCCTCTGACGTCAGGCCATGTGCCGCTCTCAATCCCACTCTAACCCATATTGCCACTGGAGGGAGCAGACATGGATTCAAATCCAATGACATTCCCACCCCACTCCATGACACGTATCAGAGCAGCCAATTTACCAATGAAGCCATAGCCTTTGTGTTTCCCTGTTGTGGGATCCCTGGCTAGCGTGCAGGACTTAATCTTCCCAAAGGCCTCAAACACACTCTTAATGTCATCATCGGAAAGGTCCTGATGAACAGACGCCACGTAGATGCGGTTGAAAGCCCGGGCCTCCTCTGCGAGCTGGTCTATGATTGGTTGTGCCTGTCCAATATTACTAGGCCTGCCGACCTGCAGAGAGCGAAGCAAACACAAACAAACACTCTGAGTGCTCCAAGAGGGACTCACCCAAGACACAAGGACTGTAAATGCTAACGAAGAGCAGTGGAACCCCACATAACACTTTCCAGGTCACAACAATTAGCACCACAGCGCCAAAGTTAATTATCATGTCTGGGTTGTAGTCTCCAGTGACTCC